>NC_133324.1:511407878-512080690 GCF_042186555.1 Aquarana catesbeiana | reverse complement strand
TATATATATATATATATATATATATATATATATATAAACATCAGGTGGGTTACCCTCTTCTCTTGAAATCCTTGTTCAATCAAGGCACCGTCAGGGTGGACTCCCAAACTTCCACCATAAAGGATAAGAAAAACACGTGGAACGATGCTTTGATGCAAAAAGTGTCCTTTTACTGAAAATTATTCCATTACATGATTCAAAGTACAAGCAAGCCACTGTACAGTTCCGAGCGCAAGTCGCTCTTCGTCAGGCTTATCTGGCTGTGTGTGAAAAGCCAAACCACAATATGTTCTCTTATCACCACCCAGTCCAGTACACACCTGTGTTCACTTAACTAATTATCCTACACAAACCACCTATACACATTCGAGCATTTAACCCTACTGCATAAATCTAATTCCAGTAAATCATCCTAGATTTTCTAATCAAGTATTATTTACAACAGATTCCTCATATCACATATCATATATCATCAGCATATCATTATGAACTGACTAAATTCTCTCACTTAATCAATTAGATCTTTCTAATTATTTATAACAAATATACATATATTAATATTCTTGATCATGTCTCAAATTTCTTCATAGACTTCAGCTGATATTCTGCTATCTAGTATTCCCAACGGGAGCTCTTTGTGATCAATCTAAAGGAAATACAATACATTCAAATATGATCGTAACTTCTTTTCAATCTCATACCAAAAACTTCTACACAAATAAGTATAAATCATAGTCTTTGTTCATACCATCAGGATGCAAGGACTGTAATTTATTAATCCACCAAACTTCACGTCTTTTCAATTTCGAAATCCTATCACCCCCTCTTTTGTCATGAGGAATCTCTTCTAGCACCATAAATCGTAAATCGGTGTCTTTGTGTCCCATTTCTGAAAAATGACGCGATACAGGAAGACCTGATTGGGGATGTCTAATTGTACTACGATGTTGTGCGATACGATCTTTAATCTTTTGGGTCGTTTCCCCCACATAAAGGAGATTGCAGGGGCATGTGAGAATGTAAATCACATATGATGACTGACAGGTATAAAAACCATTAATTATTATCTTATTATTAGTTCTAGGATGACAAAAATTATTGCCCTTGATCATTAGGTTACATTGGATGCAATTAAGACAGGGGTAACAGCCCTTCCTTTTACTACCGAGAAAAGTCATTCTTTTCTCCTCCTGCCTCTCAGGTTTAAATTCAGACCGTACCAAAAGATCGCGCAAGGTTTTATTGCGCCGATATGCTTTCATGGGAGTTAATTGAAACTCCTCTATCTGAGGATATGATCGTTTCAGTATCGTCCAATGTTTTCTCAATACATTAAAGATCCTATCACTATAGCTATTAAATCGAAAGACAAATGGAATCCTAAGTTTGTCAGATGAATATCTCTTCTTATTGGAGATCTTAATAGGGTTCAAAATTTTATTTAATTCCTGTCTAATTAGACCTTCTGGATAGCCCCGCTCCTTAAATTTACAGCACATTTCATCTAGTCTCTGATCTCTTATTGTGGTATCACTCACAATCCGCATCACTCTGAGAAGTTGGCTTCTAATGATAGAATTAAAGACGTGGGGGGGATGGTAACTGTCATATCTTAGTAACTGGTTCCTGTCTGTAGGTTTAGTGTATATGTCAGTTTCAATCCGTCCTTGTTTTGTGTATACCCGTATATCTAGAAAGGGGACTGAATCCCTGCCGATGTGGATTTTGAATTGAATATTTGGTGAAATACTGTTAATCATTTCATCAAAGATTTTAAGTGATTCAATGTTGCCCCGCCATATGACAAAAATGTCATCTATATAGCGCCACCAGGTGGCGCAATGTTCCCGAAAGATATCATTAACAAAAACATGTTTCTGCTCAAAATCATGCATAAATGAACAAGCATATGGCGGGGCAACATTGGAACCCATAGCAACCCCCGTCAATTGCACATAGTAACGATCCCTGAAAAGAAAATAGTTATTGTATAAGATCAACTTAAATAGCTTTTCAAAAAAGGCAATCTGAGCTTCTGAGTACTCATGACAGTTCCTAATTAGGCTCAATGCTGCTTCGATGCCGGCCCCATGAGGAACTTATGTGTATAGACTTGTTACATCCCAAGTGACAAGGATATATTCATCTTGAATTTGTGGTAGGTCCCTAATTTTGGTCAGAAAGTCACCAGAGTCCTTGATGTAGGATGGGGTAGTTTTCACCAGAGGTGATAGCACTCTATCCAATAATTTAGCCGTGGGTACAAAAATCGAATCTCTTCCCGATACAATCGGGCGTCCCGGTGGGGAATGTTTGTCCTTATGGATCTTGGGGAGTATGTACAAGACCGGGATGCGGGTATGTGTTGGTAACAAAAATTCATACAGGTCATGTGAAATTAACCCTTCTTTCAATGCTGGTTTTACAATACTCTCCAAGATCTTTCTAATACTCCATGTGGGATCCGATTGTAGAGGTTTATACACTGTGTCATCATCCAATTGTCGCTTGATCTCATTCTCATACGCCTGAGGGTCCATAATGACTACCGAACCCCCTTTATCAGCAGGTTTACAAATAATATCATTCCGTTTAGTTAATTCCCGCAACTTTATTCTTTCATGAGGGGACAAGTTGTTGGGTACATGGTCTTTAAAGTCCACTTGTTGTATTAAACGTTTCACATCTCGGGTGACCTCCTGTACAAACATCTCAACAGGTACGTAAGTAGTGGGGGGAACAGATTTAGATTTCATCACCAGTCCCAGACTTTTATTACTCAACCTCCCTTCAGGTATGTCATTATGGACAAATGGTTTGTGAAGAAAATGAACCTTCCATCTAATATTACGGAATAGGCGATACAGATCTTGATCTAACTGGAATGGATCTAGATGGCTCTTAGGGCAAAAAGATAAACCACGGTTAAAAAGTCCTACCTCATCCGATGACAGGACCCGCCTGGAGATATTATGTACTAAGTCTCCCTTGATCGGCCATGGTTGCCTCGTGTATTGCGATATCTGTCGTGACTCCCTTCTCTGTTGTAACGGGACCTGGTTTGCATCCGAGTAGTGGACAATTCTCTCCGATCTGTTTGTAAAAAATTAGATGAGGAATCAGTGTCTGTATTGGCAGAAGAATTGTCGGACTCAGAGTGATGCGGATTGTGAGTGATACCACAATAAGAGATCAGAGACTAGATGAAATGTGCTGTAAATTTAAGGAGCGGGGCTATCCAGAAGGTCTAATTAGACAGGTATTAAATAAAATTTTGAACCCTATTAAGATCTCCAATAAGAAGAGATATTCATCTGACAAACTTAGGATTCCATTTGTCTTTCAATTTAATAGCTATAGTGATAGGATCTTTAATGTATTGAGAAAACATTGGACGATACTGAAACGATCATATCCTCAGATAGAGGAGTTTCAATTAACTCCCATGAAAGCATATCGGCGCAATAAAACCTTGCGCGATCTTTTGGTACGGTCTGAATTTAAACCTGAGAGGCAGGAGGAGAAAAGAATGACTTTTCTCGGTAGTAAAAGGAAGGGCTGTTACCCCTGTCTTAATTGCATCCAATGTAACCTAATGATCAAGGGCAATAATTTTTGTCATCCTAGAACTAATAATAAGATAATAATTAATGGTTTTTATACCTGTCAGTCATCATATGTGATTTACATTCTCACATGCCCCTGCAATCTCCTTTATGTGGGGGAAACGACCCAAAAGATTAAAGATCGTATCGCACAACATCGTAGTACAATTAGACATCCCCAATCAGGTCTTCCTGTATCGCGTCATTTTTCAGAAATGGGACACAAAGACACCGATTTACGATTTATGGTGCTAGAAGAGATTCCTCATGACAAAAGAGGGGGTGATAGGATTTTGAAATTGAAAAGACGTGAAGTTTGGTGGATTAATAAATTACAGTCCTTGCATCCTGATGGTATGAACAAAGACTATGATTTATACTTATTTGTGTAGAAGCTTTTGGTATGAGATTGAAAAGAAGTTACGATCATATTTGAATGTATTGTATTTCCTTTAGATCGATCACAAGGAGCTCCCGTTGGGAATACTAGATAGCAGAATATCAGCTGGAGTCTATGAAGAAATTTGAGACATGATCAAGAATATTAATATATGTATATTTGTTATAAATAATTAGAAAGATCTAATTGATTAAGTGAGAGAATTTAGTCAGTTCATAATGATATGCTGATGATATATGATATGTAATATGAGGAATCTGTTGTAAATAATACTTGATTAGAAAATCTAGGATGATTTACTGGAATTAGATTTATGCAGTAGGGTTAAATGCTCGAATGTGTATAGGTGGTTTGTGTAGGATAATTAGTTAAGTGAACACAGGTGTGTACTGGACTGGGTGGTGATAAGAGAACATATTGTGGTTTGGCTTTTCACACACAGCCAGATAAGCCTGACGAAGAGCGACTTGCGCTCGGAACTGTACAGTGGCTTGCTTGTACTTTGAATCATGTAATGGAATAATTTTCAGTAAAAGGACACTTTTTGCATCAAAGCATCGTTCCACGTGTTTTTCTTATCCTTTATGGTGGAAGTTTGGGAGTCCACCCTGACGGTGCCTTGATTGAACAAGGATTTCAAGAGAAGAGGGTAACCCACCTGATGTTTATATATATATATATATATAACATTTTAACCGTAACAAAACTCAAATATCATAATGTATCATAACTGTACACACCAAGGGGGCCCATACCTACTGAGTCCCCCACACTTCCATCTCATGGGTTAGTTACCACCATCAAAGACCACCGCCACCGCTAACAAGGGTGACCTACTTACCCTTGGGAGCCCCTCCACACTCTCAATGCCCTCTGAATCCCCTCCTCCAACCCCAGGGACCAGAGATCAATTCCTTCCTCGGACAGGTGAACCCCGTCCCCTCGCAGGTAAAGCCCAACATCCTTCTCCAGCTCCCAGTGGCGGACCACAAAACCTCCGTTCTGGATCACGAATTGGCCCACCCTTTTGTTTACCTTAATACGGGCCTTGTTTAAGCGGTCCACAGACCTTGCCAACCTCCAAGTTGTTCTGGCCACAATATCGGACCAAATGATAGATTAGAAAATCTAGGATGATTTACTGGAATTAGATTTATGCAGTAGGGTTAAATGCTCGAATGTGTATAGGTGGTTTGTGTAGGATAATTAGTTAAGTGAACACAGGTGTGTACTGGACTGGGTGGTGATAAGAGAACATATTGTGGTTTGGCTTTTCACACACAGCCAGATAAGCCTGACGAAGAGCGACTTGCGCTCGGAACTGTACAGTGGCTTGCTTGTACTTTGAATCATGTAATGGAATAATTTTCAGTAAAAGGACACTTTTTGCATCAAAGCATCGTTCCACGTGTTTTTCTTATCCTTTATGGTGGAAGTTTGGGAGTCCACCCTGACGGTGCCTTGATTGAACAAGGATTTCAAGAGAAGAGGGTAACCCACCTGATGTTTATATATATATATATATATATAACATTTTAACCGTAACAAAACTCAAATATCATAATGTATCATAACTGTACACACCAAGGGGGCCCATACCTACTGAGTCCCCCACACTTCCATCTCATGGGTTAGTTACCACCATCAAAGACCACCGCCACCGCTAACAAGGGTGACCTACTTACCCTTGGGAGCCCCTCCACACTCTCAATGCCCTCTGAATCCCCTCCTCCAACCCCAGGGACCAGAGATCAATTCCTTCCTCGGACAGGTGAACCCCGTCCCCTCGCAGGTAAAGCCCAACATCCTTCTCCAGCTCCCAGTGGCGGACCACAAAACCTCCGTTCTGGATCACGAATTGGCCCACCCTTTTGTTTACCTTAATACGGGCCTTGTTTAAGCGGTCCACAGACCTTGCCAACCTCCAAGTTGTTCTGGCCACAATATCGGACCAAATGATAGATTAGAAAATCTAGGATGATTTACTGGAATTAGATTTATGCAGTAGGGTTAAATGCTCGAATGTGTATAGGTGGTTTGTGTAGGATAATTAGTTAAGTGAACACAGGTGTGTACTGGACTGGGTGGTGATAAGAGAACATATTGTGGTTTGGCTTTTCACACACAGCCAGATAAGCCTGACGAAGAGCGACTTGCGCTCGGAACTGTACAGTGGCTTGCTTGTACTTTGAATCATGTAATGGAATAATTTTCAGTAAAAGGACACTTTTTGCATCAAAGCATCGTTCCACGTGTTTTTCTTATATATATATATATATATATATATATATATATATATATATATTTTATATTTTTTAATAAAAAGGCTGCTATTGCCAGTTTTACTCCAACAAAGTGTGGTTTCATCATTATAGGTGAGGTTAAAAGAGATTTAAGGTTGGAGCATTATAAATGGTGGCAGTCATTAAAAGGGAAGGTGTGTATCTTATCTACACTGGTCAAGAGAGGCCTGGAGCAAGAGGAGTGCAAAGGAGCTAGCAGAGCATGACAGGGTCCAGCAAGGGTTAAAAGGAAAGTTGTTAGGAAAGGTGGTGAGCGGGGGATTGGATAGAAAGTGTGAAGAGGGGAGGGGTTTAGAGGGGTTTAGGGGGCAGGAGGGGTGTCCCGGGCAACACTGCAGGGAGAGTTTTAGGAACAGAAGTTTCCCACCCGCCCTCCCTGTGTTTTTTGTTTTTCTTTACTGCTATTTATTTACAGGTGCGGTGTAGCAGGACATGTCATGGCAGCGGACAACTGGCGGTGGTGGCGGTCTTTGATGGTGGTAACTAACCCATGAGATGGAAGTGTGGGGGACTCAGTGGGCATGGGCCCCCTTGGTGTGTACAGTTAACACGGGTTAGCTGAAGACGGTAATGGTGACACTGCGGGTAACGAGTTGTCTTTGGGCTGGTGTTATCGCGGCCGTAGGTCTAATACGGTAAAAGGCCCGCAGTGTGGAAGTGGAACAGAGTTATGTTGGGAAGTGCCGTCAAAGACCACCGGGGGGAGAAACTGATATTTGAGTTTTGTTACGGTTAAAATGTTATATATATATATTTTATATTTGTTAATAAAAAGGCTGCTATGGCCAGTTTTACTCTAACAAAGTGTGGTTTTGTCATTATAGATGAGGTTAAAGGGGATTTAAGGTTGGAGCATAATAAATGGTCATTAAAAGGGAAGGTGTGCATCTTAGCTACACTGGTCAAGAGTTTGGCAATGACAGATGAGTCCTGTATCATCGGGCCATAATCTTGTAGGTAATCTACGGATATTTACTACAAATGGAGGCTTTATGGGTGAAGAACATCATTCTGTCTTTTTGATTATTGTAAAATGGTATTTGTAAGTACCTTTTTCATTTATGAAGATATGTCAGGTCTGCTTGGGAGTATGTGCTCATTAGTAATTAGTATGAGAAAGAGGGTGGGCTGAACTACACCTTGAGCTTGACATATTTCTTCAAGTGTTGTTAAAGGTCTGTGGAATCTGTGAGGTTTAGGTAAGGAATGCAAAGAATGCATTCATTTTTGCTGTTTCCACATGCTAATCACAGGGATATTAGGGTCAGTATAAAATATTTAGATGTTTTTCCAGGTACCGGGGCCAGGAATCCCAAGGCTTGTGTAGTACCCTGGTCCTGCCAGGACTGAAAGATTTTATCCTGAAGAAATTCAGGATGGCCTATGATAGGTATCATGGGCTATGGTTAACTTTGTAGGTTGTGTAATGTAAAAAATCTTTTCTGTTTCCTGTAAAATAGGTCCCATTAGTGGGTCATTTTGGAGGGTTTTTATTGAGCTCTACCCCACAAAGGGAGCCAGGGCCGCTGATATAAATCATGGGGCCCCGTACAGCCTACCTGACAGGGCCCCCTTCAGCCCCACCCTGGTCCCTCCTTCAGCCCAACCCCTGGCCCCGCCCCTGGTCCCTCTTTCAGCCCATCCCCTGACCCCTCCCCAGATGGTCAGAGACTGCAGACATGGTACAGGAGACGGTCAGAGACTGCAGACATGGTACAGTAGATGGTCAGAGACTGCAGACATGGTACAGTAGATGGTCAGAGACTGCAGACATACCACAGGAGATGGTCAGAGACTGCAGACATACCACAGGAGATGGTCAAAGACTGCAGACATACCACAGGAGATGATCAGAGACTGCAGACATAGTACAGGAGATGGTCAGAGACTGCAGACATACTACAGGAGACGGTCAGAGACTGCAGACATGGTACAGGAGACGGTAAGAGACTGCATATATTGTAAAGAAGATGATCAGAGACTGCAGACATAGTACAGGAGATAGTCAGAGACTGCATACATAGTACAGGAGATGGTCAGAGACTGCAGACATAGTACAGGAAATGAACAGAGACTGCAGACATACCACAGGAGATGGTCAGAGACTGCAGACATACTACAGGAGATGGTCAGAGACTGCAGACATGGTACAGGAGATGGTCAGAGACTGCAGACACACTACAGGAGATGGTCAGAGACTGCAGACATAGTACAGGAGATGGTCAGAGACTGCAGACATACTACAGGAGATGGTCAGAGACTGCAGACATTGTACAGGAGATGGTCAGAGACTGCAGACATTGTACAGGAGATGGTTAAATATGCAGACATAGTACAGGAGATGGTCAGAGACTGCAGACATAGTACAGGAGATGGTCAGAGACTGCAGACATAGTACAGAAAAATGTTTTTAGGAGACAGCCTAAGCTGTCCCTATAGAAATGGGATTTTTGGAGGAGACAGTAGCATCTGTATAACAAGGTAAGCACAGAATCATGAAGATACGTTAAAAATTGAATTTATTAATACAACTCTATAATGTATAATAATATAAAATCGCAGGATTCACATAATCCATAATAAATGAATGATACTAAGATGTATTATTGCACAAGATGCTTGATTATGCAGAAGGCCAACATGTTTCGTAATTTCCTGCTTCTTCAGGGCGTCGCATGCATCTGTAGATTCATCTAAATTACATAGAACAACATTAGAACCATAATTTATTTAATACATAGCCAATATGTGTTTCCATGGGAACATGTAAGCGCTTACCCAATCAAAGATTGCAAGTGCTTCAAAAAGGACAAATACAGCAGAAATCCACAGCCAGGACCCAGTTACCAAAATCAGCCAACCAAAATCATTACCCCATGGGAGCCAGAATCATAAGGGATGGATAGTGGGATGTCGGATCACACAGTGGCCAAAAATATCAGAGAATAAATTGCCAATGCCATTAATCTAGGAATAAAAAAGAATTTTTTGAAAAATAGCCATCTGTTTAATATAAATGGGTCAGTAATAAGGTACTTATATGACTGACCACTCATACAGCTAGACCCGTGCTAACACAATTGTCACAAATGGTCCATGATATGGATCAAAAGTGACCCAACACGGGCCACCAGTGGCATTCAATACAAGCTTGATAACTTCACACAGATTAAGTGATTAAATCCATATATGTAGAAACTATATTAGTAGTAAACTTTGGCCTTGGTAAATTAATTAGAAAATCATTTTATGTCCACCAAGAACAATAATTGTTATACTGATAGTGGGCCATCTATGTGACAGGGAGAAAAAAGCACCATAAATATTGCCTTGTAGCCTGTGTGGTATAAGGGTGAAAAGCTGTGCTATAGTATACATCCATAGCTGAGGAACCAATCCACAATGTCGTATTACAGCCTTCACTAGTATATACCAATAAGTCTATGATGACATATTCTCACTTGCCTAACCAGGCAGGTAGATACCCCAAATGACATGTCCACTATGATGGGCAGAATTACTCTGGCTATATAGTATAATGAAAGCCCAATTACCTGTAGGATGTCCTGATAAGTCACGGCTTTACAGATCTTTAACCAAAGAGCCACCTACCCACCGGGACGTATCCCATCATGTATTGACTGACATAGGGGGTTTTTAATCCACCTGATTAACAACTACAGATTGTTGTGTGGACATATCACCATCCTTTTTTTAATTAAATACATTTATATACTTTCCCCCTAGGAGCGGCTATTCTTCCACTTAATCTAAGTGGTAAATCTGTGTTTTTTGTCCTCTTCCCCCTATACATTTCCATCCTACTTATCCCATCCCCCCTTTTTCCCTTCCTTTCCCCCTTTTTTCTTATTTGTATTATTTTGTATTTAAGCAACATGACCAATGTATATCTATATACTTATGTGAAATGAATTGTTAAAGCGGGGTTCCACCCAAATTTTGAACAATATCTGTATGTATTCTCTTCCTTGCCTAGATGCTGACATGCCGTTTAAAAAAATTTAAATCGCCGTAATTACCTTTTATTTTTCTATTCTTCTTTGCACTTCCTGGTTCTCCTCCCGTGGGAGTAGGCGTGTTTCTAGCCTCTCCCAGACTCCTGGGAGCTAGTCTCAGGCTTCCCAGGATGCCACTGAGCATGTGCGGGAACGAGCGGTGAATGCTGGGAGCACAGCATTCACCACATCCAGGAAATAAATGCTTGTGGGCTTCAAATGCCCACAATGAAGATGGAAACCGCCTGCAGTGAATAATATAAGTTATTCTTTCCGACGAAATCTGACGCAGGCGGACATATTACACACAATATGTGAGTATGTAATGCTGAGAAGAAAAGATCGTGAATGAACAAAAAAAAAAAAAAACGATAGATAGGTGGACCCCCGCTTTCAGGCTTAGTTATTCTTTGTAAATTGTTATTTGTTTCTTCTTTTTTTGTTTTTTTCCTTTTGGAAATTGCTGGGCTCAGTGGTTCAGCCTGTCTGAATCAGGACATTAGTGGTGTTGTTCGGGCGCCCCTGGTGGAGGGTCGGAAATTTGCAATTCCCTCCCTCATTCCTTTGCATGGTTCCTTCGTGCATTGCGGGCGCGGACGCGCTGCTGGCTGTCACAGGCCCCCCAGCGCATGCGCCCTGCAGGGGCTCCCGCTCCGGAAGTAAAGTCAGGGGTCATCATGGACCCTGTACTTCTGGAGGGATCGTGCCCCTTTTAAGGAGACGCTGATAGCGTCCTCATTGTCATTCATCTGTGACGGCAAGTGCACCACATAGCGGGCGGGAGCTCGCTGTAAAGCCGTGACTTATCAGGACATCCTACAGGTAATTGGGCTTTCATTCTACTATATAGCCAGAGTAATTCTGCCCATCATAGTGGACATGTCATTAGGGGTATCTACCTGCCTGGTTAGGCAAGTGAGAATATGTCATCATAGACTTATTGGTATATACTAGTGAAGGCTGTAATACGGCATTGTGGATTGGTTCCTCAGCTGTGGATGTATACTATAGCACAGCTTTTCACCCTTATACCACACAGGCTACAAGGCAATATTTATGGTGCTTTTTTCTCCTTGTCACATAGATGGCCCACTATCAGTATAACAATTATTGTTCTTGGTGGACATAAAATGATTTTCTAATTAATTTACCAAGGCCAAAGTTTACTACTAATATAGTTTCTACATATATGGATTTAATCACTTAATCCTTGTGAAGTTATCAAGCTTGTATTGAATGCCACTGGTGGCCCGTGTTGGGTCACTTTTGATCCATATCATGGACCATTTGTGACAATTGTGTTAGCACGGGTCTAGCTGTATGAGTGGTCAGTCATATAAGTACCTTATTACTGACCCATTTATATTAAACAGATGGCTATTTTTCAAAAAATCCTTTTTTATGTCTAGATTAATGGCATTGGCAATTTATTCTCTGATATTTTTGGCCACTGCGTGATCTGACATCCCACTATCCAACCCTTATGGTTCTGGCTCCCATGGGGTAATGATTTTGGTTGGCTGATTTTGGTAACTGGGTCCTGGCTGTGGATTTCCGCTGTATTTGTCCTTTTGAAGCACTTGCAATCTTTGATTAGGTAAGCACTTACATGTTCCCATGGAAACACATATTGGCTATGTATTAAATAAATTATGGTTCTAATGTTGTTCTATGTAATTTAGATGAATATACAGATGCGTGCGACGCCCTGAAGAAGCAGGAAACTGCGAAACGTGTTGGCCTTCTGCATAATCAAGCATCTTGTGCAATAATACATCTTAGTATCATTCATTTATTATGGATTATGTGAATCCTGCGATTTTATATTATTATACATTATAGAGTTATATTAATAAATTCAATTTTTAATGTATCTTCATGATTCTGTGCTTACCTTGTTATACAGATGCTACTGTCTCCTCCAAAAATCCCATTTCTATAGGGGCAGCCTAGGCTGTCTCCTAAAAACATTTTTCTTTCTTCTATATATCAATAGGGATTGGAGACATTTATTTGTATCTGGAAATGATCCAACAACATTTATATCTGTATACATGCAGACATAGTACAGAAGACGGTTAGGGATCGCAGACATGATTGATTCAGGAGATGATCATAATCTGCATTTATGGCTGAACCCAGTGTACAAGTATATAGTATCCCAGGGCTGAATCACTTTAAACCAGCTCTACAAGATCAAGTCAGTGATTTTCCTTTGAAAGTACAACCAAGTGACAGAAGACAGCTTCACATCCAATTTCCAATATACAAATTTTCTTACAAACAGTGAACTGGTCAGGATTAGCGGAGGACAGTAACCAGTTAATGGGTCTGTGAAGCTTCTAGCCTGATCAAGAAGTAAATCCTCCAAAAAAAACAAAAAACAAAAACCATCAAACAATCTGTGCAGCACACACAGAGCTCTGGCTAAATAGCTGATTATAAGCTAAAATGGTTAACAGCTGCTGCAGAGTCTTCCAGAGATTGCATCAGTGTGATCAGACAATGTGCAGGTCAGGTTAGGCAGATTAAAAAAAAAAAAAAAGGAACCAGCAAGACAAGATGGGGGGGGGGGGGGGGTGGGGGCTGATCGGTAACCTGCACACTGCCTGATCATATAGATATCTGGAAGATACTGCAGCCGGCCAGCTAATGTTGAGGGCATGTGGCCTGGTACGGTTCAGGAGGGGGGGCGCTCTCTCATCCCCCCTCTTTTCCTGCAGCCTGCCAGGTTGCGTGCTCGGATAAGGGTCTGGTATTGATTTTTGGGGGGACCCCGCACCATTTTTTTTTTTATTTTGGCTCGGGGTTCCCCTTAAAACCCATACCAGACCCTTTTTTGAGGGGGACCCCACGCCATTTTTTTTTAAAATTTTGACTGGGGTTCCCCTTAATATCTATACCAGACCTGAAGGGCCTGGTATGGAATTTAGGGGGACCCCCATGCCATTTTTTTTTTAAATTTTGGTTCGGGGTTCCCCTGTAGGGAATTCCCATGCCGTTTTTATCAATGAACTTTTATGTGTATTGTCGGACCGGCAATTCATTAATAGCCGCGAGTAGTTTTAAATGACTTTTTTTCCTTTGAAATGTCATTTTGCTGTCAGACTGTTCTAAATACGGGAAACATGCACCCCTTTACAGGCATACTATAGACACCCCTCAGGTACGAAATTTAAAGGAATATTACACTTTCATTGTTTCACTTTAAGCATTATTAAAATCACTGCCCCCTGAAAAAACGGCCGTTTTTAAAACTTTTTTTTGCATTGATCCATGTCCCCTGGGGCAGGACCCAGGTCCCCAAACACTTTTTATGACAATAACTTGCATATAAGCCTTTAAAATTAGCACTTTTTATTATTCATGTTCGTGTCCCATAGACTTTAACAATTTTCGCGTGTTCGAACAAATTTTTTGCCTGTTCGCATGTTCTGGTGCGAACCGAACAGGGGGGTGTTCGGCTCATCCCTAGTGCTGAGGATGCACCATGTCAATGACCAGCAATGTTGGCTGTAGACACAGAGCTTGCTTGCCCTCTTTTAGTGGCCTGTGAGCGTCTGCCTCTTCTTGTTGGCCTTCCAGACATACTGTATTTGTAATGTATTTGAATAGGTACACCAGGAATGGCCTGCAGTGAGATGTAGCTGCACAAAGCTGTGCAGGGATGTATATATATATATATATATATATATATATATATATATATATATATATATATATACTGAATATACTGCAGCTAACTGAATCAACTGCCCGCCTGTAGTATATTAGGAAGAGGACAACAGGGATGTTCTGCAGTGAGATCTAGCTGCACAGGATACAGTACTGAATATACTGCAGCTAACTGAATAAACTTTCTGCCTGTAGTATATTAGGAACAGAACAACAGGAATGGTCTGCAGCGAGATCTAGCTGTACAGGATACAGTACTGAATATACTGCAGCTAACTGAATGAACTTGCCTGCCTGTAGAATATTAGGAAGAGAAAAACAGGAACTGTCTGCAGTGAGATCGAGCTGCACAGGATACAGCACTGAATATACTGCAGCTAACTGAATGAACTGCGTGCCTGTAGTATATAGGAAGAGAACAACAGGAACGGTCTGGAGCGAGATCTAGCTGCACAGGATACAGTACTGAAAATACTGCAGCTAACTGAATGAACTTGCCTGCCTGTAGTATATTAGGAAGACAACAACAGGAATGGTCTGCAGCGAGATCTAGCTGCACAGGATACAGTACTGAATATACTGCAGCTAACTGAATGAACTGCTTACCTGTAGTATATTAGGAACAGAACAACAGGAATGGTCTGCAGCGAGATCTAGCTAAACTCGATACAGTACTGAATATACTGCAGCTAACTGAATGAACCGCCTGCCTGTAGTATATTAGGAAGAGAACAACAATAACAGTCTGCAGCGAGATCTAGCTGCACAAGATACAGTACTGAATATACTGCAGCTAACTGAATGAACTGCCTACCTATAGCATATTAGGAAGGGAACAGGAACGGTCTGCAGCGAGATTTAGCTGCATAGGATACAGCACTGAATATACTGCAGCTAAATGAATCAACTTGCCTGCCTGTAGTATATTAAGAAAAAAACAACAGGAACGGTCTGCAGCCTAGATCTAGCTGCACAAGATACAGTACTGAATATACTGCAGCTAACTGAATGAACTTGCCTGCCTGTAGTATATTAGGAACAGAACAACAGGAATGATCTGCAGCGAGATCCAGCTGCACAGGATACAGTACTGAATATACTGCAGCTAACTGAATGAACCACCTGCCTGTAGTATATTAGGAACAGAACAACAGGAACGGTCTGCAGCGAGATCTAGCTGCACAGGATACAGTACTGAATATACTGCAGCTAACTGAATGAACTGCCTGCCTGTAGTATATTAGGAAGAGAACAACAGGAACAATCTGTAGCGAGAGCTAGCTGCACAGGATACAGTGCTGAATATACTGCAGCTAACTGAATGAACTTGCCTGCCTGTAGTATATTAGAAACAGAACAACAGGAACGGTCTGTAGCGAGATCTAGCTGCACAGGATACAGTACTAAATATACTGCAGCTAACTGAATGAATTTGCCTGCCTGTAGTATATTAGGAACAGAACAACAGAGATGGTCTGCAGCGAGATCTAGTTAAACTGGATACAGTTCGGAATAGACTGCAGCTAACTGAATGAACTGCCTGCCTGTAGTATATTAGGAACAGAACAACAGGAACGGTCTGCATCGAGATCTAGCTAAACTGGATACAGTACTGAATATACTGCAGCTAACTGAATGAACCGCCTGCCTGTAGTATATTAGGAAGAGAACAACAATAACGGTCTGCAGCGAGATCTAGCTGCACAAGATACAGTACTGAATATACTGCAGCTAACTGAATGAACTGCCTACCTGTAGCATATTAGGAAGAGAACAACAGGAACGGTCTGCAGCGAGATCTAGCTGCACAGGATACAGCACTGAATATACTGCAGCTAAATGAATCAACTTGCCTTCTTGTAGTATATTAAGAACAGAACAACAAGAATGGTCTGCAGCGAGATCTAGCTAAACTGGATACAGCACTGAATATACTGCAGCTAACTGAATGAACCACCTGCCTGTAGTATATTAGGAACAGAACAACAGAAACGATCTGCAGCGAGATCTAGCTGCACAGGATACAGTACTGAATATACTGCAGCTAACTGAATGAACTGCCGCCTGTAGTATATTAGGAAGAGAACAACAGGAACAATCTGTAGCGAGAGCTAGCTGCACAGGATACAGTGCTGAATATACTGCAGCTAACTGAATGAACTTGCCTGCCTGTAGTATATTAGAAACAGAACAACAGGAATGGTCTGTAGCGAGATCTAGCTGCACAGTATACAGTACTGAATATACTGCAGCTAATTGAATGAATTTGCCTGCCTGTAGTATATTAGGAACAGAACAACAGAGATGGTCTGCAGCGAGATCTAGCTAAACTGGATACAGTTCGGAATAGACTGCAGCTAACTGAATGAACTGCCTGCCTGTAGTATAATAGGAACAGAACAACAGGAACGGTCTGCAGCGAGATCTAGCTAAACTGGATACAGTACTGAATATACTGCAGCTAACTGAATGAACCGCCTGCCTGTAGTATATTAGGAAGAGAACAACAATAACGGTCTGCAGCGAGATCTAGCTGCACAAGATACAGTACTGAATATACTGCAGCTAACTGAATGAACTGCCTACCTGTAGCATATTAGGAAGAAAACGACAGGAACGGTCTGCAGCGAGATCTAGCTGCACAAGATACAGCACTGAATATACTGCAGCTAAATTAATCAACTTGCCTGCTTGTAGTATATTAAGAACAGAACAACAAGAATGGTCTGCAGCGAGATCTAGCTAAACTGGATACAGCACTGAATATACTGCAGCTAACTGAATGAACCACCTGCCTGTAGTATATTAGGAACAGAACAACAGAAACGGTCTGCAGCGAGATCTAGCTGCACAGGATACAGTACTGAATATACTGCAGCTAACTGAATGAACTTGCCTGCCTGTAGTATATTAGGAACAGAACAACAGGAATGATCTGCAGCGAGATCCAGCTGCACAGGATACAGTACTGAATATACTGCAGCTAACTGAATGAACTGCCTGCCTGTAGTATATTAGCAAGAGAACAACAGGAACAGTCTGCAGCGAGATCTAGCTGCACAGGATACAGTACTGAGTATACTGCAGCTAACTGAATGAACTTTCCTGCCTGTAGTATATTAGGAAGAGAACAACAGGAACGGTCTGCAGCGAGATCTAGCTGCACAGGATACAGTACTGAGTATACTGCAGCTAACTGAATGAACTTTTCTGTCTGTAGTATATTAGGAAGAGAACAACAGGAATGGTCTGCAGCGAGATCTAGCTGCACAGGATACAGTACTGAATATACTGCAGCTAACTGAATGAACTGCCTGCCTGTAGTATATTAGGAAGAGAACAACAGGAACAATCTGTAGCGAGAGCTAGCTGCACAGGATACAGTGCTGAATATACTGCAGCTAACTGAATGAACTTGCCTGCCTGTAGTATATTAGAAACAGAACAACAGGAACGGTCTGTAGCGAGATCTAGCTGCACAGGATACAGTACTGAATATACTGCAACTAACTGAATGAATTTGCCTGCCTGTAGTATATTAGGAACAGAACAACAGAGATGGTCTGCAGCGAGATCTAGCTAAACTGGATACAGTTCGGAATAGACTGCAGCTAACTGAATGAACTGCCTGCCTGTAGTATATTAGGAACAGAACAACAGGAACGGTCTGCAGCGAGATCTAGCTAAACTGGATACAGTACTGAATATACTGCAGCTAACTGAATGAACCGCCTGCCTGTAGTATATTAGGAAGAGAACAACAATAATGGTCTGCAGCGAGATCTTGCTGCACAAGATACAGTACTGAATATACTGCAGCTAACTGAATGAACTGCCTACCTGTAGCATATTAGGAAGAGAACAACAGGAACGGTCTGCAGCGAGATCTAGCTGCACAGGATACAGCACTGAATATACTGCAGCTCAATGAATCAACTTGCCTGCTTGTAGTATATTAAGAACAGAACAACAAGAATGGTCTGCAGCGAGATCTAGCTAAACTGGATACAGCACTGAATATACTGCAGCTAACTGAATGAACCACCTGCCTGTAGTATATTAGGAACAGAACAACAGAAACGGTCTGTAGCAAGATCTAGCTGCACAGGATACAGTACTGAATATACTGCAGCTAACTGAATGAACTTGCCTGCCTGTAGTATATTAGGAACAGAACAACAGGAATGATCTGCAGCGAGATCCAGCTGCACAGGATACAGTACTGAATATACTGCAGCTAACCGAATGAACTGCCTGCCTGTAGTATATTAGCAAGAGAACAACAGGAACAGTCTGCAGCGAGATCTAGCTGCACAGGATACAGTACTGAGTATACTGCAGCTAACTGAATTAACTTTCCTGCCTGTAGTATATTAGGAAGAGAACAACAGGAACGGTCTGCAGCGAGATCTAGCTGCACAGGATACAGTACTGAGTATACTGCAGCTAACTGAATGAACTTTTCTGTCTGTAGTATATTTGGAAGAGAACAACAGGAACGGTCTGCAGCGAGATCTAGCTGCACAGGATACAGTACTGAATATACTGCAGCTAACTGAATGAACTGCCTGCCTGTAGTATATTAGGAAGAGAACAATAGGAACAATCTGTAGCGAGAGCTAGCTGCACAGGGTACAGTGCTCAATATACTGCATCTAACTGAATGAACTTGCCTGGCTGTAGTATATAAGAAACAGAACAACAGGAACGGTCTGTAGCGAGATCTAGCTAAACTGGATACAGTACTGAATATACTTCAGCTAACTGAGTGAACTGCCTGCCTGTAGTATATTAGGAACAGAACAACAGGAACGGTCTGCAGCGAGATCTAGCTAAACTGGATACAGTACTGAATATACTGCAGCTAACTGAATGAACTGCCTGCCTGTAGTATATTAGGAAGAGAACAACAGGAACGGTCTGCAGCGAGATCTAGCTGCACAGGATACAGCACTGAATATACTGCAGCTAAATTAATCAACTTGCCTGCCTGTAGTATATTAAGAACAGAACAACAAGAATGGTCTGCAGCGAGATCTAGCTAAGCTGGATACAGTACTGAATATACTGCAGCTAACTGAATGAACCACCTGCCTGTAGTATATTAGGAAGAGAACAACAGGAAAGGTCTGCAGTGAGATCTAGCTGCACAGGATACAGTACTGAATATACTGCAGCTAACTGAATGAACTGCCTGCCTGTAGTATATTAGGAAGAGAACAACAGGAACAATCTGTAGCGAGAGCTAGCTGCACAGGATACAGTGCTGAATATACTGCAGCTAACTGAATGAACTTGCCTGCCTGTAGTATATTAGAAACAGAACAACAGGAACGGTCTGTAGCGAGATCTAGCTAAACTGGATACAGTACTGAATATACTGCAGCTAACTGAATGAACTTCCTGCCTGTAGTATATTAGGAAGAGAACAACAGGAACAGTCTGCATCGAGATCTAGCTGCACAGGATACAGTACTGAATATACTGCAGCTAACTGAATGAACTTGCCTGCCTGTAGTATATTAGGAAGAGAACAACAGGAACGGTCTGCAGCGAGATCTAGCTAAACTGGATACAGTACTGAATATACTGCAGCTAACTGAATGAACTGCCTACCTATAGCATATTAGGAAGAGAACAGGAACGGTCTGCAGCGAGATTTAGCTGCATAGGATACAGCACTGAATATACTGCAGCTAAATGAATCAACTTGCCTGCCTGTAGTATATTAAGAAAAAAACAACAGGAACGGTCTGCAGCCTAGATCTAGCTGCACAAGATACAGTACTGAATATACTGCAGCTAACTGAATGAACTTGCCTGCCTGTAGTATATTAGGAACAGAACAACAGGAATGATCTGCAGCGAGATCCAGCTGCACAGGATACAGTACTGAATATACTGCAGCTAACTGAATGAACCACCTGCCTGTAGTATATTAGGAACAGAACAACAGGAACGGTCTGCAGCGAGATCTAGCTGCACAGGATACAGTACTGAATATACTGCAGCTAACTGAATGAACTGCCTGCCTGTAGTATATTAGGAAGAGAACAACAGGAACAATCTGTAGCGAGAGCTAGCTGCACAGGATACAGTGCTGAATATACTGCAGCTAACTGAATGAACTTGCCTGCCTGTAGTATATTAGAAACAGAACAACAGGAACGGTCTGTAGCGAGATCTAGCTGCACAGGATACAGTACTAAATATACTGCAGCTAACTGAATGAATTTGCCTGCCTGTAGTATATTAGGAACAGAACAACAGAGATGGTCTGCAGCGAGATCTAGCTAAACTGGATACAGTTCGGAATAGACTGCAGCTAACTGAATGAACTGCCTGCCTGTAGTATATTAGGAACAGAACAACAGGAACGGTCTGCATCGAGATCTAGCTAAACTGGATACAGTACTGAATATACTGCAGCTAACTGAATGAACCGCCTGCCTGTAGTATATTAGGAAGAGAACAACAATAACGGGCTGCAGCGAGATCTAGCTGCACAAGATACAGTACTGAATATACTGCAGCTAACTGAATGAACTGCCTACCTGTAGCATATTAGGAAGAGAACAACAGGAACGGTCTGCAGCGAGATCTAGCTGCACAGGATACAGCACTGAATATACTGCAGCTAAATGAATCAACTTGCCTTCTTGTAGTATATTAAGAACAGAACAACAAGAATGGTCTGCAGCGAGATCTAGCTAAACTGGATACAGCACTGAATATACTGCAGCTAACTGAATGAACCACCTGCCTGTAGTATATTAGGAACAGAACAACAGAAACGGTCTGCAGCGAGATCTAGCTGCACAGGATACAGTACTGAATATACTGCAGCTAACTGAATGAACTGCCTGCCTGTAGTATATTAGGAAGAGAACAACAGGAACAATCTGTAGCGAGAGCTAGCTGCACAGGATACAGTGCTGAATATACTGCAGCTAACTGAATGAACTTGCCTGCCTGTAGTATATTAGAAACAGAACAACAGGAATGGTCTGTAGCGAGATCTAGCTGCACAGTATACAGTACTGAATATACTGCAGCTAATTGAATGAATTTGCCTGCCTGTAGTATATTAGGAACAGAACAACAGAGATGGTCTGCAGCGAGATCTAGCTAAACTGGATACAGTTCGGAATAGACTGCAGCTAACTGAATGAACTGCCTGCCTGTAGTATATTAGGAACAGAACAACAGGAACGGTCTGCAGCGAGATCTAGCTAAACTGGATACAGTACTGAATATACTGCAGCTAACTGAATGAACCGCCTGCCTGTAGTATATTAGGAAGAGAACAACAATAACGGTCTGCAGCGAGATCTAGCTGCACAAGATACAGTACTGAATATACTGCAGCTAACTGAATGAACTGCCTACCTGTAGCATATTAGGAAGAAAACAACAGGAACGGTCTGCAGCGAGATCTAGCTGCACAGGATACAGCACTGAATATACTGCAGCTAAATTAATCAACTTGCCTGCTTGTAGTATATTAAGAACAGAACAACAAGAATGGTCTGCAGCGAGATCTAGCTAAACTGGATACAGCACTGAATATACTGCAGCTAACTGAATGAACCACCTGCCTGTAGTATATTAGGAACAGAACAACAGAAACGGTCTGCAGCGAGATCTAGCTGCACAGGATACAGTACTGAATATACTGCAGCTAACTGAATGAACTTGCCTGCCTGTAGTATATTAGGAACAGAACAACAGGAATGATCTGCAGCGAGATCCAGCTGCACAGGATACAGTACTGAATATACTGCAGCTAACTGAATGAACTGCCTGCCTGTAGTATATTAGCAAGAGAACAACAGGAACAGTCTGCAGCGAGATCTAGCTGCACAGGATACAGTACTGAGTATACTGCAGCTAACTGAATGAACTTTCCTGCCTGTAGTATATTAGGAAGAGAACAACAGGAACGGTCTGCAGCGAGATCTAGCTGCACAGGATACAGTACTGAGTATACTGCAGCTAACTGAATGAACTTTTCTGTCTGTAGTATATTAGGAAGAGAACAACAGGAATGGTCTGCAGCGAGATCTAGCTGCACAGGATACAGTACTGAATATACTGCAGCTAACTGAATGAACTGCCTGCCTGTAGTATATTAGGAAGAGAACAACAGGAACAATCTGTAGCGAGAGCTAGCTGCACAGGATACAGTGCTGAATATACTGCAGCTAACTGAATGAACTTGCCTGCCTGTAGTATATTAGAAACAGAACAACAGGAACGGTCTGTAGCGAGATCTAGCTGCACAGGATACAGTACTGAATATACTGCAGCTAACTGAATGAATTTGCCTGCCTGTAGTATATTAGGAACAGAACAACAGAGATGGTCTGCAGCGAGATCTAGCTAAACTGGATACAGTTCGGAATAGACTGCAGCTAACTGAATGAACTGCCTGCCTGTAGTATATTAGGAACAGAACAACAGGAACGGTCTGCAGCGAGATCTAGCTAAACTGGATACAGTACTGAATATACTGCAGCTAACTGAATGAACCGCCTGCCTGTAGTATATTAGGAAGAGAACAACAATAATGGTCTGCAGCGAGATCTTGCTGCACAAGATACAGTACTGAATATACTGCAGCTAACTGAATGAACTGCCTACCTGTAGCATATTAGGAAGAGAACAAAGGAACGGTCTGCAGCGAGATCTAGCTGCACAGGATACAGCACTGAATATACTGCAGCTCAATGAATCAACTTGCCTGCTTGTAGTATATTAAGAACAGAACAACAAGAATGGTCTGCAGCGAGATCTAGCTAAACTGGATACAGTACTGAATATACTGCAGCTAACTGAATGAACTGCCTGCCTGTAGTATATTAGCAAGAGAACAACAGGAACAGTCTGCAGCGAGATCTAGCTGCACAGGATACAGTACTGAGTATACTGCAGCTAACTGAATTAACTTTCCTGCCTGTAGTATATTAGGAAGAGAACAACAGGAACGGTCTGCAGCGAGATCTAGCTGCACAGGATACAGTACTGAGTATACTGCAGCTAACTGAATGAACTTTTCTGTCTGTAGTATATTTGGAAGAGAACAACAGGAACGGTCTGCAGCGAGATCTAGCTGCACAGGATACAGTACTGAATATACTGCAGCTAACTGAATGAACTGCCTGCCTGTAGTATATTAGGAAGAGAACAATAGGAACAATCTGTAGCGAGAGCTAGCTGCACAGGGTACAGTGCTCAATATACTGCATCTAACTGAATGAACTTGCCTGGCTGTAGTATATTAGAAACAGAACAACAGGAACGGTCTGTAGCGAGATCTAGCTAAACTGGATACAGTACTGAATATACTTCAGCTAACTGAGTGAACTGCCTGCCTGTAGTATATTAGGAACAGAACAACAGGAACGGTCTGCAGCGAGATCTAGCTAAACTGGATACAGTACTGAATATACTGCAGCTAACTGAATGAACTGCCTGTCTGTAGTATATTAGGAAGAGAACAACAGGAACGGTCTGCAGCAAGATCTAGCTGCACAGGATACAGCACTGAATATACTGCAGCTAAATTAATCAACTTGCCTGCCTGTAGTATATTAAGAACAGAACAACAAGAATGGTCTGCAGCGAGATCTAGCTAAGCTGGATACAGTACTGAATATACTGCAGCTAACTGAATGAACCACCTGCCTGTAGTATATTAGGAACAGAACAACAGGAACGGTCTGCAGCGAAATCTAGCTGCACAAGATACAGTACTGAATATACTGCAGCTAACTGAATGAACTGCCTGCCTGTAGTATATTAGGAAGAGAACAACAGGAATGGTCTGCAGCGAGATCTAGTTGCACAGGATACAGTACTGAATATACTGCAGCTAACTGAATGAACTGCCTGCCTGTAGTATATTAGCAAGAGAACAACAGAAACAGTCTGCAGCGAGATCTAGCTGCACAGCATACAGTACTGAATATACTGCAGCTAACTGAATGAACTGCCTGCTTGTATATTAGGAAGAGAACAACAGGAACGGTCTGCAGCGAGATCTAGCTGCACAGGATACAGTACTGAGTATACTGCAGCTAACTGAATGAACTTGCCTGCCTGTAGTATATTAGGAAGAGAACAACAGGAAAGGTCTGCAGTGAGATCTAGCTGCACAGGATACAGTACTGAATATACTGCAGCTAACTGAATGAACTGCCTGCCTGTAGTATATTAGGAAGAGAACAACAGGAACAATCTGTAGCGAGAGCTAGCTGCACAGGATACAGTGCTGAATATACTGCAGCTAACTGAATGAACTTGCCTGCCTGTAGTATATTAGAAACAGAACAACAGGAACGGTCTGTAGCGAGATCTAGCTAAACTGGATACAGTACTGAATATACTGCAGCTAACTGAATGAACTTCCTGCCTGTAGTATATTAGGAAGAGAACAACAGGAACAGTCTGCATCGAGATCTAGCTGCACAGGATACAGTACTGAATATACTGCAGCTAACTGAATGAACTTGCCTGCCTGTAGTATATTAGGAAGAGAACAACAGGAACGGTCTGCAGCGAGATCTAGCTAAACTGGATACAGTTCTGAATATACTGCAGCTAACTGAATTAACTGCCTGCCTGTAGTATATTAGGAACAGAACAACAGGAACGGTCTGCAGCGAGATCTAGCTAAACTGGATACAGTACCTGCCTGTAGTATATTAGGAAGAGAACAACAGGTATGGTCTGCAGCGAGATCTAGCTGCACAGGATACAGTACTGAATATACTGCAGCTAATTGAATGAATTTGCCTGCCTGTAGTATATTAGGAACAGAACAACAGAAATGGTCTGCAGCGAGATCTAGCTAAACTGGATACAGTTCGGAATAGACTGCAGCTAACTGAATGAACTGCCTGCCTGTAGTATATTAGGAACAGAACAACAGGAACGGTCTGCAGCGAGATCTAGCTAAACTGGATACAGTACTGAATATACTGCAGCTAACTGAATGAACTGCCTGCCTGTAGTATATTAGGAAGAGAACAACAGGAACGGTCTGCAGTGAGATCTAGCTGCACAGGTTACAGTACTGATTATACTGCAGCTAACTGAATGAAATTGCCTGCCTATAGTATATTAGGAAGAGAAAAATAGGAACGGTCCGCAGCAAGATCTAGCTGCACAGGATACAGTACTGAATACACTGCAACTAACTAAATGAATTGCCTGCCTGTAGTATATTAGGAAGAGAACAACAGTAACGGTCTGCAGCAAGATCTAGCTGCACAAGATACAGTACTGAATTTACTGCAGCTAACTGAATGAACTGCCTGTATACTGCCTGTATATATATATATATATATATATATATATATATATATATATATATATATATATATATATATTCAGTCAGGTCCATAAATTTTGGGACATCAACACAATTCTAATCTTTTTAGCTCTATACACCACCACAATGGATTTGAAATGAAACGAGCAAGATGTGCTTTAACTGCAGACTTTCAGCTTTAATTTGAGGGTATTTAAATCCAAATCAGGTGAACGGTGTAGGAATTACAACAGTTTGTATATGTGCCTCCCACTTTTTAAGGGACCAAAAGTAATGGGACAGTTGGCTGCTCAGCTGTTCTATGGCTAGGTGCGTGTTATTCCCTCATTATCCCATTTACAAGGAGCAGATAAAAGGTCCAGAGTTCATTTCAAGTGTGCTATTTGCATTTGGAATCTGTTGCTGTCAACTCTCAATATGAGATCCAAAGAGCTGTCACTATCAGTGAAGCAAGCCATCATTAGCCTGAAAAAACAAAACAAACCCATCAGAGAGATAGCAAAAATATTAGGTGTGGCCAAACAAACTGTTTGGAACATCCTTAAAAAGAAAGAACGCACCGGTGAGCTCAGCAACACCAAAAGACCCGGAAGACCACGGTAAACAACTGTGGTGGTTGACCGAAGAATTCTTTCCCTGGTGAAGAAAACACCCTTCACAACAGTTGGCCAGATCAAGAACACTCACCAGGAGGTAGGTGTATGTGTGTCAAAGTCAACAATCAAGAGAAGACTTCACCAGAGTGAATACAGAGGGTTCACCACAAGATGTAAACCATTGGTGAGCCTCAAAAACAGGAAGGCCAGATTAGAGTTTGCCAAACAACATCTAAAAAAGCCTTCACAGTTCTGGAACAACATCCTATGGACAGATGAGACCAAGATCAACTTGTACCAGAGTGATGGGAAGAGAAGAGTATGGAAAAGGAAAGGAACTGCTCATTATCCAAAGCATACCACCTCATTAGTGAAGCATGGTGGTGGTAGTGTCATGATGATGTGACTGCTGACAAAAGCAGCAGGATGAATTCTGAAGTGTTTCGGGCAATATTATCTGCTCATATGGCGCTTCACAGTGCAGATGGACAATGACCCGAAGCATGCTGCGAAAGCAACCAAAGAGTTTTTTAAGGGAAAGAAGTGGAATGTTATGCAATGGCCAAGTCAATCACCTGACCTGAATCCGATTGAGCATGCATTTCACTTGCTGGAGACAAAACTCAAGGGAAAATGCCCCAAGAACAAGCAGGAACTGAAGACAATTGCAGTAGAGGCCTGGCAGAGCATCACCAGGGATAAAACCCTGCATCTGGTGATGTCTATGCATTCCAGTCTTCAGGCTGTAATTGACTGCAAAGCATTTTCAACCAAGTATTAAAAAGTGAAAGTTTGATGGATGATTGTTCTGTCCCATTACTTTTGGTCCCTTAAAAAGTGGACAGCACATATACAAACTGTTGTAATTTCTACACCGTTCACCTGATTTGGATGTAAATACCCTCAAATTAAATCTGAAAGTCTGCAGTTAAAGCACATCTTGTTCGTTTCATTTCAAATCCATTGTGGTGGTGTATAGAGCCAAAAAGATTAGAATTGTGTCGATGTCCCAATATTTATGGACCTGACTGTATATTACATACAAAGCCTGGAGTGTATATATATATATATATATATATATATATATATATATATATATATATATATATACTAAATATACTGGAGTTAACTGAATCAACTGTCTGCTCAATCTATCTAAATGAAATCAAATGACACTCTTTCTCTCTCTCTCTGAACGCCGGAACACACTACACACGGCCAACGTGCAGGTGGCCTTATATAGTGTGGGGTGTGTACTTAATCCCCTGAGCCATAATTGGCCAAAGGTACCCTGCTTTTGGACAATTATGGCTCTGTTTGCTTACAGCGCTCTGATTGGCCAAAGCATGTGGGTCATAGTGCATGCTTGGCCAGTCATCAGCCAGCAAACCCCTGCGATGACATAGTGCATTATGGACCGTGACACGCTGCTCGAATTTGGCACGAACGGCCCATAATGTCCGATCTTCATTGAACGATCTAACAGCCGATGTTCTAGTCAGAATGATGTTCGACTTGAACTCAAAGCTCATCCCTACTTGTGATCAATGGCTAAAAATGGTTATGTAGACAATGTGGGGCATTGGGCATTCAGGCAGGGAACTTGATGAATTGACTACCCCTGAAATGGCAATGTATTTTATTAGAGTCTAACTACACAACTGTGATATTGGGAATAGATGCATTTTTTTGTGAGACCTTGCCAGTCTGAACTGTGGTTTCAGGGCTTGCCACCTCACTTTTATCATCTTATATATTCAAAGAGGTACCAGACAGGATGTCCTCTTTCACCATTATTATTTGTACGTGCCATTAAAATCTCGAGGAATTTCTCGAAGAAATAACATAAATATGAAAGGCTCTAAATTTACAGGTTATAATCATAAACTAGCTATGTCTCTTTGTGGATGATGTCCTCTTACTACTCCACTTAACTTACAAAAAGAACTAAACAACTTTCAAACTATATCTGGCCTACACATCAATACCGACAAATCTAGGGTCCTCAATATTAATCTCTCTGAAGAAACTCTCTCTCATATCAAAAATACCTTTTCTTTCCCCTGGGAACATACCTCATTACCTTATTTAGATGTCCATCTTACTTCATCGTATGAGTCTCTATATGCTGCCAACTACTCTTCTGTTTTATGACATTCGCGCAGCCTTCTTGAGACCTGAAAAAGATACCAGATCTCTTGATTGGGATGCATATCATCAATAAAACTGATCATCCTCCCTAAATTGCTCTATTAATTTTGTGTACTCCCAGTTAAGATACCCTCCCACATCAGTGGTGGCTGGTGAAGTTTCATCCTTTTTGACCCCTCCCACTTGGTGAAGATGGGCGTGGTTTCAGTGAAATAGAGGGGCGTGGCTCTAAAGTGGTGTGGTTAGCGAGTTAGCGAGATGAACGAGGGATGGAGGGAGAGGGAGAGAGGGATGGAGGGACAGCAGACCCAGATTCTACACAACAATAGAAATATGTGTATTCTAGAAAGTTTAGCAATCAACAGATAAAGATATTCCAAACACCTGGTGTTAGCACTTCAATCTTCCCGGCACCATGGTTGTTATGGTGTCAGGATGATTGAAGTGCATTATTTCTATTATTACATTGTAATTTAAAATGAAATCATTCAACTCACCATAATGCAGTATCAGTGGGAGCCCTGAGCGTGTCACTAGCCATGTAGCCTGCCACCAAATGCCATCAGGTGCCCCCAGCAGAGTCCGTCCTTACATGCAGCCTGTGTCACATCAAATGCAGCCTGTGTCACATCAAATGCAGCCTGCGTCACATCAAATGCAGCCTGTGTCACATCAAATGAAGCCTATGTCACATCAAATGCAGCCTGTGTCACACAAAATGCAGCCTGTGTCCCACCAAATGCAGCCTGTGTCCCACCAAATGCAGCCTGTGTCCACCAAATGCAGCCTGTGTCCCACCAAATGCAGCCAGCCTGTGTCCACCAAATGCAGCCTGTGTCTACCAAATGCAGTCTGTGTTTCACCAAATGCAGCCTGTGTCTCACCAAATGCAGCCTGTGTCCCACCAAATGCAGCCAGCCTGTGTCCACCAAATGCAGCCTGTGTCCACCAAATGCAGCCTGTGTCTCACCAAATGCAGCCTGTGTCCCACCAAATGCAGCCTGTGTCTCACCAAATGCAGCCTGTGTCTCGCCAAATGCAGCCTGTGTTCACCAAATACAGCCTGTGTCCCCCAAATGCAGCCTGTCCACCAAATGCAGCCAGCCTGTGTCCATCAAATGCAGCCTGTGTCCCCCAAATGCAGCCTGTGTCCATCAAATACAGCCTGTGTCCCCCAAATGCAGCCTGTGTCCCCCAAATGCAGCCTGTGTCCACCAAATGCAGCCTGTGTCCCACCAAATGCAGCTAGCCTGTGTCCACCAAATGCAGCCTGTGTCTCACCAAATGCAGCCTGTGTCTCACCAAATGCAGCCTGTGTCCACCAAATGCAGCCTGTGTCCACCAAATGCAGCCTGTGTCCACCAAATGCAGCCAGCCTGTGTCCACCAAATGCAGCCTGTGTCCACCAAATACAGCCTGTGTCCCCCAAATGCAGCCTGTGTCCCCCAAATGCAGCCTGTGTCACATTGAACCCCCCCATGGGAGCACAGCGGTACTTACCTTGCTGTGTGGTGTCCTCTCCTACTCTGTGGGCACTGGCAGCAGCGATGGAGGAGTCCGCTCCTCTCAGACTTCCTGTTTCCTCCCGGGCGCAGTGGGAGAGAGAACACAGGAAGTGACATCAAACTGAGATGTCAATCAAACTGCCAGGCCGTAGTAATAGATACTACGAGCGCTGGGCGGAAGCTACTCAGCGCTTCGGAAAGCGTTGTAAGGCGGGATAAACGCCTGGAAATGAAGTGCCGTGTCTACAATCTTGTGATGGCATAGACGTGGTGCTTCCCATAAGTGCACCATGTCCGACGTCACACTGTGTCCGGCATGCACTTAAGGACCTTTTTTGTATTTTTCTTTTTTTAAAGGGCCAGTATTACATTTTTTTTTTTTAAATTTTTTTTTTGTGACTGCCTGGAGGGGGGGTGGCACCCATGTGCCCCCTATGGACGGGCTGCCACTGTCCCACATATTGAGATCAATTTAGAGCCAGATATTTGCCTTTATATGTCCACACTGTGTCCGGCGTCACACTGTGTCCGGCGTCCGAACACAGTGCACTTAAGGACCTTTTTTTGTATTTTTTTTTTCTTTAAAGGGCCAGTATTAAATTTTTTTTTTTTTTTACATTTTTTTTTGTGACTGCCTGGAGGGGGGGTGGTGCCGATGCGCACCCTATGGATGGGCCGCCACTGTCCCACATATTGAGATCAATTTAGAGCTAGATATTTGCCTTTATTTGGAAGAAGGTTAAACTCTGAGTCAATCTTAAGCTTTCTTTCAACTAAAAAAAGGAGGCCTTGCAGTCCCAAATATATAATTTTACTACTCTTCAGCGCAAATAGCTCATATTACAGCATATCATAGCTATAAAGATCCACCTCTTTAGACCTCCAGCAAAGCCTGTATACTAGATACTATAGCCGAACAATTAAGAAGAGTGGCTTCTAATTACATTATTAAGCACTCCCTTTCAATCTGGGACAATTTCAAATTCTCTGGAAACCTTATGTTCTCTCATTCTTCTTTACCTACTATTACATGCAATCCAATGTTTACATCTGGGTATCTTCAACCGTCTAGCTTCAGATGGTGGACCTCTAAAAACTTATACTGAATTTATGACCTAATATCATCCACAAATGTCTTAGACCGCTCCACTATGAAAACACTACACAACCTTCTCAGGAAATCTCCAAATATCTTCAAATTAAGAATTTTGGAACACAGGTGATTGGCTCTACTACATCACTTTGAACCCTAAGTCCTTTTGAAAAATTAGGTTTACAAGATCCTAATGCTAAAGGCCTTATGACCATAATTTATACATCCTTCCTTGGAAAATGGGTCTCCTACCTACATTTATATATGACGAAATAGGAGGAAGTTCTAGGTGAGAGGTTAGGGGAAAAGGAATGGCTTGTTTCGCACCACAGCAGATGGTTCAATTAATACAACAATTAAATCTAATTATACTGTAAATTATTGATGTGTTGGTATATGGTTCCTTAACGTCTGGCTAAAATTAACTCTTCAATCTCTCATAAATGTTTCAGAGGCTGCCAAACAACCAGAACACTCCTACACATCTGGTGGGATTGCCCAAAAATTAAAAATTTCTCGATTGATGTTTACCGAATAATACATGCACTTCTGAGTAAAAGATTACAAAAAAATCCAAAAGAAGCATTGCTAAATTTGAAACCGCCCAATTGCACTAATGACCAATTCTGTCTTCTAACATTCCTATTCACTGCAGCCAAACAAACTTTAGTGAAACGTAGGTGGTTCCCCTTACCTATTTCTGCCTTAGTTGAGAACAAGATGATGTGGTATATGACCACATCATCTTCACGATAAAACCCATACATTTGAGAAAATCTGGTCTCTTTGTATTGGGTCATACCTCCCACAAGACTTTGATAAATCCTTGCTATGCTTATGATCTAATTATTTGCTCATAACGATGTCCACTCTTTATTCCTGACTTCCTCTCTGGCCCTTTCCTTCTTTTCTGTCTTCCCTTTCACTTGTTGGAATACAGAACTGTATTTTGTGCAACAACTACTGTACGTCAGTATTTAGTAGAAGTATATTGTTCAACTAGTAGATGTCAGTGTTTATAAGTTTGTAGCTGCACCTATGGTATGCTATATTTCTTTTCCCTCAATAAAAGTTCCTGTTTCCTGTTCGCAGTAAAGAAGCAGCAAAGCCCATGTGGACCGTGTACTATTTGTTTGTTTGTAGGGCTATATACAGAATTTCTAACAATCCTCAATCTTCATATTTGAGAAGAACCCTGCAGTACTGACACAGTGCATTGCAATGGTATTGTGTGCTATAGCAGAAACACTGGTGTCTATAGCAGCAACATCTTGTTTTAATAACTGATACCAAAGGACCTGCTTCTTGTGGTACAGGGGAGCTGCATTTACTGTGTGTCCCCTGGCTGTTGCTGAGAGAGAGGTCCTCCACTGTGTTAGAAGCTGCTGCTGATGGAAGGCTGCTGCATGTGTTACCCTTGCAGTCCGGATGGTCCTGCTCGCCGTCTCAGAACTATGATCTGGAGATAGAGCAAGTGAGCGAGGGAGGCATGGTGACAAGTCATCTAGAGAAGAGAGGCGTGGTATTCTCTCTAAAGAGCTGTGTGTCTCAGCTTTCCTCTTGCTGGTAATGCTTTTAATATGTGGGTAAAATGTGAACTGAAATCTGGTATAAGTCTGAATAAGGTCCTGTGGCCTGGGAGCTTAGCTAGAGAGCATCTTCACTCTTCTATGTCACAGCAGTGCCCCTAAACACTCATTTTTAACCATGAACAGAAGGCAGAAAGCATTTGTTTTGGCACAGCTGCGTTTTGACTAATGTGTGCTCTCAGCCAGCGGGGATGAGCAATTGGTTTTTAAAAAGCCGACACCCAACAGCACCTTAACAACCAATGACTCCTCCTTGCTCTGGCAGCATGGATTAGTCACTGCTTGCTAAGGAAATGGCACCCGCTGTCGTACTAACAATCAGTGTCCTAAACATAAAAGCTGACATTAAAATGTTTTTTTTTTTTAAAAAGGCGTGCAGGTCCATTCTAATCTGTATATGGACATGTGCATATATGGTCAATTATGTAATCTGGTGACCACTCCCCCTTGCTTTTTTAAGTAGCAGAGGAATCAGTGTGTCATCATAGCAGTGTGGCATCGGGTAAACATCTTTGACAACTAACCACAGATCTTCTGTGGATGTAGGCTGTTTCAAATCCTTCTGTCTCTTCATGTAATCCCAAACAGACATGATGATGTTGGGATCAGGGCTCTGTGGGGGGCAAACCATTACTTCCAGGACTCCTTGTTCTTCTGTTCACTGAAGATAGTTCTTAATGACATTGTCTGTATGTTTGGGGTCATTGTCCTGCTGCAGAATAAATTTGGGGCAAATCACATGCTTCCTTGATGGTTTGGCATGATGGATAAGTATCTGCCTATATTTCTCAGCATATTGACGACTCCACTGGCAACCAAATTTGCAACTCCATTTGCAGAAATGCAGCCCCAAACTTGCAAGGAACCTTCATAATGCTTCACTGTTGCCTGCACTGATTATTTTACTGCTCTCCAGCCCTTCAGCGAACAAACTGCCTCCTGCTACAGCCAAATATTTCAGATTTTGACTGATCGGTCCAGAGCACCTGCTGCCATTTTTCTGCACCCTGTTCTTATGTTTTTGTGCATAGTTGAATCGCTTAGCCTTGTTTCCAAAACGGATGTATGGCTTTTTTGGCCACAATTCTTCCATTAAGACCACTTCTGGCCAGACTTTTCTGGTCAGTAGATGGGTGTACCTGGGTCCAACTGGTTTCTGCAGTTCTAAGCTGATGGCACTGCAGGACATCTGATGTCGAAGGGAAGTAAGCATGATGTGTCTTTCCTCTGCTGCATTAGGTTTCCTTGACTGACCACTGTGTTTACTGTCCTCAGCATTGCCCGTTTCTTTGTGCTTCTTCAAAAGAGCTTGAACAGCACATTTTCAAACCCAAGTTTGCTTTGAAATGTTTTCCTGGGGGAAACTTTGCTGATGCAGTATAACTACCTTGTGTCTTGTTGCTGTGCTCAGTCTTGCTATGTTGTATGACCCGTAACATGAAACTGTCTTTAACAACCTCACCTTAGTAGCAGAGTTTGGCTGTTTCTCACCCAGTTTTAAGCCTCCCACACAGCTGTCTCTGTTTCAATTAATAAATATGTTTCAACCTACATATGAAATTGATGATCATTAGCCTCTGTTTGGTATAATTGATTAATCATACACCTGACTCTAATCCTACAAAATACCTAACTTTGTGCAAGTGTGCAAGTGAAAGAACTGATGCTGGTTTGAAGACAAAGGGTAGTCATACCAAATATTGATTTGATTTAGATTTTTCTTCTGTTTACTCACTTACATTGTGCAAATTAATAAAAAACAATTCAAATATATTTTTTGAAAGCATTATTACCTTACAGCATTTCGTCACAGCTGCACAGTACTGTATATTGCTGGACGGCATGATTGACAATGGATGTACATTGGGGGACAGATTTTTTTTAATAAAGGACTTGTCAGAACTGTGTTTTTATTTATATTTAAAAAAAAAAAAATTTGGTGAATGAGGAATGAGTAGGATTCACATGAGGGGGGGGGGGGGTTGGGATCTGGGAGCCCCCTTGTTAACATGGGCTTTTAGATTCCCATAAGTGTCCTCATCAAAATAGGGAAAATGTGCTTTGCTAGGGGGGGCAGAAAAGTACCCCCCCATGTTGAGAACATGTGGCCTGGAACGGCTGCATGCTTGGATAAGGCTCTGGTGTGGGTTTTAAGGAGGGGACCTCACTCCATTTTTTGGGGATTATTGGCATGAGGTTCCCCTTCAAAAGCCATTTTAGACCCAAAGGGCCTGGTATGAATTTGGGGGTTCCACACGCTGTTAAAGAAAAATTCATGTTGGTTTTTATGTTTGCATTCTGCTGACAGCAGAGATGAGTCACTGGTTGTTAGGATGTCAGTGAGTGCCAGTTCCCTAACAACCAATGACTCATCCCTGCTGGCTGACAGCAGAGATACTGTATATACTCGAGTATAAGTCCAGTTTTTCAGCACATTTTTTTGTGCTGAAAGTGTCCCCCTCGACTTATACTTGAGTCAAGCACTTTTCTGCAGCAAAAAATTTCATTTTCCGAACCGATTTTGGGGCCCCGTATCTCAGGGCCACTTTGTGCTAGAAACCCCAAATTTGGTGTGCAAACTCACTGAAACTGGTACCACAACATATCCTAATCCCGGGTTCCTAGCACCAAGTGGCCCCGACATACGGGGCCCCAAAATCGGTTCGCAAAATGTCATTCTCTGCTGCAGAAAAGTGCTTGACATTTTCTGAACCGATTTTTGGGGCCCTGTATCTCGGGGCCACTTGGTGCTAGAAACCCCAGCTTTGAATATTTTATGGTGCTAGTTTCCACACCAAATTTGGGGTTCCTAGCACTAAGTAGCCCCAAGATACGGGGCCCCAAAGTCAGTCAACTGTGTCCATCTGCAGCAATGTCATTTCGGGACCCTTTGGGTTCAGAGACCCCAAATTTTGGCTGCAGCTAGGGGGCATCTAGGAACCCTTAACTACCGAGTTTGAAGTATGGGGGACCTATGGCTGCAAATGGGCACAGTAAGGCATGCAAATGGGCACAGTGAGGCTGCAAATGGGCATTGTTGACCCTCTTTTCCACTTACAGTAGCTGTGCATTTCTCACCCTCGTCTTATACTTGGGTCACTAAGTTTTTCCCATTTTTTTTGTGGTAAATTAGGGCCTCGACTTATACTCGGATCGACTTATACTCGAGTATATACGGTAAATCAAAACACAGTTGTTTTAAAAATTCATAAAAAATGCATGTATATGCGTTTTTGGTGCTACGCCGTGGAAGTCTATGGGGCCACAGTTGTTTTGCTGTGGCACCAAAGTAGTGAAGGGACCTCTTTAAAATCACATGGCATTTATGTTGCATTGATGTTGATGGGCACCATTGAAAACAATGTGATTTCCATTGTCATGCGATTCCATGCAACTGAAAATAGCAGTAGTGTGAACGATGTGCAAAGCCTTTTGGGAGGTGTGGTTTAGTTACATATCTTTTTTTCTCTTATGCAAACACAAATTTATATTTTGATTTCTAAAAGAGAGAGGTTAAAAAATACATCCCTGGGAATTACAGACCAGTTAGCCTAATAGCAATAGTATGCAAGCTCTTGGAGGGGGTGATAAGGGACTATATACAAGATTTTAGTAACGAGAACAGTATCATTAGCAATACAGGAGGTCCCCGAGTTACGAACCTCCGACTTGTGAACGACTCCTACTTACGAACAGGAGGCAGCGTTGGCAGGCACATCGGAAAACAGCGGAAAACATCCGAGAACGACGTTGGAAAACATCGGAAAATGATGTCTCTGCCGTTCTGCACATGCGCTTCCGACTTATGAACAAATCTGACTTAAGAACAAACAGGCAGTCCCTAACCCGTTCGTAACTCGGGGACTGCCTGTAATCGGCATGCATTCATGAAGAATCGTTCTTGCCAAACCAATCTATTAACCTTCTATGAGGAGGTGAGTTACCATCTAGATAAAGGAAGGCCCGTAGACGTGGTGTATCTGGATTTTGCAAAAGCATTTGACACATTTGACACTGTACAAAATAAGGTCCGTTGGCATGGACCAAAGGGTGACTACATGGATTGAAAACTGGTTACAAGGGCGAGTTCAGAGGGTGGTGATAAATGAGGAGTACTTGGAATGGTCAGGGATGGGTAATGGGGTCCCCCAGGGTTCTGTGCTGGGACCAATCCTATTTAATTTGTTCATAAAGGACCTGAAGGATGGGGTAAACAGTTCAATCTCTGTATTTGCAGACGATACTAAGCTAAGCAGGGCAATAACTTCTCTGCAGAATGTGGAAACCTTGCAAAAAGATCTGAACAAATTAACGGGGTGGGCAACTACATGGCAAATGAGGTTCAATGTAGAAAAATGTAAAATAATGCAATTGGGTGGCAAAAATATGAATGCAATCTATACACTGGGGGGGATCTATGATGGAAAAGGACTTGGGGGTCCTAGTAGATGATAGGCTCAGCAATGGCATGCAATGCCAAGCTGCTGCTAACAAAGCAAACAGAATAATGTTATGCATTAAAAAGTGGATCAACTCCAGAGATAAAGCAATAATTCTCCCACTCTACAAGATCCTGGCCCGGCCGCATCTAGAGTATGCTGTATTCTCAGGAAGGATCTACTGGAAATGGAGCGAGTACAAAGAAGGGCAACAAAGCTAATAAAGTGTCTGGAGGACATTAGTTATGAGGAAAGGTTGCGAGCACTGAACTTATTCTCTCTGGAGAAGAGACGCTTGAGAGGGGATATGATTTCAATTTACAAATACCATACTGGTGACCCCACAATAGGGATAAAACTTTTTCGCAAAGGGAGTTTAACAAGACACGTGGCCAATCATTGAAATAGAAGAAAAGAGGTTTACCCTTAAACTTTATGAAAGGGTTCTTTATGTAAGAGCAGCAAGGATGTGGAATTTCTTTCCACAGGCGGTGGTCTCAGCGGGGAGCATCGATAGTTTCAAAAAACTATTAGATAAGCGACCACAACATACAGGGATATACAATGTAATACTGACATATAATCACACATAGGTTGGACTTGATGAACTTGTGTCTTTTTTCAACCTCGCCTACTATGTAACTATGTAAGTGGATGTAAACCCACCACTCACCTAATATAAATGAATGGCACAATATTAATCTGTGCACATATATACAAGACTCCTACATGTATCTTTACTTTTCCTCTGTAGCCCCCTTCAGCTGTAGGAGCCTCTCAAACTCCGGAACAGGTAGGCGGGTCTCTTTGCAGCGTATGGTGGGCGGTGTTGTGATGTCACGAGACTCCCCGCCCACTTCTACACTCTCCTACTCTTTCTGCTGGTGTCCTGTTTGCTGACTGCACCATGTAAATCCTTCTCAGTCTCACTGATCTTCTGATCTTGTAGATCACACCCAATTAAGGGTAACATCCAGTCAAAACTCAGGAAAGGCACCACATAATTTCAGCATGCCCAGTCATGCTGAGGTGTGGAGCAACCAATCCTGGGAGAGCTTGAGAAGAAAGGAGGAGGGAAAGGAGGCTGGAATCGTAGACACTCTTTCTGCTCTCATCCTGTGCATGAGATAAAGAAATCAGATGTCAGTCACAGCAGTGGGTGCTGTGGTGACACACATTTATCAGTGTTTTGTTTTTTATCTTAGTAAAAAAAGACAAGGGGATTGCTCAGAGCTGGATTAACTCTTCGTGGCAAGACTGGGCACAGATGACTTGACATCCTCTACTGTACCAAGTAGCAGTATTCATAAAAAAAAAATCAGGTTTGCATCCACTTTAAAGCAAAATTAAAACTAACTAAATTAAAACTAAAACTAGAACTTTTTTGTTTAGCGTAAGGTTGGGTTATAACCTCTGTCATTTTTTTTTTTATCATCTGTGTCCAATTGAGAAGAAATCCCCTCATTTCCTGTCCTATAGCCAAAACGGGAAGTGCGAAGAAATCCCTCCAAAGTGAGGAACCTTCATTTCAAAATTTCTCCTGTTCTGGTGACAATCCAACATTTGAAATTTTCTTTTACTTTAACTCTGAAAATAATGGTGAACAGGAAAAAAAAGGAAGGGGTGAATCTCCCTAATAGGTGCACAGACATTAATAAAAATCTGACAGGTGTTCTAATCCTTCTCCACTCTATCCAAAAGTGAAAAAAAGCTTTGCCTGTAGGTATACTGTAAGCTTATAAATATTCAAGTCTATAAATGAAATAAATGCAAGGCACGTTTGCTAAGGTATTAGTATGTGCCCCAAATGTGTTTGCTAAGATTTCTCTGATTTAATGAGGACTGTGGAAACCAGTTGCATGTGTTCACAGCTGGTGATCCTTGACAGTAATTTTCTGACGTAATAGTGTTTAATAAGCAGTACGTAGTCTTGAAAATCTGGCTGTTGCTGCTTATTCCACCACAAAATATCCCTCTGAGAGAAATATTTCTAGCCATGACGAGGTTAGAGAGTTGTCACTATAGTGCCCCTAGTTCTTAATTTGTATATCAGATCCAGATGGATTTATTTAAAACATCACCAGCATCTATTGAAGAAAAAGACTGTGTATTTGGACAGCATTTTAATTGTCGAAAAAGCAACTATGCATTCAGCACAATCTCAAATAAAAAGCAAATATTACTTACTGTTAATCTTGCTCTGCACAAACTCTATATGTACATGAAAAAATGTGACCACACACATATACAAACGGCATTTTTCTAATGTTCATGTAGTCTCTGGGGTCCATCCCTGCTCCTCTCTCCTGTATCCTGACTGTTTCCATAGTAACACAACATCCCTGGGACTCTGGCCAGTTCTGACTGACAAGCAGACTGCACAGGATGGCCAAGCTGTATTATAAACATAAGCCTACCAGCTGAGCCTGACATTGTATTGCTGCCTTGTGTATATTACACCAAAGACCGCATTTCTTTGTGTGCTAATATTGTGTCCATCTTGCTGCATGCTGTCTTCTACTACATAAACAGAAACTTGGTGTAGCGAGCGTCATCGCCGTTTTTCATTGCATGAAATGACTACTTCAGCTATATGTCACAAAGTCTTTGAAAGCTATATTCAGCTTAATTCTTAAGTATTTTAAAGGGGTGTTTTAGGATATTACAGTGTTTCACTTTTACTTGCCAAGTCGTTGCATTAATGTAGCAGTTGAAAAATAGGCATATTCTTAAGAGTAAATTATACCTCTTTTTTTAAAAACAATTTTACTCTCACTGTGAGTGGCAGATAAAGTGCTTAATCCTAGGGTTTACCTTCCAGTAAAATGTATATTAAACCTAGTAGTTATTGCTTAATTTTAGAGCAGTCGCCACTCAGTACTTCGAGAAACTATTTTTAACATGAGACCCCATGGCCCCAATTATCTGAGGTCATGCAACCATTTTGAGCATTGCTTGGAGCAGTATGAAGAGTAAAGGTTGAGACCATGAGTGATAATGAATATCATAAATGCTTTGTATGAGAAGCATAGATTTACTAGCATGCTGGAAAAGTTCAGGTGATTTATTTAGCCCTTTTGCTTGAGTCTGATAAAAAGTTAAGGTGGTATTCAGTGGCTTGCAATTTTTGAAAAAATATAGTTATTTCAGGTACTTATATAGCGCTGTCACATTATGCAGCGCTTTACATATACATTGTACATTCACATCAGTCCCTCCCCTCAAGGGGCTTACAATCTAAGGTCCCTAACTCACATTCATACATACATATACACAGGGCTGTCTTTCATATTATTGGACCCTGGGCAGACACTTTCTTGGGCGCTCCTGAATGCACTTATCAACTATTTGTGGGCAGTGCGGGCTCAAGGGGAGGCTGCATTGGACCCCACAACAATGACTGGGCCCGGGGCAGCTGCCCCTTTTGCCCTGTGTTAAAGATGGCCCTGCATACACATGCTAGGTCCAATTTAGACAGGATCCAAATAACCTACCAACAGGTCTCTGGAGTGTGGGAGGAAACCGGAGTACCCAGAGGAAACCCATACAGGTACAGGGAGAACATGCAAAATCTAGGCAGTGTCATGGTTGGGATTCGAACCAGTGAACCCTGTTGCTGCTAGGCAAAAGAAGTAACCACTACACCTCCTGTGTATGTCTGTAACAGGGGGTCGAGCACAAATTGCCTGTAGTTTTATGGGAGGTTGGTCATACAGTAGAGGGAATCCCTTTTCTAAGAGGCAATTATGCTTTATCAGAATGGGAATTCTCAAGATGCTTCTTCTCAAGCATTTCTTGCTGCAGCTCTTCAGATTAATCCCACAAACTCTTGACCCCCCCCCCCCCCCCTTGGTGTGATGAACCATATGTGCTTTCAACTGCCATGTATGGGATAACACTAGGATTCATGTTTCTGGCCATTCCACTAGGGCCATTGACAGGCAAACAACAGATAACACATGTGACAATGACACTGTCAACCTTACCCTGCACAGGGATTCTCCATCTTTTGGGACAACAAGCTAAGTGCCATCAGACTGAGAGTGATTGACTTTGGAGTCAGTAAACCCTGCAGTTACAAGCAAACACAAATTTCCCAGCACACTAACCAGCTAGCCAGCAAACAAACCAAACTGACCCTATCTAACAACAACATTATGAACAGAGGGTTTTCTTGCACACATTTGGAAATGTGTGTGGAAGTCACAGTGCCCATGTCAAGGCTGGGTGTCCAATGTCCCTGTGCCTTTAAGAAGTAGTAGACTCCCTCCAGGCAAGCCTTCTCATAATTTATCACCTGCAATACATGCTTTAACTTGGAGACTCTCAAAACTATAGAGTTAGGACTGCAGTATACTGAAGAGTCTTGACCCGGGCATTGCGGCTTCCACATACATTTACTAATGTGTGCAAGAAAACCTTCTATTTTTAATGTGATTTGTTAGACAGGGTTAATTTAGTTTGTTTGCAGGCTAGTATGTAAGTGTGCTGGGAAATTTTTGTTTGATTGTGATGTGCACCTTACTGCAGGCCAATTTATATTTAGCCTTAAGGCTAAATATAAATTGGTGTGGTTGTCATCTTTTTTGTATAGCTTGTTTGCTGATTTGGTGTGGGGGCACATTGGAAGCCTTCAGCTGCCATCATGCTGTTGCTGGGCATTGAATGTGTCCCTGTGCCTTTAAGGAGGAGTAAAGAAGAAAGATGCAGTGCTCTCAACAGAAGCAATCCAATTCTGGTGTCCAGTCTGCAGCACAGGTACCAAGGCTCAGTGTGTCTTCTCACACTAAATACAATATATAAGAGAGAAGAGCCGGCAACTCCAAAGCCCTTGTTACAAAAATGTATTGACTACATATGAGCATTAAAAAGCAAACAGCTGACGTGTTTTGGCGTAAGCCTTAGTCATAGCAAGTCTACAATCAAATAATAAAAACATTTATAGAGAAACACATGACACAGGTACATGACACAGGTACATATACACATGACACATGCACATATACACAGGACACAGGTACATGACACATGCACATATACACAGGACACATGACACATATACACAGGACACATGACACATGCACATATACACAGGACACATGACACATGCACATATACACAGGACACATGACACATGCACATATACACAGGACACATGACACATGCACATGTGCACAGGACACATGACACATGCACAGGACACATGCACAGGACACAGGGAGGTATACAGCTGCAGAGGGGAATTGTTGACCCTCTTTTTCAACTTACAGTAGCTGCTGCATTTCTCACCCTAGTCTTATACTTGGGTCAATAAGTTTTTCCCATTTTTTTTGTGGTAAATTAGGGCCGAGACTTATACTCGGATCAACTTATACCTGAGTATATACGGTATATAGCAAAAATGACACCCCAAAATACATTCTGCTACTCCTCCTGACTATGGCGATACCACATCTGTGTGACTTTTACACAGCCTGGCCACATACAAAGGCCCAACATGCAGGGAGCATCGTCAGGCATTCTAGGAGCATAAATTACACCTTTGATTTATTAACGACCTATTACATTTTTGGAGGCCCTGGAGCACCAGGACAATGGAATTACCCATAAAATTACCCCATTTTGGAAAATAAACACCCCAATGTATATTCTAAGAAGCATTATGAGTCTTTTGAATGGTTAATTTTTTTACACAAGTCTTTAGAAAACGTGGAAGGAAAATGAAAATCTTTTTTTTTTCACAAAGTTGTCAATTTATAAGATATTTCTAACACATAGCATGTATATAGCAAAAATTACACCCCAAAACACATTCTGCTACTCCTCCTGAGTATGGGTATACCACATGTGTGAGACTTTTACACAGCCTGGCCACATACAGAGGCCCAACATTGAAGTAGTACCTAGACTTAGACGTTCTAGAAGCATAAATTACACATCTCATTTCATTCCTACCTATCACACCTTTGAAGGTCCTTGAGCATCAGGACAATGGAATTACCCACAAAATGACCCCATTTTGGAAAACAAACATCCCAACGTATATTCTAAGAAGCATTATAAGTCTTTAGAAAACGTGGAAAGAAAATTAAAATATTTTTTTTTTACACGAAGTTGTCAATTTATAAGATATTTCTAACACATAGCATGTATATAGCAAAAATTACACCCCAAAACACATTCTGCTACTCCTCCTGAGTATGGGGATTTCACATGTGTGAGACGTTTACACAGCCTGGCCACATACAGAGGCCCAACATTGAAGTAGTACCTAGACTTAGACGTTCCAGGAGCATAAATTATACATCTCATTTCATTCCTACCTATCACACTTTTGAAGGTCCTTGAGCATCATGACAATAGAATTACCCACAAAATGACCCCATTTTGGAAAGCAAGTACTCGGGTACTCTGATGGGCTGCATATAGGAAGTGGGGTATTCTGATGGGCTGGTGACAGTTACTCGGGTACTCTGATGGGCTGTGACAGGTACTCAGGTACTCAGAAGAACTGTGACAGGTACTCAGGTACTCGGGTACTCAGATGGGCTGTGACAGGTACTTGGGTACTCAGATGGACTGTGACAGGTACTCAGGTACTCGGGTACTCAGATGAACTGTGACAGGTACTCAGATGGACTGTGACAGGTACTCGGGTACTCGGATGAACTGTGACAGGTACTCGGGTACTCAGATGGACTGTGACAGGTACTCAGGTACTCGGGTACTCAGATGAACTGTGACAGGTACTTGGGTACTCTGATGGCATTATAACAGGTACTCGGGTACTCTGGTGGGCTACAGATAGGTACTTACGTACTCTGATGGACTGGTGACTGGTACTCGGGTACTCTGATAGGTGGTGACAGCTACTCAGATGGGCTGTGACAGGTACTCAGATACTCGGATGGGCTCTGACAGGTGCTCAGGTACTCATGTACTCAGATGAACTGTGACAGGTACACGGGTACTCAGATGAACTGTGACAGGTACTCAGGTACTCGGGTACTCAGATGAACTGTGACAGGTACTCAGGTACTCAGATGGACTGTGACAGGTACTCAGGTACTCAGGTAATTGCGTACTCAGATGAACTGTGACAGGTACTCAGGTACTCGTGTGGACTGTGACAGGTACTCGGGTACTCGAATGAACTGTGACAGGTACTCGGGTACTCAGATGGACTGTGACAGGTACTCAAGTACTCGGGTACTCAGATGAACTGTGACAGGTACTCAGGTACTTGGGTACTCAGATGAACTGTGACAGGTAGTCAGGTACTCGGGTACTCAGATGAACTGTGACAGGTACTCAGATGGACTGTGACAGGTACTCGGGTACTCGGATGAACTGTGACAGGTACTCGGGTACTCAGATGGACTGTGACAGGTACTCAGGTACTCGGGTACTCAGATGAACTGTGACAGGTACTTGGGTACTCTGATGGCATTATAACAGGTACTCGGGTACTCTGGTGGGCTACAGATAGGTACTTACGTACTCTGATGGACTGGTGACTGGTACTCGGGTACTCTGATAGGTGGTGACAGCTACTCAGATGGGCTGTGACAGGTACTCAGATACTCGGATGGGCTCTGACAGGTGCTCAGGTACTCATGTACTCAGATGAACTGTGACAGGTACACGGGTACTCAGATGAACTGTGACAGGTACTCAGGTACTCGGGTACTCAGATGAACTGTGACAGGTACTCAGGTACTCAGATGGACTGTGACAGGTACTCAGGTACTCAGGTAATTGCGTACTCAGATGAACTGTGACAGGTACTCAGGTACTCGTGTGGACTGTGACAGGTACTCGGGTACTCGAATGAACTGTGACAGGTACTCGGGTACTCAGATGGACTGTGACAGGTACTCAAGTACTCGGGTACTCAGATGAACTGTGACAGGTACTCAGGTACTTGGGTACTCAGATGAACTGTGACAGGTAGTCAGGTACTCGGGTACTCAGATGAACTGTGACAGGTACTCAGATGGACTGTGACAGGTACTCGGGTACTCAGATGAACTGTGACAGGTACTCAGGTACTCAGATGGGCTGTGACAGGTACTTGGGTACTCAGATGGACACAGGTACTCAGGTACTCGGGTACTCAGATGGGCTGTGACAGGTACTCAGGTACTCAGGTACTATTACAAGTATTTCATAAATGTCAAAGGCTTTTATTGACAATTACATTAGGTTTATGCAAAGAGTCAATGTTTGCAGTGTTGACCCTTCTTTTTCAAGTTCTCTGCAATTCACCCTGACATGCTGTCAATTAACTTCTGGGCCATATCCTGACTGATGGCAGCCCATTCTTGCATAATCAATGTTTTGAGTTTGTCAGAATTTGCAGGGGTTTTTTTTGTTCACCCGCCTCTTGAGGATTGACCACAAGTTCTCAATGGGAATAAGGTCTAGGGAGTTTCCTGGCCATGGACTCAAAATGTTGATATTTTGTTCCCCAAGCCACTTAGTTATCATTTTGCCTTATGGCAAGGTGCTCCATCATGCCATTCCTTATTCATGGCTGTGTTCTTAGATAAAATTGTGAGTGATCCCACTCCCTTAGCTGAAAAGCAACCCCACACATGAATGGTCTCAGGGCTGTTGGCATGACACAGGAGTGATGGTAGTGCTCACCTTTTCTTTTCAGGACCATGTTTTTTCCGGATGCCCCAAACAACCAGAAAAGGGATTTGTCAGGGAAAATGACTTTACCCCAGTCCTCAGCAGTCCAATCCCTGTACCTTTTGCAGAATATCAGTCTATCCCTAATGTTTTTCCTGGAGAGAAGTGGCTTCTTTGCTGCCCTTCTTGACACCAGGCCTCCCTCTTCGCCTCACTGTGCGTGCAGATGCACTCACACCCGCCTGCTGCCATTCCTGAGCAAGCTCTGTACTGGTGGAACCCCGATCCCGCAGCTGAATCAACTGTAGGAGACGGTCCTGGCACTTGCTGGACTTTCTTGGGAGCCCTGAAGCCTTCTTCACAAATGCAGTGGAACTGTGACAGGTACTCAGGTACTCGGGTACTCAGATGAACTGTGACAGGTACTCAGGTACTCAGATGGACTGTGACAGGTACTCAGGTACTCAGGTAATTGGGTACTCAGATGAGCTGTGACAGGTACTCAGGTACTCGGGTGGACTGTGACAGGTACTCGGGTACGCAGATGGACTGTGACAGGTACTCAGGTACTCGGGTACTCAGATGAACTGTGACAGGTACTCAGGTACTTGGGTACTCAGATGAACTGTGACAGGTACTCAGGTACTCGGGTACTCAGATGAACTGTGACAGGTACTCAGATGGACTGTGACAGGTACTCGGGTACTCAGATGAACTGTGACAGGTACTCAGGTACTCAGATGGGCTGTGACAGTGGCTATTTTTTGCTCTGATCACTGTATAAATGTCAGTGGTCCCAAAAAAGTGTCAAAATTGTTGGATCTGTCCGCCACAAAATCGTTGATCGCTGCCATTGCCAGTAAAAAGAAATAAATAATAATTAAAAATGCCTAAAATCTACCCCCTATTTTGTAGACGCTATAACTTTTGCGCAAACCACTCAATATACGCTTATTGCATTTTTTTTACCAAAATTATTTAGAGTTGAAAATGTTTTTATTGTTATAAAGCAACAAAAGAGATAATACAATTGACATAAAATATGGCATATTGAGAGAACAACCAGCGAGCAAAATCGCCCACAGCTAAGCTGATAGTTGTTAAGTAGATTATAATATAGATAAATCATGTCAAATATGCGGATAATAGAACAGAGAAAAAAAAAAAAAGAAAATAAGTAGGGAAAAAGAAAACAGAAAAGAAAAGGGGGGAAGGGGAGGGTTGGGGGGGGGGGGGTCCGCTGGCTGGGGTTGAGGAGGAAGGACCCCCGATCCTCAAACATGGTCGAGGGATCAGCGGGTATTCAAATTTGTGGGGGAAGCTGTAATCGGAGAGGCAGGGAGCAAGGAAGACAGCGTATCTGAGGAGGAGAAGCGTCGCCAGACCGACCATAATATTGTAAATTTCTCGTAGGAGTCATTGTCAAGCGCCAGCATCTCCTCCATACGCATAATATCATTCATGGTGGAAGCCCAGAGAGACAATGGGGGGATAGTCGCTGTCTTCCAAAAGAGGGGTATGAGTTGGCGAGCCGCAGACAGGAAGAAACTTAGAAGATTGCGCTTTTGAGAGGCTATTGAACCTGGCAGTATAGATAGGAGGGCTATTTCAGGGGTCAAGTGCAGAGGGTCGTCGTAAATTTTTTCATAAACCTGGGATACCTGATTCCAGAAGGGCCGGATCCGATCACACTCCCACCAGATATGCAAGTACGACCCTGTTGTGAGAGAACAACGCTAACAAATAGATGAAGTTGAGGGGAAAATTTTCCATAGAGAGGCGGGGTCCCTATACCACCTCGCCATGACCTTAAAATTCTTTTCTTGTGTGTAGCATGAGATTGAGGACTTATGTGGGAAATGAAACGCGGTTTGCCAATCCGCTCTGGAAATAGTCTTTCCCAAGAGGCAAGATCTTTACGGAGTCGGGAGAGGAGGGGGATGTAGTTCAGTGTAAAGAGAAGTGAAAGGTTAGCCGGTATGATTACGCCTAAGTATGTAATGCCCCTGGACTGCCAATGAAAAGTATAATTGGATTTGAGGGAGGACAGAGTGGAAGCAGAGAGAGAGATATTAAGCGCCTCAGTCTTGGAGATATTGAGTTTAAAATTACTCAACCTTCCAAAGCGTTGAAACTCCGAGAACAAGGAGGGGAGGGTAATATGTGGTTGGCATGCGTAAATGAGTAAATCATCAGCGTATAGTGCAAGCTTATGGTGTGCGGATGGCGTGTGTATGGCTTGTATGGAGTCATTTTGGCGAATGGCACATGCTAGGTGTTCCATTACTATAACAAAAAGAAGGGGTGAAAGGGGGCATCCCTGGCGAGTCCCGTTGGAGATATTAAATGCTGCTGAAGAAGTACCATTAACCAGGACCGAAGCAGAGGGATGGGAGTAGAGTGACATAATTTTGGAGATGAAAGGGGATCCCAACCCAATTTGCTCAAGGGAAAGTTTTAGAAAACGCCAGTTAACCCGATCGAAAGCCTTCTCGGCATCAAAGGAGAGAAGGCAGATCTGTTGATGGTGGCGTTGGACATAGGAAATGAGGTTAGTAGTTTTGGTGGTGTTGTCCCGTGCCTCTCTACCCGGGACGAAGCCCACCTGATCTCTATGTATGATCCCGGGGAGAGAGGGAGAGAGACGATTAGCAAGGATTTTAGCAAAGAGCTTAAGGTCAATGTTTAAAAGCGATATCGGGCGATAACTGCTGCATTGAGAAGGGTCCTTATTGGGTTTCGGTAAAATGAAGACATTGGCTGATAAGAGTGCTTTGGAAGGGAGAGTGGTGTCATCTATGGAGTTGAAGGCCTTAGTAAGAAACGGTACCAACAATGGTGCAAAGGTTTTGTAAAACCTCGGGGAGTAGCCATCGGGGCCTGGGCATTTACCCGGTTTTAATTCCTTGATGGCGCCTAGGAACTCCGGTTACAACAGGGGGCCATCCAAGTCCGCGGACACCTGGGGGTCAATCACAGGTAGCGCCGTTTCCAATATGTAAATCTGCATTGGGTCTTGGGAGGGAGGTAGAGAACTAGGAAGGGAGGTTTGCGGAAGATTATATAACTGGGCATAGTAGTCTTTAAATGTGGTGGATATGTCTTTGCAACTGTAAACTTTAGTCTGATCTGATTTAGTGATGAAGGGGATAGGAAGACGTGGAGCCCTGGGATGGATGCCAAATGTTGACCGCATTTATTGGCTATAGAATAGTAAGATTTTCGGGCACGGTCCCTAGCTATGAGAGAGTGTGAGTCTAATAATTGGAGTAAATCCCGACGGGAGTTAGAAAGGGCACCAAAAGTGGAGGGGTCTAGATTTAGTTTGTGTAGGGATTCCAGATCCGAAATGTTGGTCAGGAGGCGCCGGATGTCGTCAGACCTAATTTTTTTCAAGCGAGAACCGGTTTGAATCAGGATGCCCCTGACCACACACTTCAGAGCCTCCCATTGGTTGAGTGGAGAAGTTGTATCTGCTATGTGGTCAATTCTAAAGATATGAATTGCTTTAGTAACTTCAGCGATGCATACTGAGTCCCGTAAGAGATTGTCATTGAGGCGCCAGGAGTGCCCCCTGCGTGACTGTGGGGGTCGGGTGAAAGACAGATATACTGGGGCATGGTCAGACCAGAGGGCATGTCCTAGGGAGGTTTGTAAAGGTGTATCTAAGAGGGATTGGGAAATGAGAAAATAGTCCAGTCTGCTATATGAGTTGTGTGCTATAGAAAAGTATGTGAAATTTCTGTCTCTAGGATGATGTATACGCCACACATCCTCTAGGTGATAAGAATGTAGAAGAGATTTTATGTGTGAGAGTGAGGTCGTGGACATGGAAGACTTACAAGTAGAGGTGTCGGCAGACGGGGAAAGAGCCACATTGAAGTCGCCTCCAACGATAACACTAGAACCTCCAAAAGAGGTCAGTCTGGCGAGAGTGGATGATAGGAAGCGCGCCTGATCTGTGTTTCGAGCGTAGATGTTGGCGACTGTAAAAAGAGATTATTCAATTTTAATTTGAGAAACAGAAAGCGACCATGATCATCAACATATGAGTCAATAACCTCAGGGTGAAAGGACCTATGAAACGCGATCGAAACCCCTTTGGATTTTGCAGCGGGGTTGGTACTGTGAAACCAAGTGGTATAGTGTCGATTGCGCATCATGGGTATGGAATCAGTCCTGAAATGGGTTTCTTGTAGGAAGAGAATATTAGTTTTCTGTTTGTGGAAATGATAGAGGATCTGACTACATTTCCCCCGGGGTATTAAAGCCTCTACAATTGTAAGAAGCTAGACTAAGTGGTGGAGTAGCGGCCATATCAAGGTGGGTACAATGGGAAAGGGGAGAAAAAAGAAACAACGAGAGTCCCTCGCGAGACCACCCCAGCCAGCAGAGGAGGGAAAGGGGAAAGGAAAATGGGAGGGGAGGGGAGGGGATAGGTGCAAGGAAGGGAGCAGAAAAAGATATAAAAGATATAAAAGTAGTACCAGAAAGGAGCAAGGGAGGAGGGAGAAAGAGGGGAGAGAGCGGGGAAAGGAAGAGAGTCCCAGTATCCATAATTGTCAAATCAATATTACAGTCTGACCTGAAAAGATCAGAAGAGGGATACTGGGACCCTGATCCTTGCAAGTTAAACAATATACTGATTGTAGTAAGATAGACCACAACTGGATGAACAGCGGGATCAGTTTCGCAACAGAACCGCGACAGTCCCAGAAGGCCAAGGTAAATCTTTCTTACACAGCTTTTGAGCCATTGTGCAATTTTTAGCAGAGGAACCTGGTATCTTCTAAAGCATAAAAACCCCCGAACGTGGGAAACAACAAAATGAGAGAAAAGATTGACATCTTCCAATTGAAGAAAAACCAGTAATAGTAACTGCTTGCTGGAAGAGGTGTGGGGGGTGAGGACCATCAACAGAGGCTGGAGGAGAGAAAATCTTCAGAGATCTAAGGTAGTGCAGGAGGCATTCCTGCTCATGTGGAGAAGAAGAGAGGTGACCAGCCAATCTATAAGACATCAATCATCGGGGTCTATGCGAGGTGAAGATCCAGGACGGCGTTTGCGGCTTTGTTTTTGCCACTGCGGGATATACGGCAGGCCTGGTGTAGTTGGAGAGAAGGGCCAATCCAGCACAGACACCTGTGGCATCTCCAGGGTGCCTAGGAATGTAGGGAGGTCACCCAGCGTGCGGAATGTGGCAGTCTTACCATCATGGTGCACTTGCAGCTGAAAGGGAAAGTGCCATTGGTATTTCATTTGGCGTGATTGGAGAAGCTGTGTGAGAGGCTTCAGGGCCTTCCGCATGGTCAAGGTTAAACGTGAAAGATCAGGTAACAGCATCACGGGAGTGGTATTGAAAAGAATAGAGTCCTGCGTGCTGGCGGCCCGCATGATGGATTCCTTAATGTTGTAGAAATGCACTCTGCAGAGCATGTTACGAACAAATGAGGGGTCAGGATTCCTAGGGCCTGAGGTCCTGTGAACCCGATCTAGCTCAAGTGGGTTATCTTTAGGCAATTGTAAGAGCTGATTAAAAATGGCCGTCACCGCCGCCCTTAAATCCTTGGGTTCCACCGATTCAGGGATGCCGCGTATGCGGATATTATTACGCCTGTTTCTGTTTTCGATGTCATCTTGCTAAAACGCAAGGTGCTGCAGCATGGTTGTGTGAGAGTTAAGTATTTCCTCATGCTTCTGAACAGAGGTATGGAGTGCTGTAGCTTCAATATCCTCAAAACGAACACCAATGTCCCTTTTAAGCTCAGAGATCTCCTGTTTGTAGGTTTTCTCTATGCGGTGTACACACTGCTCAAAATCAGCTTTGGTAGGGAGAGACCGCATGTAGCTGTGCAGGAATCTCATCTGGGATTCTAGATCCCAGCCATCCTCAGAGCCTATGGATGCAGTGGAACGGCACCTGGAGAGTCTGGGAGGAGAAGCTTGAGTCACAGGGGTAGTGTGGGATGCCTGGGAGCAGGCCATAGAGTCCAGGGCTGACTCGGAGCGGGCCGGGGACGGAGGCGCCGGCACCATCTTGGATCTCGGCTGGCGCTGGGCCGCGGCCGAAGATCGGGTGAAAAAGCTCCCCAAATCCCCTCCTGGGCGAGATCCCCCCATTCCCTGCTGGTCCCGGTACTTAGCTTTCCCCATTGGAGTCTTTTAAACAGCCCGATTTGGTTCAGAAATGCCCTGTAGAGCCGAAGGGTCCGGGAGCTGAGGCGCAGCACGTCCTCTCACTCCATGCGTCAGGCCACGCCCCCCCCACCAAAATTATTTAGAAGAATACATATTGGAATATTTATTATAGCAAAAAGTAAAAAATATTGTGTTTTTTCAAAATTGTTGCTCCTCTTTTGTTTATAGTGTAAAAAATAAAAACCGCAGAGGTGATCAAATACCCCCAGAGGAAAGCTCTATTTGTGGGAAAAAAAAGGACATAAATTGTGTTTGGGTACAGTGTCGCACAACCTCACAATTGTCAGTTAAAGCGACGCAGTGCCGTATCGCAAAAAATGGCCCAGTCAGGAAAGGGTTAAATTCTTCCAGGGCTAAAGTGGTTAAGAGATGTCTGTAATATATGCTCTCATGCCAGACAGGCATATAACACAGGTTAAAATCTAATAGTGTGCTTCAAAGAGACAGGTTTACAGCATTAGAAATAAGGCTTAACAGTTTTAAAATATTGTTTAAATATATAATACAATAAATATAATTAAGAATGGAATAGTACTGGAACAAAGTTCCTGGTCTTTGGTTCCAGCAGAGTCCAATCTAATGTAATATATATATCTATATAAATATGTAACGGTGCCCCGTGGGGTCGCTGCGTGTTCTAGTTCCACACGTCACCCTGCTTGGCCAGACATTCATTTCAGACACACTTAGCCAGTCAGTGAACAGTCTTTAGCTTGTTTTTTTTTTGTTTTTATTTAGGGGATAAACTTGGATGGGGAAAGGGGCATGGGATGCCAAATGATGAATCTTGCTTGGTTGAAATAAAGATGGTTAAATCTAAATTGACAGTCTCTCATACTTCACATCTCCTCCAGCACACTACTTAAGATCACTTGCTTTTCTCTGCTGTACAATTCTAGATTCATGTCACCGTTAGCACATGGTTAGGCCTCACTCTGAATAAGTCCCAACATTTTACTAGTAGCCCTTTGCTGGCAGGGGTCTGCAGTCCCCATAGTTGTAGCAATCACTTTAGGTGAAAAAGCATTGTTGCGCTAACTGATACTTGGTGGACTACTGATCCCAGAAAGTCAAAATGCAAATCCTGCCAACCCTCCTGGCTGCAGCAACTTGACTCCAACACCACAGTCTCTCCCTCTGGCTTCACATCCAATCCTGGCATGTCTCTCCCAGAGCTTCTCACTGTGCTTCTCACTCACCGACCCCAGCATGGATCCCTCCTGAATGCCTGGCAGTGCTCAACTCTGTCCTCCTCCTGTTCCAGGACACCTCTCAATAACCATGTAGAGAGAGGCTCCCTCCCAGCCCCCGAGCTCCAGGTCCAAGTTCAAACCCCCCCCGAAAGGGGGTTCCCTCAAGAGCCACGACAGTCTAACACTCCATCATTCAGTTCTTCCACCCGACTACGCCTTCCCTAACAGGGTGACCATGAGTTTATATAGGAGGCCTGCCCCCTGCCAATCCTAGTTGGGAATTGGTCAGGGCACCCAAATACACCCCATGTCACTCCAGCCCTCTGCCCTGCCTCCTTTCCAGAACCCCCTGGAAACAAAGGAGGCGCCAGAGAGATGAAGTACATGTCAGTCACCTGCTGCTACACTAAACCACTCCCCAGCCCCAGATCAAAAACAAGCAGGCCTAGCTCACAGCTAGGCCTGCCAAAATTTACCTGCACTGTCAGTACAAACAAAAACACTATTCTAGCAACCTACCTACCTAAGGTAGAGGGTGCTACAATTAGAACTCTGAATGATTTTCAGCATGCGTACATAATGAGAGCTGACAAACTGCAGTTGCACCAACTTTTTATGATCCCTGGGGAGGGAAGTTGAAGAAATTACTAATCGAACAATCTGATGAGTGACTGAGGGGTGTGGAAGTGTTCTATAGTAGTCAGCAGATCCGCCTTATAGATTTTTCCTAACTGTATCCATATTTCCCTATGATCCCATGCTACAATCTAATGGCTCAGCATAATCTCATGGTTTGAACAAGACTGAAATTCATATAGCTATTAGGTGTGGCTCCCTATCCGTAAGTGTGGCTATTTACTCCCTTGTTTTGGCTTGGGCAGTGTCTCTGAACTGACTGCTCAATCTGAGAATCTTGTGGCTAAATATAATTTTTTGATTATGACACCCAATATCCCAGACATCATTACCATCATCACCCTTCCTTCTACCTCTCTGGGATTCATTGGGGGAGCTTCTGCTTAGCAACACAAAGGGCTCCAAGTTGGCAGATTACGCCCAGGTACTCTGGCCCAACTGCAGTCTCAGCTTTCTGTGGCCTTAGTTACAATTATGGATTTGGTAAGTGACACTTTCAAGGTACCAAAAATGTCTCATAAACATAATAATTGTTAAGTAGATATCTTTTTTAATAATAAAAATTAGATACAGCTCCCTACATCTTTTACAACATCATAATGGAATACAGACATACTGTAACTTCCCAATATACAGTAGTTTGACAACAATGTTATAAAATACATTTGTACTTGGAGTCTTTAGAACAGTGGTCACCAACCCTGTCCTCAGGGCCCACTAACAGGCCAGGTTTGCAAGATAACTGAAATACATCACAGGTGATATCATGTGCTGCTCAGTGATTGCAGTATTCTAGTCTGCATCTCCCCAAGGTAATACATAAAACCGGGCCTGTTAGTGGGCCCTGAGGACAGGGTTGATGACCACTGCTCTAGAAGATTGTGTTTGAAAAGGTCTAGGGGAAAACATGAAAAGTCATGTGGTCAGTGTGCCTAAAGGGGGCATACCCAAGTAAAAATAAAAAGAAGCGAAGGAAAAGAAAAGGGGAACGAGTGGGTGGGATATGAGGTGAAACGCTGACATGTCAGCCTTCCCATTTGTACTTGGAGACTCTAGACGATCGTGTTGGAAAAGGTATAGGGGAAAACATGAAATGTGACCTGGGGTGTGCCGTAGTTACGTGCTCAGTATGCCTAAAGGGGGCAAAAATAAAGACAGTAAGATGAGCCAGCAAAACAGATTTATTTGAAAGTAATTGTCTGAACTTTAATCAGCCAAATGCATGAAAGCCCGTGACATCTCAACGTGTGGATCCTGGACATATCTGGAAAAACATGCTGAATTCCATCAACTTCTTTATAATGTGAGCAGGGATCCCCTGGTGAGAAGTAGTGGAAGCCACCCCTATCCTGAAAGAATGACCGGAATAAGCTACGGGGTTGAACCCTAGGTTTGACAGCAGTGTGCTGCAATGTTTCGTGAACTGTGCTGCGGAGAGGGGAGCATTAGGCAAAGGTAAGCACCATGAGTTGGTCCAAAACTGTGACCGGGCACCAAGCATTGCTGGTCTTGAAAAATATGATGTCAGTACCGGCTCCTATCTGCTGCGTCTTGCACGCATCCAGATGCAACCGGAAATTATCAGGGTACCTAACTAACTGGCTGATCAGGAGAATAGGGGATCTTGTCCCAGTACGAGTGAACTCACCCGGTCTGGGGAACCCATAGAAAGCCAGATATATGGCTGCCTTGAGGACCAAGGACCGATAATGACTTGTTGATTAAGGCTGCTGCGCTGGCCCAGTGGGAATCTAGTCCATCATCAGCAGCGAGAAATGTAGGGATGGCGTGGCACAGATGCCTGCGTCTGGGACCTGTCGGAAAAATAGCGGGTAATTAAGACGAGATAGAGCATCTGCTGTTGTATTCTCTACACCACTGATGAACCTCCAGTGTATGTGAAAATGGAACTGAAGGGACAGCCAAATCAGCCTATGTACGAAAGACATAAAGAGCAAAGACCTGTATCTGCCTTTATTGACAATTTCTGAGGTAGCTTGATTGTCTGAGGAAAAAAACAACCATTTTACCTGACCAGAAACGATCCCACGCCTGGGCTGCCGATAAATCTCAAACAAAGCTGAGATCTCATCTGGCCATGGCCCTGCTAGCCACTGAGTGCAGCATAGCCTATGGTGGCTGCTCAATCAGTCACGACTTGGGGAGAGAAAAATGACTCTATGGGGATAAACATAGCAATACTGTTCCAGTGTTGAAGGAACTCGTCCCACAAACGTAAGTCAGCTAGAGCCGCGGGATCCAACTTGACCCAAGAGTCTGAGTCAGGGGCTGATGGTAACAAAGCCAAAAAACGAGAGATGAACGACCTACCCTGGGAATGATCCTCATGGCAAAATTTAGCATGCCCAATAATGACTGCAACTCTACTCTGGAACAGGCTTGAGAGATTGTAAAAGCATCAATACGATCTCTGATTCTCTTTAACTTATCTGTAGGCAGACTGGCCTGCATGGCCTGAGTATCTAGTGTGACCCCCAAAAAAGTAAGTACAGTCACTGGGCCTTCCATTTTCTTAGCCCCCAAAGGGACGTTAAGCGCAGAAAAAACTGAAATCAACTTCCGTAGACTGGCGGGGGGCCCAATTGGAAGTTACGATGAGGAAGAAATAGGCGTGGCACGACAGCATTCCGCATAGATGAGTATCCAGCTGAGTGCCTGCGTGAAAGTATCAAACAGCCAGGGGCTTCTTTTGGATCCAAAGGTAAGCTTAGTAGCAAAATAATAGAGACCCCTGCACTTTATCCCATGCCACTGCCAGAGTAACGGCTGAATCGGGAGGAGTTTGAAAGCATCCGCTATATTAGCTTTGGACAGCCAAGAGCCCTCCTCCACCCTGATGATTTGTTGAATAGCCTGATCCACAGACGCATACTTCAGTGCAAATTATTCAGACAGAATCAAGGAGTTCAGGCTAGGTATATGAGAAAAATGAGGGCACAAATTAACCACTTGCCACCCGCCCTATTACTAAACGACGGCGGCAAAGTGGTTTGATATTCCTGACCGGACGTCATATGACGTGATCAGGATATCGAGCCGCTGCGCGCCCCCGGGGGCACGCATCGCGGCGATCGTTGTTGTAGGGTGTCAGTCTGACACCCTGCAACACTGATCTGGGTAAAGACTCTCTGACGGAGACTTTTTACCACGTGATCAGCCATGTCCAATCACGGCTGATCACGATGTAAATAGGAAGAGCCGGTGATCGGCTTTTTCTCACTCACGTCTGACAAACGCGAGTAGAGGAGAGCCGATCGGCTGCTCTCCTGACAGAGGGGGTCTGTGCTGATTGTTTATCAGCACAGCCCTCCCTCGCATCCTACCCAGGACCACCAGGGAAGCCACCCAGGACCACCAGGATGGCCACCACATGGACCACCAGGTATGCCCCTTAGACCACCAGGGAAATACCAATTTGTGCCCAGGCAGCTGCCAATCTGTGCCCAGGCAGCTGCCAATCAGTGCCCACTCCAATGCCTACCACTGCCAGTGCCACCAGGGATGCCTACCAGTGCCGCATATCAGTGCTGCATATCAGTGTCCATCAGTGCCACGTATCAGTGCCCATCAGTGCCACGTATCAGTGCCCATCAGTGCCGCCTATCAGTGCCCATCATTGCCCAGCAGTGCTGCCTATCAGTGCCGCCTATCAGTGCCACCCTATCAGTGCCCATCAGTGCCGCCTTTCAGTGCCCATCAGTGCCAACCAGTGCCACCCAGTGCCACCCATGAGTGCCCATCAGTGCCACCTATCAATGCAAAAAATAAAAACCGCAGAGGTGATCAAATACCACCAAAAGAAAGCTCTATTTGTGGGAACAAAATGATAAAAATTTTGTTTGGGTACAGTGTAGCATGACCGCGCAATTGTCATTCAAACTGCGACAGCACTGAAAGCTGAAAATTGGTCTGGGCAGGAGGGTGTCAAATTGCCCGGTATTGAAGTGGTTAAACATATTTTATTAGAAAATTTCCCTTTGACCAAACCCAGGGGTTGACCCTCCAACTCTGGAAAGGTGGTGTTGAAAAAGGTCCTATAACAAAACCCTTCTCCAATTCGGACTGGAGCAGCAAATCCACTGCCTCCATGTCTGCTGCTGATGACCTCAAATTCTGACATTTAAACGTGTTTAACGGTAAGGAAATTAATCCTGTGTCGAATCCCCTGTGAAACCTTCCACCAAATTTGCACTCAACCCGGGTGATGGATGAGAGGCCAAACAAGCCTGTAGATATGGCACGTTAATGCGGCTTAGTCATGTGTTCTTGCTCTGCTTCAGTGAACAGGCGGACTTCGGTTAAGCCCTGTAACAGCTGGGACAAACATGTAAAAGACAGCACTGACTATAGCTGCATGTGCCATGGTTAAAGTTGTTACAAATCTGTGACTTCCCTAAAAAAATGAATCGGTCGACCAAACTTGTCGAATGAAGCAAAATGAGCTGGAGTCGGGAGTAAACTAGGGAAAGCCCTGGATGTACCTGGTAGAACAGGAAGTTCCGTATTGGGGCACCGGTATGTGGTATGCGAGCGAGGATGATTGGCATGTTGCACAAACTGGCGACCTTAGCCCAGCAAAATGCTGGCAAAACAGTTCTGTATCAATGTTGCTCCACACTGTTACCACCTGGTGTTGAGCAAATATGCCAGCGGCTTTGGTAGAAAACAAACGATGATAATCGTAAAAAGCCGACCCCCTGTGTAACAAAATGTCCCACACTCCACTTGATTGCTTTCGTCATATACCGCTTACTCACAGTCTGAATATAGATATCAGATATTCCAACCGCTAACAACCACAAAACAAGACAATACTCGTTTGGTTGCTGAACATGGACTGAACTAATTTATTTGAGATGACACACAAATATATACAGCAGGCTGACAATACAAACTGTAACCAGAAACCTAATTAACATGAGCTAGTTATATAATCATTTACCCAGACTAGGTGACTCAGAGATATGACCTTTCAGGGTAGACTTGCTGTCTCCTCACTCCCAACTTACAATACACATAAGTAGAAACACATCCCCCAATAGTTTGCTAGGAGACAAAGGTGTGTTAATGAGCACAATAAACTATTGAGTAAAAGACCTGGGCTTTCCAGATCTCATTAATCAGCATTCCTTTCACATACATCTGTCCCCTGATTCCCAAGCAGCAGAGACCATCATGGCCTTCTTAATAATGTCCTTTTGCATTACATAACAGAATATATTCCTAAATGCTTGTAGCTCCCTCAAATGCCAGGGCCCATAGTCGGTAGGCAAGAGGCCAGCATTCAGCCCCCTCCAAAATCCTCTGTCCTGGGTGAGTCTGTCACACCCTGTACTTCTGACCCAACTCCACCACCGCATAGAGGAAAAGATCCAAAAATGGGTCATTTGGGGGGGGGGGGTTTTAACCTGTCTTGGTATTTTATGCACAACATTAGAAGCTTATGTCACACTTCACCCAGTCTTCTAACCACTTGAAGACAAAGCCCTTTCTGTCAATTTTTGTTTACATGAAAATTTTTTTTTTTTTGCTGGAGAATTACTTTGAACCCCCAAACATATATTTTTTTAAAGCAAAGGCCCTATAGATTAAAATGGTGGGTGTTGATTTTTTTTTTTACACAGTATTTGAGCAGCGATTTTTCAAACACAATTTTTTTGGAAAAAAAAACACTTTTTTTAATTTTAATACACTAAAACACACTAAATTGCACAGATGTTTGATTAAATAAAAAGATAATCTTATGCTGGGTACATGGATATCAAACACGACATGCTTTAAAATTGCGCACAAACGTGTAGCGGTGACAAACTACATACCTTTTTAAAAGCATTTAAAATCCTTTACAGGTTACCACTTTAGATTTACAGAGGAGGTCTACTGCTAAAATTACAGGGGTGCTTTTTTTTAATTATTATTTATTTTGCTTTTTTATTTTATTTTTAAACTGTTCCATTTTTTTTATCATTTTTATTGTTATCTCAGGGAATGTAAATATCCCCTATGATATCAATAGGTAGTGACAGGTACTCTTTTTTTAAAAAAATGGGGTCTATTAGACCCTAGATCTCTCCTCTGCTCTCAAAGCATCTGACCACACCAAGATCGGTGTGATAAAATGCTTTCCCAATTTCCAAATGGCGCTGTTTTTATGCGGCGAAACCTAAGTCATGAAATGCTTGTAGCTTCTGGTTTCTTAGGCCATAGAGATGATTGGAGCCATTCTGGTCTCCGATCAGCTCTATGGTCAGCTGGCGGAACCACCGGCTGCATTCTCGGGTTCCCTGTTGGGACAGGAGAGTCCGAGAAAACCATGGAAGACGGTGGTGGGGGCGTTCCCACTGCTTGCAAAAGCAGTCTAGAGGCTAATTAGCTGCTAGAATTGCTTTTACATGAAAGCCAACCGCTGGCTGAATAGAATGATACCAAGATGATACCTAAACCAGCAGGCATCATTCTGGTATAACCATTTAAAGTCCAGCAACATACCAGTACGTTGCTGGTCCTTGTTGGGCATATATTGTAATGTTCTTTTTTTTCATGCAGCCTGTGGGCTGCATGAAAAAAAGAGATTGATCGGTGGGTATGCCCACCATTAGAATACCGGCCTTCATCCACCCTCTTCTAATGATGGGCATACATGCACTATTTTTTTTTAACTGTGGTGGTGAAATCACCTCCTACAGCGCTGGAGTCACTGATTTTCGTATAGTGAGAGCAAACGCTGTTGCTGTCAAGATATATAAATCAGTGCTGCAGCTGAATGGCGTACTTGAAAAGCAAACAATGGTAACGATAAAACATTAACTCAATAAAACAACTTGATTTTTTAACGCAGTCTGTGCCTAAAAAATATATGCTGAAGCATTGGGGCAATCCACCCCTAATGTTAGGAGCAAATCACTCCTCCACCCCTGCCCCCATGCTTCGGCATATATGCTCTTTTTTTAACTGTGGTATTGCTGCTGTCAGAATAAATACAGCTGAACGGCGTACCTGCTAAGCAAATGATGGTTAACAATAAAACAAAGTAACATTACAGTATAACAGTAAGACACACCATACCTGCAAAGCAAATACAATAAATCATAGTAAAAATAAAACATTACAGTTCTAAAATACAGTAACAATAGAGAGAGAACAATAGATATAGAACAATAGAGCGGACAATAGAGAGCGAACATAAGAGAGAGAACAATAGAGAGAGAGAAGAAAAACCACAACTATTTTTGGCTTTTTAATTTTTTTTGTGTTTTTTCTTGCACTTTTATATAAACTGTAAATGTTCCAGATTAGGGTCTCTCAAAATGTGACTGCCATCTCATCTTTCGAGACCCAGTGTAATGCCCGTACACACGAGCAGATTTTCTGTCGGAATTCCGCTCAAGCTTGCCTTGCATACACACGGTCACACAAAAGTTCTCTGAACTTTCGACCGTCAAGAACGCGGTGACGTACAACACTACGATGAGCCGAGAAAATGAAGTTCAATGCTTCCGAGCATGCGTCGAATTGTTTCCAAGCATGTGTAGGAATTTTGCGCGTCGGAATTTGTACAGACGATCGCATTTTCGGATAGGAACTATTCCTGACCGAAAAATAGAGAACATGCTCTCAATCTTTTGCTGGCCGGAATTCCGCCAGCAAAAGACCGATGTAGCATACACATGGTTGCATTTTCCGACAAAAAGCTCTCATCGGAGTTTTGCTGGCGGAATTTCCGATCATGTGTACACGGCATCAGTGTGCCCTAGGACTGTGTAATGCTGTACCCTACGCTAATACTCCACTAGTGTGTGGTAGCGTTTGAAAACATTCACCAATGCAAAGACCTATGCTAATACTCCACTAGTGTGTGGTAGCATTTGAAAACATTCACCAATGCAAAGACCAGGTTGGTCAGGACAGGAGGGACAATAAAAGCAGGTGTTACGCCTATATCCTCGTTTTCTGCAGACATGTCATCTTCTTTGTGGATTTCTTTGGGTAGGGGTACCAGGGAGGACATACGGAAAATGCCTCTCATGCAGTCGGCTCACTGCATTTGAATTGGGAAGTTGGGCCACAGCACTGTCTGGAAACAGAAAGGCTGTGATGATCTCTTCCTGGAATTTAAGGAAGGATCAGTTCATCTTGAAGCATTGTATAGCACATAAGCATTCAGCAGAGCCAATTGGAATGAATATACAGACACGTTTTTATACCAGCGTCTGGCCTTATGGGCAATTAGGTACAGCGCCAACAGCTGGTTGTTAAGGTCCACCCCTCCCATGTTAAGGTTGTATTTATGGACACAGAGGGGTTTCTCCACAACAACAGTCGCCGATTGAATTTGGACTGTTTTGTCTGCATGAAGGGAGGACAGAATGAAAACATTCTTATTATCCCTCCACTTCACAGCGAGCAAATTATTACTCATTTATCTCAAGCAGGCTCTCTCCCCCAGCCTAAGACGGGAATCTACAAGCCGCTGGGGTAAGCCCTGGCGCTTAGATCGCACGGTGCCGCATGCGCCAATTCCATGATCAAACAAGTGACTAAAAAGTGGCACGCTTGTGTAATAATTGTCCACAATTGTCTCCCTATGTAGTCTGGGCAGTTCTCCGGCTCTACGTACCTATCTCTTCCCTTGTAAACCATAAAACTATATATATAACCTCTTGCCCTGTCACAGAGCTTATACACCTTGACCCCATATCTGGCACGCTTGCTGGGAAGATACTGTTTGAATGACAAGCGGCCAAAAAACTTAATCGGGGACTCATCAATGCAGACAACTTGATCGGGCGTAAACAAGGCTGCAAAATGCTGGTTGAAGTGGTTTACGAGGAGCCGAATTTTGTTGAGCCAAACGTATTCAGGGTCACCCCGAGGACGACAGAGTTCATTGTCATTGAAATGGTCATGGAGGCAGAGAACAAGGGCATATGGTGAATTGGGTCAATGTCAGGGCTGGGCTCAGCCCCTCCTTCTCTGAGCTGTCCGCTCAGCTGTCAGCTAATTGCCAGCTCCCATCTCTCTCCACAGTTACTCTGCTGTTGATGATATCCTGCTTGTCAGTCCTGCCTACTTAAGCCATCCAGTCCAGAGGAGCTCTGCCTTCACCTTGGTCAACATCACAGAAACGTTCTCCTGCGATCCTGTTCAAGACTTGCTTTGCTGACATCTTTTCTGGCTCCAGATCCTGCTTGCTGTTCCACTACATTGATCCCTGACTTCTGGCTTGGCTGACTATCCATTCCGGTTACTAAACTTTGGCTATGTTTTGACTATGTTTATTCTTTTTACTTTTATTAATAAACAAGTGTGATTTAACTGTACTTCTGTCTCAGCCTGATTTAATGGTTTCTGACAGTAGGTGAAGGCCATGAATTCAGAAGATGCAGTCAATCCACTTGTTGGTAATATTTTTTTCCAGATTGGATGCACTGGATCAGAGCATGGATCAGTTCGCCATGGTGTTACAAAGGCTCCTGAGTCGCACGGCTCACCTGGAATCTCCCACTGTGGCCTCCCTGATACAACCTATGTTGCAGGCCGACCCTGCTGCTGCTCCAGTATCTGTGCAGGCACCTGCCTCAAGTATTACCTCTATAAGAGGTTTGTCTGGTTCCGCTCCACTTCCCCATCGATTTGGGGGCGATCCAGTCCAATGTGGAGGGTTTCTCAATGAGGTTAAGATATACTTTGAGATGCTGCCCCAGGTGTTTCCCACGGACAGACGCAAAGTAAGTTTCATGATATCTTTGCTTTCTGAGAGAGCCTTGGCCTGGGCAAACCCTCTATGGGAGACACAAAAACCTGTTGTCTTTATTTACTGTCACGTACCTTACAGCAGAGCCCGAAATGATGAGGGTGGCCTCATTAGCACATTAGCGCTTTGACGCGTTAGTGCGTGCGCGTTCGCATAAGGCTGCCATTGTGCATGCCCACCCTGGATCTCTTTTGTCTCTGGCTACGGTTCCATGCATGCACATTGGCATTAGCGGAACGAGGATTGGCAGCTGCTGCACAGAGACGTGTGCTTGCTGTGTGAGTTCTCTGACATTGCCCCCTCCTTAGGGGCAGCCTCCGGATGCCCATTTGAGCCATCTTCTCTGGATGGGAATGATGAAAGGCCTGTATCAGTCTCTGAGCATGGAGATTGGTCTCAGGTTCCCAGGAATTTTCCTCCGGGCCAAAGCCTTTCCACTTGATCAGGTATTGGTTCTGCCTCTGTCATTTCCTACAATCCAAGATGGCTTCAATCTCGAACTCTTCTTCTCCATCCACCATTATAGCTTCTGGGGGTCCCACTTCATGATCCGGAAAGGGATTCGCTACGTCAGGCTTCAGTAGCGAAGCAGGAAACACAGGGTGGATCCTAAATGAGTCGGGAAGTTCGAGTTCAAATGCTACCGGATTAATCTTCCTCTTAACTAGGAAGGGTCCCAAGTATCTGGGTCCCAGTTTCCTGGAAGGGCATGCCAGTTTCAGGTTTGCTGTTGAAAGCCACACACTGTCACCAGTTTTCAGGTCCAGTTCCCCCCTTCTTCTTTTATCAAAGAATCTTTTACTATTTTCCTGTGCCTTGGAGATGGTTTCTCTCAACACCTGATTGTTGGTAACAAGGAAGTTTAGTCTATCCTGGACAGCTGGCAAAGGAGAGTCCGGCACGAGTGTTGGCAAAAAAGAGAGGTGGAACCCATAATTGGAGAAAAAGGGTGACTGGTCTGTGGCAGAGTGGGTGGAATTATTGAATGCAAATTCTGCCAGGGGCAGTAGTGAGGCCAAATCTTCCTGGGTGAAGGAGGAAAAACAACGTAGATACTGCTCCAACGTTTGGTTGGTATGTTCAGTCTGCCCATTGGTCTGGGGGTGCTAGGCTGAGGAGAAACTGAGTTTGATACCCAGGGCTTCACATAATGCTTTCCAAAACTTTAACGTGAACTGTACCCCACGATCAGAAACAATGTCACCAGGAATTCCGTGAAGTCTAACAATTTCTTTAATGAACACCCTGGCCTTCTCTGTTGCTGATGGAGTCCCCTTCATGGGGATAGAATGTGCCATCTTAGAAAGACGATCGACCTCCACAAAGATGGATGAAAATCCTTCAGAAGGAGGAAGCTCAACAATGAAATCCATTGCGATCTTATCTCATGGTCTTTCAGGAATGGGCAGCGGTCTTATTAACCCCCAGCCTTGTTTTTACTGTTCTTATTCTTGAGGCAGGTTAAACAAGAACTACAGTAGGTGACCGCGATATTGTGTCAATCTCACCGCACTTCTCGGCGAGATTTGACACCTACGAGCCCCGTCGCAGGAGCCAGCGCCGAGATGGCTCACTCATCGGGAAAGGAAAACGTTGTTTTCCTCCCGCGATGAGTGACAGGCAGCGCTGACAGCTGTCTAGTATGAATCCTGAGGCGGGAACACCGCGCCAAATTTTAAATGAAAAGACCGGCGTGGGTTCCCCCCTCGGGGGCATACCAGGCCCTTAGGTCTGGCATGGATTGTAAGGGGAACCCCCTATGCCGAAAAATCGGCGTGGGGGTCCCCCCCAAATCCATACCAGACCCTTATCCGAGCACGCAGCCCGGCCGGCCAGGAAGGGGGGTGGGGACGAGCGAGCGGCCCCCCCCTCCTGAGCCGTACCAGGCCGCACGCCCTCAACATGGGGGGGTGAGTGCCTTGGGGGAGGGGGGCGCCCTGCGGCCCCCCACCCCAAAGCACCTTGTCCCCATGTTGATGAGGACAAGGGCCTCTTCCCGACAACCCTGGCCGTTGGTTGTCGGGGTCTGCGGGCGGGGGGCTTATCGGAATCCGGGAGCCCCCCCTTAATAAGGGGGCCCCCAGATCCCGGCCCCCCACCCTGTGTGAATGAGTTTGGGGTACATGGTACCCCTACCCATTCACCTAGGCAAAAGTGTCAAAGTAAAAAAAACACACTACACAGGTTTTAAGAATAATTTATTAGTCAGCTCCGGGGTCTTCTTCCGACTTCGGGGGGTCTCCTTCCGACTTCTCCCGGTGTTCGGCCTCTTCTCCCGGGCCCCGCCGCTATCTTCTTCCAGCTCTATTGCCAGCGAGGGGCCCGGTCTGCTGCCGCTGTCTCGCCGCCGCTGTCTCGCCGCCGCTGTCTCTCCGCTTCTTCTCTTCTTTTCTTCTTCCCCGATGTTGACACGACGCTCTCTCCGGCTCGAATGCTGTGTGCGAGCTGCGGAGCCATTTATATAGGCGGTAACCCTGCCCCCTTACGACGTCATGGTCCCAGCATGCGCAGGGACTCTGGCGTCATAAGGGGGCGTGGCCCCAGAGTCCCTGCGCATGCTGGGACCATGACGTCGTAAGGGGGCGGGGTTACCGCCTATATAAACGGCTCCGCAGCTCGCACACAGCATTCCAGCCGGAGAGAGCGTCGTGTCAACATCGGGGAAGAAGAAAAGAAGAGAAGAAGCGGAGAGACAGCGGCGGCGAGACAGCGGCGACAAGACAGCGGCAGCAGACCGGGCCCCTCGCTGGCAATAGAGCTGGAAGAAGATAGCGGCGGGGCCCGGGAGAAGAGGCCGAACACCGGGAGAAGTCGGAAGGAGACCCCCCGAAGTCGGAAGAAGACCCCGGAGCTGACTAATAAATTATTCTTAAAACCTGTGTAGTGTGTTTTTTTTACTTTGACACTTTTGCCTAGGTGAATGGGTAGGGGTACCATGTACCCCAAACTCATTCACACAGGGTGGGGGGCTGGGATCTGGGGGCCCCCTTATTAAGGGGGGGCTCCCGGATTCCGATAAGCCCCCCGCCCGCAGACCCCGACAACCAACGGCCAGGGTTGTCGGGAAGAGGCCCTTGTCCTCATCAACATGGGGACAAGGTGCTTTGGGGTGGGGGGGCCGCAGGGCGCCCCCCTCCCCCAAGGCACTCACCCCCCCATGTTGAGGGCGTGCGGCCTGGTACGGCTCAGGAGGGGGGGCCGCTCGCTCGTCCCCACCCCCCTTCCTGGCCGGCCGGGCTGCGTGCTCGGATAAGGGTCTGGTATGGATTTGGGGGGGGACCCCCACGCCGATTTTTCGGCATAGGGGGTTCCCCTTACAATCCATGCCAGACCTAAGGGCCTGGTATGCCCCCGAGGGGGGAACCCACGCTGGTTTTTTCATTTAAAATTTGGCGCGGTGTTCCCGCCTCAGGATTCATACTAGACAGCTGTCAGCGCTGCCTGTCACTCATCGCGGGAGGAAAACAACGTTTTCCTTTCCCGATGAGCGAGCCAGCGCGACATTCACAGTACCCTGTCGCCGAGAACCAGCGCGATGGTATCGCGCTGGAAACACAATCTCGCGGTCAGGTACTGTAACGTAATCCCTGCAATCCTTTGCTAGATTGGGCCACCAGAAATGTCTTTGAACTAAGTCCATAGTCTTGTGTCCCCTGAAATGACCCGCCAAAGATTAGTAATGGTAGGCCTGTAGGATGGTAGTGCGCAGGTCCTGTGGTACAAATATTTTATTTCCCTGCCAGTAAAGCCCATCTCTTTCTTGTAGGTTCCTGCCTGGAGGTAAGGAAGTTCTCAGGGATGCCTGACGGATCTGCGATACAAAATCGGATTGGGTTAACAGAAAATTTCCGGCTTGCAGGATAGTATCTGGAGGGGATGAAACTTCGGTCTCCGTGAACATGATAACGCATCGGGTTTGACATTTTTGGACCCTGGCCGGTAAGTGATATGGAAGTTAAAGCGTGAAAAAAAGAGCCCATCTCGCTTGTCTGGGTCTGAGGCGTTTGGCAGTTCTAAGATATTCTAAATTTTTATGATCCGTGAAGATCAATATTGGGTGTGCTGCTCCCTCCAAGAGGTACCGCCACTCCTCCAAAGCTGATTTTATCACCAACAGTTCTCAGTCCCCCACATCGTAATTCCTCTCCGATAACCCTAGTTTTTTGGAGAAGAAAGCCACGGGATGCCTTAAAGATTTAGGTCCTTGGCGCTTGGACAGGATGGCCCCTACAGCACTCTCAGAAGCATCCACCTCCAGGATGTAGAAATTGGAAAACCCAATAAAACATTGTACCCCTTTCTTGTCAGTTGGAGGTGGCCAGGACATTATAGCCGAGACTTTCTGAGGGTTCATTGCCACACCCCCAGTTGATATTACCAAAACGAGAAAGTGAATGGTCTGACGTTCAAATTCACATTTCTCGTCTTTAGCATACAATCCGTTCTGTCTCAGTTTTTGGAGAACTTGCTTCGCATGGCTATGGTGTAATTCTAGAGAAATTGAAAATATCAGAATGTCATCCAGATAAACAATCATGAATAAGTCTAGGAAGTCCCTGAAGATGTTATTAACAAAATGTTGAAAAGTGGCTGGTGCGTTACAAAATCCGAATGGCATAACAAGATATTCGAAGTGACCAAAACGTGTCCGAAAAGCCGTCTTCCATTTATCCACCTCACGGATTCTGATTAAATTGTAGGCACCTCGTAAGTCTAGTTTTGTAAATATTTTTGTAGAACGGAGTCTCTGAGAAAGCTCTGGGATCAGAGGAAGAGGATAGCGATTTTTGTATGTTATTCTATTCAATTCCCTGTAGTCTACGCATGGGCGGAGGGAATGATCTTTTTTATCGACGAAAAATATTCCTGCACCAGCTGGAGAAGAGGAGTGTTGGATGAACCCTTTCCTAAGATTCTCGTTGATGTATTCTTTAAGGACCAGGAGCTCAGGCTCTGAAAGAGGGAAGATCCTTCCAAAAGGGATTTCTACCCCAGGTAACAGTTCAATTGGGCAGTCATAAACCCGGTGAGGGGGAAGGGTATCTGCCTTCTGTCTGTCGAACAGGAAGTAATGGTATACAAATGGGACGAGTTTCCGGGTTTCAGATACGGATTTCAAGCAGCCGATGACTGGAATTACATGGTGGAACTACATGGTTCTAGAGACAGTAGGAGGACTGGAAGATCACCTGGCCGGTAACCCAATTAATTTGGGGGTTATGGGCTTCCAGCCAGGGCATTCCCAGAATGAGCGGGAATAATGGGGAGAAGATGACATCAAGGCATAACAGTTCTTGGTGATCAGACAAAATGTCCGCGGACAAAGGTTAAGTTTCATGGGTAATAGGTCCTGATTTGATGCCTGACCCATCAGCTAGCTGTATGGAGAGTCGCTGTTGTTTGGGTTGCAGAGGAATGTTGTGCTACTGGATGAAGGCTTGGTCGATGAAGCAGCTGCAGGTGCCTGAGTCAATTATAGCCTGGACCCGGAGTGCCCCTTCTTGAAACTGTAGTGAGACAGGAACAGCAATGTGAGCAGATCTGGTCAAAGTCAATACACAAGAATCGTGAGGAGGGGAGTCAGACTTACGGGTCTTGTTGGGGTACATGCTTGCATAGTGGCCGGCTCCCCCACAATACAGACAGAGGTTTTCCTGTTGACGACGCTGCTTCTCTTCTGGTGACAATGGTGAGTGAAGCAGGCCTATCTGCATTGGCTCTGGGGCTTTAGTAGTGGCGGTAGGCAGTGGGGAAGCAGGAAAAGATGGACTGCGAGGTACTTTGGGCAAAATTGGCTGGTCCTCTCAGATCTTCGTTCCCTTAAGCGGCGATCAATCTGGATGGATAATTGGATCAAATTCTCCAAAGAACTGGGGACCCCAACTCGAGCCAGCTCATCCTTAAGTGCTTCAGAGAGTCCTAGACGGAACTGGTAGCGGAGTGCGGCATCATTCCATTGTGTATCAGAACTCCACCGCTTAAAGTCAGTTACATAGTCCTCCATTGGCCGGCAACCCTGCTGGAGGGCGTGAAGGATGGCTTCTGCCATTGTGGTACGCTGGGGGTCATCATACAACTTAGCCATTTCATCCAGAAAAGAGTCCATGGAATTCAAAAGAGGGCTGGCTTGTTCCATCAAGCGGTTAGCCCATGTTTAGGGTTCACCCTGGAGTAGTGAGATGATGAACCCCACTTTAGTGGTTTCCAAAGAGAAGGTGCATAGTTGTAGCAGGAAGTATAACTGGCACGCATTCTTGAAGGCACGGAACTTGCTGCGATCCCCTGAGAATCTCCCAGGAGTAGAGACCCGAGGTTCTGGAGGTGGCACCACTACTGTGGGGACTGATGCTGATGTTGCAGGAACATAGGGTGAAGGTGCCGTGGCTGTCAGATGTGCTGAGGTGCCTGGAGATAGCAACTCTACTCTTTGTTCAAGTTGACGATAGCCATCTTGTAGGCCCTGGACTGCTTGGGTAAGGGCTGTGATCTGTTGGCACAGTGCTTCCATGGGTGAGGCCCCGCTTTCGGGCTCCATGTGGCTGGATTGTACTGTCACGTACCTTACAGCAGGGCCCGAAATGATGAGGGTGGCCTCTTGCACGTTTCCGGTCCAAGCACCCCTGGTGGTGGGTACAGGGAGTGCAAGGGCAACGAAAGGGTGCAGGTGCCTGCAGGCAGGAGGCTGGAACTTGGAGATACAGGAACCTCTGCTGAGGAGATGTGGAAACTGATCACCAGACTTGTTCAGCGGGAGCCAGATCAGGATTAACTGCATAATCAGGAACAGGTAGGAGTCGGCAACAGGCTGGCAGCGGGGTACCAAATCAGAATGCAAAACCGTAGTCAGAAACAGGCAGAGATTGGCAACAGATGGGCAGCGGGGTACAGAATCAGAAGGCAGAGCCGTAATCATAAGTCCAAGCCAAGGTCAGTATTGCAGGTAGAGGCAGGTTCAGCAGGCAGGGGAGATCCAAGAGAATGGTCAGAAGATAGCTTTTCAGGTTTTCAGGAACAAGGTCAATCAGGCAGAGTAAAAACAGGAACACAGGAACAAGCTGAAGACAATCCTAGCACTGATTCTAGGCAGACTCTCTGTTTATATAGGGTGCTGTGAGCCAGGATTCGCGCCAGCGTATGTGCGTGCGCGCAATGCGCATTAGCACATTAGCACCTTAGCACATTGGCGCATGCGCGTTAGCTCACTAGCGCTTTGGCACTGCACGTGTTCGCATAGGGGTGCCATTGTGCATGCCCACCCTGGATCTCATTTCTCTCTGGCTACGGTTCCATGCATATACATTGGCATTAGCGGAACGAGGATTGGCAGCTGCTACACGGAGACAGGTGCTTGCTGTGTGAGTTCTCTGACAGTTACCCTGAGTTTCTGGCTTCGTTTAAAAGGGTATTTGAGGTTCCCACAAGCTCCACTTCTGCTGCCAAGTGCCTCATGTCCATCGAACAGAGTACGAGAACTGTTGCCGACTACGCCATTGAATTCCGTACTCTGGCAGTAGAGGTTGCGTGGAACAATGAGGCCCTTGTGGCTGCTTTTACTCATGGTCTCTCGGATACCATCAAGGATAAGATAGCAGCCTAAGATATACCCACTGAGCTGGAGAAGTTGATCACGTCTGCCATCCTCATTGACTCCAAACTCAGAGAAGGACTCTCTTTTAAGGAGCGCTTGCGGAAGCCTCCTGTACGTTTGTCTCCGAGCTTTGCAGTCCCACCCATTTCAGGCAGTTAAGGTGAAGCCATGCACTTGGGTTTCGAGTGTCTCTCTGTGGATGAGAGAACCTTTAGGAGGTGGGAGAGATTGTGCCTTTATTGTGGCCAGGCAGGTCACTTTTTGAAGTCTTGTCCCACGCGTCCAGGGAATACCCGAAACTTGAGGTACTGTCACGGACAGACCTTAGGTGGCGTTGTTTCATCCCCAGTTATGCAGAAGGATAAGCCCCTGGTTTTGGTCACCCTTTCTTGGGCTGAGTCGTCCATCAAGATACAGGCTCTAATCGACTCTGGGGCTGCAGGCCTGTTCATTGATGCTGCCAATGTATCGAAGCACTCGATTCCACTGCAGCTGGGTGACACTCCACTTGCCATTGAGGATCTTGACAGGAGACATCTATAGCCTGCCCATGTGACTCATGAGACGGTTCCGTTGTCCATGGCCGTAAGGGTTCTTCACCATGAGATTACGGAGTTATTTGACCGCCTCACGGGAGGAACGGTTTTCACTAAGCTTGATTTGAGAGGGGCATACAATCTCGTGAGGATTAAGGTGGGCGACGAGTGGAAAACTGAGTTTAATACCAGAATGGGCCTTTATGAGTACCTCGTAATGCCTTTTGGCCTTTGTAACGCCCCATCAGTTTTCCAGGAATTTATTAACGATGTCCTCCGAGATTTGCTGCAGTTATGTGTGGTGGTTTATCTCGATGATATCCTCATATTTTCCAAGTCCCTGGAGATGTCATTTCCACTGCTGGTTTTTCGATGGATCCAGAGAAACTTTCAGCAGTCCTACAGTGGCCCCGACCCGTGGGTTTATGTCCTCTGCAGCATTTCCTGGGCTTTGCCAACTATTATCGGAAGTTTATTCGTAACTTCTCGTCTCTGATCAAGCCCCTGAGTGATATGACCAAAAAGGACGGTAACCCACAGAGTTGGTCTCCGGAGTCCATTAAGGTCTTTGAGAGTCTCAAAGTTGCCTTTGTTTCTGCTCCTGTGTTAGCACATCCTGATCCTACGTTACCTTTTATTCTTGAGGTTGAGGCTTCTAAGACTGGAGTTGGCGCCCTTCTGTCTTAACGTCCTACCTCTGAGAGCGCTATGCATCCTTGTGGCTACTTTTCCAAGAAATTGTCACCTGCGGAGTGCAATTACGAGATTAGTGACAGAGAGCTGTTGGCAATCATTTTAGCCCTGAAAGAATGGAGATATCTCCTCGAAGGTACCACTGTGCTGATTCTCATTCTTACTGACCATAAGAATCTCACATTCTTGTCTGAGGCTAAACGCCTCTCTCCCAGAAGGGCACGATGGTCTCTTTTCTTGTCAGGTTTCACGTACATTGATGCCTTGTCACAACAATTTTCCTCCACTTCCAAGTTGGAGTCGGTTCCGGTTCCTGTGATTCCTCCTGATTATATACTGACTATGGTTCACACCAGTCTCACTTCTCCTTTGGGTGACAAAATTCTTGCTGCTCAGGTCCATGCTCCTCCTGAGAAACCTTGTGACCGCTGCTTTGTCCCAGAGAGTCTCCGTACTGTCATGCTCCAGACTTACCATTCTCCCAAGGCAGCTGGCCACCCTGGGAAGAATCAACTCGTTTGGGTCTTTTCCCAACAATTCTGGGGGCCTAGTCTACATGCTGATGTAACTGCTTTCGTAGCTGCCTGTTCCTTGTGTGCTAAGAGTAAGACTCCACGACACCTTGGAGTGGGCCTCCTACAACCCATACCCAATGGGGAAAGGTCCTGGACCCACCTGTCTATGGATTTCATTGTGGAGTTACCCAACTCCCAGGGCAACACAGTTATCCTTATGGTGGTTGACTGGTTCTCAAAGATGTGTTCTTGTATTCCACTTAAGAAGTTGCCGACTTCTAAGGAACTGGCTTCCATTTTTGCTCGGGAGATCTTTCACTTACACGGGCTACCCAAGGTGATTGTCTCGGACAGGGGTAGTCAGTTTGTGTCCCGGTTCTGGCGACCCTTTTGTGCACAGTTAGGAATTCAGCTGGCTTTTTCCTCTGCGTATCACCCACAGTCTAATGGGGCCACAGAATGAGCCAATCAGTCCTTGGAGCAATTCCTATGTTGCTATATTTCTGACCATCATAGCAACTAGTCAGACCTATTACCGTGGGCAGAGTTTGCTCACAACAGTGCCTTGAATTCTGCTTCCCGATTGTTCCCGTTTATGGCGAATTATGGTTTCCAAGTTGCCTGACTCGTTTGTTCCGCAGATTATTCCTGCGTCAGAGGAGCATCTCCGCGATCCACTTCCACTTGGGAACAAGTCCAGAAGGCTTTGCATCATGCTAATGATAGGTACAGACTCCATGCTGACTGCAGATGCTTGCCTGCGCCTTCCTACCAGGTTGGGGATAGGGTCTGGCTGTCATCTTGCAACCTTCAACTTCGTGTTCCCTTACTGAAGTTCGCATCTCGGTTTATTGGGCCTTTCCGTATTTTTCGCAGGATTAACCCAGTGGCTTACGCATTAGACCTTCCTTCTAATATGTGTATTTCGAATGTATTTCACGTTTCCTTATTAAAACCTTTGGTCTGCAACCGCTTTACCACTTCGGTGCCACGTCCTTACCCTGTACAGGTTGAGAACCATGAGGAGTATGACGTACAGTCCATTGTTGACTCCCACAGATTCCGTGGGCGCATACAGTACCTGGTGCATTGGAAAGGGTACGGTCCGGAAGAACGCTCTTGGGTCTCATCCTTGGACGTGCATGCCCTCATCCTGCTCCATGATTTCTGTTTCAGTTATTGAACTTTGGCTATGTTTTGACTATGTTTGTTCTTTTACTTTTGTTATTAAACAAGTGTGATTTAACTGTACTCCTGTCTCAACCTGATTTCATGGTTTCTGACAGTCAGTGGACCAATATGACCGCAACTCACTTTTTTTAGTTATGTCCATGAGGAGGGATAGGCCCAGGAAGGTCTTAAATTCGGAGACCATAATAGGTTTCCAATCTCTGGCAAGGGTCAACTGGGGATTAGCAGCAATGAATTGACCAGCATACAAATTGCTTACGTGCACAATAGATCTATAGAGATCTTCCATGAAAAACAGCGAATAAAAATCAAGTGACGTGAAATCAACTAGTTCCACCTGAATTCCAGGTTGGCCAGTGAATGGGGGAAGTACGGGTGCTGCAGAAGTTGTGGGCTCCCAATTCACCAGAAGGATGAGTAGTACTGGCTCTCTGCTCCATACGAGAGCCCTTTGGTTCTTGCACCTCAACAACAGCAGAAGAATGAGGTCAGGTACACCTGACCTTGGCAGGACCACTACTCCGTCGTCAGAGCTATCTGTCAGGGTGCTGCTGCTGTCTACAGGTTTGTATTCTGAGCCTGAATCTGACAAATGGGTGAGTTCCTCTTCACTCTCATCTGTCATGCTCAGAAACATGTAGGCCTCTTCACTAGTGTACCTTCGATTGGACATTTTGGCCTCTGAATTTCTCCCCATCACACACTAGGGATAAGCTTCGAGTTCGAGTCGAACTCATGTTCAACTCGAACATCGGCTGTTCACCAGTTCGCCGAACAGCGAACAATTTGGGGTGTTTGAGGCAAATTCGAATGCCCTGGAACACCCTTTAAAAGTCTATGGGAGAAATCAAAAGTGCTAATTTTAAATGGCCGTTTTTTCGGGAGCAGTGATTTTAATAATGCTTAAAGTGAAACAATAAAAGTGTAATATCCCTTTAAATTTCGTACCTGGGGGGTGTCTATAGTATGCCTGTAAAGGGGCGCATGTTTCCCGTTGTTAGAACAGTCTGAAAGCAAAATGACATTTCAAAGGAAAAAAAGTCATTTAAAACTACTCGCGGCTATTAATGAATTACCGGTCCGACAACACACGTAAAAGTTCATTGATAAAAACGGCATGGGAATTCCCCACAGGGAAACCCCAAACCAAACTTTTAAAAAAAATGACGTGGCGGGTCCCCCTAAATTCCATACCAGGCCCTTCAGGTCTGGTATGGATTTTAAGGGGAACCCCGTGCCAAAATAAAAAAAAAAAAGGAGTGGGGTCCCCCCAAAAATCCATACCTGACCCTTATCCGAGCACGCAACCTGGCAGGCCGCAGGAAAAGAGGGGAGGACGAGAGAGCGCCCCCCCTGAACCGTACCAGGCCACATGCTCTCAACATTTGGAGGGTGCTTTGGGGTAGCCCCCCAAAACACCTTATCCCCATGTTGATGAGGACAAGCGCCTCATCCCCACAACCCTTGGCCGGTGGTTGTGGGGGTCTGTGGGCGGGGGGCTTATCGGAATCTGGAAGCCCCCTTTAACAAGGGGACCCCCAGATCCCGGCCCTCCCCCCTGTGTGAAATGGTAAGGGGGTACAAAAGTACCCCTACCATTTCACAAAAAAACTATCAAAAATGTTAAAAATGACAAGAGACAATTTTTGACAATTCCTATATTTAAATGCTTCTTCTTTCTTCTATCTTCTTTCTTCCTTCGGTTTCTTCCTCCATCTTCTTCTTCTTCTGGTTCTTCTTCTTCCTCCGGTGTTCTCATCCGGCATCTTCCTCCACTGCGTCTTCTTCCCTTCTTCTCCTCGGGCCGCTCTGCATCCATGATGGCATGGAGGGAGGCTCCTGCTGTGTGATGCTTCTCTCTTCATCTTTTTCTCTTCATCATCTTCTCTTCATCTTCTTCTCTTCATCTTCTTGTCTTCATCTTCTTTTCAGGCCGCTCCACATCCATGATGGCATGGAGGGAGGCTCCAGCTGTGTGACGCTTCTCCTCTTCTCACGGTTTTTAAATAACGGGGGGGGGGCCACCCGGTGACACCGCCCCTCTCTGACACACAGGGACTTGACGGGACTTCCCTGCAGCATTCCCCGTGACGTCAGAGGGGGGCGGAGTCACCTGTTACGTAACCCCGCCCCTTATGACGTCACGGGGAGTGCCACAGGGAAGTCCCTGTCAAGTCCCTGTGCGTCAGAGGGGGCGTGGTCACCGGGGGCTCCGCCCCCCGTTATTTAAGAACCGTCAGAAGAGGATCAGCGTCACACAGCGGGAGCCTCCCTACATGCCATCATGGATGTGGAGCGGCCCGAAAAGAAGATGAAGACAAGAAGATGAAGAGAAGAAAATGAAGAGAAAAAGGTGAAGAGAAAAAGATGAAGAGAGAAGCGTCACACAGCGGGAGCCTCCCTCCATGCCATCATGGATGCGGAGCAGCCCGAGGAGAAGAAGGGAAGAAGAGGCCGACGCCACGGAGGAAGATGCCGGACGAGAACACTGGAGGAAGAACCAGAAGAACCAGAAGAAGAAGAAGATGGAGAAAGAAACCGAAGGAAGATAGAAGAAAGAAGAAAGAAGATAGAAGAAGAAAGAAGAAGCATTTAAATAAAGGAATTGTCAAAAACTGTCTCTTGTCATTTTTAACATTTTTGACAGTTTTTTAGTGAAATGGTACTGGTATCCTTACCATTTCACACAGGGGGGAGGGCCAGGATCTGGGGGTCCCCTTGTTAAAGGGGGCTTCCAGATTCCGATAAGCCCCCCGCCTGCAGACCCCCACAACCACTGGCCAAGGGTTGTGGAGATGAGGCCCTTGTCCTCATCAACATGGGGACAAGGTGTTTTGGGGGGCTACCCCAAAGCACCCTTACAATGTTGAGGGCATGTGGCCTGGTACGGTTCAGAAGGGGGGGTGCTCTCTCGTTCCCCCCCTCTTTTCCTGCGGCCTGCCAGGTTGCTTGCTCGGATAAGGGTCTGGTATGGATTTTTAGGGGGACCCCACGCCATTTTTTTTAAAATTTTGCCACGGGGTTCCCCTTAAAATCCATACCAGACCTGAAGGGTCTGGTATAGATTTTGAGGGGGACCCCACGCCATTTTTTAAAAAAAATTTTGGCCGGGGTTCCCCTTAATATCCATACCAGACCTGAAGGGCCTGGTAAGGAATTTAGGGGGACCCCCCACGTCATTTTTTTAAATTTTGGTTCAGGGTTCCCCTGTGGGGAATTCCCATGCTGTTTTTATCAATGAACTTTTATGTGTATTGTCGGACCGGCCACGAGTAGTTTTAAATGACTTTTTTTTCTTTTGAAATGTCATTTTGCTGTCAGACTGTTCTAAACACGAGAAACATGCACCCCTTTACAGGCATACTATAGACACCCCCCAGGTACGAAATTTAAAGGGATATTACACTTTTATTGTTTCACTTTAAGCATTATTAAAATCACTGCTCCTGAAAAAATGGCCGTTTTTAAAACTTTTTTTTGCATTGATTCATGTCCCCTGGGGCAGGACCCAGGGCCCCAAACACTTTTTATGACAATAACTTGCATATAAGCCTTTAAAATTAGCACTTTTGATTATTCATGTTCGTGTTCCATAGACTTTAACGGTGTTCGCGTGTTCAAACAAATTTTTTACCTGTTCGCAAGTTCTGGTGCGAACCGAACAGGGGGTGTTCGGCTCATCCCTATCACACACACACACACACTCGCACACCACTGGCACCTCTTTTCCGGTGGGCTTAATCCCACACGGCTTTCATACTCACCTTCCTGGTTGAGGTCCAATTGGTACCCTGCGATAATGGTTACCTTTTCACACTGTGCACTTTTTTTCTTTCTTTTCATTTCACTTTCATTTTATTGATTCCATTTTTTATGGTTATATTTATGGCACGTTTTTATTTCACCCCACACAACTTGTCATACACCTGGCACTCCAGCACCCATATATTTTTTCCTTTTTATTTTTTCATTTTTTCACACACTCACCTACCATCTCTCCCTTGGGCAGACTTACCTTTATTAGTTCAATTATGTACAGGTGTAACTACCGACTGATATAAGACATCCAAATCTATAATTTTGTAATATGATTATATACAATGCTTACAGATAAACTACTATGCATTGTATGATGCATAGATTTATGATATATAAAACTTGATATACTAGGTTTGAATCTGCACTGAATTCAACACATTAAAAACATATACCCGGTAATATAATGGAACATAATATATATACAAAATATCATATATTATATTTGCCTTACAAAACCTCCTGGATGGTCAATTGATCACCGGTGATCTTGTCATGGATACCTCATTTCCCTTATTTGGTCCACAGCCTGCAACCCAGTGTGCATTGAAATGGCCCCCTCAGTTCCCATGGTGTGCACTCTTTGGATGGCCTGTTGGTTGTCGGCGCCGACTGCTCACGGTGGCAGCCGGTTTTGTAAGTAACTCCAGTTAATTTTTGATTTTTTTGCCCATCTTTTTGTGCCCGATTCTTTATTTTATGACTATAGTGAATACAGTGGTACTTATGTATACTCACATGTTATTTATGGATGGATGGTTGGCGCTTGCTCCTGATGAGTGATAGTTCACGAAAAGCGTTGAGCATATTGTGCGGCAACCCTATTGATTGACTCCTATTACTATATTACCATGTACTCTATTAATTTGTTTTGATTGCTGTATGTTTTAACTTTAATTCATTGCTGTAATTTTGCTGTAGCAACTGTTCCAATGTAATGCTTTGACCCTTTTGCAACATGGTTACAACTATGATTAGATGCCTCAATAAAGTGCTCTTTTAAATGTACATTTACCTTTGGTTTATGGATCAATGTATTCACCCATAGGTCATGTTAAATAAAATAACTGTTCCCAATCGGTATCCTCTTTCTCTCATCACAGAATTGTTCTCTCAAATCCAGGGAGCCAAAATCTTCTCCAAACTGGACTTAAGGGGAGCCTATAGTCTGGTGGGCATCCGTGCAGGCAACGAATGGAAGACAGCCTTTAACACCAAGGATGGTCATTACGAATATCTTGTCATGCCTTTCCGTCTCAGGAATGCGACAGCTGTCTTTCAGAACTTTATGAATGACATTTTCCGTGACATGTTGGGTTGCTTCATGCTTGTATATTTAGACGATATTTTGATATACTCTCCCAATCTTGAAACACATCAGAAGCATGTCTGCTTGGTATTGGCCCGATTAAAGACTCACTCCCTTTTTGTAAAGCCTGAAAAATGTTTATTCCATGTTAAACAAGTACCTTTCCTGTGCTACCTAATTTCTGACACAGGCCTCACCATGGATCCAGCCAAGATTCAAGCCATTTTAGACTGGGCACCACCTTCAGACCTGAAGGCAGTTCAGCGCTTCCTGGGCTTTGTAAATTTCTATCAAAAATTCATTAAGAACTTTGCCACCATTGCACATCCCATCACCTCTCTCACCAGGAAGACTCTGACTACATTTGAATGGATTACTGAAGCCCAGGCAGCCTTCACTCAGTTAAAGAAAGCCTTTACCTCTGCACCAATTCTACGCCATCCTGTTCCTGAGCTACCTTTTATTGTGGAAATAGATGCATCTTAGGTAGGGGTGGGGGCGCTTTTGTCACAAAAGGATCCTGTAAATTCTGCCATCTACCCCTGTGCCTTCTTGTCCCATAAATATTCCCCAGCAGAGCGCAATTATGATATAGGCAACAGAGAACTTCTAGCCATAAAGCTTGCTTTGGAGGAATGGAGACATTGGCTGGAGAGAGCTTGCTATCCTTTCATAGTTCTGACTGACCACAAAAACCTTGAATACATCCGTTCTGCTAAAAGACTGAACTCACGTCAAGCCAGGTGGTCATTGTTCTTCTCCAGATTTGACTTCAGAATTTCTTATTTACCAGGGCCAAAAAACATTAAGGCTGACGCCTTGTCTTGCAGCTTTTTATCAGAGTCTCCGCTTCCTCCAAAACCCATTATCTCTAAAGATAGGATTTTGGCTTTCACCCAGACTGACATCTCTGAGGCCTTGTTACCTGCACAGGCTGAAGCCCCTCCCTCCACTCCCTCTGGTATGCCTTTTGTGCCCCTGGCTCTTCGTTTGCAGGTATTGCAGCAAGTACATGCATCAAAACCTGCAGCACATCCAGGGTTTAGACAAACTTTTGAGATTATCTCTCGCAACCTCTGGTGGCCATCGATTAGGCAGGATGTGTTAGCCTTCGTCCAGGCCTGTGAACTTTGTGCCAGAAGCAAGAGCAGTACCTCTAAGCCACCCGGTCTCCTACGTCCTCTACCAATACCTACCTGTCCCTGGACTCATTTATCTATGGACTTTATCACTGACTTGCCTCTGTCCCAGGGATGTTCCACGATCTGGGTGGTGGTAGACAGGTTCAGTAAGATGGCGCACTTTGTTCCGCTTCCGAAACTGCTAAAGAACTGGCATCTTTATTCATTAAACATGTTTTCAGTCTCCATGGGGCACCAATTAACATTGGCTCAGACCGTGGCTCTCAGTTTATAGCCCAGTTTTGGAAGGCCCTTTGCTCTCAACTGGGTATTAAGTTATTGTATTCTTCAGCATATCATCCTGAGACAAATGGCCAAACAGAAAGGACTAATCAGACTCTAGAGAAGATGGTACGTTGTCTGATGGCCAATGATGAGGTGGAGTGGGTCAACATCCTTCCATGGGCAGAGTTTGCCTTTAATAATTGTGCCAGCACATCTACAGGGACCTCTCCTTTCTTCTGTGTTTATGGGTTGCATCCTCGTGTTTGCTCCCTTGATCTTCCACCCTTATGTTACAGATGCCAACATCACAATTGAAAATTTCTCCAAAATCTGGTCCAATGTTAATCGTGCTATTTCTCGCTCTGTGCAGGCTTTTAAGAAAATGGCTGACAAGAGGCGCTCAAAGGCACCAGGATATAAAGTTGGTGACAAAGTGTGGCTATCATCTAGGAATCTGTCCCTGTATGTTCCATCTAAAAAACTTGGCCCAAAATTCATCGGGCCCTATGAAATTTCATAGATTGTTAATTCTGTGTCCTATAGATTAAAACTTCCCCCATCCATGCGCGTTCCAAATGTCTTTCATGTTTCATTGTTGAAACCCGTTCATTCCAGCTTTCTAGTAAATGAACCAGAACCTGTGGATGTGTTGGACAGTCAGGAATATGAAGTGGCATTTATTCTTGATTCCAGACGAGTGCGCAATTCCTTACAATATCTTGTTCATTGGAAAGGTTTCGGCCCAGAGGATCGATCTTGGGTCTCAGCTCGTGATCTTCATGCTGACCGACTTAAGAAGAAGTTCCATCTTTGTTATCCAAGTAAGCCTGGGGGTGCAGGAGCTACCCCTTGAGAAAGGGGGTGTACTGTCAGTACTAGGATCCCTTTAGGACCCAGCACATCTCACCTGACACAGCCTTTGCCTGGGAATCAACAGTGATTGGCTAGCTCACCTTTAAATCACCTGTATCAGCATTCAATCAGGGCTCGTGTTAGAGTTTACCTTTGTGTTTGATCCACCTGATATCTGCTCTGTGTATTTCTTGTATGACCCGGCTCGTTTGACCTTGCTTGCTTGCTTCTGATTCAGTACCGTTTGGACTCATGTCCTCATCTGCAGAGGTGAACTAAAAGTTCCAGCAAACATCTACTATCATCTGTAGTGGTGAACTACAAGTCCCAACTGACCTGCTTTGCTTAGACGTGCTCATGGTATGTGCTCTTGTTCTTTGAACTCTTTGCATAATCAACACACCTGAACTGTTACCTGTTATCTGCTCCTAGCCTGACACAAGGCGGACAAAAGCAAGAAGAAGGAGGAGAAGGAGGAGGAGAAGTGCCGCTGGTGGCTTATTCCCCGCACTTTTGCTAATTGGCTCAAGGCGTTTGTCATCTTGGCCAGCGTAATTGGTGAAAAAGAGCCGGAGAATTGCTCTCCGCTTCTTTGTTACCTGGACGCCATTGGAGAAGTGTATAGAGTTTACAGGGGTACTGCTTGGCTGCGCTATGACGAGAAGTTCTGCCAGCACAAGGCCTTGCGTCCGGGCTTGCGCTGGGATCATAAGGACATTGGGCTTTGGATGAAGCTCATGGCTCAGGCGAGGGCTCTGGGTCAGCCCTTTCTTGGGGGGGCCAGCGGTTCAGGTGCCACTGGACAGTCGGCCACCCAAAAGAGAGGAATTTGTTGGCAGTTCAATGAGGGGTCTTGCCGTTTTGGCGTGGCCTGTCCTTTCCGTCACGGGGGCTCCCACAGTTACGCCAAATGTTTTAAAAAAGGGAAGTCCCAACCCGGTGAGTCTGCTTCAAAAAGGGAGGACACCAGTAAGCCTTCCCACGATGGTGCCGTATCTAGATAGATATCCGCGGAGGGGGGCGGCGAGTTTTTTGACCGATGGTTTTGCCCATGGTTTTTGTATCCTGTGTTCTGGGCCAGTGGCCCCGTCCCCACGGCCTCAAAATCTGAAATCAACACGGCAATTTCCATAGGTTGTTTCTGACAAGTTGGCGAAAGAGGTGGAACTCGGGAGAATGGCCGGACCATTTGATTATCCTCCCGTTCCGTCTTTGCATGTGTCCCCCTTGGGGGTTGTCCCCAAAAAGGAACCCAACACATTTCAGTTAATACATTATTTGTCATATCCGAAAGGGGCTTCGGTGAATGATGTCATTTCTCCAGATCTGGCTTCAGTGTCTTATACCTCCTTTGATGCCGCAGTCGGTTGTGTGCAACATTATGGCCAGGGTTCATTGTTGGCAAAGACGGATATTGAATCTGCCTTTCGCCTGCTGCTGGTACACCCGGAGAGTCAACATTTGCTGGGTTGTTATTGGGATGGGCAGTTTTTTCTTGACCGTTGTCTCCCGATGGGCTGTTCCATTTCCTGCGCATATTTTGAGGTCTTTAGCACCTTAGTGGAATGAGTGGTACAGGAGGAGACCCAGTTGAGATCTGTGCTGCACCCTGATGAACATCTTGATGATATCCTTTGCATCAGCCCCCCAGATTCCTCAGTCTGTTCTGTACTGTTGCACACTTTGGAATCTATTGTGACATGGTTCGGGATTCCTCTGGCTCCTGAAAAAACGGAAGGTCCTACCATGGTCATACAGTTCTTGGGTATTGTCATTGGCACGCATCTCACAGAATGTCGTCTGCCGATTGACAAACTGGAAGATCTGCATCAGTGGGTGGCTGAGGCTGAGTCGGCGAAGAAGGTTAGGCAATTGCAGTCTTTATTGAGTAAGCTTAATTTTGCCTGTCGCATCATGCCTATGGGACGCATCTTTAGTCGTCGCCTCTGCACTGCCACTTCAGGGGCTCTACTGCCACATCACTTCATCAGGCTTTCACGTGAGCTGAAGGCCAATCTGAGGGTTTGGGATGAATTTCTGGCCTCCTATAATGGCAGGTCCTTATGGATGGCCCCGGTCGTGGCGGCTTCTGACATCGACCTTTACACTGATGCTGCGGGCAGTTCTGGGTTTGGGGCTTTTTGTCAAGGGGCCTGGTGTGCTGCGGCGTGGACTTAGTATTACTGGAACTGTTTCCGATTTTGGTGGCCGTCGAAATCTGGGGCTCCAAATTTCGGGATCATCGTGTTTGTTTTCATTGCGACAATATGGGGGTGGTGGAGGTGGTGTCCAGTCTGTCTGCTTCTTTGCCACCAATGGTGCACTTACTGCATCACCTTGTCTTGCGGTGTTTAAGCTTGAATTGTCTTGTACAAACTGTTCATGTCCTGGATGTTCTGAATTCCATTGCCGATTCCTTGTCTCTTTTCCAGTGGGAGAGGTTCCAGAGGTTGGCACCAGAGTCAGAGCAACTGGGTGTTCCTTGTCCCGAATGGCTGTGGGGACTGGCATTGGAGTAGCAGAGGAGCTGTTATGTCACTCTGTGAGCGTAGGTACATGGGCTGCATACTCATCAGTTTGGGGTGAGTGGTCCACACTGGTAAGTCCGGTCGGGGGGGTGTGTTTCCACACAGGATTGTTTGGCTTTGCTGATGTATTTCATTGGGACAGAATTTACACAGGGCACGTTGGCTTCAAAAATGAACAAGAGTTTGGCTGCTTTAGCTTTTCTCTTCCAGATGCAAGGCCTGAGTGATGTGATGAAAGACTTTAGGGTGCGACAGGCTATGAAGGGGTTCTGGCGCGGGCGGGTACAGCTAGATACTAGGCGCCCGGTCTCGTTTGAGTTGCTTCGGGATCTGGTGGAGAAGTTGCCTGGGATTTGCACCTCTGATTATGGGGTGAGGCTGTTCACTGTGGCTTTTGCATTGGCCTTTTTTGAGGCGTTGCGCATTGGGGAGTTGGTAAGCAAGAACAGTTGTGGAGTGGTTGAGCTAAAATTATCAGACGTGACAGTGGCCAGCGATTATGTCCGGATTCATATTGGGAAGTCAGTTGGGAAAGGGGGTTTCTGTGTCATTGTTTCGGGTGCTGCCGGACTCGGTTTCCCCAGTTTCTTCTGTGCAACGGTATCTCAGGGTGAGGGGGTTGGGGCTAGGTTCCTTTTTGCTGCACAGGGATTGACTCCTCCTTGTCGCGCTTTCAGTTTTTGTCTGTTTTTCGCTGTTGTTTGGCTAGGGCGGGCAGAGAGGTTTCCCAGTTTAATACTCACTCTTTTCGCGTGGGGGCGGCTACGGAGGCGGCCAGATGGGGTTTGGGTTCCCAGATAGTGAGACGTATAGGGAGGTGGGAGTCAGATCGTTTCAAGATTTATGTTCGCCCTCATCTGCTTTGAAGTTGCATTGAGTGTTTTGTATGGTGCCATGTTCTTTTGTTTCTCTTTCAGATCTTCCTCCTGGTCTGGTCTGGATTTTGGGGGATTCATATGTTTTCTGGGGTGCTGTCCGGGTTGACATCCGGCCTGAAGGGAGGCAACTTGGCATTCCATGGAGTGAAGCTGTGCTTAAATGGTTGGGGGTCCGGGGCATGATGTGGGGCCAGGTTCTCCCTTTCACTACTATTCGAGAGTTGACAGGCCCCCAGATGTTGTAGTGCTGCAGGCAGGGGCCAATAATTTGGGGGTCCGGGCTGCCAGGGATCTGGTGAGGGATGTCAAGTTTGACATTTTGCGCTTGATGCACAATTTTCCTGGCTGCATCATTGTATGGTCGGATATTGTGGCTAGAACGGTGTGGCGTTTTGCTCGCTCCGTTGGCCACAAAGCAAGAATTAAGCTGGACAGGGAGGTTTGTGGCTCAGCGGCATAGTGGTTCGGCACCGGGAGCTGGAAGATCAGTCTGTTCGCTATTGGCGAGACGATGATGTTAACCTGAATGCTGTGGGCATAGACATCTCGTCTCTGGGCCTCCAGGAAGGGTGGTGAGGGCTCTGCAGGTGTGGAGGGATTCACTTGAATGAGGTTTTCAATCAAGCTCATGTGGCGGTTCGAGGGGTCTTTGGGGGTCAGTGAGGAATTACATGGTTACAGGATTAGTGGGGCCCATCTAAGGTATGGCGCTTTCACTTGGTTAGCGGTGGTTCTCCCAGGAGCTAGGTCCCCTGGGGGAGGGGAATATGGAAGTATGTGTGATGTCAGAGCGTTGGGGCACAGCTGAGGACATAGACCATTCCAGTTATAAATTGTGCCTTATAAGACACCCAAAGACCTCTTGTTGTTGGGCATTACTTTGTTAAAAATTGGCACTTACAGGTATGTTTTACATGTTTTATGTGATGTTATTTTATTCTTTGGTTAATAAAAATTGGGTTGCTGTGGCCATATAAAACCCATGTCACGCGGTCTGTGTCTTTAATTTAACGTCAAGGACCAAGGTTGATGAATCCTTTAGTCATGACAATTTCACACCTGGCTGCTGAATGTAAACAAACTATTGGGGGTGCTAGCTGACGTCGTTGACCAAATGAGTTTACTATTTGAAACAAGCCAGCAAGAAGTGAGACACACAGAGTGGTTTTAATTTATTGGTGGTAGTAACCAGAGTAGCTCATGTGAACAGGCCACAGTTGGCCTTTTCGTTTGTCTGATCCACAAACCACAAACAGCAAAAGTTCAGGATGAACCCTGCATTGTGATGAACTTAAACGTCATCCATATTTCAGATTTACACAGCCCAGGCAGACAACATAACTTGTTGACCTGACTTTTCTTTACTGTAGTTAGAGCAGCACAGCTTGTCCATCTTCCTCCTCTCAGACTGAGATTGGACAGTAAAGGAGCAGCAAACAGATGTGTCATTGTTCTGTTCTCTGATCGTGTTAGCATGTTCAAAGACTATCTTTACATCTATATGCAGCACACTCCTAGTGTTGTCCCTTCCTCTCCCAATCTGAGTTCTACTGTACAGAAGATTACAAGAAGCTGACACCAAGTCAAATTCAGACACTAAAACTGGTTTAATTTAAAAATATATTGGTTGATGCTATGTATACACAACTGCATACATTGGTGTTTTTACATCTGCCCAGAGTTTCATTTTAACAAAGTGATAACAAATATGTACAAGCATAAGCAACAAGCACGTATTAACACTAGCGGAGGTTTTCCTGATAAAGGCCTCTTGAGCCCCTCCCTAGGGAAAGAGAGCCTTGACTAATGGGGGCATGGCTAGGTACACGACAAGGGGAACAATTGGTTGGGACATGTGGGATGGGATGGGCCCGAGCTCAGGAAATCGTGTGCCCCAGGGAATTCTGGGTCTTTCGGAAGAGTCGTCGGAAGAGCTGCTGTGGACCCTGCACCACTGCCATGGACACTGACATTCTGTTGGTCAGGGTCCGCGAGCTGGCTCTCCATGGTCAGGCCGAATGGCTTTTCTCCCTCCTTACCCCTGAGATGTCCCCCCCTCTCCCCCCTCCACTGATACCTGCGGGGCCTTTGGCTGCTAGAGCCAGTAGACTCACCCGTCCTCCTTCCCGCCTGAGCCCCAGTCCTTCAAGGCCTTCCTATTCCCCTTCCACCCCCCAGTCTCCCGGGAGCTGCTGTGGCTACTGATGCCGACTCCCCCCTCCCTCTGTCCCCCCTGCTGCCTCCCGCCGCCAGAGCCCTCCCCGGCGGGTCCCCCCACCATCTGTACTCAGCTCAAGCCGGGACTCCTCTCATCTGGCCCGCTCCTGGAGCCCCAGAGTCCTCCGGCTGTCGGCTCCTCTGACTGTCCCCCCTGCAGGCACCCGCTCGGCGGTGCGGGTGGCAACCGCGGCGCTTCCTGCTGTGGTTCGTTTGCCACCCGCGGGTGCCCTGGTTCCCCTCCAGCGGAGCGGGGGATGGAGGAGTCACCCGGAGATCGTCCCGTGGATCCAGACTCCAGGCACGCCAGCCCAGAGCTGCTGCACAGGTCGCACATCCTCTTCCTTCCTCCACGCTACTTGGATCTGCTGGCGTGTCACTGCCAGCATCTCTCCCTGCGCCCAGCAGGGCGGGAGATTCAAATGTGGATACACTCCACTCTTCCTCTGCCAGGTCCACTGTACATCCACATCCCCCTGCACCCGGCTGGGTGGGGGATGGTAGGGATGTACATACAACTCACCCCCTGCAGTTAACCCTGCCTTACCGCGTCCCCCTGCACCCAGCTGGGTGGGGGACGTTAGAGATATGCTTGTCACTCACCCCCTGCCGCTGATCCCCGCCTTCCCACATCTCCCTGCACCCGGCTGGGTGGGGGAGGGCACTGCTGGACATGCCTCTTGGCCCCCTGCCTCCTCAAATCTCCTTGCACCCGGCTGGGCAGGGGATGGCCGACGGTCGCCTGCTCCCATCCCCTCATCAGTGATCTCTGACCATCAGCAGCTCCCTGCGCCCGGCTGGGCTGGAGCTTCCTTCCGGAGGCCTACTGCCAGAGCCTACCAATGTAACCTTGCACCTGCCTGCTGCGCGGCACCATCTCCCTGCGCCCAGCAGGGCATGAGAAGCGCATGCCACGCTGGGGATGTGGGCTACGCCCTCTGCGAGCCCTCCATCCAGGGTCTCCGGCTGCTCCAGATGCTGCTTGGTTTCCGTCCTTGGCCCCTTGGGCTGCTCAGGGTCGGGGGGCCGGACCACCCCCTCTGGATCTATACTTCCGCCAGCATCCTTCGACCTCGCCAGCCGTTAACATCCTTCAAGGCGATGGACGTTGCGGTCTCCTGCCGGCTCCTCCCATGGACGATCCTGTACCGGGTGTTCCTCCTGGACCTGCTGTTGGTCGCCCCACTTCTTCAGCTGCACACCCGCGATTCAGTGAGTATGATTGTGATTTGATTTGGGGTAGGTCCGGTGAAGCGGCCGTATCAGGTCCATGAATGCATTGTCACGGCCGTAAAATCGGTCCTGTCTCGCATGGGTGTGTCGGGTCCGGCATGTAGTGCAGCCTTTTCCGCGGGTGGCGCAGAAGACGTCAAGGGTAAAATCTGGCATCACACATTTATGGATTTTCTTGATTTAGTCCCTCCCGACCGTGAGACGATCGACAAATCCCATCGGGTTGACGTGGCGGCGCAGTGCGAAAAATCTAAGCAGCTTCCTCGGACATTCGGGAACTGGCTGCAGGGGTTCTGTGCTTATGCTGGAGTGCTTTGCAAGTGTTTTCTGGAGTTAGCTGCATCACTTTTTTTGCTATCTTGATCTCATTTGGGGTGCCTACAAAGTGTACGGGGGCCAGTGTTGGTTCCACTACGAGACGCAGTTTCGACAAAAATGGCATCAAGGAAGGAGTTCCGCTTTGATTGCCAGGACGGTAGCCTGTGGTTATTGCTTATGTGCCCCCACAGGCCTTTGTCCTTTCAGTCCCCAGCCAGCGCTCCCTCCGGAGCGTCGGCTGCCTCCAAAAAAGGCCCATGCTGGATGCCTAATGAGAGCCACTGCAAGTGGTACATAGCGTGTTGTTTTAAGCATGAGTGCTCACTTTGCGGGGGCGCTCACCCAGCCAGCTGGTGCGCTCACCCAGCCAGCTGGTGCTTCCAAAAGGGAAAACAACCTCTTTCCTGGCCAGGGGCCAAGCCTGACATTTCTAAACCGGAGGACCCCAGTGATCGTCTCAGAGATGCTTCCCTGGCTAGACCGGTACCCCCTTCATAAAGAAGCCTTGATCTTGCAGGATGGTTTAGACCTTGGTTTTAGGATCCCCTTTACTTGTTCAGATGTGCTGACCATGGCACCTAATTTAAAAAGGACCGTTCAATCTGAGTCCATGGTGGCCAAAAAACTCCAGAAGGAATTGGACTTGGGGCGCATGGAGGGCCCATTCGATCTCCCCCCTTTGCACAACCTGAGGATTTCCCCCCTCGGTGTGGTCCCTAAAAGGGCTAAGGGAAAACTCTGCCTTATCCACCACTTGTCCTACCTTTCCGGCTCCTCAGTCAATGATGGCATCGACAAGGAGGAATCCAGGGTCCACTACGCCTCATTGACAAAACGCTCCACTTGATCAGGACAGCTGGTCCTTCGGCCTTGCCGGTTCACCTGGAATGCTTCCATCTGCCAGGATGCTACTTTCAGGGAAGCTACTTTTTTGACATGTGCCTTCCCGTGGGCTGTGCCATTTCTTGTTATTTCTTTGAACTCTTTAGTAGTTTCCTTGAATGGGTAGTTGTCCAGGTGGCTGGTTCATGGTCTGTGTTACACTATTTGGATGACTTCCTCTTCGTGGGTCCAGCTGACAGCGGTAAGTGCCACAAGCTCCTGTCTGTTTTTCAGGACACCTACGAGCGGTTTTCCATCCCGCTGTCAGCTGACAAGACCGAGGGCCCTGTAACGGTTCTGGTCTTCTTGGGTATTGAAATCGACACCGTGGAGATGGTTTTCCGGCTGCCCAGTGACAAGCTGGCCAGGCTACTCTCCCTGGTTAAGAGAAAAATAAGGGGACTAGGGGAAAAAGGGGAACAATGGGGACTTTATATGAAACACATCACTAGGGCAGGCTGAGTCATCAGATGTATAAAAATGTAAATTTATTGATACCACATGAGACACAAGGTGCAATAGATGATACTCGCATATAGTCAATAGATAAGGTACAAAGTATGTAAAACATGGCAGTAGAACATATAATAGTAGCATAGTAACATGTTATACATTGTAACATAGATAGATTGCAGCATCATCATAAATTACACCCCACATGTGTATACGTAATCCATATTGTATTAAAATCCAACTGATGGCTAAAACACTAAAATGCCCATAATAGATACATATTCGTTGTGACATGTCAAAAAGTTATGAATGTTCAGTTGTATTGCTCGACGCGTTTCGTGGAAGTTTGTCCACTCATCAGGAGCAGCTATCTGGAAATATCTAGAGTAATGTATAAAGTAGTAATTAATAATATTTAATTACAACAGGAAGAGGGGAAGCAAAAACGCTAGTCCTACCACTCTTACCTGTAGATATATGGTATAATAGTAGTAGGGCATATATAGGAAAGTTCATGATGGTAGGAGATAACCAGGGGTGGATACATCAACCCCACGGGAGCTGAGGAGGCAACCACGGGGCGGCAGGGCGAGGCAGTTCAGGACGCCGTAGAGCAGTGAGTAGTGAAAAAGTTCACCTAAGTTTCCAACATGGTGGTGTAAGATAGAGCATTGACCCAAGGTAACTGTAGATAAATAAAATAAAATACGTATAGGTAAAAAACAAGTAATGTTGGATGGCCACTAGGTGTAGGATCAAGTGTGGGACAAGGTGAAGTGACAGTGGAGTGAACATAGGAAAAACAGACAGATAGTGTTCGGGAGACCGGTGGAGTGAAAGGACAAAGAGAGCCCACCACAACACCAAGCGAACAAGGTGAAGGGATAGTGCAAGGCAGGTTGAGTGAGGACGGGTGTATGGAGGGGGATAAAGAAAACATGGTGCAAGGAGATATACGGTTACCTAAGATGACAGAGTCTCAGCCCGCCAGCCAACGAGGTGAACCCCCAACGTCACGCTAAGACGTGCTAGGAGGGAGGAGAGGAGGTAGCCCACTAAGGTGACTAGCGCCTATATAGGCAACCTCCGGCCTCCATCAATATGCACGCCAGATGGAAACAGCGGCACGACGGCACGTGACGTCAATTGACGCCAAACGTGCCGACGTGCGGGGCGTGGCGTCGACGCACAGCGGACACACGCCCCGATCCCATGACTGGTGGATCAGGGGGATAGGGGGATAGCAACGGTGCGCGTCGCAGCTCCCGGGGATGGAAAGGATCCACCCCCCGAGTATCAACCTGGATAGATAACATGACTAGGATATAACAAAGATATTCCAGTGATAGCAAGTAAATATAATAACTAGGCATATGACACAAGACCACAGCAATGGTATATATAGTATTTAGTGTGTGTTTCCATCCCATATTCATATTGAAACAAGAGGCATAGGTTAGGACTTTATATGAGACCATGACCATCCGGTACACAGGTCTCCATCCAATTATATCTGAGAAAAATAAGGGGACTAGGGGAAAAAGGGGAACAATGGGGACTTTATATGAAACACATCACTAGGGCAGGCTGAGTCATCAGATGTATAAAAATGTAAATTTATTGATACCACATGAGACACAAGGTGCAATAGATGATACTCGCATATAGTCAATAGATAAGGTACAAAGTATGTAAAACATGGCAGTAGAACATATAATAGTAGCATAGTAACATGTTATACATTGTAACATAGATAGATTGCAGCATCATCATAAATTACACCCCACATGTGTATACGTAATCCATATTGTATTAAAATCCAACTGATGGCTAAAACACTAAAATGCCCATAATAGATACATATTCGTTGTGACATGTCAAAAAGTTATGAATGTTCAGTTGTATTGCTCGACGCGTTTCGTGGAAGTTTGTCCACTCATCAGGAGCAGCTATCTGGAAATATCTAGAGTAATGTATAAAGTAGTAATTAATAATATTTAATTACAACAGGAAGAGGGGAAGCAAAAACGCTAGTCCTACCACTCTTACCTGTAGATATATGGTATAATAGTAGTAGGGCATATATAGGAAAGTTCATGATGGTAGGAGATAACCAGGGGTGGATACATCAACCCCACGGGAGCTGAGGAGGCAACCACGGGGCGGCAGGGCGAGGCAGTTCAGGACGCCGTAGAGCAGTGAGTAGTGAAAAAGTTCACCTAAGTTTCCAACATGGTGGTGTAAGATAGAGCATTGACCCAAGGTAACTGTAGATAAATAAAATAAAATACATATAGGTAAAAAACAAGTAATGTTGGATGGCCACTAGGTGTAGGATCAAGTGTGGGACAAGGTGAAGTGACAGTGGAGTGAACATAGGAAAAACAGACAGATAGTGTTCGGGAGACCGGTGGAGTGAAAGGACAAAGAGAGCCCACCACAACACCAAGCGAACAAGGTGAAGGGATAGTGCAAGGCAGGTTGAGTGAGGACGGGTGTATGGAGGGGGATAAAGAAAACATGGTGCAAGGAGATATACGGTTACCTAAGATGACAGAGTCTCAGCCCGCCAGCCAACGAGGTGAACCCCCAACGTCACGCTAAGACGTGCTAGGAGGGAGGAGAGGAGGTAGCCCACTAAGGTGACTAGCGCCTATATAGGCAACCTCCGGCCTCCATCAATATGCACGCCAGATGGAAACAGCGTCACGACGGCACGTGACGTCAATTGACGCCAAACGTGCCAACGTGCGGGGCGTGGCGTCGACGCACAGCGGACACACGCCCCCGATCCCATGACTGGTGGATCAGGGGGATAGGGGGATAGCAACGGTGCGCGTCGCAGCTCCCGGGGATGGAAAGGATCCACCCCCCGAGTATCAACCTGGATAGAAAACATGACTAGGATATAACAAAGATATTCCAGTGATAGCAAGTAAATATAATAACTAGGCATATGACACAAGACCACAGCAATGGTATATATAGTATTTAGTGTGTGTTTCCATCCCATATTCATATTGAAACAAGAGGCATAGGTTAGGACTTTATATGAGACCATGACCATCCGGTACACAGGTCTCCATCCAATTATATCTGAGAAAAATAAGGGGACTAGGGGAAAAAGGGGAACAATGGGGACTTTATATGAAACACATCACTAGGGCAGGCTGAGTCATCAGATGTATAAAAATGTAAATTTATTGATACCACATGAGACACAAGGTGCAATAGATGATACTTGCATATAGTCAATAGATAAGGTACAAAGTATGTAAAACATGGCAGTAGAACATATAATAGTAGCATAGTAACATGTTATACATTGTAACATAGATAGATTGCAGCATCATCATAAATTACACCCCACATGTGTATACGTAATCCATATTGTATTAAAATCCAACTGATGACTAAAACACTAAAATGCCCATAATAGATACATATTCGTTGTGACATGTCAAAAAGTTATGAATGTTCAGTTGTATTGCTCGACGCGTTTCGTGGAAGTTTGTCCACTCATCAGGAGCAGCTATCTGGAAATATCTAGAGTAATGTATAAAGTAGTAATTAATAATATTTAATTACAACAGGAAGAGGGGAAGCAAAAACGCTAGTCCTACCACTCTTACCTGTAGATATATGGTATAATAGTAGTAGGGCATATATAGGAAAGTTCATGATGGTAGGAGATAACCAGGGGTGGATACATCAACCCCACCGGAGCTGAGGAGGCAACCACGGGGCAGCAGGGCGAGGCAGTTCAGGACGCCGTAGAGCAGTGAGTAGTGAAAAAGTTCACCTAAGTTTCCAACATGGTGGTGTAAGATAGAGCATTGACCCAAGGTAACTGTAGATAAATAAAATAAAATACGTATAGGTAAAAAACAAGTAATGTTGGATGGCCACTAGGTGTAGGATCAAGTGTGGGACAAGGTGAAGTGACAGTGGAGTGAACATAGGAAAAACAGACAGATAGTGTTCGGGAGACCGGTGGAGTGAAAGGACAAAGAGAGCCCACCACAACACCAAGCAAACAAGGTGAAGGGATAGTGCAAGGCAGGTTGAGTGAGGACGGGTGTATGGAGGGGGATAAAGAAAACATGGTGCAAGGAGATATGCGGTTACCTAAGATGACAGAGTCTCAGCCCGCCAGCCAACGAGGTGAACCCCCAACGTCACGCTAAGACGTGCTAGGAGGGAGGAGAGGAGGTAGCCCACTAAGGTGACTAGCGCCTATATAGGCAACCTCCGGCCTCCATCAATATGCACGCCAGATGGAAACAGCGTCACGACGGCACGTGACGTCAATTGACGCCAAACCTGCCGACGTGCGGGGCGTGGCGTCGACGCACAGCGGACACACGCCCCCGATCCCATGACTGGTGGATCAGGGGGATAGGGGGATAGCAACGGTGCGCGTCGCAGCTCCCGGGGATGGAAAGGATCCACCCCCCGAGTATCAACCTGGATAGATAACATGACTAGGATATAACAAAGATATTCCAGTGATAGCAAGTAAATATAATAACTAGGCATATGACACAAGACCACAGCAATGGTATATATAGTATTTAGTGTGTGTTTCCATCCCATATTCATATTGAAACAAGAGGCATAGGTTAGGACTTTATATGAGACCATGACCATCCGGTACACAGGTCTCCATCCAATTATATCTGAGAAAAATAAGGGGACTAGGGGAAAAAGGGGAACAATGGGGACTTTATATGAAACACATCACTAGGGCAGGCTGAGTCATCAGATGTATAAAAATGTAAATTTATTGATACCACATGAGACACAAGGTGCAATAGATGATACTCGCATATAGTCAATAGATAAGGTACAAAGTATGTAAAACATGGCAGTAGAACATATAATAGTAGCATAGTAACATGTTATACATTGTAACATAGATAGATTGCAGCATCATCATAAATTACACCCCACATGTGTATACGTAATCCATATTGTATTAAAATCCAACTGATGGCTAAAACACTAAAATGCCCATAATAGATACATATTCGTTGTGACATGTCAAAAAGTTATGAATGTTCAGTTGTATTGCTCGACGCGTTTCGTGGAAGTTTGTCCACTCATCAGGAGCAGCTATCTGGAAATATCTAGAGTAATGTATAAAGTAGTAATTAATAATATTTAATTACAACAGGAAGAGGGGAAGCAAAAACGCTAGTCCTACCACTCTTACCTGTAGATATATGGTATAATAGTAGTAGGGCATATATAGGAAAGTTCATGATGGTAGGAGATAACCAGGGGTGGATACATCAACCCCACGGGAGCTGAGGAGGCAACCACGGGGCGGCAGGGCGAGGCAGTTCAGGACGCCGTAGAGCAGTGAGTAGTGAAAAAGTTCACCTAAGTTTCCAACATGGTGGTGTAAGATAGAGCATTGACCCAAGGTAACTGTAGATAAATAAAATAAAATACATATAGGTAAAAAACAAGTAATGTTGGATGGCCACTAGGTGTAGGATCAAGTGTGGGACAAGGTGAAGTGACAGTGGAGTGAACATAGGAAAAACAGACAGATAGTGTTCGGGAGACCGGTGGAGTGAAAGGACAAAGAGAGCCCACCACAACACCAAGCGAACAAGGTGAAGGGATAGTGCAAGGCAGGTTGAGTGAGGACGGGTGTATGGAGGGGGATAAAGAAAACATGGTGCAAGGAGATATACGGTTACCTAAGATGACAGAGTCTCAGCCCGCCAGCCAACGAGGTGAACCCCCAACGTCACGCTAAGACGTGCTAGGAGGGAGGAGAGGAGGTAGCCCACTAAGGTGACTAGCGCCTATATAGGCAACCTCCGGCCTCCATCAATATGCACGCCAGATGGAAACAGCGTCACGACGGCACGTGACGTCAATTGACGCCAAACGTGCCAACGTGCGGGGCGTGGCGTCGACGCACAGCGGACACACGCCCCCGATCCCATGACTGGTGGATCAGGGGGATAGGGGGATAGCAACGGTGCGCGTCGCAGCTCCCGGGGATGGAAAGGATCCACCCCCCGAGTATCAACCTGGATAGAAAACATGACTAGGATATAACAAAGATATTCCAGTGATAGCAAGTAAATATAATAACTAGGCATATGACACAAGACCACAGCAATGGTATATATAGTATTTAGTGTGTGTTTCCATCCCATATTCATATTGAAACAAGAGGCATAGGTTAGGACTTTATATGAGACCATGACCATCCGGTACACAGGTCTCCATCCAATTATATCTGAGAAAAATAAGGGGACTAGGGGAAAAAGGGGAACAATGGGGACTTTATATGAAACACATCACTAGGGCAGGCTGAGTCATCAGATGTATAAAAATGTAAATTTATTGATACCACATGAGACACAAGGTGCAATAGATGATACTTGCATATAGTCAATAGATAAGGTACAAAGTATGTAAAACATGGCAGTAGAACATATAATAGTAGCATAGTAACATGTTATACATTGTAACATAGATAGATTGCAGCATCATCATAAATTACACCCCACATGTGTATACGTAATCCATATTGTATTAAAATCCAACTGATGACTAAAACACTAAAATGCCCATAATAGATACATATTCGTTGTGACATGTCAAAAAGTTATGAATGTTCAGTTGTATTGCTCGACGCGTTTCGTGGAAGTTTGTCCACTCATCAGGAGCAGCTATCTGGAAATATCTAGAGTAATGTATAAAGTAGTAATTAATAATATTTAATTACAACAGGAAGAGGGGAAGCAAAAACGCTAGTCCTACCACTCTTACCTGTAGATATATGGTATAATAGTAGTAGGGCATATATAGGAAAGTTCATGATGGTAGGAGATAACCAGGGGTGGATACATCAACCCCACCGGAGCTGAGGAGGCAACCACGGGGCAGCAGGGCGAGGCAGTTCAGGACGCCGTAGAGCAGTGAGTAGTGAAAAAGTTCACCTAAGTTTCCAACATGGTGGTGTAAGATAGAGCATTGACCCAAGGTAACTGTAGATAAATAAAATAAAATACGTATAGGTAAAAAACAAGTAATGTTGGATGGCCACTAGGTGTAGGATCAAGTGTGGGACAAGGTGAAGTGACAGTGGAGTGAACATAGGAAAAACAGACAGATAGTGTTCGGGAGACCGGTGGAGTGAAAGGACAAAGAGAGCCCACCACAACACCAAGCGAACAAGGTGAAGGGATAGTGCAAGGCAGGTTGAGTGAGGACGGGTGTATGGAGGGGGATAAAGAAAACATGGTGCAAGGAGATATGCGGTTACCTAAGATGACAGAGTCTCAGCCCGCCAGCCAACGAGGTGAACCCCCAACGTCACGCTAAGACGTGCTAGGAGGGAGGAGAGGAGGTAGCCCACTAAGGTGACTAGCGCCTATATAGGCAACCTCCGGCCTCCATCAATATGCACGCCAGATGGAAACAGCGTCACGACGGCACGTGACGTCAATTGACGCCAAACCTGCCGACGTGCGGGGCGTGGCGTCGACGCACAGCGGACACACGCCCCCGATCCCATGACTGGTGGATCAGGGGGATAGGGGGATAGCAACGGTGCGCGTCGCAGCTCCCGGGGATGGAAAGGATCCACCCCCCGAGTATCAACCTGGATAGATAACATGACTAGGATATAACAAAGATATTCCAGTGATAGCAAGTAAATATAATAACTAGGCATATGACACAAGACCACAGCAATGGTATATATAGTATTTAGTGTGTGTTTCCATCCCATATTCATATTGAAACAAGAGGCATAGGTTAGGACTTTATATGAGACCATGACCATCCGGTACACAGGTCTCCATCCAATTATATCTGAGAAAAATAAGGGGACTAGGGGAAAAAGGGGAACAATGGGGACTTTATATGAAACACATCACTAGGGCAGGCTGAGTCATCAGATGTATAAAAATGTAAATTTATTGATACCACATGAGACACAAGGTGCAATAGATGATACTCGCATATAGTCAATAGATAAGGTACAAAGTATGTAAAACATGGCAGTAGAACATATAATAGTAGCATAGTAACATGTTATACATTGTAACATAGATAGATTGCAGCATCATCATAAATTACACCCCACATGTGTATACGTAATCCATATTGTATTAAGATTCCAACTGATGGCTAAAACACTAAAATGCCCATAATAGATACATATTCGTTGTGACATGTCAAAAAGTTATGAATGTTCAGTTGTATTGCTCGACGCGTTTCGGGGAAGTTTGTCCACTCATCAGGAGCAGCTATCTGGAAATATCTAGAGTAATGTATAAAGTAGTAATTAATAATATTTAATTACAACAGGAAGAGGGGAAGCAAAAACGCTAGTCCTACCACTCTTACCTGTAGATATATGGTATAATAGTAGTAGGGCATATATAGGAAAGTTCATGATGGTAGGAGATAACCAGGGGTGGATACATCAACCCCACGGGAGCTGAGGAGGCAACCACGGGGCGGCAGGGCGAGGCAGTTCAGGACGCCGTAGAGCAGTGAGTAGTGAAAAAGTTCACCTAAGTTTCCAACATGGTGGTGTAAGATAGAGCATTGACCCAAGGTAACTGTAGATAAATAAAATAAAATACGTATAGGTAAAAAACAAGTAATGTTGGATGGCCACTAGGTGTAGGATCAAGTGTGGGACAAGGTGAAGTGACAGTGGAGTGAACATAGGAAAAACAGACAGATAGTGTTCGGGAGACCGGTGGAGTGAAAGGACAAAGAGAGCCCACCACAACACCAAGCGAACAAGGTGAAGGGATAGTGCAAGGCAGGTTGAGTGAGGACGGGTGTATGGAGGGGGATAAAGAAAACATGGTGCAAGGAGATATACGGTTACCTAAGATGACAGAGTCTCAGCCCGCCAGCCAACGAGGTGAACCCCCAACATCACGCTAAGACGTGCTAGGAGGGAGGAGAGGAGGTAGCCCACTAAGGTGACTAGCGCCTATATAGGCAACCTCCGGCCTCCATCAATATGCACGCCAGATGGAAACAGCGGCACGACGGCACGTGACGTCAATTGACGCCAAACGTGCCGACGTGCGGGGCGTGGCGTCGACGCACAGCGGACACACGCCCCCGATCCCATGACTGGTGGATCAGGGGGATAGGGGGATAGCAACGGTGCGCGTCGCAGCTCCCGGGGATGGAAAGGATCCACCCCCCGAGTATCAACCTGGATAGATAACATGACTAGGATATAACAAAGATATTCCAGTGATAGCAAGTAAATATAATAACTAGGCATATGACAAAAGACCACAGCAATGGTATATATAGTATTTAGTGTGTGTTTCCATCCCATATTCATATTGAAACAAGAGGCATAGGTTAGGACTTTATATGAGACCATGACCATCCGGTACACAGGTCTCCATCCAATTATATCTGAGAAAAATAAGGGGACTAGGGGAAAAAGGGGAACAATGGGGACTTTATATGAAACACATCACTAGGGCAGGCTGAGTCATCAGATGTATAAAAATGTAAATTTATTGATACCACATGAGACACAAGGTGCAATAGATGATACTCGCATATAGTCAATAGATAAGGTACAAAGTATGTAAAACATGGCAGTAGAACATATAATAGTAGCATAGTAACATGTTATACATTGTAACATAGATAGATTGCAGCATCATCATAAATTACACCCCACATGTGTATACGTAATCCATATTGTATTAAAATCCAACTGATGGCTAAAACACTAAAATGCCCATAATAGATACATATTCGTTGTGACATGTCAAAAAGTTATGAATGTTCAGTTGTATTGCTCGACGCGTTTCGTGGAAGTTTGTCCACTCATCAGGAGCAGCTATCTGGAAATATCTAGAGTAATGTATAAAGTAGTAATTAATAATATTTAATTACAACAGGAAGAGGGGAAGCAAAAACGCTAGTCCTACCACTCTTACCTGTAGATATATGGTATAATAGTAGTAGGGCATATATAGGAAAGTTCATGATGGTAGGAGATAACCAGGGGTGGATACATCAACCCCACGGGAGCTGAGGAGGCAACCACGGGGCAGCAGGGCGAGGCAGTTCAGGACGCCGTAGAGCAGTGAGTAGTGAAAAAGTTCACCTAAGTTTCCAACATGGTGGTGTAAGATAGAGCATTGACCCAAGGTAACTGTAGATAAATAAAATAAAATACGTATAGGTAAAAAACAAGTAATGTTGGATGGCCACTAGGTGTAGGATCAAGTGTGGGACAAGGTGAAGTGACAGTGGAGTGAACATAGGAAAAACAGACAGATAGTGTTCGGGAGACCGGTGGAGTGAAAGGACAAAGAGAGCCCACCACAACACCAAGCGAACAAGGTGAAGGGATAGTGCAAGGCAGGTTGAGTGAGGACGGGTGTATGGAGGGGGATAAAGAAAACATGGTGCAAGGAGATATATGGTTACCTAAGATGACAGAGTCTCAGCCCGCCAGCCAACGAGGTGAACCCCCAACGTCACGCTAAGACGTGCTAGGAGGGAGGAGAGGAGGTAGCCCACTAAGGTGACTAGCGCCTATATAGGCAACCTCCGGCCTCCATCAATATGCACGCCAGATGGAAACAGCGTCACGACGGCACGTGACGTCAATTGACGCCAAACGTGCCAACGTGCGGGGCGTGGCGTCGACGCACAGCGGACACACGCCCCCGATCCCATGACTGGTGGATCAGGGGGATAGGGGGATAGCAACGGTGCGCGTCGCAGCTCCCGGGGATGGAAAGGATCCACCCCCCGAGTATCAACCTGGATAGATAACATGACTAGGATATAACAAAGATATTCCAGTGATAGCAAGTAAATATAATAACTAGGCATATGACACAAGACCACAGCAATGGTATATATAGTATTTAGTGTGTGTTTCCATCCCATATTCATATTGAAACAAGAGGCATAGGTTAGGACTTTATATGAGACCATGACCATCCGGTACACAGGTCTCCATCCAATTATATCTGAGAAAAATAAGGGGACTAGGGGAAAAAGGGGAACAATGGGGACTTTATATGAAACACATCACTAGGGCAGGCTGAGTCATCAGATGTATAAAAATGTAAATTTATTGATACCACATGAGACACAAGGTGCAATAGATGATACTCGCATATAGTCAATAGATAAGGTACAAAGTATGTAAAACATGGCAGTAGAACATATAATAGTAGCATAGTAACATGTTATACATTGTAACATAGATAGATTGCAGCATCATCATAAATTACAGCCCACATGTGTATACGTAATCCATATTGTATTAAAATCCAACTGATGGCTAAAACACTAAAATGCCCATAATAGATACATATTCGTTGTGACATGTCAAAAAGTTATGAATGTTCAGTTGTATTGCTCGACGCGTTTCGTGGAAGTTTGTCCACTCATCAGGAGCAGCTATCTGGAAATATCTAGAGTAATGTATAAAGTAGTAATTAATAATATTTAATTACAACAGGAAGAGGGGAAGCAAAAACGCTAGTCCTACCACTCTTACCTGTAGATATATGGTATAATAGTAGTAGGGCATATATAGGAAAGTTCATGATGGTAGGAGATAACCAGGGGTGGATACATCAACCCCACGGGAGCTGAGGAGGCAACCACGGGGCGGCAGGGCGAGGCAGTTCAGGACGCCGTAGAGCAGTGAGTAGTGAAAAAGTTCACCTAAGTTTCCAACATGGTGGTGTAAGATAGAGCATTGACCCAAGGTAACTGTAGATAAATAAAATAAAATACGTATAGGTAAAAAACAAGTAATGTTGGATGGCCACTAGGTGTAGGATCAAGTGTGGGACAAGGTGAAGTGACAGTGGAGTGAACATAGGAAAAACAGACAGATAGTGTTCGGGAGACCGGTGGAGTGAAAGGACAAAGAGAGCCCACCACAACACCAAGCGAACAAGGTGAAGGGATAGTGCAAGGCAGGTTGAGTGAGGACGGGTGTATTGTTCGCTTGGTGTTGTGGTGGGCTCTCTTTGTCCTTTCACTCCACCGGTCTCCCGAATACTATCTGTCTGTTTTTCCTATGTTCACTCCACTGTCACTTCACCTTGTCCCACACTTGATCCTACACCTAGTGGCCATCCAACATTACTTGTTTTTTACCTATACGTATTTTATTTTATTTATCTACAGTTACCTTGGGTCAATGCTCTATCTTACACACCATGTTGGAAACTTAGGTGAAATTTTTCACTACTCACTGCTCTACGGCGTCCTGAACTGCCTCGCCCTGCCGCCCCGTGGTTGCCTCCTCAGCTCCCATGGGGTTGATGTATCCACCCCTGGTTATCTCCTACCATCATGAACTTTCCTATATATGCCCTACTACTATTATACCATATATCTACAGGTAAGAGTGGTAGGACTAGCGTTTTTGCTTCCCCTCTTCCTGTTGTAATTAAATATTATTAATTACTACTTTATACATTACTCTAGATATTTCCAGATAGCTGCTCCTGATGAGTGGACAAACTTCCACGAAACGCGTCGAGCAATACAACTGAACATTCATAACTTTTTGACATGTCACAACGAATATGTATCTATTATGGGCATTTTAGTGTTTTAGCCATCAGTTGGATTTTAATACAATATGGATTACGTATACACATGTGGGGTGTAATTTATGATGATACTGCAATCTATGTTACAATGTATAACATGTTACTATGCTACTATTATATGTTCTACTGCCATGTTTTACATACTTTGTACCTTATCTATTGACTATATGCGAGTATCATCTATTGCACCTTGTGTCTCATGTGGTATCAATAAATTTACATTTTTATACATCTGATGACTCAGCCTGCCCTAGTGATGTGTTTCATATAAAGTCCCCATTGTTCCCCTTTTTCCCCTAGTCCCCTTATTTTTCTCAGATATAATTGGATGGAGACCTGTGTACCGGATGGTCATGGTCTCATATAAAGTCCTAACCTATGCCTCTTGTTTCAATACTCTCCCTGGTTCACTTGGCAAAAGGAGCTAAAAAACTGCAGTTGAAACAACTTCAAACTTTGCTGGGTCACTTGGTCTTTGCCTGCTGTGTCATCCGCATGGGAATTTCTGCAGACTTCTCTGGTCCTACAATGGCCAGTCATGTTGGTTGCTGGAGGAGGTACCGAACTCACAGCTGGAGCTATACACTGATGCGGCAGGCTCCTGTGGTTTCGGTGCCTTTTTCCAAGGGGAGTGGTCTGCTGAATGTTGGCTGGCCTCATGGGCCCACATGGATCTTTTGCGCAACCTCACACTGCTGGAGCTCTTTCCGATTATTGTCGCCATTGAGCTGTGGGGCGAGCGGTTGTGCAATCGCCAGGAAAGAAAAGGAAAGACGCATGGCTTTATTTTCTTACCTCGTTTATTTACTACAAAAAGGTTCTTCTAAATACATGGTTTTGTCGGCCATGTCTGCTTTGTCCTTTTGGTTTCAGCTCCTTGGGTGGGAGGACATCACAACAGCGTTCCCGATCCATTGGGTCCTGCGGGGTTGGAGACGTGCGACTTATTCCGTCCAGTTTCCCTCCCTATTCTCTCCAGTATCCTTTCCCTGTTGCCGTCTGTTTGTTTTCCCCATTCGAGACCCTTCTCTTCCAAGTGGCTTTCTCGTGGGCGTTTTGCGGGGCCTTTCGCATCGGCCAACTGGTTTAGAAATCCACGTCCTTGGCAGGCGGCGTCCGGGCGGAGGACATTACCTTCTCTGAGCGCTGCGTGTCGGTTCTGTTGTGCACATCAAAAACCAGCAGCTTTGGCAAGGGCAGAAGTGTAATTTTATACCCTTGCAGGGGCCCCTTCTGCCCTGTTTTCTTTGGCCATTGCGACCGGATGGCATTCACCTTTATTGACATATTCAACCTTGGCCTGCAGCGAGGTGTGAAACAGGCGCTGGCTGCGGTGGGGAGCTCATCAGTTACGGGCGGTTGGTGGTTTTATTGACCTTGCCAACAGTTAAAGTTGCTGTAATGGGCTATGCCCTTGATGGAAAATTGGAAGTAGGCTGTCTGTCCAGCACTTATGGTAAGGACAGGCCACACTTCCCTCTTTTGGTTAAGTGCTCACAGTACGACTGTGACTGGCACTGGTTAAATATGTTCACGTGTTATGTGTTGGAATTTAATAAAGCTGTGGCCTTGCCCTCTCCAACCTAATGGTTGTAAGTGTTTTATTTAATGGGGTAAAGGGCAAGGGTGGTGGGGGGATTGATCCCATGGTGTTACGTTAATTGGAACCTAAGCCCATTGCGCCTCAGCAGTCATGATTTCTGCTCCGTAAATGCACTGGAGTCTGATGTTGATCTGCAGTCCAATGTTGATCAAGTACAGTGGAGGTGTCAGGGGACTGCTTGGGTATCCTTTAGCACCCCCAAAAATGTTGCTACCTCCCCATACCATCCCCTATCAACAGCCACTATATTGCAGAGTCTGCATTTTATATTTTGCGATGATACAGAATGACTTTCTAGGAAGTGTGGCAGGCTAACATTTCTTTCTCAGAGTCTGGTTCTTGGTGTATTGTAGGATGAAAATAAGTTGGGCACTAGTTACTTTAGTCTTTTAATCTTTTATTGCTGAATTCAATTCTAGGAGAGAGGGTTTACGGGTGCAGGATATTCACACATAGCAGAAAAATATCAGAACAGCAGGTATTCTGATGTAGAAATAGTGGTAGTAGGTCCTTTAGTAGCAGGATCTTGATCATTTTTGGCCCTGGGAAAGCAGCCAAAAAAGACCCTGTAAGGCAAGGTTAGGCAACCTCAGCCATCCAGCTGTTTTGAAACTACAAGTCCCATGAGGCATTGCAAGACCCTGACACGCACAGGCATGACTCCTAGAGGCAGAGGAATAATAGGATTTGTAGTTTCACCACGGCTTCTTCGCAAGATATGTGATAACCTTTGTTTTTCGGCACTGGATAAACACAGATTACTGCTAGGGCACATAGAAAACAATTGTCTTCTATGTGCTTCGTTTACATGACAACCCTGGTGTGATGCAGCATATGTCTGCATTTTTCCACAGAGCACTGGGTGGCACCATATGTCACCACACTGCAGCACACTGTGCCACGCCCTGATGCGCAAAGACATGAATAAAGACATAAATGTATTAAAACCTGCATAGTCTCTCCCTCTTACATTGTGGCCTATTAAAGCTGCTTACATACTGTGCATTGATTATGCAATATTTCTGGCTATTTCTTGTGAAACTATACACTCTAATTTTTAAATCTTGATAAAACCTGTCTGGTCTCTCCCTCCTAAATAACGGTCAGATAAAACTGCTCGCACACTGTACATGGACTGCACAATATTTCTTGTTATTGTCTGTGTAAATAATACACTCATATTTTTATTTATTCACAAAAACTGCCCCTTTTTTCCCTCTTACATTGCAGACCAGTAAAGCTGCTTAGATAATGTGCACTGGTGTCTTAAAGTATTGTAAACCATTACAGAATGTCCTTTAGGGAGCAAAATGCGGTGCATCTTGAAAAAGTTGGGGATTGGGGAGGGAATGATTTTTTATATGCAAATGTGTATACTGCAAGCTCTTTATAGTCTCTTTCAACGTGCATTTCATTGCTTAGCATTCTTTGTGGACACTAATTCCCAGGCATTCATGTGTGGCATTTTCAGTCCACATGCATTTCATTGCTTAGCGACTGCTTGCTTCACAATGCATATTTCCTAATGGTTTCTTGCTGCAATTTTTTTAAAAATGGCTTTTTAAAAATATCACCAGCTGTTAATGCTTATATGGCCTGTTAGTGGTTGGGTTTACATCTGCCCTTACAAACTATGCTTGAGTTGTTTGAATTGCAGTGCAAGGGTAATTTTGTTATGCACCCTGCCTGTTTGAGCAGGGTGCACCTAAAAATCTGTCAGCAACAGCTGATTAATAGTTAGCTCTTCAATTGTCAACGCCTAGCTACCTGTTTCTATTAAATTGGGTATTTCCCCTTTACTTTTTAGTATAACTTTAATCTTGGAGTGATTAGAGTTTATCAGATAGTTGTTCATGACAGTCCATCCGTTAACTATTCTTTGCATTGATTGAAAGCCAAGAAAATAATGCAAGAACATGGTCTTGCAGTCGGCCACTTTTACAGCACTGTAACCTTTTTTATTTTGAAAAAAATTGTCATTACAAATAGGAAAATACTGTAAAAACAGACAGTAACTGAACAGGATACAAAATTAAAAAACTATTTATAGAGTGTTCACAACACAGCAATTTATGAAATAGCTTCTTTAGTAGCTACCAAAACATACTTAGGCCTTACACAATGCATACCTACCAAGTTTCTGTCATGAGAAAGAGGGACACCTTTTAGTATAAAGCATGAAGGCAAAGGACACATCCTTGCAATGCACCAAGTTACATGGTCCGCGAAGAACTGATACTCAAAAATGATTTGTCAAACTCATCATCCTGTTGATGTTGATTCCAATTCCAAAGGGAGTTGAATCCACTAATTACCATCAGTGATTACTAGGATTAGCCAAGTCCCTCCCATAAGCTCAAAGTAAACCATTCCAAAAATGGGCGAAAACTGGGAAAATGGGAGTCATTTAACCCAGGTGGATGGGTGACACAAAAAGACACTATCCACCTGGTCTCCCTTTGAAGGAAAATCTTGTCCTGGCATTGGGGTGGATCCAGTCCAATATCAGGAATTTGATGTCCAGGAATCTACCCTGGTGGACATCCCGCACGTGTCTCCCCAGGGGTAGATCCGGGTTGCAAGTCTTCATGCTTAGTATATGCCCGTTAGGCCCTTTTATGGAATTCCAAGATTGTCTTACCTATATAGAAACAACGACATGGACAACTGTGTAGATATACCACTCCAGCTGTCTTGCAGTTGGCATAGTGTAGAGGTTTGTATCTTTGTCCATTAGGTAACCGTATATTGGAGCCTACAACCATATACTGGCCAGTATACTTCCAATATTTTTTTCAAAAATCATAGAAAAAAAATGGCATGGGTCCCCCCCAGTCCATTACCAAGCCATTTGGGTCTGGTATGGATATTAAGGGGAACCTCGCACCAAAATTAAAAAAAAAAACATTGCGTGGGGGTCCCCCAAAATCCATACCAGGTTCTTCAGGTCTGGTATGGATTTTAAGTGGAACCTTGAGCCAAAATTAAAAAAATATGGCGTAGGGCTCCCCCCAAAATCCATACCAGACTCTTATCCAAGCACCCAACCTGGCAGGCCACAGGAAAAGGGGGGGGAAGAGAGAGTGGCCCCTACCCCTCCTGAACCATACCAGGCCACATGCCCTCAACATGGGGAGGATGCATTGGAGCCCCCCAAAACACCTTGTCCCCATGTTGATGGGGACAAGGGCCTCATCCCCACAACCCTTGTCCGGTAGTTGTGGGGGTCTGCAAGCAGGGGCTTATTGGAATCTGGAAGCCCCTTTAACAAGGGGACCCCCAGATCCCAGCCCCCCTATGTGAATGGGTATCGTGTGACCCTGCCCCCTTCTGACGTCATGTGACATCACGAAACATCAGAGGGGGCAGGGTCACCCGTTTACTTCACCGGGTGGCCCCGCCCTCAACTATATAAAAGCTGTCAATGCAGAAAGCCTGTAGTCAGTGGGAGCCTCCCGTGGAGGCGGAGTTTTTTCCGTTTTCTTTTTTTTTTCTTGGTCCGTCGGATGCTGTGATCGATTATGTATGGACATCGCGGGACACTTTTTTTTCCTTAATAATCTTAAATCTTAATAAAGGACTTGTGCCAAATTGTCTACTGTCATTTTTACCATTTTGACACTTTTTTGGTGAATGGGTGTAGGGGTACAATGTACCCGATACCCATTCACATGGGGGTCCGGGATCTGGGAGTCCCTTTGTCAAAGGTAGCTTCCAGATTCTGATAAGCCCCCCGCCCACAGACCCCCACAACCAACGGGCAAGGATTGTGGGGATGAAGCCCCAAAGCATCCTCCCCATGTTGAGGGCATGTGTCTCTTGTTCCCCCCTTTTCCTGCGGCCTGCTAGGTTGCATGCTCGGATAAGGGTCTGGTATGGATTTTGGGGGGGACCACTACGCCACTGTTTAAAAAATTTTGGCTTGGGGTTCCCCTTAAAAGCCATACCAGACCTGAAGGGCCTGGTATGGAATGGGGGGGGGCCCTGTCAGGGCTGGGCTCAGCCCTTCCTTCGCAAAGCTGCCCGCTCAGCTTTCGGCTAATTGGGAGCTCCTATCTCTCCACAGTGACTCACCTGTTGATGATATCCTGCTTGTCAGTCCTGCCTACTTAAGCCGTCCAGCCCAGATGATCTCTGCCTTCGCCTTGGTAACATCTCTAGAGATGCTCTCCTGTGTTCCTGTTAAAGACTTGCTTGGCTGACATCCCTTCTGGCTCCAGATCCTGCCTGCTGTTCTACTATGCTCATCTCTGTCTCCCTGACGTTTTGGCTTGTCTGACTATCCAGTCCGGTTCATGAACTCTGGCTATGTTTTGACTACATTTACTCTGTTTACCTTATTATTATTATTATTATTATTATTATTAAGCAAGTGTGATTTAACTGTACTTCTGTCTCAGTCTGATTTATGGTTTCTAACAGGCTCCTACGCCATTTTTTAAAAAATTTTGGCGCAGGGTTCCCCTCAATATTCATATCAGACCCAAAGGGCCTGGTAATGGACGGGGGGGGGAGGACCCATGCCGTTTTTTGCAGTGATTTTTATCTATATTGCCAGGATCCGGCAATATATTACAGCCGCAAACAATTTTAAATGACATTTTTTCCTTTACAAATGTCATTTTGCTGCTCTCATTCATAAAACTATGTACAAATGCCGTGTAAGCAGCCTTAAATAGTGTGGGGCGTGGACTCAGCCCCCTAAGCCATGACTTGCCAAAGGCACCCTGCCTTTGGCACTCATGGTTCTCACAGCAGAGCGCACTGTGATTGGCCGAAGCATGCAGGTCAGGTGCATGCTTTGGCCAATCAGCAGTCATCAATGCACTGCGATCTCGCAGTGCATTGATGGTCTCGCCGTTCATTTTTTAATTTTTTTTTTTAATTTTGGTGCAGGGTTCCCCTTAATATTCATACCAGACCCAAAAGACCTGGTAATGGACTGTGGGGGGGGGGCATGCTGTGTTTTTCAATGATTTTTATCCCACAATTCATTACAGCCCCAAGCAGTTTTAAATTTTTTCCTTTAGAAATGTCATTTTGCTGTGGTACTGTTCTAAACACGGGAAAGGCATGCTAAGGACACCCTCCAGGCACTATATTTAAAGGAATATTTCATTTTTATTGTTTCACTTTATTAAGCGTTATTAAAAGCATTATTAAAATCACTGCTCCTGAAAAAAACGTCAGTTTTTAAAACTTTTTTTTGCATTGATACAGGACCCGGGTCCCCAAACACTTTTTTTTTGGAAAACTTTTTAATTTTTCTTAACAAACACAAAGACAATACAAACGTACAACAGCACAGCCAACATCTGGCTATTAACAGGGAAGGGACCCACGCAGGGGTCACAAGGTATCCTTATGTTACTAAGAAGCGTTACAATATTTACGACTACTACTAGTATATCGACATCAATGGGCTGGCCTGGCTCATGCTCCAAAGGTGGGCTGATAATGAGCTAGCTCACCTAAAATATTGTGCTAGCAAGGATCGGTCTATTAGAGTTTCAAGGGAGGCCATCATATATCAGGGAGGCTTCCTAGTCTGCTGCAGCAGTAGAGGGTTCTGCTAACCACTTACTCCAGACTCTGTCTCATTTTTTCAGACAGCCTCTATGTATATAGGTGTCCCTGTATAGAGGTATTACATTGTTTACAAGTGTTTTCCATAGACATCTAGAGGGAGGAGTCTTCCACTTCCAGCATAGGACGATGGATTTCCTGGCATAGAACAGCAGGAGATCCAACAAGGTTCTTTCAGCCACCCTGCACACCAAGTCCTCCACCAGCCCCAGCAGGCATATTCTTGGGGATGGAACAATAGAAATACTTAGTAGTTCATTCACCTCCTTGAGGATTTGTGACCAAAAAACAGTAATTACCGTTCAGGACCAGAAGTTGTCAATGTAGTCCCCGGGGGCGTGGTCACAACGCCAGCACTCCGGGGAGAGAGAGGACCTCATCCTGTGCACACGAACGGGAGTAAGATATGCCCTATGGACAATCTTGTATGGAATGGGTCGGTCTCTCAAGGAAACAAGTATTTTAAATGGAAAGTCCCACACATCTCCCCAGTCCTCGGAGTCCATCCCCGGAACATCCCAGTCCCATTGCTGATGGAGCCTGGATAGTTCAGGAGACAAGACCCGGAGGAGAGGTGCATACAGCACAGAGGTGGGCTTTTCTGTACAATCAAAGCGCAAAATCCGCTCCAGGTCAGACTGCATCAGATGCCTTTCGCCAGATGGGAACTGAGCCTTGAAGGCATGAGACAACTGTAGATATCTGAATTTGTATGATAGCGGGGCACTGTGGTGAGACGATCAAAGGAGAATATCGATAAGTCTGAGGTGATGTCCGAGAGAACCTTAATATGGTACTTGACCCATATCACTGGGCCTGAAATCTCGAGAAAGTGCTGTAGGTTAGGATTGTTCCAGAGGGGGATGTTCGGGGATACGGCAGAGGGTACTTTTCACAGGCCAGGCCTTCCCTCCAAGCCCTAAGGGTAGTACGCATGGAGGGGGTTAGGTCGTATGGAGCCTTTGGACTCCGCAAAAGGAGATTCGACAAGGCTTCCATAGATCGCAACACCGCAACCTCAGTGGCCCAAGCCGAATTGGATCTATCTGGAACAAGCCACCGAAATGCAGTGACTGAGTCACCATGAAATATTTGCACCAGTCCGGGAATGCCAGGCCCCCCTGGGAACAAGGGCGCATAAGGGTGGATGCTTTCAGCTTGGCTCTGACTGAGTTAATTACCGGGGACAAGTTCAGCGGAATGAAGTCAGTCACGTTCCTCGAAATACACACCCCCAAGTAGGTAAATTCATCCACCCATTGTAGCTGGAGAGAAGCCGAATCCTCTTTTTTAGCATCAGCATCAATAGCAAGCAGTTGCGACTTTGACCAATTAACCCTAAGCCCCATCCCCAAACACTTTTTAGTGCAATAACTTGCATATAAGCCTTTAAAATGAGCACTTTTGATTTTTCATGTTTGTGTCCTATAGACTTTAACAGTGTTTGCGTGTTCGCACAACTTTTTTGCCTGTTTGCAAGTTCTGGTGTGAACCAAACTGGGGGATCTTCGGCTCATCCCTACCCACCATGCCCAAAAACCTGTACCCTGAGGATGTATGTCAGCCTTCCCTACTCCCAGTAGTCATCACCATTAGACTCCCGGAAAGTCAGGGTAGGCGCTACATTTAATCAAAGTTAGTTGGTGCATTCTCATCAAACTCCTTTGTCAAGCAAAGAAGTAATATCTGCTTTGGCAATCAAAAAATATGAATGATTATTAATTATTGATCACCACAACAAAGTAAGCTGAACAGAAGACCTATTGCTTCGGCATCCACTGCAATCCTTCTTAGAGCCCTTTCACACCAAACCTGCGGGGGGCGTCGGTGGTAAAGCGGTACCGTCGGCGCTATTCGGTCGCTAGTGGGGCGGTTTTACCCCCCCGTTTGCGGCCGAAAAGGGGTTAAATCCGCCCGCAAAACGCCGCCGGAGTGGCGTTTTGCCGGCGGTATCGCAGCACTGCCGCATTGATTTCAATGCTCCTTCACCGCTCCAAAGAAGCTGCTGGCAGGACTTTTTGTGACGCCTTGCCAATGCACTGCTCAGTGTGAAAGCCCTCGGGCTTTCACGCTGGAGTGAAAGGAGCCGCTTTTTTCAGGCGCTATACAGGTGCTATTTTTAGCGCTATAGCGCCTGAAAAATGCTGGCAGTGTGAAAGGGGTCTTAGATTCGTTACCTATGCAGAGCCATAGCTAGCAAGATCATCCCATCAGTATGTATGTCTGTGGCAGCAAGTAAAAAAAAAATCTATCCTGTCCTTAATAGGATGTTTGACTACTTGAAAGCATTTTCATATACAGCTTTGCTGTCTTGAGCCCACTGTGTTTGCTTAAACAGAGGCAGGGATGGCTTTACGAAGGATAAAAACATTGAAAAAAATAATGAATTAAAAAGATGAAAGGATCTGTAAATAGTGTCAAAATGACTTTGTCTCAACAGTGGTTGTTTGGCTCTCAGTACTATCAAAGCTTAGACTTCTGCCCATTTTATCTCTCAGTTCTTTAAATAAGACCTAATCTGTGTTACAGATCAGCTGTAAAGCAGATTGGCTGGTATTTCTGTTTCTTTAAACATGTTATCCTTCCTTCCTACAGCATGCTTTCTTCAGTGACTGTTAGGCCCCTTTCAACGCGCTATTTTTAGCGCTACTTTACCGTCGCTTTAGCGGCGCTATTCGGCCCCTAGTGGTGTGGTTTTAACCCCAGCTAGGGGCCGAAAAAGGGTTAAATCCGCCCGCAAAACGCCGCGGTATAGCCGCGCTGCCCTATTAATTTCAATGGGCAAGAGCGGTTTAGGAGTGGTGTGTACATTGCACAGTACATAGCATAAAGACATGGGCTAAGGCACATTGAACCATGTGCTTTTTAAGAACTGCAAAATGTCCACTGTGCGACCTAACGGGATAAGCCGAAGGTCCATGTAGGTCGCATAAGCCTAGGGGCCTGGAGGGGGAACCCATGTTTCAGGTGCATTTTTATCCGCTGTAAGCTATACACAAGCAAATCAACTGGAAACTCATGCAGGGGGGTCAGGGAGAGATGGTAATAAAAAGATAACAGTAAGGCCAAGTTCACACCAGTGCAATGCCAGACACCGAATGTGATTTGCACCGCGTTGCTGTGCACATCACATGCAATATCTGTGCAATGCGATTTCACATCGCATTCCCACCAAAATGGTGCAGAACCATTTTTTTGGTCTGCACTGGAATCGGATTGCATGGGTGTGCACACCCATGCAATCCAATTCCTGCACCATTTTACAGTTCGCACTGCGATCTGCGAACCGATCTGGGGGTGTCGTTAACTTTACAATGACACCCGCAGGGGTTTCCAGATCTCAGTGTGAACCACTGTGCAATTCAGATGCGATGCGGGAACCTGCACTGGATTCGCAGGGTCCTCACATCGCACTAGTGTGAACCGGACCTAAATACATTTATGTTGTGACAACCAAGATAGTTTTCTTGCGGCACTAGCCGCACAGTAGCAGAAGCGACCTAAGTCCGAAGACTGAGGCCCCATTCACACCTGAGCAGGGGCGTTGCTAGGTCTGCAAAAGATCTGGGGCTAGAGCCCATAGCAGCGGTCACCAACCATTTTGCAGGCCCGGGGGGGGCGGGGGGGGCACGCCGGCGGTAAGCAGTTTTTCGCGGGCAAAGGCTGTGTTGGCGTTTCAATCATCATGGCACCATGGTTGATATGGTGTCAGGGTGATCGAAGCGCATTGTTTCTATTGTTACATTCTAATATATAATGAAGTGGTTCAAATCACCATAATGCAGAATCAGTGGGAGCCCTGGGCGTATCACTTGCCATATCACCTATCACCAGATGCATCATGTCACTTGCCACCGTTGCCTGTCACCAGATGCAGCTTTTTAACTTGCCACTGTCACCTGCCACTAGGTGTGGATTGTCACCTGCCATGTCGCCTGCTACCAGATGTGGATTGTCACTTGCCACATCACCTGCCACCATTTGCAGATTGCCACGTCACCTGCCACTAGATGTGGGTTGTCACTTGCCAACTGCTTGTCTCTCTCCTCCACCTCTAATGCAGCCCGCTCGCCGCAGCCATGACCCTGCGGCATACCTCCTAACTTTTGAACTTCAGAATGAGGGACACTTGAGGGAGGAAGCGACCGGCGACACTCTACGTGAACGTGCTACGAGCACTACAGCATAAGTGGGTATGGTCAAACTTAACAGTGGGAGGAGCTTAATGGGCATGGTTAAACAAAAGGTTAATGCAAAAGTTGACCTGGCCCCCCCACTACCACCTGCCACTTCCACCTCATGCCAAGATACTCCAAGTGGCTAAAGAATCATTTCAGATATTTATTTACATATTGAGAGGATCATTCAAAAGAACTTGGAGGAACAGTATGTCAAAATGTGGACAGTTTCTCCAAAATCTTTTGACTACTCTGGAACAGGGGTAGGCAAAGATCAATCTGAACAAAATGAAAAAATCACCGGGGTTTGGCACCCTTTTTTTTTTTTTTTTTTAGAAATTAGCCAGCAAGGCCTAAAATAGGGAAAAAATATAATAAAACAAAATGTCACCGTTAAAATATACACTTAGCCTACCCTAAAAGTGGACAGTGTCAGAATGGGAGTGATCAGTGTCAGTAGAGCAGTGGACAGTGTCAGTAGAGCAGTGGACGGTGTCAGTAGGGCAATGGACGGTGTCAGTAGGGCAATGGACGGTATTAGTAGAGCAGAGGACGGTGTCAGTAGAGCAGTGGACGGTGTCAGTAGGACAGAGGACGGTGTCAGTAGAGCAGTGGACGGTGTCAGTAGGGCACGGGACGGTGTCAGTAGAGCAGTGGACGGTGTCAGTAGAGCAGTGGACAGTGTCAGTAGAGCAGTGGGCAGTGTCAGTAGAGCAGTGGACAGTGTCAGTAGGGCAGTGGACGGTGTCAGTAGGGCAGAGGATGGTGTCAGTAGAGCAGTGAATGGTGTCAGTAGAGCAGAGGACGGTGTCAGTAGAGCAGTGGACGGTGTCAGTAGGGCAGAGGATGGTGTCAGTAGAGCAGTGGACGGTGTCAGTAGAGCAGTGGACGGTGTCAGTAGGGCAGAGGACGGTGTCAGTAGGGCAGAGGTTGGAGGTAGGCAAGTGTACACGGACACAAATCCGTTTACATCTGCCGCTCCATAAAAGTGAATGGAGGGTCAGATTGGGTCCACCTAAAAAACAGACAGACGGACCTGATTGGACTGATCATATGAAAGGGGCCTAAGGCTGCTTTCACACTGATGCACTGTCGTTGACTCACACCGTGGGTGCAGCGCAGTGTACCTGTGGCTTTCCTGCAGGTTAGTTGCCATAGAATTCTATTATATACTGCAGGTGTGATGGATGCACTTTGTGAAAGCACACCAAACCTGCAGGTAATAACAGAAGTCTATGGCTCAGTGCAGGCAACCCACAGCTGCACCTGTGGATCACTTTGAAAGCAGCCCAGTGTGGAAAACAGACATATCCATTGCTGTTTGATTTTATAAAAATACTGACCTCAATCTTCATGGCTGCTGCTGTCTTCCAGGGCGGGTATGGCTGGCAGCTGCTGCTGTCCTCCAGGGTGGTTGTGGCTGGTGGCGGTTGCTGCTGCTGTCCTCCAGGGCGGGTATGGCTGGCGGCTGCTGCTGTCCTCCGGGGCGGGTATGGCTGGTGGCAGTTGCTGCCCTCCAGGGCGGATATGGATGGCGGCGGCTGCTGCTGTCCTCCAGGGCGGGTATGGCTGACGGCGGCTGCTGATGTCCTCCAGGGCGGGTATGGCTGGTGGCGGTTGCTGCTGCTGTCCTCCAGGGCGGGTATGGCTGGCAGCTGCTGCTGTCCTCCAGGGTGGGTATGGCTGGTGGTGGTTGCTGCTGCTGTCCTTCAGGGCAGGTATGACTGGCGGCGGCTGCTGTTGTCCTCCAGGGCGGTTATGGCTGGCGGCAGCTGCTGCTGTCCTCCAGGGCGGGTATGGCTGGCAGCGGTTGCTGCTGCTGTCCTCCAGGGCGGGTATGGCTGGTGGCGGTTGCTGCTGCTGTCCTCCAGGGTGGGTATGGCTAGCGGCGGTTGCTGCTGCTGTCCCCAAGGCAGTTATACTCACCCTGGGGGACAGCAAGCCAGCAAGCTATACCCACATGTGGCCCACGGGCCTCTTGAGCATGGGTCCAGCACTATGCCATTATGTCCACAAGGGTCCCGCTGCTGCCTGCACACTACAAGTCCCAGCATGTTCAGAATTTATCCCTTTCACATGCTGGCTCTTGTCACTCCAGGGGGAATCCAGGGAAGTCTCATGCCGCGTACACACGAGCGGACTTTCCGGCATACTTGGTCCGCCGGACAATCCGATCGTGTGTAGGCTTTTGGGAAAAAAATGTCAGCCGGACCTAGATTTGAAACATGTTTTAAATCTTTCTTTTGGACTCAATCCCTGACGGAAAGCCCATTCGTCTGTATGCTGGTCCGACGGAAAGCCTGTTTGTCTGTATGCTGGTCCGACGGACCAGATAGGACGCAAGGGCAGGGTATTGCATCTCGCGCTCGCTGCAATAGGAAAAACAAATTTTCCTATTACGGCGAGCGCGGGGCATACCAGGCCCTTAGGTCTGGTATGGATTTTAAAGGGAACTCCCTACACCGAAAAAACGGTGTGGGGTCGCCCCTAGAATCCATACCAGACCCCGATCTGAGCATGCAGCCCGGTCAGTCAGGAAAGGGGGTGGGGACAAGCGAGCGCCCCCCCCCTCCGGCCCTGTGCCAGGCCGCATGCCCTCAACATGGGGAGGTGGGTGCTTTGGGGGAGGGGGCGCCCTGCCACAAAGCACCTTGTCCCCATGTTGATGAGGACAAGGGCCTCTTCCCGACAACCCTGGCCGTTGGTTGTCGGGGTCTGCGGGTGGGGGGCTTATCGGAATCCGGGAGCCCTCTATAATAAGAGGGCCCCCACCCTATGTGAATGAGTATGGGGTACATGGTACCCCTACCCATTTACCTAGGGAAAAAGTGTCAATAATAAAACACACTACACAGGTTTTTAAAGTAATTTATTAGACAGGTCCGGGGGGGGTCTTCTTCTAACTTCAGGGGTCCCTCCGGTTCCTCTTCTCCCGGCGTCTGGTTGGTTCTTCTCCGCTCTCTCTGGCCTCTTCTCCCGGTGTTCCAGTCCTTCTGCCGGCTCCTCCGCTGTCTTCATGCCGCTCTTTTGCCAGCGGAGGCCCGGACTTCTGGGCTTCTTGGCTTCTTGGCTTGTTCTCTTCTTCTCTTCTTCCGATGTTGACACGACGGTCTCTCTGGCTGGAATGCCCTCTGAGCGCTCCGATGTGACTTATATACTGTAGGTGGAGACCCCGCCCCCTTATGCCATCACAGTCCCTGGGCATGCTGGGACTGTGACAGCATAAGGGGGCATGGTCAAGAACTGGAACACCGGGAGAAGAGGCCAGAGAGAGCGGAGAAGAACCAACTGGACGCCAGGAGAAGAGGAACCGGAGGGACCCCCGAAGTCGGAAGAAGACCCCCGAAGCCGGAAGAAGACCCCCCCCGGACCTGTCTAATAAATTACTTTAAAAACCTGTGTAGTGTGTTTTATTATTGACACTTTTTCCCTAGGTAAATGGGTAGGGGTACCATGTACCCCATACTCGTTCACATATGGTGGGGGGCCGGGATCTGGGGGCCCTCTTATTATAGGGGGCTCCCGGATTCCGATAAGCCCCCCGCCCGCAGACCTCGACAACCAACGGCCAGGGTTGTCGGGAAGAGGCCCTTGTCCTCATCAACATGGGGACAAGGTGATTTGTGGTGAGGGGCCCCGCAGGGCGCCCCCTTCCCCAAAGCACCCACCCCCCCATGTTGAGGGCATGCGGCTTGGCACGGTTCAGGAGAGGGGGGCGCTCGCTTGTCCCCACCCCCTTTCCTGACCGACCGGGCTGCGTGCTCGGATCGGGGTCTGGTATGGATTCTAGGGGCGACCCCACACCGTTTTTTCGGTGTAGGGAGTTCTCTTTAAAATACATACCAGACCTAAGGGCCTGGTATGCCCCACGCTCATCGCAATAGGAAAATTTGTTTTTCCTATTGCAGTGAGCGCGAGATGCAATACCCTGCCCTTGCGTGGTATCTGGTCTGTTGGACCAGCATACAGACGAACGGGCTTTCCGTCGGACCAGCATACAGACGAACAGGCTTTCCGTCAGGAATTGAGTCCGACGGAAAGATTTAAAACATGTTTCAAATCTAGGTCCGGCGGACTTTTGGGAAAAAAAAGTCAGCCGAAGCCTACACACGATCGGATTGTCCGGCGGACTCCCGTCCGCCAGACCAAGTATGCCGGAAAGTCCGCTCGTGTGTACGCGGCATGAGTCCTCCTCCAGCCCTGTCAGTTTCCTGGACAGTAGAATGTACTCAGTCACCCCCATCCTGTGCTCTCACCATAAACATGCTTGCTTACAGGATCGACTGCACCCGCTTAGAGAGCACTTCCCCCGGCCGGATCCCCCCATTACTGAGGACAGGTTGGGGGGGAGAGGGAAATAACGAGGCCAGGAGAGATCAGCAGGGAATGAATTGGAGCGAAAGGTGAGGGGAGGAGACCAGCGAGGAGGGGGTGGGGCCAGCTCACGGAGGGGGTGGGGCCAACCTGTGGAGGGGCTGCGCCAACTAACGAATGGGCGGGGCCAATTCACAGATGGCGATGTCAACTAGCGGAGGGGTGGGGCCAACTCGCTGAGGGGGCGGGGCCAACTCAGAGGTGCATGGATAGGGAGAACAGGGAGTTGGGAGGTAGCGTCATTCTAAGCAAGAGAACGGCCCCTTAGCAGATGACCCGCCTCCTCCACTCAGCAGCGTTCCAACGGCACCTGTACAGGGGAGGGGAGTGGTCTGTCCTATAGCATACAGGCCCCTCATGCGAGCCCTCTGCCCACACACAGCAGCGACATAAAAACAAATGTAACAGGGAGCCACACACCCCCCCTAAAGCATGGGCGGGGTCACAGTTGCAACTCCACACGCTACACCCATGATCCTGACCCTCTGCAACTTTGTCCCGGCCAGCAATGTATGAATGCCGGCTCTGTACTAGTTGGATGACAGAGGGGCGGGTCTGGGTAACAGTCCAGCTCATACCCGACATCACACTTTCGATTTGACAGGTGAAGTCTTCCTTCCTGACTGCACAGTGTACATCCAGCCAGCTTGTCCACCAATCCCTGGCTGTGCTGAAAGATCACAATGCTGCAGGTCCTACTGAGCCAGAACCTGCAGCAAGAGACTCGGGGCTATGGGCTCCAGATTCGGGGCTCCAGTCTCGATAGCCACCCCCTGGCGACGCCTATGCACCTGAGCATTTTGTAGCTTGAAGCCTGAAGCTACAAAACGCTTGAGGGGAAAAAAATCCATTATTCTCTATGGAGATGGTTCATATCTCCACTTCAAGTCGCCTGAAGCCCTACGCCTGAAGCTCAGACAAGTTCTGGACCCTTTTTTGTCGCTCAAATCGAGCAGATTTGGGCATTTTTGGAGCAGGAAAAAGATGACAAAATCTAAAAACATAGCAACAAATGATGAAACAGATGATCATTTTTCCTATTGGCTAATTAAAAAAAAAACTCCAAAGCTCAAAAACGCCCGAAAAAAGCTAAAAGCTCAGGTGTGAATGGGGCATGCTGTGGATAGGAAGTGATGTGGGCAAACGTAAGCCCAGAGTCAGTAGTGAGAAACTTAGACATGAGGTGCCCCAGGGATTTTATGGTCAAGGAAGGTAAGCCAGAATGACAAGGAGTAATATCGTAAAAAAGTATACATTTATTGAATATACATATATATTAAAATTGCACAAGTAAGTACACCTAAAAACAATTCATTTAAACATGGTCAAATAGAACAGCAATTGAATACTGGAACACACTAGCCTCAAAAATGGAGGTTACAGCAAATGTGTGGTCACAGATAATCCCAACATGTTTCGGAGATGGAGGGTGTAAGTAGTCAGTTCCTTCTTCAGGGTTTTTTTTACAGGCTGTTAGTTCTATTCAAAAAAGTGTACATAAAGAAAAACACATAAGTACATATAAGTGCTAGAGAAAATATAAATGTATATGGATACAGCAGGTAAACAGCAAGATATGACATGGGAATACATCATACTCACAGAGGATCATGTCCTTGGAAATGTAATACACATCAGAAGTTCACAAATAGGAGGGGCCTGCATCTCTGCATTCGCTCAGTTGCATGAGGGACTCTGGAAACCAAGAGTGAATCTGCAATAATGTGTCTCACAATTACCAAGGGTGATGGTATTCCTAAGAGGCCTTTGTGTGTAAAAAAAGTGCATGCTGAGTAGCCTTGAAGCTTCACCCTGGCACCAAAAGGCACCAAAAATCGCAGAGATCGCCATAAAATGGGAAAGCAATCTAACAAAAAGATATAAATATATGATTCAGTAGTGAGCAGAGTAATGGAAGACAAGAGGACAGAAACAGAGAAGGAGTAGGAGAGAGAGAAAGAAAAAAAGGGGGGGGCAAGGGGGAAGGTGGGGAGTGGATGGGGAAGAGTCCTGCAGGCTAGGGTAATGATGTGAAATTAATTATGTAAGGCCCAGGTGGGGAGAGACAGTAGGCAGTTTTTAAAAGTCCTTTATTAGAAAACAAAAATTTAAAAAAATGTCCCTCGGTGTAGATCCATCTTCAATCATGATGCCCGTCACTACCGCCGACCCGGTAAAAAGCTCCGCAGTCGGCAAAGGCTCCCACTGTCTAACAGCTCTGCTGTCTGACAATTCTTAACCACTTAACCTCTGGAAGATTTACCCCACTTCATGACCAGGCCATTTTTGCAATTCATCACTGCATTATTTTAACTGACAATTGCGTGGTCATGCAATATTGTACCCAAATAACATTTATAAGATTTTTTTCCAACAAATAGAGATTTCTTTTGGTGGTATTTGATAACTACTGTTTTTTTTATTTTTAGCAATATAAACAAAAAAAGACTGACAATTTTGAAAAAAAAAACAATATTTTTTACTTTCTGCTATAAAACATATCCAATAAAAAATGGAAAAAAATAATTTCTTCATAAATTTTGGGCAATATGTGTTCTGTACATATTTTTGGTAAAAAAATTCCAATAGGCGTATATTGATTGGTTTGTGCAAATGTTATTGCGTCTACAAACTTTGGTATATATACTGGAATTTTTATTTATTTATTTATTTTACTAGTAATGGTGACGATCAGCAACTTATAGCAGGAATGCAATATTGCGGCAGACAGTCGGACACTAACTGACACTTTGTGGGAACCAGTGACACTTTTACAGTGATCAGTGCTAAAAATATGCACTGTCACTGTATTAAAAGAGAAGTATGTTTTTTTTATTACCTATTCATACTTACCTATATGGATGTAGCATCAGACCGATACTGCAGTTGTCCCCCGCCGTTCCTGCACTGAGAGCCGAACATCGCCGATGGCTCAGTTTTCACAGATCCCCGAGCAGAGAGCTGCTGCCTGTCAGTCAGCATTGCTCCTCTCTGCTTCTCCATGCTCATTGGAGCACTGAACTGTGGAGGGATGGGGAGCGGCCGTCTCAGTGGCTAAGACTGCCATCAGTCAAGGCAGCTGGCGGATCCAGACTTGGGAAGTCGGGATGATGCGCTGCCTCAACTGACTGCAGTGATGCCAGCGCAGAGTGGACTTCAGACTGAAAACAGGTCACAGGAGTGCAAAACTAATTGCGCTCCTGTGACCCAGAGGAGAAGCCCAGCCTAAAAAGCTCAGGCTGGACTTCTCCTTTAATGACCTTGGCTGGGAAGAGGTTAAACATCTAGGGCAATCAAAGGGTTAACTGTGTGCCTAGCCAGTGTTTTACTGACGTTGAAGAATCGACCCCAGGGACAGAATGGGAACGAGTGGCTCGTCTTTGTGACTTTAACCCCAAATCTAGCAAGCAGACAAAAGATGTCTCCCTCTGTGCTGGGACCAATCCTATTCTGTGCTGGGACCAATCCTATTTAATTTGTTCATAAACGACCTGGAGGATGGGATAAACAGTTCCATCTCTGTATTTGCAGACGATACTAAGCTAAGCAGGGCAATAACTTCTCCGCAGGATGTGGAAATCTTGCAAAAAGACCTGAACAAATTAATGGGGTGGGCGACTACATGGCAAATGAGGTTCAATGTAGAAAAATGTAAAATAATGCATTTGGGTGTCAAAAATATGAATGCAATCTATACACTGGGGGGGAGAACCTCTGGGGGAATCTAGGATGGAAAAGGACTTGGGGGTCCTAGTGGATGATAGGCTCAGCAATGGCATGCAATGCCAAGCTGCTGCTAATAAAGCAAACAGAATATTGGCATGCATTAAAAGGGGGATCAACTGCAGAGATAAAACGATAATTCTCCCGCTCTACAAGACTCTGGTCCGCCCGCACCTGGAGTATGCTGTCCAGTTCTGGGCACCAGTCCTCAGGAGGGACGTACTGGAAATGGAGCGAGTACAAAGAAGGGCAACAAAGCTAATAAAGGGTCTGGAGGATCTTAGTTATGAGGAAAGGTTGCGAGCACTGAACTTATTCTCTCTGGAGAAGAGACGCTTGAGAGGGGATATGATTTCAATTTACAAATACTGTACTGGTGACCCCACAATAGGGATAAAACTTTTTCGCAGAAGAGAGTTTAATAAGACTCGTGGCCACTCATTACAATTAGAAGAAAAGAGGTTTAACCTTAAACTACGTAGAGGGTTCTTTACTGTAAGAGCGGCAAGGATGTGGAATTCCCTTCCACAGGCGGTGGTTTCAGCGGGGAGCATTGATAGCTTCAAGAAACTATTAGATAATCACCTGAATGACCGCAATATACAGGGATATGTAATGTAATACTGACACATAATCACACACATAGGTTGGACTTGATGGACTTGTGTCTTTTTTCAACCTCACCTACTATGTAACTATGTAACTATGTAACTATATTATGTGCGCTGCTTTTACTCAGGAAAGTGATGAATTTTATGCCCTGCTTTGCAGGGACACAAAATCCATCCCTTCCTCCTGTCAGAACAAAGATCTTCCTTGTTTACATAGGCAGAGCTCCATTCTGTGTCTCTGCCTGATGATCGCCGGGTACCGGTGGACATGCAATGCCCGACACCTGCAGATGAGCTTCTTCAGTGAGTAACCACACCAGAAGCGGCACGCCAGCAGTGCGCGCCCCCCTAGGCGGACACGTGCACTGCTGGCTAAACTGGTTAAATAATTAAGGGGCGGGGCCACCCAATGACATCCCAGATTACCCTGCCCCTTGTGACGTCATCGACCCAGCATGCCTCTGATCGATGATGTCACACGGGGCAGGGTCACTCTGGGATGTCATTGGTAGCCCCGCCCCTTAGTTATTTAAAGTAGAACTCTAAGCAAAAGTTTTTTTTTTATTTTGGATAGAGTAAGGGAAGGTTATAACCCCTGTCAGATTTTTTCTACCATCTGTGTCTCATTGCGGAGATTCCCCTTCACTTCCTGTCCCATAGCCAAACAGGAAGTGAGAGTAAATAACTGCAAATTAAAGGAATTCCTTGGGGACCCCCAGGTCACCAGAACTAGTGTCCCCATTGGAAGATTTCCCCTTCATTACTTTTCTGAGGACAACCCAAAATTTGGTATTTTCTTTTACTTTCACTATTGATTTTAACAGTACACAGGACACATTGAGAAGGTGAATCTCCATCCCTGGGGTGGAGGTAGCAATAAAAACCAGTGTTCTAATCCCTCTCCAATTTGACTTAACCTAAACATTTTTTTTTTACTTTTAGTTATTTTAAAGTGGTCCTAAAGGTATTTTTTGTAATAACAAAGAGGTTATACCTACCTGCTCTGTGCAATGGTATTGCACAATGTGGCTCTTCCTCTTCTCTGACTGCTCCCAGCAAGCTGTGTGTTGAGGGAGCACTCATGCGGGCACGCTTTCAAGCCAGGCTGTGTGCATCCATAGACTTTTACTTTCTATAATAATGGTAAGCAGGACAAATGGAGGGGGGTGAAGCCTCTTTCACACTTGTGTGACTTGTCCTGCAACTTGGGACTGCAAAGTCGCATGACAAGTCGTTCCCCATGATTTCCAATGATAACCATTCATATACGTGCGACTTCAAGTCATGCCGACTTCAAAGTAGTCTCTGTACTACTTTGGTTCTATTTTCATGCGAGTTGAGGTCCATAGACCTCAAGTTTACACAAAATCGTGGAAAAATCACGCAACTTTTAAGTCGTGGCAGTGTTAAAGGGGCCTAAATCTCCTTAACAGGGGCACAGACAGCAATAAAAACTGATAGGTGTTCTTATTCATCTCCACTCTATCCAAAACTTTAGGCCCCTTTCACACTTGTTCGACTTGTTCTGCAACTTGGGACTGCATGACTAGTCGTACCCCATGCAGTGGCGGCTTGTGCTCAAAATTTTTGGAGGGGTGCAAACAAACTGAAAAATACAGAAAAAAACCTCATCAAATGCAGCTACGTGTGCCCATGAATTGCAGCCATTGTGCCCATCATATGCAGCCACTTGTGCCCCATCAAATGCAGCCACTTGTGCCCATCATATACCGCCACTTTTGCCCATCATATGCCTCCACTTGTGCCCCATCAAATGCAGCCACTTGTGCCCATCATATGTAGCCACTTGTACCCCATCAAATGCAGCCAATTGTGCCCATCATATGCCGCCACTTGTGCCCATCAAATTCCGCCACTTGTGCCCATCAAATGCCGCCACTTGTGCCCATCATATGCAGCCACTTGTGCCCATTATATGCAGCCACTTGTGCCCCATCAAATGCAGCCACTTGTGCCCACCATATGCAGCCACTTGTGCCCCATCAAATACCGCCACTTGTGCCCAAATGCGGCCACTTGTGCCCCATCATATGCCGCCACTTGTGCCCATCAAATGCTGCTACTTGTGCCCATCAAATGGTGCCACTTGTGCCCATCAAATGCAGCCACTTGTGCCCATCATATACCGCCACTTGTGCCCATCATATGCCTCCACTTGTGCCCCATCAAATGCAGCCACTTGTGCCCATCATATGTAGCCACTTGTGCCCCATCAAATGCAGCCAATTGTGCCCATCATATGCCGCCACTTGTGCCCATCAAATACCACCACTTGTGCCCAAATGCAGCCACTTGTGCCCATCATATGCCTCCACTTGTGCCCCATCAAATGCAGCCACTTGTGCCCATCATATGTAGCCACTTGTGCCCCATCAAATGCATCCACTTGTGCCCAAATGTGGCCACTTGTGCCCCATCATATGCCGCCACTTGTGCCCATCAAATGCTGCTACTTGTGCCCATCAAATGGTGCCAATTGTGCCCATCAAATGCAGCCACTTGTGCCCATCATATTCAGCCACCTGTGCCCATCATATGCCGCCACTTGTGCCATATCAAAGGCAGCCAATTATGCTCATCATATGCAACCAATTGTGCCCATCATATGCCGCCACTTGTGCCCATCATATTCCACCACTTGTGCCCCATCAAATGCTGCCACTTGTGCCCATCAAATGCAGCCACTTGTGCACCATCATATGCTGCCACTTGTGCCCATCAAATGCAGCCACTTCTGTCCATCATATTCAGCCACTTGTGCCCATCATATGCCACCACTTGTGCCCATCAAATACCGCCACTTGTGCCCCATCATATGCCGCCACTTGTGCCCATCATATGCCGCCACTTGTGCCCATCATATGTCGCCAGTGTGACCCCCGCCCGTCCGCTGTCTGCCAGGCACTTACCCCCATCTTAGTGGCGGGTCAGGCAGCGGGTGACGGCAGCGAGCTGTGGGACGGCTCCTGTGTCTTCCATTCTTCCCCCTCCTCCATTCTTCCGTTCTGCTAGGCATCCAATAGAAGCACCTGTGCCTTCAGCTGATCAGGCGACGGATATTAGACCCGCGCTTCCTGATTGGCGGAGAGGCGGTTCAGTGCTGGAAAAGCAAATATTTATTTGCTTTTCTAACACATCTGGGTGGACTGCGAGCGCAATGCTCTGCTCTCCATGACCACCCTTTTTGAAGCCTATTAGAGCCTATGGCTCTAGTCAGGTGCTTCAAAAAAACACCCCCGCAGCTTGAATTCAGGCACCTGGCATTCGAAAAGGGGCCAGACGCCTGAATAGGGTGTGGCAGCGACGGCCATGCAATGCATGAATCTATCCATGAGTCATATGGGGGGGTGGCGTGACAGAGGGGGCGGCGCCCGTGCGCCCTTAGGCCCTTTTCATACTTTTGTGACTTGTCCTGCGACTTGGAACTGCAAAGTCGCATGACAAGTCGTACCCCATGATTTCCAATGAGTACCATTCATATCTGTGTGACCTTTGCACAGATACACTTTGCAAGTTGCACTGATTTCAAAGTAGTCCCTGTACTACTTTGGTCTGACTTTGTTGAAAGTTGAGGTCAGTAGACCTCAAGTTTATACAGGCATTCCCTAAAATCTACCGCAATTTCGCGGCTGCGATTTTGATGCAATTTTAGGGAATGCCTGTGTAAACTTGAGGCCTATGGATCTCAACTTGCATCAAAGTCGGACCAAAGTAGTACAGGGACTACTTTGAAGTGGGTGCGACTTGAAGTCACACAGATATGAATGGTACTCATTGGAAATCATGGGGTACGACTTGTCATGCGACTTTGCAGTGCCAAGTTGCTGGACAAGTCGCACTAGTGCGAAAGGGGCCTTAAAAGACAGGCCGCCCCAGACCCCATGATTTCCAATGAGTACCATTCATATCTGTGCGACTTCATGTCGCACCAACTTCAAAGTAGTCCCTGTACTACTTTGGTCCGACTTTGATGCGAGTTGAAGTCCATAGACCTCAAGTTTACACAGGCATTCCCTAAAATCGTGGTAAAATCGCTGCAAAATTGCGTGACTTTCAAGACGCGGCAGTGTGAATGGGGCATTAGGCCTGTGTAAACATGAGGTCTATGGACCTCAACTCACATCAAAGTCGGACCAAAGTAGTACAGGGATTACTTTGAAGTCGGTGCGACAGATATGAAGTCCCACAGATATGAATGGTACTCATAGGAAATCATGGGGTACGACTTGTCATGCGACTTGGTGCCTTAGTTATACTGTAAGAACTGTCAGACGGAGGAGCTGTCAGACGGCGTAAGCCTTCTTTTTTTTTTTTTTCTTTGGGTTGGCGGTAGCGCGGCATCGCGATTGACGATTGATCTACACTTTTTTTTTTAATTTTTAATTTTTTAATAAAGGACTTGTCAAAACCTGCCTACTGTCTTTTTTTTTTACAATACACTTTTTTTAGGGGTAGGGGTACTATGTATTAGGGTTGTCATGTGACAGTAACACTAATATGCAGCACTGATGGGCACTGATAGGTGGCACTCATTAGGCATGGACTGTGTCAGTAGTTTTTTTTTCTTTTACAGTTTTATGTTTTACACATTTTTTTTATTTATTTATTTATTTTTTACAATCTATATTTTTTTGTTATTTTTTTTACAATGCTTTCTTTTTTTTTGGGGGGGGGGGGGGTTGGAGTGGACAGTGTCAGTTGCTTTTTATTTTATTTTATATTATTTTTACAATTTCACTTAAATATTTATTTATTACATTTTTTCCTTTTTTTTAATCAACCCTGTTGGGAGGGGGGGGGCTTTAATCAGACCCATGACATCTTCCCTTTGAGACAGGGAAAGAGACTGAAGACACAGATTCCCCAATCCCTTTCTCTGCAGCCTCAGCTGCACTAAAGATGGACAGGAGACAGTGGCTCCTCTCCAGTCATAAACTGAAGCATCGTAAACACAGTTCATGATGCTCAGTTATGAATGGACAGAGTCAGTGATCACTGATTCTGTGCATTCAGAAAAGGAAGGAGCTGGTAAATGACAGATTTACTGACTCCTTCCTCTGCTCTCCATCCTGACAGATCTGGGGCAGGGGGAACTGGAGGAGGACCCAGAGGGGGAGCGGAGGAGGACCCGTGGGGGAGTGGATGAGGATACGGAGGGTTAGTGCAGGAGCAGCAGAAGAGGACACGGTGGGGGAGCAGAAGGAGACCAGAGGAGGACATGGAGTGGAATCGGAGGACGAGTGCAGGAGGACACGGAGGGGGAGCGGAGGAAGAACAAAGGAGCATGGAGGAGGACATAGAAGGGGACCTTAGGAGCCCAGAGGAGGAAACAGAAAAGGAAACAGAAAAGGACACAGGGGACAGTCGGGATGATCGGTGCGGAGGTGGGGGGGAGTTACAAGCACCGAACTCCCTGTATAGATTTCAATAAGCAGCTGAAAGCTGCAGGGGGAGGAGTGGGGTGGGAGAGAGGAGGAGAAGTGGCTGTCAGGCTTTATTGAGATTGGAGATTAGTGCTTTTAACTCCCCCCCACAGCTGCATCAATCATCCCTGACTGCCCAGGTATCGGATTAGGCGGCATCGGAGCAGTTGCATGAGTACTGCCCCAGATCTGTCAAGATGGAGAGCTTTATACACATTATCTTCTTTTGAGTAGTTGCATGTCTTACTTGGTTTCAGCCACTAGAGGGAGTAAGAACATACCTGGTGTATCCTTACATGCCATCAAGGATACACACTCAGTGAAGCTGGTTTAAGACTCCGCTCACCTCCTCCGCTGCAGGCTCTGCCACATAATATAGAAGGGGGGATCCCACGCTGTCCAGGGTTCCCGCACAGTTCTCAGGGAATCCCCTTTCTCCCTCCTCACCCCCGGCCGCCGCCGACATGTCAGTCCTTTTATGGTGATTTTCAGTGGGGAAGGAGGGGGGCCGTGGTTGCGGCGCCGTGCACGTGCGGCGTGCACAGCGTACCAGAGCGCAGGCGCAAAGTGGCTATGTTTAAAGCCCAGTACGCCAGAGCTCCTGTAAGCAGTGGGACGCAGAGCTGTGGGCAGTAAGCATCTCAGTGGATTCGGATCTAGGCATACCTAAGACACCTACTCAGCATCAGGTTGTGCAGACTGAGCTAATGTTTATATTGTAAGACCAGGGCACAGCAGTGATTGCATTTGTACTAGTACCTCTGCTTTGCAGCTTAGGACTATGTCTCCTCGTAAGAGGGTTTCAGGGGGTGCTAAAAGAGGCACTAAAGGATCACCGCCTAATTCTAGGGGTTCTGGGCATGCCTGCAGGATTCCATGCCCCCCTGAAAGACTGGAGGCAGCCTCATAGGATGAGTCTGTGCCCCTGTCAGGCTTTGCAGCCTCTCCCAATGTTACAGTCCCTGTATATGTAACTGAAGGCTGCATTGGATGGTTTGGAAGGAAGCATTACTACTTTTATCACAGCTTCCCTAAAGAGTTGCAAAAAGAGGGGTAGATCCCCTCCCCCTGCTTTAGGTTTCCTATCGGATGAGTATTCTGATGGTGAAATATCCCTATCTGGGGATGGGGATCGTGAGCAGTAGGACGATTCAGGGGAAGAGGAGAAGCTCTCTTCTGCCTCCCAGGCCCTCAAAGTACAGGTGCAATACTGTACTGAGTTGGTGCGTACCACATATAGATTGCCCTCTGCAATCTTGGGAATACATCACGGGACACAGAGCTCCTCTTCGGGATTATACGTTGGGACACTTATTGCTTTGCTACAAAACTGAGGTACTCTCCATATGGGGGCGGTTATATAGGGGAGGAACTCGCTTTGTAATTAGGCTTGCCAGTGTCCAATCACCTGATGGTGACTATCTAACCTAGTAAGTAATTATCAAGTCTTTGTGTCCCGTGATGTATTCCCAAGAAAAGGATTTTACAGGTAAGCTGTATTTAAAAATCCTATTTTTACATCAGAGAACCATGTGCAGATATTGTCAAGAGAACTCATTGGGGGGATTTACTAAAACTGGTGCACACATAATCTGGGGCAGCTGTGCATAGTAACCAATCATGTTCTAGGTTTTATTGTCAAAGATTAATTAAACAAGCTGCAGTTAGAAGCTGATTGGTTACTATGCACAGCTGCACCAGATTCTGTGTGCACCAGTTTTAGTAAATCAACCCTATTGCAGCCACCATTACGTCTATGAGGCAAGAATCTTGCAAGAAACTCTAATTTTTTTTTCTGGGATTTATTTTAAAGGCAGTACCCAGGTTGCATGCCTGCCAATATTTGCTCCAACAGGGCAGAGATGGCCTTACAATGAAAAAAAAAAATCTGTAGAGATGAAATACTGTTTAGAAAATGGAAAATTGAATACTTACCTTTCCGTAATTTTCCTTTCCTGGTGCCTGCCCATGGCAGTATACCAATGGTTGGTTGCTCCGCCCCCTACCAACCCACAGGACCACTTTAACTCTATAAAAAAGAGTTGCTCCCCTCAGTCAGTGTTCTTGTAACTAGATCTCATAACAGTAAGGATCATTGAAGGGAGGGTGTATGCTGCCATGGGCAGGCACCAGGAAAGGAAAATTACGGAAAGGTAAGTATTCAATTTTCTGTTTTCCTGGTGCCTCCATGGCAGCATACCAATGGTAAATAACTCACTTACAGGGAGGGTACTGCAATAAAGAAAATTTAATAAGAAAAAAACTACAGTACAGTTGACTGCAAGGTCCTTTCCCCAAACTCTCGGGAAGTAAGGACTGTTGGGTCTACACTATAGTGGGACATGAACGTGCTAAAGGACGACCAGCTGGCCGCTCGGCAAATTGTCTCAGGGGAGACCCACGCCAAAGCTGCCCAGGAGGAAGCTATTCCACGTGTTGAGTGCGCATTGACCGCAACTGGAACTGGAAGACCGCTATCCCAATATGCTCTTTGTATTAACTTTACAATCCAGCTTGCCAAGGTCGTCTTGGATGCTGCCATTCCCTTCCTGGCACCTTTTGGGATGACAAATAGCCGCTGATCTTTCCTGAACTGCTGTGTCAAATTCAGGTAGTGATTAGGGATCTGGCTATATCCAACTCATGCAGTTTTGAGGAGGCTGGGTCCTCCCCGAATGCTGGAAGAACCCACTCTTGGTTTAGATGGAGGACTGAAGGTACTTTAGGGATGAACTGATGAATAGGCTGTAACACCACCCTGTCTGGGAAGAAGGTAATGTAGGGCTCTTGTGACCCTAATGCTTGGATCTCTGATACCCTGCGCCCTGAAGTGATGGCGACTAGAAAGACTGCCTTCAGAGAAATATCCTCCAAGGTGCATTCCTCTGTGGGAGCAAACGGAGGTTTTGAAAGGACACTAAGCACAATAATCAAATCCCATTTGGGGTATAGCGTCATTATGGGAGGTCTCAATCTAAGAACTGCTTTCAAAAAACGTTCCACAAGAGGGTCTAGTGCCCACCGGGTATCTGTTAGAGCTGAAAGAGCTGAGACCTGGACCTTAAGCGTGTTCAGGCCCAAACCTAAGCCCAATCCACTCTGTAAAAAGAGGAGAGAGCGTGAACCACGGTCTCTTGGGCCAGTATGGAATCACTGTCAAAATTGTGATCACCTCTGTTGTTAGGCGTTGGAGGAACCTCAGTATCAGTGGAGTTGGGGGGTATGCGTATGCCATCTGAAAGTTCCATGATTGGGTTAGAGCATCCACCCCGGCTGACTTCGGAGATGGGGATCTTGAAAAAAATAGCGGTGTCTTTGCATTGAGCGGGGAGGCAAATAGATCTATTTGGGGAGTGCCCCATTGCTGGCATATCCAGGAGAAGACCCTCGGATTCAGAGACCACTCGTTGTTGTGGCTGAAAGATCTTGAAAGCTGATCGGCTAACTGGTTCTCTGGTCCTGGGATATATAAGGTCCGTAGGTTGACTAAATTCCTTTCGGCCCATGTCAGAATGGGTGTCACTTCGTTCAGGAGGGACCTGCTGTGCATTCCCCCTTGATTCTGAACATAAGCCACTGCCGCTCTGTTGTCCATCTGGTGGAGGATGGATTTGCCCCTGAGGAAGGTGGCCAGAGACAAGATTGCCAACCAAGCCGCCCTCAGCTCCAAAGTGTTTGACACTACCTCTGTTGCATTGAACTGCCATCTGCCCTGTACCAACTGGTCTTGATAATGTGCCCCCCATCCTAACTGACTTGCGTCTGTTGTCAGAACAGTCCGTGGGATGGGGCCAAGGGGACAGTGAAGCAAAAGGTTGGATGGCCTTGTCCACCACCAAAGGCTGGATTTCATTGCGTAATTGATATCCTCTGATCTAGGCGATTTTTCTTCCACTGTGATAAGAAGCCCATCTGGAAAGTCCGTAGATGCCATCTGGCCCATTTCACCATGGGTATGCATGAAGAGAGGGAACCGAGCAGGCTCAGACAGTCTGACGCTGACATAGAATGGCTCGCTAGTGCCCTTTTCACCTATCAATGAAGGGATCTTTTCTGACGGGAGTGAGACTGCTCTTCCTGGAGTGTTGAAGAATGCCCCTAGGTAAGTTATCTCCTGTGTGGGCGTAAGTTGACTTTTGGCATAGTTGATTAGCCAACCGAACTTTATCAGTGTGTCTAGGACCAATTGTACATGTATCACCAAGGTCTGTCTGTGCTGGGATAGAACTAGAATTAGAACTAGTGTAGTACTCAAACCCCCTTCTTCTCGAAGAGAAGCCAAGATCGCTACTAGCACTTTGGTGAAGGTTCTGGGCGCTATTGAAATCCCGAAGGGAAGGCATTGGAATTGAAGATGTAAGTCGCTTTTTCTGAACCGTAGAAAAGGCTGAAACTGAGGGTGGATAGGTATATCCACTGGCTGAACGGATAGAATGACCGTGTTTAAGGACTCCATCTTGAAATGTTCCACACGGATATGCCTGTTCAGTCTCTTCAGGTCTAGTACCGGCCTCCAACCCCCCAACTTTTTGGGGACCAAGAAGACCGGGGAATAAAAGTCTGAGCGTTTCTCCAAGTCCGGAACTGGTACCACTGCCTGCTGGAGAACAAGCATTCTGACATATTGAAGAAGGGCCTCCTTCTTTTCTCTGGAGGCTGGGATCTTGGTGGGTTGAAAGGAATAGAGGGGAGGTTGCCTTTTGAATCTCCAGAAATGGCCTTGACAGACCCTGGACACTGCCCACTGGTCTACACAATCTTCCACCCAAACCTGGGCAAACGCCTTTAGACGGGCTCCCACCGGACCAGTTTGGGTGGGGAGGGTGTCAAAAGGACTTCTGGCTCTCAATTGTGGATGTAGAGGCTTTTGGTTTTGCCGATCTCAGGAAAGTAGCTTGTACCTTTCCAGCCCCTTCTGTATTCCCTTCCAGGGCGGTAGGATCTGGAATCCTTCCCTCTTAGCTGGCCCGCTGGACGACTAGCGAATCTCTTCCTCCTGCCTCTGTCCTGGGGAATTAAACCACTTTTTCCCGCTGTGACCCTGGTAATTGCCATATCCATCTTTTCGCCGAACAGGGCTTTTCCATCGTACGGAATACGACACCATGATTGTTTAGACGTCGGGTCGGCCGACCATGGTTTTAACCACAATGCCATTCTGGCCGTGATGGAATACAGCATGGCCCTGGAAGAACATTTTAAAACATCAATCGCTGCTTCTGCTATGAAATCTGAGGCCAACTTTAATTCGTCCAGTGCCTTAATAATTTCTTCTGAGCCCACCCCTTGTCTGAGGGCTATTTCCACGTTGTCAGACCATACTCTGGTGGCCCTTGAGATCGAGGTCAGAGCTACCGCCGGTTTGCATGCTCCTCCAGCCGCCTGATAAGTCTTTTTCAGGTCTGAGTCAATCCTTCGGTCAAGGACATCTTTAAAGGAGACTGCGTCTTCTAGTGGTAAAGTCGAATTTCTCGCCAACCTCTTAACTGAGGCGTCCACAGATGGTACAGTATCAAAAAGCTGCGCATCTGCTTCTGCCAATGGTTATAACTTAGAAAAACGATTACACGCAATGGGTCTTCTGTCCACCTTCTGCCATTCGTCTGTCACCACCTCCATGATTTCTTCCATCAAGGGAAAGGTTGATAACTTCTTTTTCAGATGTGGGAAATACTTCTTTGTTTTAGAAGGGGCTCTGGATTTTCCTCCCACTGAATTGCATCCTTGACCGCGGTGATGAAAGGTTCAACTAGAGCGAAGTCAAAAGCTGAGATATTGTCATCCACCCTTTCCCCCTCATCTTCAGAATTCACCTCTGCGTCCGAATGAGGAGAGGACGCATTTATTGCTGCTTCGGCCGAGGATGGGTTAACTTGGTCTTGGGAGAGGGCCAATTCCCTAATTGAATCCTTGATCAGGCTCTTAATTGATTCCAGAGACTGCTGCTTGTCTTTCTCCTTGTCTTCTGTAGCTTCTAATAGACACTTCTCGCAAACCAATTTTTCCGGCAGCGCTTGTTTTCCACATACCCAACAGGTCCTCTCTCTTGGATACACTGATCTGTGGGATTCGTGTCTGCTAGGTGTATCATAAGCAAAAGATTGCCGCTCCAATCTCTCAAATCCGTATCAAGACACCCGCCCTAATGGAACTCACAGGTGCTGGCTCTGCACAAGCTTGTGGAAAGAGAAAAATGTGGTACTTTGGTGCACACAACTGTATTACACAAGTGTGTGCACCAAAGTACCAAAGTGTGTGCATCCTGCACACAAAGGGCACATTTGCAGGGGTGGCCAACTTATGCCCCCTGCGGCTATGTCTACAGTGCGGGGGATGCAGCTACTATTGGGAAATGTGGCAAAGAAATTTGTTGTGCCACACCCTCAGAGAGAGTCATTTTGGGCCCACTCCTCGATGGTAGCAGTAGATACCACAGTTTTATCCTTGTATGTATGTACTGTATATGTAACTATGTATGTAACTCCCCCTCATCACATGGCCACCCCTTTGGATAGCATCCCAAAAATTTGCTGACTCCTTATAACCAGTTGGTGGGGAAAAGGGGATATGGTGAGATTAGGAAAGGAGAAGGAGGAGGAAAAGGCTGCAACAGCAGACCAAAGTAGTGGCTGAAAAGCTTACTTGTGGAGGAGAAAAAGAGCCAAATAAAAACTAGTTTCTTTGCTCTGCTGAGTAAGAGGTAAAGTGCGTTCGGCAGCAGATATGGTAACAACTACTGGATATTTACACAATTTAATTCAGGCCTATCACCACTGGATAAAAAATAAAAAAAAAGGTGTTGCAGCTGAAAATACCGTAAAAGTTGCAATGAACAACATTGGAGTGTGTTGCTGTATTTGATCCAAGAAATAATGTAAAATTAAAAATATGTATTACAAATGTAATATACATAGCTCCTAAATGTCCCTGATTTTGAGGGGCTGTCCCTGATTTGGAACAAAGTCTCTCTGTCCCTCTTACCTCCTCATTTGTGCCTCATTTTGGTCTGAGTTGTATATAAAATGCACTACTTATCTATCAAAAAGTGTTTTCCAGTGCTAAACCTTTTAACCAATTTCTAAATTGTCGCATTTGTAAATTTCGAAGGCCAATATAAAGGAAAAATAGTGATAAAAAAAGCACTTGTGGGTCTAACTAATTCTATTTTTTTGTATAATTCCTTTTTAAGTGGGCGTGGCAGGGGTGTGTCCTATGCCTACATACTTTTGCCAATAGGTGTCCCTCATTCCCAACTTAAAAAGTTGGGAGGTAGGAAAATATGTCTCTCAAAGTACAAGAAACAGCAGCACGAGATCCTCATAAGTGATATAGTAAAAATGTATTAAATAAACAAAATAGTAAACTCACATGTAGGGGCAGCATAGGCGGAAGGCCGGACATAAATGGGTTGGCAGGATAGAATGGAGTAAAGCATGGGTTAAAAAGTTAGTTGATGTTCAAAGCTAAGCTAATCTGATTGGAGAAAGCACAGCATGGAACTAGCTTCCAGGCCTGTTTGCTGAAGAATAGAGAGTAAGACGGGTGACCTTGAAGGTATGCTAACACAGATTTGTGCAGCAGTGGTGGCTAATGGCTGCAGGCATAGCTGTCAGGGATGCTTCAGGGGTCCAGACAGGTACGTGTATCTCCTGCCCCAGATCGCCAGATGTGCTAGGATGTCCAAGCCTCCTTAGCGCCTTAGCCCTGAGTCGACTTCTAGGGTCTGCCGCCACACTGGGAGCCCCACAAGGGACCCTTCGGCTCTGGCGGCTAAGGGGAAACCTTCCTCGCAAGCTGCGGGGGCTGGGAGGAATCCCCATCTGAGATGGGATCCGGGCAGGAGCTTTCCATCTGACACCCGCTCCAATGCCCACCATGCTGAAATCAGGACCATTCGACCGGCTCTGCAAGTCCCCTGCCTGGCATGAGTGTGACTCAGCGCAAGACTATTGGGGCTACTGGTGCCAGCCAGGTATCGGGAACAGCCTGGACTATTGTCGCGGTGTGAGCCTGGTTTGGCAGCTGCACCTACGGGGTCTCCTGTGGAGGCGTCAGCGGATTTGTCGATAGAGTCAGATTTTTTACGTAACCCTGTATTGTTGGAGTTGTTCCCCATTGTATTAGTGGTAGAATTATGGGGTCCGGACTTTCGGAATAAGCAAGTTAAATTTAATTGTGAAAATTTAGGGGTAGTTCAGGCTATCAATAGCATTACTGCTTCTTCTCCACCATATTTTTGATTGCTTAGACATTTGGTGTTAAAGTGTTTGCAACTTAATTCTTTTTTCTATGCTGTTCACGTGACAGTGGTTATTAACACTGTGGCTGATGCTCGATCCAGTGGATCTCGATTCCAGTGGGACAGGTTCCGTCAGTTGGCACCGGAAGTGGAGCAACGCAGAATCCCCTGCCCTTAGCATTTGTGGACCATCGCCTTGCCACAGTAGCTGGTTTGATACCCAATTCAGTAAGTGATTCAACGTGGACTGCGTACAAAAAAATTTGGTTTGCCTGGCATGATTTGGTAAGTTCTATGGGGAGATGTTTTCGGGACGAAGACAGGTTACATATTTTGCTTTATTTTATAGGGCTTAACTTTTAGGAAGGGGTTTCTGTGTCTTCGCTTAATCGCAAGCTGGCCGGTTTGGCTTTTTTGTTTACATTGTCTGAAATTTCTGATGTTACCAAACACTTTTTGGTTAAAAAAGCCATGAGGGGTTATAGGAAGGGTAGACGGGTTCCCGATTCAAGACGCCCTGTTTCCTTTGTGATGTTGGGGCAAATTTTGGAACAGTTGCCTCTCATCTGCTCCTCTTCTTATGAAGCAGTTCTTTTTAAAACAGCATTTGTTCTGGCATTTTTTTGAGCTTTCGGCATAGGTGAGTTGGTAAGTGCCTCCAAGCAGGGTGTGGGAGGTTTGGCGTTTAGTGATGTGCTGGGTGATAAGGTTCACTTGTGGATCTGGAAGTCCAAAACTGATCAGTTGGGACGCCGGGCTCATGTCGAATTCAGTATGGTTTCTTAAGCTGCAGCTTGTCCAGTAAGTACGGTGCACGAGTGGTTACAGTCTCGGCCTGTGGGACCAGGGCCTTTCTTGAAACATGCAGATGGCTCTGCTTTATCTAGATATCAGTTTTTTGTAAATGTTTGTATTCAGCTGGCTTCCAGATGGGGATTATATGTCTCAATCTTTTCAAATTGGTGCCGCTACTGAGGAGGCCTGTTTTGGGTTGAGTGAGCAAGCTCTTCAGCGCATTCGGTCACTGGCAGTCTCAGCATTTCCGCTTATATATACGTCCTCACCTGTTACAGCACTGAGTGGTTAGCATTGGGTGGTTATGGCATGTTATACGGCTGGTGATGTTGGGAACATGGCAGTTCCTATTGTTGTTTTTGTTTGTCTGTTTCAATGTATGTTTAGTTATGAGGGGGCAAGTGCAGTTGCTTTGCAAGTTTTACTTATTTTTATCTTTCAGACTCATCAGAATGCTTGGTCTGGATCCTCGGGCACTCATATGTCTTTTGGGCTGCCAAGAGGGCAGATGTAAGACCAGAGGGCCGAGAGTTGGGTCTTTTGAGACAGGAAGCCAGGGTGCCATGGATTGGTATACCAAGAATGTTGTGGTCTTGGGTTCTGCCTTAGGTTCATCAATATGCTAGGCTTGATAGACCCCATGACGTTTTCCTGTTGCATGCTGGGGGGAATGATTTGGGGATGCATCAGGGACATAAAGTTCGATTTCTTAAGATTGAGGTTGTTGTTTCCGGATACCATGCTGGTGTGGTCAGACATTGTGTCCAGGACATGTTGGCGTCTAGCTCATTCCGTTGATAGAATAAATAAACCAAGGATCAAGGTCAACAAGGAGGTGGCCAGGTTCTTTATCAGGAACGAGGGCATAGCGGTTCACCATTTGGAACTAGAGCAGGACACCGGTTGTATCTTAGGGCTGATGGAGTTCATCTGAACGCTGTTGGTATAGACATGTGGTCTTTAGGCCTTGAGGGTGGCATACAGCATGTGCTGCGTGTGTGGAGGGCCACAGAAGCATAAGGTTTCCTGCTTGGGTGTTTCTGGCAGGGGTCTCGTGGTCTTGGACGGCAGTGATGGTTTAAAGTTTAGAGAAGGAGGGGTGGGGCCTATCTCAGGTATGGGTGTACCTACCCTGGTAAATTTTAAGGCAGTAATGGTTTAATGAATCATTTGGCTGTATCGCGGGTATCTTAATAGTAATAGTCCTCGAGGCGGTGTAGTTGCGGGTGAGGGCCTGGAAGTCTATTTTGATGGTGGATACAGCCAGTCGGTAGAATATAAGTTGCCTTCCAGATCCCAGACTTTAATGAGTTTAGTTAATGTACTGAGATTGAGTTATTATTGTTCAAATATGTAAAATGAAGAATAAAGTATATTTTGAGAATAAAGTTGTATTTTATCTGTTTAATAAAATGTATGCTATGGCTTTTTAAAACCTATTAATGGAAAAACTGTTGACATGAGAGGGAACAAAGATCTGACAGCTCTCAGAAACCGTCAAGGCCCAGAGTCCATCACCACTATTGCTGCCGTGTGGGAGCCTCTACACACTAATGGATGGAGGAGGAAGCGGGCAGTACAGGGTGGCGGGAACACATTCCAAAGGTACACTCCTTCTTTGTCATACACAACACTGGTGCTTTGAACTTTGGACACTGACATCTGGAACTAGTAGTGCGCTGGACTGGTTTGTGGATTTGTAAATGTAAAATATGTGATGCCAGAATGTCATTGACGCTGTCCATGAGAACTATATTTTTTTTTCAACATCTCCCAAGTATGTAATTAAAAGTAATAAATAAAAACAAAAATATCCTGTGCTTGATGTACAGTGAATGTTGAGTGTTACATTCAGAAATAAATAAATAAATAAATAAATAAATAAGATAAGGGTTACTGCACACTAACTAGTGTCAGGATGCCATAACACACATACTACTTACACACATACTACATACTTACATATACACTTACACACATACTATTTAAAACCAAATAGGTGTGCTGTTCCTTTAAATCATATCAATCATAAAGATAAAAAATATAATATAGCTATATATAGAGAGAGAGCTCACACTTAAATCTAATCAAGATACAACAGTTCAAATCCATATTGTGATTAGTATATGTAACAATGTACGTTTGGAGACTGCATTACTTGATATAGACTCTTTGGGGTTGATTTACTAAAGGAAAAAATAACGCGCACTTTGTAAAGTTGCTCCAGAGGTTAGAAAATGAGGTAAAGATTCACTTTGTAAAGAATACCCAATCACGTGCAAGGAAAATAAAAAAACAGCATTTTTGCTTGCACATGATTGGATGATGGAAGTCAGCAGAGCTTCTCATTTATTAAGCTCTGGAGCAACTAGACTTGCAGAGTGCAACTGCATTTTGCAAAGTGCACAATCTAATTGCCTTTAGTAAATCAATCCCTTCGCTCTCAATACGCAAAGTTTGGAGCTCACATAATTCTCTTGCACACTGCTAGCGCAAAAGTCAATGAAAAGCTGTTTTCAACCAGGGTTTTGTGGAAGTTCTGTCCTCCTGTCAATTGTTGGAGCAAGCATGTCATTGGTTGTTAGGACACCAACAATCCTAGCACCCAATGACAGGGATGATGACAACACAACAGACAGAATTTGCACTGCAGCCTGTGGGATGGGACTGGGTTGGGGTTGGGGGTGGGGGTTGGGGTAGGGTGCAGTGGAGACCATAGGCAGCCTCTGTTGACCTGAATCTGAAATCTATGCACATTGAGAATAGGCTACCAACCCTAGCTGCAGGAAAGATAAAATCTTAAACCCTGTAGCAGGCCATATGGGGCCTGCGGGCTGCAGTTTAGAGACACCAGTACTAGCAAGAAAATCTACTTTTTGCTGCACGAACGCAGGTTAGAAAAAACAAGTTTGCACCTTGCTCTTTTGCTTTGGGTATCACCACTAATTTTCGTTTGCTGTGTACTTATTCTGCTGTGCATGACACCCTAGATGATTATAGAATGTACACTGCTCCCTTCCTCCTGCTCTCATCTGTCAGTCATTTATAATGAGTTTTGGGGCCTGAGTTAACCAGCCCCCCCCCCCCCCCATCTCCCTCTCTCTCCTGAAATTGCAAGACTACATATACAGAAGGTCTAATATATATGGAACAGTGTTTTGCTACTAACTGCTGTTTGTATAATGTATAGGAATGAATTCTGTATTTTCCCGCACTGAGGACTTTAAACATATTTCGTGCATGCATTTATTCGTATGAGCTTAGCTTCAATGACTCAAACTACATAGGAAATTCTTTGTAGTTTAGGGCCAATTAAAGGTTTCTGCTGTCTTTTTTCAACTAAACTATTTTTATGACATACATTTTATTTATAAGTAATGAAAATGCATTATGTATAGCAGTGTTGGGCACTTTACTGTCCAATCCCCACGACTACAATGGCTGACCTAGAGGGAATATTTTGCTTACGGAACGTGTGCTCTCACGATATTTTACAATGCAGTGACAAATGGGAAAGGACAATGAGGCTCAAGTTAATTCCGGTTGTAATAAAGATGTTAGAAATAGCAAAATGAATTTATATATGAATGTTTGTATTTATTGGATTCAGAGCTGCCTTATTATGCTGGATTCAAGAAATTGAGGAACGTGTTAAAGAAACATTCATCACAAAAAAAATACTTTATCAGGGATCAACTCTGATAAAGGCACTGACTACATGATTTTACTATCTCTTTCTATAGACAAGATACAGCCAAGCGGGCCAACGAAATTTGGCCTGTTCAGCATCAATCGGCCGAATGTTGATCGTTCTTCAGGTAGGCTGGTTGCACTAAAGTCAATCCGTCGATCAGTCAACCAGTCTGTTGGATTTTTTCACCCAATCACTACCGGCAGCAATAGCCACGAGCAGTGTTAAAGTGGTATTAAAGGTTCAGCTTTTAAAAAAAAAAGTTATACTTACCTGCTCTGTGTAGTAATTTTGCACAGAGCAGCCCCAATCCTTCTCTTCTTGGGTCCCCCGTCCGCGCTACATGCTCCCCCTTGACCAGTGCCCCTAATATCAAGCTGCTTGCCATTGGTGTGCGCTCACTCCGCTCTATACATCCATAAGACACATAGAGCCACGGCTCGGCCCCGCCCCCACACTCTCCTTTTTGGCTCACTGGCTGCGATTGACAGCAATGGGAGCCAATGGCTCCTGCTGCTGTCTCAGCCAATGTGGAGAGGGAGTTCCGGGATAGCCAAGGCTCTCGTGCACATCACTGGATCGAGAAGGGGGGGATGTGAAAAAACCTTAACTGCTTTCATTTTATTCTGTTGATCGGAAAGAAAAGCATTTATATTTTTGCAAGTTTACAAAGGTTTGCTAAAAGGTGTGCTTTAATTTCTAGGGATTAATTGGTGCTGACTTGACACACATATAAAAATGTTTATGCGCACAAATGTATAAATGTACAACGTATATTTACATAGTGTGCACGCTAGGCTGCACAATGAAAGAAGACAGTCTGAAAAAAGCAATGTTTAAAAACACATTGATATCATTTTTAAACCATGTCTTGTGCGGCAGCCTGCACAAAGAGCCCAAAGGTAACTGTTTCCTGTGCAGTATTTTTGTTGTAGGGCTTTAACTATCACAGAAAATTCCTATCCCTGCCATGAGAAATTGAACTGCTTAGGTAGCTGAGCATCTTTAAAGCTTATTTTTATCATATATCCAAAGCTCTTGAAATAGCTCTACGGCAAGAAGAAAAACATAATTTCTTAGGTATGACTTTTATTTGGAAAAGGAATGCACTTAAACACCTAGGAATTCAAGTGCCAAAATCTGAACTCCAAGCAAAAAGCTAAATGCTCAACTGAAATACATTTAAGGGAGCAGTTTTGCCTGCCAAAAGATTTGTATTTTTATCATTTACACAGTCCTGCCACACAGGACAGCAGACATATTTTTCTTTATTGAACTAAAGCAGGTGTGCCCAACCTTTTGAGGAGCGAGGGCCACTTTATCGACTTGGTAACCGGTCGTAGGCCACAATGAGCGTAAAGGGGGGATGGCAGGTCTGTGTCCACTCTGCATATGTAGAGCAGACACTGATGCAACCCGCTCTACCCTAAGGGCCCTTCGATCTGCCCAGACAGAAGGGGACAGATCACCTTCTGTTTTTTTTTAAGGAGATCGGATTGCAGATAGGCGGGTGGAAACGGACACAAGTCCTTTTACATCTGCCACTCTATAGAGGTGAATGGAGAGTCCATTTGAGTCCACCTGAAAAACAAACAGGCGGATCCGATCGGACCGATCATGTGAAAGGGGCCTAAGGCTGCTTTTATGCTGATGCACAGCAGTTTACCTGCATCTCAACTGACCTTAATCTTCACTTCTTCCTCAGGATTCCTGCAGCTGGCTGGTACTGCTGACTGGTACTGCCAGTGGGTACTGCTGACAGGTGCTGGTACTGCTGATTGGTACTGCTGGTGGGTACTGTTGGCTGGTACTGATACTGCTAGCTGGTAATGGTACTTCTGGCTGGTACTGGTACTGCTGACTGGTACTGCTGGCAGGTACTGGTACTGCTGTTGGGTTTAAAATACCATGTGTCAGAAACCACAGAAAAACTTTAAAATATTGTGATATACAAATGCCATACAATATACATATAAATAAATAATTCATCTAAAGTGCAATAGATCCCAAATTAATACCATATGTATATAATAGTACAACAACCGTATTATAAATAGTGCAAAAAATATGATGCTAATATAAAGTGCTGGTGTATATAAACAGCTACTATATAACAAAATGGATTATAGGGTGCTCTTGTGCCAGCAAAGGGATCCTTTTGATGCTCTGGTGAGCTTTCCAGTGAAACAACACTCTGTGCCTTATTCGTGCTCCTATTGCGACTGCACTCACCAGATCCTTCACCCCCTCTTGGGGTCAAACACCTTCACAGTATGTGCCACTTGTAGCAATGTGGGATAATTCCGTCCTTAGTGTTGATTATGAGGAGATTCCATAATGAAAGAGAGAGAGGGAGCCCCAATAGCGTGATACTGTATAAAATTTGTTTATTGTGCAAACGCATAAAAAGGTACTCACATATGATAGGGATAACAAAAGCATATATTGCTGACACAAGCCTCTGTGACAGCAAGTGATGCAGGGACGTATGCTGACTCCTCCCTACGCGTTTCATCACTCTGACATCATCTGGAGCGTATACACCAGCACGTTTTATTAGCATCATATTTTTTGCACTATTTATAATACGGTTGTTGTAATATTATATACATATGGTATTAATTTGGGATCTATTGCACTTTAGATTAATTATTTATTTATATGTATATTGTATGGCATTTGTATATCACAGTATTTTAAAGTTTTTCTGTGGTTTCTGACACATGATATTTTAAATTGAGTCAAATTCACGGATCACTAGTTCACTTACATTTAGACTCAAGGGTTCATGCACACTGGGTCTTTCACATTTATGAACACACATCCAGGTTTTATACCAAATGGTTTAATTAAACTATGCACACATATTTGGGTAGGATCCACCCAATTACCACTCACTAGGAATACCTACCATTGCACAACATCCCTTCTCCTACCTCAATTTCCTCTCCTATCAAAGGGAGCAGTACACACATTTTGGCACTGGTGGCTGGTGGCTGCTGTCCCAGATAGCAGGTTCCTGTGTCCTGACCCGCCATCCCCAAGCATAATTGTGACAGAAGCATGCAGCTGCAGTAGAGAGCAGAGCCAATGCATCCTGTTACAGGCGGAGTACATTTGGTATCACTCCACCTGTGAAGGAGCCGCGCTATACAGGAAGCATTGGCTCTGCTTCCTCTAGCTCCAGCTTTGTTCTTCGCACTAATGCTCGGAGATGGCGGGTCGGGAACTCGCGATCTGGGCTTGCCGACCCGCCATCTCAGAGCAAGGCATGGTGGGCCACATCGGAGGGCCAGCGGTTGGGCACCCCTGAACTAAAGGAATCAAACTAGGTTTTGTTTGCCCCCAAGCCTGTAACTGGTCTGTAAAAAAGAAGCAGCACAGTCATGAGCTCATCTTTGAAATGTTATTAAAAGGCAGATTTTTTTTATTATTATTATTTCAAATAACAAACGTGTTATATTTACCTGCTCTGTGCAGTGATTTTGCACAGAGCAGCCCCGATCTTCCTCTTCTTGGATCCCCCGCAGGTGCTTCTGGCCCCTCCCTCTTGCCAAGTGCCCCCATAGCAAGCAGCTTGTTATGGGGACACCTGAGCAGGCTCAACCCTTACCCTCTGTGTGTCCATTCACATAGTTGCCAACTTTGAAAAAAAAATATGTGGAACACTTTTTTGGCTGTAGGCGGAGCCGCACAATAATTAGGGGGCGGGGCATTTGTTTGTAGGCGTGGCTTAGCAAAAAATGTTATAAATGCGGCGCACGAAGCGTGTCGCGGCGAAAAATGGGCGTGGCTTACGTGAAAAGTGGGCACGGCTTACGTGAAAGTGGGCGTGGCTTACATGAAAGTGGACGTGGCTTAAATGGGCGTGGCTCAAGAGGGTGTGGTTAGAGTCTGAGATGAATGAGGGATGGAGAGGGAAAGTGGGAGAAGGAAAGGGGGAGAGGGAAATGACGGGACAGCAGCCCCAGATCCTACACAATAGAAATATGTGTATTCTAGAAAGTTTAACAATCAGCAGATAAAGATACTCCAAACGCCTGGTGTTAACGCTTCAATCATCCCGGCACCATGGTTGTTATGGTGTCAGGATGATTGAAGCGCATTATTTCTATTATTACATTGTAATATAAAACTAAATCATTTAACTCACCATAATGCCGAATCAGTGGGATCCCTGAGCGTGTCACTAGCCACGTCGCCTGCCACCAGCAGAGTCTGTCCTTGCATCAGGTGCCCCCGGCAGAGTCTGTCCTTGCATCAGGTGCCACCAGCAGAGTCTGTCCTTGCATCAGGTGCCACCAGCAGAGTCTGTCCTTGCATCAGGTGCCCCCGCAAGAGTCTGTCCTTGCATCAGGTGCCCCCGGCAGAGTCTGTCCTTGCATCAGGTGCCCCCGGCAGAGTCTGTCCTTGCATAAGATGCCCCCGGCAGAGTCTGTCCTTGCATCAGGTGCCACCAGCAGAGTCTGTCCTTGCATCAGGTGCCACCAGCAGAGTCTGTCCTTGCATCAGGTGCCCCCACCAGAGTCTGTCCTTGCATCAGGTGCCCCCGCCAGAGTCTGTCCTTGCATCAGGTGCCCCCGCCAGAGTCTGTATAGACCCCCTCAGTGCAGACCCCCTCCATCAGTGCAGACCCTCTCCATCAGTGCAGATCCCCTCCATCAGTGCAGACCCCCCCTCAGTGCAGCCCCCTCTATTATTGCAGCCCCCCTCTATTAGTGCAGACCCCCCTCAGTGCAGCCCCCCTCAGTGCAGCCCCCCTCTATTAGTGCAGCCCCCCCTCTATTAGTGCAGACCCCCCTCAATTAGTGCAGCCCCCCCTCAGTGCAGCCCCCCTCTATTAGTGCAGACCCCCCCTCAGTGCAGCCCCCCTCTATTAGTGCAGCCCCCCTCAGTTAGTGCAGCCCCCCTCAGTGCAGCCCCCCTCAGTTAGTGCAGCTCCCCCTCAGTGCAGCCCCCCCTCAGTTAGTGCAGCCCCCCCTCAGTGCAGCCACCCCTCAGTTAATGCAGCCCCCCCTCAGTGCAGCCCCCCCTCAGCGCAGCCCCCCTCAGTTAGTGCAGCCCCCCTGTTAGTGCAGCCCCCCTCAGTTAGTGCAGCCCCCCCTCAATGCAGCCCGGCCCCCGCTCAGTGCAGGAGCGGCCGGTGTTCTGCCGAGAAAGTTCCAGTCGGCAATGGAGGACCCCCTGTACTGCGCAGGCGCAGCGCTTGCGCAGTACGGGGCTGGGGAGCTTTCAGCAAGACACGGCCCCCTTCCCCTCTCCACTCAACACTAGAGGAAGATAGAGCGGCGGCGCGGGCCGCCATTTTGCTGGAGCCCGCTGCTCCAAAAAAACAAAAAAAACAACATTCCTGATGTTCCTTATGGAAAATCCCGATTCGGGACACTCTCCAATTGGGACGAGGGTCCCAAAATCGGGATTGTCCCGGGAAAATCGGGACTGTTGGCAACTATGCATTCACACATAAAGCGTGGCTCAGCCCCACCCCTGCTCTCTCCTCAATGGCTCACTAGCTGTGATTGACAGTAGCGGGAGCCAATTGCTCCTGCTGCTGTCGTAGTCAGTGAGGAGGAAGAGACCCTGGAGAGCCGCTGCTCTCGTGCACATCGCTGGATGGGGCCCAGGTAATTATTAGGGGGGCTTTGGGGGCTACTGAACGCAGAAGGTTTTTTAACTTCATGCATAGAATTTGGTTGAACTGGATGGACTTGTGTCTTTTTTCAACCAGATTAATTATGTACTATGTAATTATTTAACAAGCATTACCAACTGTAGGTAAGGCTCGCCAAGTCATAGTCCCTAGGTTTGGTCTTTGGAAACTAATAAAAGTTAATAAGGAAGCAGAAGGCATAGGTAAGTCGTCAATAGGAGGACAGTCCACCAAGGAAAATCCTGGTTGGAAACAAAGCCTGAGTCTTTGTGCTCAGTTCACTAAAATTTAAATACTGCATACGTTTTTGAACTAAAATAATTAATGTGCTATTTAACTGAGGAACATGCAATTCAGAAAAAATGCACGTTAAATATCGCATGAGTTTTTCTTTTGCAGAATTGAATGTGTGTTTTTTGCACATTATTTTACTGCAGACCGGCTGCAGTGGGAACTGAAACATTTAGCAGTGGTATTCCTACCACTGCTAAATGTGACAGTTCAGCTCAGGTCTGCTAGTTGTTAAGAAGCTGGCGTCCTGACAATCATGTCTCATCTGCTGTCAGCCGGGGATTTCCTGTAAACAAGAGAGCCAACAGTAAAAACAAAATATGTTGGGTTTTCAATTTTAATTACAATTTCCAATAATAATGCCATGCCTACTATTAGTGTTTTAGTGTTGTCATTGTTATGTTTTTGTTTGTTGTTAATATACACTATTTTTGTTTGTACAATGTATTTGTGATGGGGAGAGCTTTTCCTCGGCCATATGGGTATCATGGTCCATATGCCTCACCATGCATCCAGCACACCTAGGCCTCTGCGTGTGTGATATACACTCAGAGGCCTTATCCCCTTTCAGGTCCTTTCTACGGGATTGGGGTCCAGCTGGTGAACCCCCCCCCCCCCCGGACTGGATACAAAGGGTTTTTTTGTGTGCTGGGGATTCTTTAGTCTTCCTTAAGGCAACCTCCTCATCTCCGGATGTGTATATCCAGATTTTTGAGGTGGAGTGTTGCCCATTTGGGTGCTCTCTTTTTAGTTAGGCACCCTTTTTCCATTTTTGTGCAGTTGTGGCACTTGATTGTGAGATTGAGATTCCCGCGTTTTCCTCTGCTGCTGTGCTGGCTGCCGGACTGTTGGCACCACATGTGGGATCATTCCATCCATCTTGACGGATGACTTCTTGGCACTGCTGTGCATGCGACGTCATCACGCCGTGTCGTGTGCGTCGCCTCGGTGCTGCTTCATGAACTTTACCGTGTTATGTCTTGACGGATGACGTTGTGGCGCCGCCTTGCACGTGGCATCATTGCACCGCGTGCGGCGCCTCAGCGCTGTGTCGTGACGTCAGCACGGTGCGCCACATGCGACGAACGTTACAGCCTTCATGGGTTACATAAGGGATCTCCACGGACCACATTGGCGCCATTCCCTTCCTCACCATGCAGTTCAGGGCTCTACAGTGAGGGTGCTCTATGCTTTGTTGGGGGGCAGGTCACTGGCTGCAATCCACTCATGCCACATGATTCAGAGAACTGGTGGAATACACTGGAGATTTTTGTCCAGTAAGTAGTTTTTAAGCGTTGGTCATATTTTTGTTTTGTTTTTTGTTTTTGTTTGGTTTGGCTCAGCCTCCTGGCGTTCCTCCTTTCTTTCTGTGGGAATGTAGGGATCTCCTGTGAGGCTAATAGTAAGTACAAATCTCAATTGGAGTGTATTCTTATCAATATATTCCTTTCTTTTGTTTTTGTTCTTAGTTCTTGCAGTCGGAATTGTTTCCTCCCTGGTTTTAGGTGCCTCTAAAGAATTTTTTCCAGTGGTCCCTTTACATAGTGAAAGGCTATTTCTCGGATCTTGACGATAACTACCAGGGCTGAGGGAATGCTCTCTCCAATAATATAGTGACTATGTAAGTTTTGACTTTTTTTAACTGTTCAAAATGTTTATACGATATTTTTGGACTCTACATTGCATTTGTACTATATACTTTCAGAAGTGGCCCCTGAAGAAGATTTGAATGTATACACATTTCGAAACGCATTTGACATTCCCACTACTCGCTATCATTTGGAATTTGTATGGATAGTTTAACTATGTGTAGTGGAGTGTTAGCATAGTTACATAGTTACACAGTTAGTCAGGTTGAAAAAAGACACAAGTCCATCCAGTTCAACCTTAAAAACAATAAATAAAATAAAAAATATCGTACAATCCAATATACCCAATTGTATACCCTCAGTTGATCCAGAGGAAGGCAAAAAACCCCAGCAGAGCATGCTCCAATTTGCTACAGCAGGAGAAAAAATTCCTTCCTGATCCCCTAAGAGGCAATCGGATTTTCCCTGGATCAACTTTACCTATAAATGTTAGTACCCAGTTATATTATGTACATTTAGGAAAGTATCCAGGCCTTTCTTAAGGCAATCTACTGAGCTGGCCAGAACCACCTCTGTCGGGAGTCTATTCCACATTTTCACAGCTCTTACTGTGAAGAAACCTTTGCGTATTTGGAGATGAAATCTCTTTTCCTCTAGACGTAAAGAGTGCCCCCGTGTGCTCTGGGTTGACCGTAAAGAGAATAACTCAACACCAAGATCATTATATGGACCCCTTATATATTTGAACACGTTGATCATATCCCCCCTTATTCTCCTCTTCTCAAGAGTGAATAAATTTAGTTCCTCTAATCTTTCCTCATAGCTGAGCTCCTCCATGCCTCTTATCAGTTTGGTTGCCCTTCTCTGCACTTTCTCCAGTTCCCCAATATCCTTTTTGAGAACTGGTGCCCAAAACTGAATTGCATATTCCAGATGAGGTCTTACTAATGATTTGTAGAGGGGCAAAATTATATCTCTCTCTCTAGAGTTCATACCTCTCTTAATACAAGAAAGGACTTTGCTTGCTTTGGAAACCGCAGCTTGGCATTGCATGCTATTATTGAGCTTATGATCTACCAAAACCCCCAGATCCTTCTCCACCATGGATTCCCCCAGTTGTACTCCCACTAGCATTTATGATGCATGCATATTCTTAGCCCCCAAGTGCATAACTTTACATTTATCAACATTAAACCTCATCTGCCACATAGTCGCCCAATCAGACAATGCATTGAGGTCGGCTTGTAAATTGGAGACATCCTGTAAGGACATTATTCCACTGCATAGCTTGGTGTCATCTGCAAAGACAGAAATGTTACTTTTGATCCCAGTCCCTATACCATTTATAAAGATATTAAAAAGTAAGGGTTCCAGCACTGAACCTTGGGGTACACCACTGATAACCTTAGACCATTCAGAGTAAGAATCATTAACCACTACTCTCTGAATTCTGTCTTTTAACCAGTTTTCTATCCATTTACAAACTGATATTTCCAAGCCTGTAGACTTTACCTTACACATGAGCCGTGTGTGGGGAACTGTGTCGAACGCTTTCGCAAAATCCAAGTATACCACATCCACAGCCACCCCTCTGTCCAAGGTTTTACTTACCTCTTCATAAAAAGAAATCAGGTTTGTCTGACAACTTCTGTCTTTCATGAATCCATGCTGTCTGTTGCTTAAAATGTTTTTTTTCCAGCAAGAACTCGTCTATATGGTCTTTTATTAAACGCTCCAGTATCCTCCTGACTATAGAAGTTAAACTAACAGGTCTATAGTTATTTAGTAATTACTTTGATCCCTTTTTAAATACAGGCACCACGTTCGCCCTGCGCCAATCCAGTGGCACTGTTCCCGTCATTAATGAGTCCCTAAAAATTAGATACAATGGCTTTGAAACTATAGAGCTCAATTCTTTTAAGATCCGTGGGTGGATGCCATCAAGTCCAGGTGCTTTATCCACCTTTATTCTGTCTAAATAATTCTGGACCATATCACTTTTGAGCCATTGTGGATCATTCGAGGCTCTGTTACTACCACCCCCATTATGGACATGAGCTCCCCCATGCTCCTTTGTATACACAGAGCTGAAAAAAAGTATTTAATACATTTGCCTTCTCTTTGTCCCCAGTCACCCACTCTAGATTATTTTGTAAAGGGCCTACATGCTCAGACCTGGCCTTTTTACTATTAATATATTTGAAGAATTTTTTGGGGGTTGTCCTACTATGTTTTGCAATCTGTCGTTCGTTTTGAATTTTTGCATCCTTGATTTCCTTTTTACATGTTCTGTTAAATTCTTTGTAACATTTAAACGACACTAGTGTTCATTCATTTTTATATTTTTTAAAAGCTCTTTTCTTTTTGTTTATAGCTTCTTTAACTTTGGCTGTGAGCCACATTGGTTTTGTTTTTAGCCTTTTAAATTTATTACCCATGGGAATATACTTTGCAGTGAGGTCCCAAACAGTCTTTTTGAAGAATTCCCATTTCTGTTGTGTGTTTATCAGTGCAAATATTCCCTCCCAGTCTAAATCCTGGAGAGCAGCCCTCATCCTTGGAAAATTTGCTCTCTTGAAGTTAAGTGTTTTTATCTTTCCCGTATGTATTTCTTGTTTACAGCTAACATCAAATGAAATCATGTTATGATCACTGCTACCCAGGTGTTCCTTAATCTGGACATTAGTAATATGCTCTGCATGGTTTGAGATTACCAGGTCCAACAGAGCTTCATTCCTAGTTGAGGCCTCAATAAACTGGACCTTAAAATTGTCCTGTAATAGGTTTATAAATTTTTGCCCTTTAACTGTCCCAGTAGTGCCATTACTCCAGTCAATTTCTGGGTAGTTAAAATCCCCCATTATTATCACTGTCCCAGCCCTTGCAGCCCTTTCTATCTGTGCAAGAAGCTGAGTCTCCACCTCCTCGTTAACATTGGGTGGTCTATAACAAACTCCAATGATTAACTTTGAACTACGCACATCTATATGCAGTTCCACCCATAATGCTTCAGACTCATCACACTCTTCTTCAACCAGGTCCTCTTTCACACTTGCTTTGAGATCACTTCTCACATAGAGACAGACCCCGCCACCTTTCCTTTTTACCCTGTCTCTCCGAAAGAGTGCATAGCCAGGAATATTAATAGCCCAGTCTTGTGAGGATTGAAGCCAAGTTTCAGCAATACCGATTACATCATAGCTCTCCTCATGCACCAGAGCTTCCAACTCGCCTATTTTGCTTGGCAGACTTCTGGCATTGGTGTACAAACATTTTAATGCATTATTACATTTTGCTCTGGTGTTTTTCATATCATTTTTAGTAGTACGAATGGCACTATAGTTTGCAATGGCTGTTTGCAACATGGGAAATTTCTTGTCACCTGCTATAACCCTCCCCCCATCTATCCCCATTCCACTCTCCATTAATGTCTCCATTAATGTCACTTTTTAGATGATTACTATGCAATATTATGATACATGTATGTGTGTCTTTTCTATTGTACCACCTGTCACGGACATGGCCAGAGCGGAGGCTGTTGGAGAGGACTGTGTGCAAGCCTGTTGCCCACCGATTATGGGCCCTAGCATTTGAGGTGAATGAGAAATCCAGTCTGAACTGTATTAATCGGACTCAGTCATGTATATATTGTATGGGGACTCCTTACTGTATATTTGTGTCCCTGAAGAGGGAGGGGGGATTCCTCCAGCAGCCCCCTGCTGATAAGACTGATTCATTCTGCTGGGACACATCCTGTGAGGAGATGCTGGTGATATCAACATGTGTTTATGTTAATTGAGAGAGCTGATCACATTAGCCACCAACACTGGCTAATAGACGAATGGTCTAGGCTGAGGAGGGGGGAGATTGTTGTTTGTATTGTTAATTGTATTAATGTGTGAAGCTCGGTGCCCACAAGACTGTCATCTGGTCTGGTTACATTTTGTAGTAAATTAGGTCATGTTAATTAGGTTAGCTTTGAGTCATCCCTGCTGTATAAAGGTCTGTGAGATCTCAAAATAAAGTTAGTTCTGATGTACTCCAAGACTGGTGTTGTCTAGTTCTTGGGGTTCCTATGGCCAGATCCATTGGACTCGTGTTCCAGAACTTAGGAAGCGGTATATGACGGAAGCACTCAAATGGAGTGTGGGGCGTTCTGTGACATTGGTGGCAAGCAGCGGGAAAGCTTCCTGAAGTCTGGGACATCCAAACTTCCATCTGGATCCAAGGTCCAGATAGCAGAAGAGGAGAGGTACAGATACCAGCCGCCATGGATGAGGAATTCAGAAGGAGGTTGCGAGAGATGCAGATACAGCACAGAGGACCAGTATCGGAGCAGGTCCTGCTGGGATGGTGTGATTCTATTCGCTGCAAACTCTGGAAGGAAGCGCTAGCCCGGGAGCAGCGACACCAGGGAAAAGTTCTCCCCTCCATCGAGGAAAGGTACTGGTCGCAGTACGGACTGCGGGTGCGGTTTTTGGGAGAAAAACCACACAAGAAGCAGACAGCTGAATTAAGCAGGCTGATCTGGGCAGAGATAAAGCTGGATGAGAGCTACAGAGCCCTCCGGTGGCATGTATCCCAAGCATGTCCCTGGATAGCGGATGACAGCCCAACGGAAGGCTTAAGCTACGGCGGCTTGGGACTGTTGTTTGTGAAGCTGACAGGGGACTCTAACTTTGGGAGTGATTTGGAGCGGCGGGTGGACGAAATCATGGATTTCAGAGAAGGGCTACTGAACATTTCGGAAGTGCACTGGGCACAGGAAGATTTGGAGTTTCTGGCCGTTCAGGAATGGGAGCTAGAGATCGCCTACAGACGGCTGCTAGACATTGCTCAGTGCCAGGGCTGGGCTCCCTTTGCCTGGGACTATCAGGAAATACCAGCTGAAAACCCTGAAATCCTGGCTGAAGAGTCGGCAATGTGGCAGAGCGATAGTGTGCTTTGCCAACCTGCCCCCACAGCTATGGAGGCGGAGGTCTTATGGCGGATGCAGCAAGTGCTGACTGACCTTGATGATCCTGTTTCTGCATGGGATGATCTTGGATGGAGGAATGTGCCTGTCCAGCAGCATGCCAGAGAATCTGCAGTGGAAAATCTGGAGATTGCCATCCCCAAAACTGAAGTGCTGACAACAGGGCAGAGCTCTGCTAACCTCTGCCCAGCACTGATAACATCTTCTGGGTTCCATGGACAGGAGATGGTGAATCTCCATCCCCAGACACCAGTTGCAGAGACAGGGGATTTGATAGACTTTTCTGCTGAGGAAGAACCATCGGGTGAGCCCCCAGCAGAAGAGTTGGGATTAGGGCCAAACTTCATTGCGCTCTGCTCAGCACTGATGGCATCTTCTGAGTTCCACGGACAGGAGATGGTGAACCTCTATCCACAGACACCAGTTATAGAGGTAGAGGATTTAATAGACTTTTCTGCTGAGGAAGAACAACCTGATGAGCCTCCAGCAGAAGAGCTGCTATCAGGGCCAAAGTTCACTGTGTTCTGCCCAGCACCAACAGTGGCTTCAGCCTTCCTGAGAGAAGAGGTAGTCGGCCTTTCTCCCACAACAATGACAGGGACATGTGATTTTCTGCCAGCAGCATCTATGGAGTTAAAACAAACTTCTCCAGCTGAAGATCTGGTAACTGAACAGAGGGTCCAAGACCTCTGTCCCACACTTTTACCAATTCCAGAGACTGGGGATTTAATAGACGTTTCTGTAGAGGAGGAACCACCTGGCAAACCCCCAGCAGAAGTGCTGGCAACCGGACAGAGGGTCCAAGACCTCTGCCCCACACCTGCAGCAATTGTGGAGGCCCAAGGTGAGGAGGTGGCAGTCTATCGCGAGCTGCAGATCAGGATCCAAGGAGAGAATGCAGTCATCACCTCACAACTGCAGCTTGATCTGGTGTCGGTTGATGGGGCTTCAGTCCCCACCTGTATACCCCAGGGATGCTGGGCAGTCGGCCCAGATCCCCAACAGCAGGATGGAGTGAGCCCAGTCCCCCTGTCTTCTCTCCAGCGGCAGAAAGGATTCCAGGGAGAAGGGCCAGTCCAGGCCTCTCCCCAGCGGCAGATATGTTCTCTGAGAGAGGCAGAGGATGGCTGGGTGAGTAATGCACTGTTTGGGATGATTTGTTTGGGGTACTGTGTGGGTACAGGCAGTAGAGGACTGGAGCTGTGGACTAACTTCGGAGTCAACCCGTCTGGGGTCTCCTCCTGTGTTAGTCTCCTCCCGAAAGGGGAGAAATGTCACGGACATGGCCAGAGCGGAGGCTGTTGGAGAGGACTGTGTGCAAGCCTGTTGCCCACCGATTATGGGCCCTAGCATTTGAGGTGAATGAGAAATCCAGTCTGAACTGTATTAATCGGACTCAGTCATGTATATATTGTATGGGGACTCCTTACTGTATATTTGTGTCCCTGAAGAGGGAGGGGGGATTCCTCCAGCAGCCCCCTGCTGATAAGACTGATTCATTCTGCTGGGACACATCCTGTGAGGAGATGCTGGTGTTATCAACATGTGTTTATGTTAATTGAGAGAGCTGATCACATTAGCCACCAACACTGGCTAATAGACGAATGGTCTAGGCTGAGGAGGGGGGAGATTGTTGTTTGTATTGTTAATTGTATTAATGTGTGAAGCTCGGTGCCCACAAGACTGTCATCTGGTCTGGTTACATTTTGTAGTAAATTAGGTCATGTTAATTAGGTTAGCTTTGAGTCATCCCTGCTGTATAAAGGTCTGTGAGATCTCAAAATAAAGTTAGTTCTGATGTACTCCAAGACTGGTGTTGTCTAGTTCTTGGGGTTCCTATGGCCAGATCCATTGGACTCGTGTTCCAGAACTTAGGAAGCGGTATATGACGGAAGCACTCAAATGGAGTGTGGGGCGTTCTGTGACATTGGTGGCAAGCAGCGGGAAAGCTTCCTGAAGTCTGGGACATCCAAACTTCCATCTGGATCCAAGGTCCAGATAGCAGAAGAGGAGAGGTACAGATACCAGCCGCCATGGATGAGGAATTCAGAAGGAGGTTGCGAGAGATGCAGATACAGCACAGAGGACCAGTATCGGAGCAGGTCCTGCTGGGATGGTGTGATTCTATTCGCTGCAAACTCTGGAAGGAAGCGCTAGCCCGGGAGCAGCGACACCAGGGAAAAGTTCTCCCCTCCATCGAGGAAAGGTACTGGTCGCAGTACGGACTGCGGGTGCGGTTTTTGGGAGAAAAACCACACAAGAAGCAGACAGCTGAATTAAGCAGGCTGATCTGGGCAGAGATAAAGCTGGATGAGAGCTACAGAGCCCTCCGGTGGCATGTATCCCAAGCATGTCCCTGGATAGCGGATGACAGCCCAACGGAAGGCTTAAGCTACGGCGGCTTGGGACTGTTGTTTGTGAAGCTGACAGGGGACTCTAACTTTGGGAGTGATTTGGAGCGGCGGGTGGACGAAATCATGGATTTCAGAGAAGGGCTACTGAACATTTCGGAAGTGCACTGGGCACAGGAAGATTTGGAGTTTCTGGCCGTTCAGGAATGGGAGCTAGAGATCGCCTACAGACGGCTGCTAGACATTGCTCAGTGCCAGGGCTGGGCTCCCTTTGCCTGGGACTATCAGGAAATACCAGCTGAAAACCCTGAAATCCTGGCTGAAGAGTCGGCAATGTGGCAGAGCGATAGTGTGCTTTGCCAACCTGCCCCCACAGCTATGGAGGCGGAGGTCTTATGGCGGATGCAGCAAGTGCTGACTGACCTTGATGATCCTGTTTCTGCATGGGATGATCTTGGATGGAGGAATGTGCCTGTCCAGCAGCATGCCAGAGAATCTGCAGTGGAAAATCTGGAGATTGCCATCCCCAAAACTGAAGTGCTGACAACAGGGCAGAGCTCTGCTAACCTCTGCCCAGCACTGATAACATCTTCTGGGTTCCATGGACAGGAGATGGTGAATCTCCATCCCCAGACACCAGTTGCAGAGACAGGGGATTTGATAGACTTTTCTGCTGAGGAAGAACCATCGGGTGAGCCCCCAGCAGAAGAGTTGGGATTAGGGCCAAACTTCATTGCGCTCTGCTCAGCACTGATGGCATCTTCTGAGTTCCACGGACAGGAGATGGTGAACCTCTATCCACAGACACCAGTTATAGAGGTAGAGGATTTAATAGACTTTTCTGCTGAGGAAGAACAACCTGATGAGCCTCCAGCAGAAGAGCTGCTATCAGGGCCAAAGTTCACTGTGTTCTGCCCAGCACCAACAGTGGCTTCAGCCTTCCTGAGAGAAGAGGTAGTCGGCCTTTCTCCCACAACAATGACAGGGACATGTGATTTTCTGCCAGCAGCATCTATGGAGTTAAAACAAACTTCTCCAGCTGAAGATCTGGTAACTGAACAGAGGGTCCAAGACCTCTGTCCCACACTTTTACCAATTCCAGAGACTGGGGATTTAATAGACGTTTCTGTAGAGGAGGAACCACCTGGCAAACCCCCAGCAGAAGTGCTGGCAACCGGACAGAGGGTCCAAGACCTCTGCCCCACACCTGCAGCAATTGTGGAGGCCCAAGGTGAGGAGGTGGCAGTCTATCGCGAGCTGCAGATCAGGATCCAAGGAGAGAATGCAGTCATCACCTCACAACTGCAGCTTGATCTGGTGTCGGTTGATGGGGCTTCAGTCCCCACCTGTATACCCCAGGGATGCTGGGCAGTCGGCCCAGATCCCCAACAGCAGGATGGAGTGAGCCCAGTCCCCCTGTCTTCTCTCCAGCGGCAGAAAGGATTCCAGGGAGAAGGGCCAGTCCAGGCCTCTCCCCAGCGGCAGATATGTTCTCTGAGAGAGGCAGAGGATGGCTGGGTGAGTAATGCACTGTTTGGGATGATTTGTTTGGGGTACTGTGTGGGTACAGGCAGTAGAGGACTGGAGCTGTGGACTAACTTCGGAGTCAACCCGTCTGGGGTCTCCTCCTGTGTTAGTCTCCTCCCGAAAGGGGAGAAATGTCACGGACATGGCCAGAGCGGAGGCTGTTGGAGAGGACTGTGTGCAAGCCTGTTGCCCACCGATTATGGGCCCTAGCATTTGAGGTGAATGAGAAATCCAGTCTGAACTGTATTAATCGGACTCAGTCATGTATATATTGTATGGGGACTCCTTACTGTATATTTGTGTCCCTGAAGAGGGAGGGGGGATTCCTCCAGCAGCCCCCTGCTGATAAGACTGATTCATTCTGCTGGGACACATCCTGTGAGGAGATGCTGGTGTTATCAACATGTGTTTATGTTAATTGAGAGAGCTGATCACATTAGCCACCAACACTGGCTAATAGACGAATGGTCTAGGCTGAGGAGGGGGGAGATTGTTGTTTGTATTGTTAATTGTATTAATGTGTGAAGCTCGGTGCCCACAAGACTGTCATCTGGTCTGGTTACATTTTGTAGTAAATTAGGTCATGTTAATTAGGTTAGCTTTGAGTCATCCCTGCTGTATAAAGGTCTGTGAGATCTCAAAATAAAGTTAGTTCTGATGTACTCCAAGACTGGTGTTGTCTAGTTCTTGGGGTTCCTATGGCCAGATCCATTGGACTCGTGTTTCAGAACTTAGGAAGCGGTATATGACGGAAGCACTCAAGTGGAGTGTGGGGCGTTCTGTGACACCACCCTAATCAGGGATTTTTTTTATCATATTGATGTTTTTTGTCTTAATAAAACTTTTTTGATGATATATTTGTAGCACCCTCTACCATAAGGTAGGTGCTAGAATAGGATTTTTCTGGGTTTAAGATGTCAGTGTAGGCGAATTTAGCCAGACCTGTGCTTTAGGCTGGGCCTGGTTGTTTTGATTTGGGATTGGGAGTGTTTAGTGTAGTGGTGGGTCTGACTCAGAGGCGCCTCCCCTGCTTTCAGGAAGATTGTTCTGGAACAGAGGTTGGACTTGAGGTTTGAGTGACAGGCAGCTCATGTGAGGAGCTCTGACCAATAACCAGTCGGTATTGGCAGGCCTCCCATATAATCTGGGGTCACATGCAGCCAGGGAGGAGCTCTGAAGGTGCAGGAAAAGGAGAATGGAGTTAGAGGTAGCTACCACTGAGCGTCCCCATGTGGAGGGGCACGCCGAGCGCAGAAGAGGGATGGAGGAGCTGCTAGGATGTATTCCTGGATAAAGATCTTCACCATGGAGTTGGTGTCAAGCTGCTGTGATCGGTGAACACAGGACTTGCACACAGGAGGAGATCGGTGAAGGAGAAATAACAGTAGGACCGAGGAGAGTAGAACAAAGTTCTGTGACCAGGGAACACAGAGCTTGCCATTTGGAGAAGGTCAGTGTGCAATAAGAAAAAGGAGAATTGATGAGAGTAGTGCAGAATGCTGTGGCCGGGGAATGCAGTGTTTGCAGTTATGGACTGGCTGGGAACAGTAGTCCGCCTATTACCATATGCTAGTCCATCGGGGAGAGGTACCGAGTATCTCTGGCCTGGTAAAGCACTTTGGTAATACCTTCCAAGAGACTGTGTAGCTACCAAATTCACTGAGCCACCGGGAGAGGTATTGCATGCCTCTGGCTTATTGATTTGCTAAAGACACACCATTCAGAGACTTCATTACAGTAACAAAGTACAGCCAGCAAGCTGGGGTTATTCAGAGTGATACCTTCTTGTTCTATTGGAAGTGAAGCAACAGTAATCTAACAGTTTTGCAGTAGAGGATTTGTACAAGGAGAGAGGAATTCAGAGGAGTGATATTCTGCAGGAGTCAGTGCAGAGGAGGAGAAGCAATAGTTTGCAGAGGAGATGTACAGAGGAAATAGACTGTGAATGTTTGAGGTGCATCACTTCAAGGCTAAAGCTGCTAATCAATGTCTTAACAATGTGATGACAATTCAATAAGTGCTATGGGCATCCCATATCTTCCCTTACACCAACCAAGTTTTGTCCCGCAATAAACGCAACAAAACTACGCAAATGACTGCTCATTGTCTCAAGTGATATATGGGGGTCTTGCAGCAGGGTGATTTGGCAGATTGTTTGTCAGTAGTGCTTACACTTTGGCTACTTATTTGTTGTATTTCAAAATTGCCTTAAAATCCCACCTCTCAGGTACCCACTTTTTTCATATACTCAGGGATGATGGCAATTTACACACCAAGCTGCATGAGTCTTTTAATACAGTACAAACAAAATATAAATTCTTTGGGTCTGGTATAGATTTTGGGGGGACCTTGTGCCATTTTTTTTGCCACAAGGCCCCCCCCCAAAATCTATACCATACCCATATCCAGGCATGATGCCCAGGAAACAGGCAGACAAGTGTGCACCCCCTGATCCATACCAGGCTACATGACCTCAACATAGGGTGGGTGCTTTGCCAGTAGGGCCCCCGGCAAAACACCTTGTCCTCATGTTGATAAGGATAAGGGCCTCTTCCTCACAACCCTTGCCCAGTGGTTGTGCAGGTGCGATGGGGGGTGACATTCGATTCTGGAAGCCTGTCATGTATCAGGTGAGACCAGAACTGATGGACAGCAACAGAGGAAACCAAACGTATATAAGTGAGAATATTGTGATTTAAAACACATCCACCTCCAATATAATACAGTGCACAACCAACCAAATCACAGACAGAGACCCACAAATAACAATAGTCAGAAAGATATATATCTATATCTATCTATCTATCTATCTATAGATAGATAGATAGATAGATAGATAGATAGATAGATAGATAGATAGATAGATAGATAGATAGATAGATAGATAGATAGATAGATAGATAGATAGATAGATAGATAGATAGATAGATAGATAGATAGAGATATCTATCTATATATAGATAGAGATATATATCTATATATAGATATATATCTCTATCTATATATAGATATATATATCTATCTATATATAGATAGATATATATATATATATATCTATATATATATATATATAGATATATATATATATATATCTATATATATAATGGGGAATACCGGAATCATAAACATAAGCAGGTCAGGGTCATCAACGGGAGGTCAGCAGATGGGGACAGGGAACAAACAGGACAATGAGAGGATGGATGGTTAAGGCTTCAGGGCAAGGGTAAGAGTAACAGGGACACAGGAGGGGCAGGTTAAAGTACAGGGTTCAGGTACAGAGACAGGATAAGGATCAGGTACAGAGCTCTCAGGTTCAGGTCATGGCACAAAGAAGATACCAAGGCAAAGTGTGTGTGTGCTTGCCGGGTATTTATACACATCTCCTGCAATCAGGCTCAGGTGACGCCTGATTGCAGGAGATGATGTCGGCTCCACACTGCCAGGAACCACCCGCTGGTGGACACCAATACTGCGGCCCAAAGATCAAATAGTACCACCAGCAGGCAAAGCACCCCTGACAGTTCCAGGCTGCCAGGAGACACCCGCTGGTGGACATCAGTACTGCACGCCAAATGTCTGACAGCACCACTAGCAGGTGGAACCTTTCCTGACAAAGTCCCTTTAAGAAGGGAGTCCCCAGATCCAGGCCACCTCCATGTGAAAGAGTAGGGGTACATAGTATTTAATGAGCACTAATGTGTTTATATAGACTAAATATATCCAGGTAAAGGCACAAAAATTAACCTTCAATGGTTGTTCACCCATATTGATATTGCTCAATTTGACAAGGCGGGGGTGGTTGTCTCCATGGATGCGAAAAAGCTTTTGATTTGGTTGAATGGGAATACCTCTGCACAGTTCTTAGTACGTTTAGGTTTGGCCCTACATTTAATTCTGGATAAAAGATGCAAATGATTTACCTTGCACCAATGATCTGTGTGCCAACCAACTATATTTTATCAACACTTTTTCGTAGAGGTATAAGGCAGAGAGGCTCCCTATTCCCTGGGCTATTCACATTACCCTTGGAACCTCTAATGCTGCGTACACACGATCGGAATTTCCGACAATAAATGTTCGATGGGAGCTTGTTGTCAGAAATTCCGACCGTGTGTATGCTCCATCGGACATTTTTTGTCGGAATTACCGACAACAAAAATTTGAGAGCTGATTCTCAGATTTTCCGACAACAAAATCCGTTGTCGGTAATTCCGATCGTGTGTACACAATTCCGACGCACAAAATTCCACGCATGCTCGGACTCAAGCAGAAGAGCCGCAGTGGCTATTGAACTTCATTTTTCTCGGCTCGTCGTACGTGTTGTACGTCACCGCGTTCTTAACGCTCGGAATTTACAACAACATTTGTGTGACCGTGTGTATGCAAGACAAGTTTAAGCCAACATCTGTTGGAAATAAATCCAGGATTTTGTTGTCGGAATGTCCGATCGTGTGTACGCGGCATAACTGTTCAACTCAGAGTGCCAGATTTGGTGCGAGGGCTTTTGGCCTGTCTGTTGGAAGAAAAACTGTTCCTATTTGCAGACGATACCCTGCTCTATCTTAGGGATACAGCCACATCCCTGCCATATCTTAGGAATCCAGCAACATCCCCTGCAAAAATACAGTGGGATAAATCTCTGCTGCCCCCTCCCCCAACTACAGGTTGAGATGAACACACCACTTCGCTGGATCAATTGTTGAGTTACACTATGCGATTTATTATGATTTATCTGTGTTCATAACTTAGTTATCATCGTTCTGTGTCTTTAAGCTGTATTCTTCATTCTAAGCTGAACTCTTTCTCTCACTGTACTTCTGTATACTCCTTCCCCCTCCCTCCCTCTGGAATCATTCCACGCAGGACCGTCTTTAGGGCAGGGCAAAAGAGGCAGCTGCCCTGGGCCCTGTCATTGTTGTGGGGCCCAAAGCAGTTACCTAATACTTACCAACTAACTGTTCCTTGAAGTTTTAGTTCCGTGCTATGTCCTGATATCTCAGTGTGAAGTGCTGCTACTAATGCTGCCCAGCTCTGCCCTATTGTTGTGTACAGATGACTCACCTGCAGACCCTGTGTTTACTTGTAAATAACCAGCATTAATATGTAAATAGCGGCTGCATTCATTTGTAAATAGCCATGGACCGGAGGCATTCATATGTAAATAGAGGTGGCATATGTATATCATGCCCCCCTGAGGTCATATCCACCATCACCTATACTGAATGCTGCCCACTGGGGAGATGAAGAGGCATGCTTGAAATTCCTGCCTGAAACAGTGGTCATTCAGCTTAACATCAGCCTGTTCTGCAAAGGCAAGCAAATTGGAGGAGGGTAGGGTAGTGTGGGGTGTGCAGAGGTAGGCAGAGAAGGAATTATAATTTGGTTGCACAGGTGAGCAAGTAGGGGATGTATAGAGGTAAGGAAGGTGGGAAGGTGGGTGCAAAGATGAGCAGAGCAGGCAGGTAGCGTTAAAGGGAGGAGGGTTGGAGTGGAGAGAATGGGGGAGGTTTGGGGTGCAGAGGTTAGCAGGGGTTATAGGATACAAAGGTGTACTGACAGACTGGATAAAGATGTAGGTCGCGTGTAGGGCAGCACAATTATTTCAATGGGCTGCTCTATGCGCTAGATATGCAGAAGAAAGTCCCTAACCCTTTTTCAAAATCACACATCACATGTCAGCAGTAGGGATGAGCCGAACACCCCCCGGTTCGGTTCGCACCAGAACCTGCGAACGGACCGAAAGTTCGCACGAACGTTAGAACCCCATTGACGTCTATGGGACTCGAACGTTTGAAATCAAAAGTGCTCATTTTAAAGGCTAATTTGCATGGTATTGTCCTAAAAAGGTTTTGGGGACCCGGGTCCTACCCCAGGGACATGTATCAATGCAAAAAAAACTTTTAAAAACGGCCGTTTTTTCGGGAGCAGTGATTTTAATGATGCTTAAAGTAAAAAAAAAAAAGTGAAATATTCCTTTAAATATCGTACCTGGGGTGTGTCTATAGTAGGCCTGTAAAGTGGCTCGTGTTTCCCGTGTTTAGAACAGTCCCTGCACCAAATGTCATTTTTAAAGGAAAAAATCTCATTTAAAACTGCTTGCGGGTTTAATGTCATGTCGGGTCATGGCAATATGGATGAAAATCAGTGAGACAAACGGCATGGGTACCCCCCAGTCCATTACCAGGCCCTTTGGGTCTTGTATGGATATTAAGGGGAACCCCGCACCCAAATTAAAATAAGGAAAGGCCCTATATACTCTGAACAGCAGTATACAGGCGGTGCAAACAAGACAGGGACTGTAGGTTTGTTGTTAAGTAGAATCTCTTTGTAATTTTGAACGGGTAAATTTTTAAAGCGTTTAGCTCCAGCCAAAAAATCTTTTTTAAGCTTTTTGGAAAACATAGGGAAGGGTTATCACCCCTGTGACATTTGTTTTTCTGTCTTTCCTCCTCTTCAGAAGATTTCACCTCACTTTTTGTCCCAATGAAAAATGTTTTTTGAAAATTTGGGTTTTTTGTGGAACAAGGATTGGAAAGCATCAGTGGAAAGGAGAAATTGTTTTCCCATATTAACTCTTACAGGAGAGAATTTCCCTTCCTAGGGGTAGATTTCATCTCACTTCCTGTTGTCTCCTTCCGTTTGCAAGTAGGAGTCGTTTGTAAGTTAGATGTTTGAAAGTAGGGGCCTGCCCTATATACTCAGCAGAAATTTGGGCCTTAGGTGTTGCTGTGGCACAACACTGTAAGCCCTCACAGGGCCCTGCTGTGAAATATTAGATCAAGAATTGTAATTACATGCCCCTGTTGAACAGGAGCTGAAAAATTAGGCCTTAGGCACTGGTGCCACAACACTGCAACCCCTTACAGACACTCTAGTTGGAACGCAGGAACGAGCCCTGCTGCAAAGTATTGCATCAAAAATTGTAATTACACGCCCCTGTTAGACAGGGGCAGAAAAATTGGGCCTTAGGCACTGGTGCTGGTGCCACAACACTGCAACCCCTCACAGACACTCTAGTTGGAACGCAGGAACGAGCCCTGCTGCAAAGTATTGCATCAAAAATTGTAATTACACGCCCCTGTTAGACAGGGGCAGAAAAATTGGGCCTTAGGCACTGGTGCTGGTGCCACAACACTGCAACCCCTCACAGACACTCTAGTTGGAACGCAGGAACGAGCCCTGCTGCAAAGTATTGCATCAAAAATTGTAATTACACGCCCCTGTTAGACAGGGGCAGAAAAATTGGGCCTTAGGCACTGGTGCTGGTGCCACAACACTGCAACCCCTCACAGACACTCTAGTTGGAATGCAGGAACGAGCCCTGCTGCAAAGTATTACATCAAAAATTGTAATTAACACGCCCCTGTTAAACAGGGGCTGAAAAATTGTGCCTTAGGCACTGGTGCTGGCGCCCAGAACCAAAAATGTTCTTACAAGCTATCAGCGTGATGATTGAGGAGGAAGAGGATAATTACTCAGGGATAGTCACTCAGCATCAGCATAGGCAGTCTTTGAAGGGATCTGAGATTTCAAAAAAAATTATTCGGTTACATCAGCATCAGGTGCTTGGTAGCTGGTGGTGATCCAAGACTCATTCATTTTTATGAAGGTCAGCCGATCGACCGAGTCGGTGGACAGACGCACCCTGTGATCGGTTACCACGCCTCCAGCAGCACTGAATGTGTGTTCCGAAAGAACGCTGGATGCAGGACAGGCCAGTAGCTCAATTGCATACTGTGCAAGCTCTGGCCAGTGATCCATCCTCAAGACCCAGTAACCCAGAGGATTTTCGGTGGGAAAGGTGTCCAAGTCTGATCTTGCCCCTAGGTATTCCTGCACCATGTAAAACAGACGCTGGCGATGGTTGCTGGAACCGATCATACCTTGGGGCTGCGGACCAAAAAATTGTCTGAACGCATCGGTCAGACGGCCACCTTCTCCACCGCTCCTTCTTTGACTGACCGAAGCCTCAGCAACACGTTGTCCAGAAACAGGAGTTTGTAACCTCCCAGTCTCTGGGAACGCATTGCACAGACCTTTCTGCAAGGCCTCCCGAAGATGTTTCATCCTCTGCTCCCTCTGCGATGGCAAGATAAGGTCCGCAACCTTACCCTTGTAACGTGGATCAAGGAGGGTTGCCAGCCAGTATTGGTCCTTCTCCTTGATACCACGAATACGAGGATCCTTACGCAGGCTTTGCAGGATCAGGGAGGCCATGCAGCGTAGGTTTGCTGAGGCATTCGGTCCGGAGTCCTCTGGGTCACTAAGGACGACAACGTCCGCAGCCACCTCCTCCCAGCCACGTACAAGTCCATGTGTTTCTTGGGACTGATCCCTTAAAGACTGCTGCTGATGCTGAGTGCCAGGCTCCACCTCCATACTGACACAATCTTCCTCCTCCTCCTCCTCCTCCTCGTCCTCTTCCTGTGTGATCGGCGGGCACGCAGGAACACTGTCTGGATAAAGGGGGCCTTGAGAGCTAAGGAAGTCCTCCTCTTCCTGCCTCTGTTCTGCCTCAAGTGCCCTGTCCATTATTCCACGCAGCGTGTGCTCCAACAGGTGGACAAGGGGGACAGTGTCACTGATGCATGCACTGTCACTGCTCACCATCCTCGTGGCCTCCTCGAATGGTGACAGGACAGTGCATGCATCCCTGATCATGGCCCACTGGCGTGGGGAAAAAAAACCAAGCTCCCCTGACCCTGTCCTGGTGCCATAGTCGCACAGGTACTCATTGATGGCCCTCTGCTGCGTGTGCAGCCGCTGCAGCATGGCCAACGTTGAGTTCCACCTGGTGGGCATGTCACAGATTAGGCGGTTCTTGGGCAGGTTAAACTCCTTTTGGAGGTCCGTCAGCCGAGCACTGGCATTATATGACCGGCGGAAATGCACACAGACTTTCCTGGCCTGCCTCAGGACATCCTGTAAGCCCGGGTACCTGCCCAAGAACCGCTGCACCACCAAGTTAAGGACGTGAGCCAAACAGGGCACATGGGTCATTTGTCCCTGTCGGAGGGCAGAGAGGAGGTTGGTGCCATTGTCGCAAACCACCATTCCTGCCTTAAGTTGGCGTGGCGTCAACCACCTCTGAACCTGCCCCTGCAGAGCTGACAGAACCTCTGCCCCAGTGTGGCTTCTGTCCCCCAAGCACACCAGCTCAAGCACCGCATGGCATCTTTTGGCCTGCGTACTTGCGTAGCCCCTTGAACGACTACAGAGCACTGCTGGTTCCGAGGAAGAGGCCATGGAGGAAGAAGAAGAGGAGGGGGTGGAGGAGAGAGGTGTGTCACAATCAGCATTTTGGAGGCGTGGTGGCGGAACAACCTCCAACACTACTGCACCTTGTCCTGCATCCTTCCCAGCTGCCAGCAGAGTCACCCAATGTGCCGTTAAACTTAGGTAACGTCCCTGTCCATGCCTGCTGGACCATGAGTCAGCGGTACTATGCACCTTACCGCTGACCGCCCTGTCCAGCGAGGCATGGACATTGCCTTCCACATGCCGGTAGAGAGCCGGAATCGCCTTCCGTGAGAAAAAGTGGCGTTTGGGTACCTGCCACTGAGGAACCGCACATTCCACAAACTCACGGAAGGGGGCAGAGTCTACCAACTGAAAAGGCAGCAGTTGAAGTGCTAGCAATTTTGCCAAGCTAGCATTCAACCGCTGGGCATGTGGATGGCTGGGAGCAAACTTCTTTCGGCGGTGCAGCAGCTGGGGCAGGGAAATTTGCCTGGTACAATCTGACGTCGGTGTACCAAAAGCAGATTGCCCACAAGTACTTGGCTGTGAAACACCTAATTCTACACCTTCATTCCTCTCACTGCAGGTCACAGAGAGGACTGGAGGTCTAGTGGGGTTGGAAATCTCAGCTGATGAGGAGCAAGGAGAGATCCTCTTTGTTCTTTGGTGTGGGTCTTTTAGATACGCTTGCCAACGAACTGCATGGCAGGTCAACATATGTCTGGTCAAGCATGTGGTACCCAAGCGGGAGATGTTTTGGCCACGTGAGATACGCTTGAGACATATGTTGCAAATAGCAGCGGTGCGATCTGATGCACTCATCTCAAAAAAGGCCCACACCAAAGAACTTTTTGAATAACGTGCAGAGACTGCAGCGCCCTGCACATGTGGAGCTTTGGGGTGTGATGCAGTCAATGTGCTGCCCTTAGGCTGGCCCCTGGAGGGCATCCTGCCTCGTTGGTGATGTGCCGCCTCCTCCTCCTCCTCCTCCTCCTCTCTCCTATCAGGCACCCACGTTGAGTCAGTGACCTCATCATCCCCTCCCTCCTCATCACTGGAGCAAACCTGGCAGTATGCTGCAGCAGGGGGAGCATGACTGCCAGATTGCTGTCCTTCTTGGGCACCCCCTCTGTCCGTGCTCATGTTACTGCCTTCATCGAGCTCAGTATCATCATCAGAGCCTTCCAAACGCTGGGCATCCTCCTGGAGCATGTACCCAACACTGTGGTCAAACAGTTCGAGGGAATCCTCATGAGGACATGGTGGAGCTAGGGAAGGAGTCACTGATGACATTGAGCTGAGGGAAGAGGCCGCTGCTTTGCCAGACAAAGCACCCTGGGCATGGGTGAGAGAGGATGAGGAGGATGAGGACGGCTTGGTCATCCACTCGACCAAGTCTTCCGCATGTTGCGGCTCAACACGGCCAGCTGCCGTAAAAAAGGCCCAGCGTGTCCCATGGCCACGTGCTGATGAGGATGCACCGTCTCCACGACCAGCACTAGACACAGAGCCTGCTTGCCCTCTCTTATTGGCTTGTGACTGTCTGCCTCTCCTTCTTGGCCTTCCAGACATACTAATGGCCTGTAGCTGCACTAAGCTGGGATAGAACACCAGTAATTTTCTTCAGGTAGCTTTATATACTGTAACCAGACAAGCCTGCCTGTCAGTAGGAAGATAACAGGAACAGATCTAGCTGAACACTGTGAGCAGGACGCACTGTACTAAATGTAAATAGTCTAGCTGCCTGACCGTGGTACTAATAGGATCAAATAGAACACCAGTAATTTTCTTCAGGTAGCTTTATATACTGTAACCAGACAAGCCTGCCTGTCAGTAGGAAGATAACAGGAACGGATCTAGCTGAACACTGTGAGCAGGACGCACTGTACTAAATGTAAATAGTCTAGCTGCCTGACCGTGGTACTAATAGGATCAAATAGAACACCAGTAATTTTCTTCAGGTAGCTTTATATACTGTAACCAGACAAGCCTGCCTGTCAGTAGGAAGATAACAGGAACGGATCTAGCTGAACACTGTGAGCAGGACGCACTGTACTAAATGTAAATAGTCTAGCTGCCTGACCGTGGTACTAATAGGATCAAATAGAACACCAGTAATTTTCTTCAGGTAGCTTTATATACTGTAACCAGATAAGCCTGCCTGTCAGTAGGAAGATAACAGGAACGGATCTAGCTGAACACTGTGAGCAGGACGCACTGTACTAAATGTAAATAGTCTAGCTGCCTGACCGTGGTACTAATAGGATCAAATAGAACACCAGTAATTTTCTTCAGGTAGCTTTATATACTGTAACCAGACAAGCCTGCCTGTCAGTAGGAAGATAACAGGAATGGATCTAGCTGAACACTGTGAGCAGGACGCACTGCACTAAATGTAAATAGTCTAGAAGATAACAGGAACGGATCTAGCTAAACTGAATACAGTGTATATATATATATGCAACACCTGGGATGCATATATATACACAATACAATGTAAGTGCAGCTAACTGACTGACTGTTCTGCCTAATCTATCTAACTCAAATCAAATGACACTGTCTGTCTCTCTCTCTCTCTCTCAATGAACGCCGGAACACACACTACACAGGGCCGCCGTGCAGGCGGCCTTATATAGTGTGGGGCGTGTACTAAATCCCCTGAGCCATAATTGGCCAAAGCCTCCTTGGCTTTGGCCAATTATGGCTCTCTGTTCAGGCGGCGCTGTGATTGGCCAAGCATGCGGGTCATAGTGCATGCTTGGCCAATCATCAGCAAGCAATGCACTGCCATGCCGCAGTGAATTATGGGCCGTGACGTGCCACACGAATTTGGCGCGAACGGCCCATATCGTTCGCAATTCGGCGAATGGGCGAACAGCCGATGTTCGAGTCGAACATGGGTTCGACTCGAACACGAAGCTCATCCCTAGTCAGCAGATGCATGAGGGTCTCATTAACAATTAATGGCACTGCTATGTACCTGCTAAAGGGCAGCACGTTTCTGTGGTGTCAGGAAAGCGATTTTGCATGCGTTCCCGACACACAAAAATGTGAACGCAGGCTAAATGTCTCAGTTACATTGGTCAGTGTAAATCTTCTCATTACATTGGTGCTTGGTGTAGAATCCTTTCATTCACACTAGTGGCCAGTGTGAAGGTCCCCCTTACATTAGTGGTCAGTGTAAATCCCTCCTTACATTGGTGGTTACTGTGAATGCTCTTATTACATTAGTGGTCGGTGTAAATCCCCTTTACATTGGTAATCAGCGTAAATCTTCTCATTACATTGGGGCTCGGTGTACAATCCTTTTATTCACACCAGTGGCCAGTGTGAAGGTCTCCCTCCTTACATTGGTGGTTACTGTGAATGCTCCTATTACATTAGTGGTCAGTGTAAATCCCCTTTACATTGGTGGTCATTGTAAATCTTCTCATTACATTGGGGCTTGGTGTATAATCCTTTTATTCACACTAGTGGCCGATGTGAAGGTCCACCTCCTTACATTGGTGGTTACTGTGAATGCTTCTATTACATTAGTGGTCAGTGTAAATCCCCTTTACATTAGTGGTCAGTGTAAATCTTCTCATTACATTGGGGCTTGGTGTACAATCCTTTTATTCACACTAGTGGCCAGTATGAAGGTCTCCCTGCTTTCATTGGTGGTTACTGTGAATGCTTCTATTACATTGGTGGCCAGTGTTGAAACTCCTCTTTATGTTGGTAGTCGGTCAAAAAAAATCAGCATTGCCATTGAACACATCCTCCCCTCCCCCCAGCACTGCCACTGATCCCAGGAGTTTTAGGATCCCTAGGAGTTTTCTGGCTATTGATGGGTCCCCTCACCACCACAGTCCATGGTATGCAGGAAGGTGGAGAGCGAAATTGCATGGAGGGTGGGTGGGGGGCCCAAGAAAATGTTTTCCCAGGGTCCAATCAATATTAAAGATGGCCCTGATTCCACTGAATTCTGTCTTGGTGTAAACATCTTTCCAAGTGGCTTACAACATCAACGTTTTTCTACCTATGAGTATCCTTCATTAAAGGAACATTTGAATGGCTTCATCGTCTGTCTCCTCAACGTAAGTTTATTCATCGAGTTAAACTGTCTGAGTTGATAAATAAAAATCTTGCGAGCTACCAATAATATATTAGGCTGAAAGCCTTGAAATAAGCATCCTGTTGATGCAAGGAAATGTAATAATGCCTTTCAGCTGCTGACACCAGTCACACTCCCATATGTTGTGTTTAAATCGAACAATTATATATAAATATTGTGCTGCGCAGTGTAAATATCTCTACATATTACTGCAAACTAAATATTCAAACTTGCTATCAATCCATAAAGTGCAAGTGCAAAAATAAATAAATGTTGTGTACCTCTACATAAATTAATCTTCTACAATATAACACAATGAATATAAAACAATTCCAATTGATATGGTGCAAATACAAAATAATATCTAAAAATAAAGAATATTTAAATATGTGCTATAAATATTCCACTGCAATAAATCAATGTGAACAAATTTTACACATAAAAAAATTAAATCCTTAAATGATTGTTTGAGCTATATATAGTTCTTCCAAAGAAAATTTCAAAGAAAATTCAAGGATGGATGGTGCTGTATATATTCCAGTCCAATAAATCAATCTGAACAAATTCTACACATAAAAATAAATAAATAAATCCTTAAACGATCGATCGATCTATATTTGTAGTCAGAGTCTTCGAGTTAGAAAGTGATACCCCTAAGCACCGAGGCCTGAGGTGTGCCTTGGCCTGACTGGTCAGTATGCCTGAAAAGAGGGCATACCCTGAATGTAAGAAAAAGTATTATGAGTAAGTATGAATATTGGGGGAAACGGGTGGGTGGGAACCCAGAACGCCCACGAGCCCTGACCTGACAGAGGAGGAGGCTTAAATAGTCCTCTCAGACTCCTCCCACAAATGCAGGCTAGCCTCTGGCCAGCCTTTGTACTTGTAGTCAGAGTCTTCGAGTTAGAAAGTGATACTCCTAAGCACCGAGGCCTGAGGTGTGCCTTGGCCTGACTGGTTAGTATGCCTGAAAAGAGGGCAAAAAGGCGCAAATTTAGGTGAAAAAGGGAAGGTAACAATCCATCAAGTGGAGTAGTGCGCGCCCGGATGGCAACAGTATATATCTGATAAGTGTCCGTTATGGCAGGAGAAACCCCCGACTCGGTGATGAGACAGAACCCCTTATAGAAACCTGCGAAGCTACCCAGAACCCAACGAAACGTCCCTTGAACGATTGGACAGAGCCTGAAGCCCGAGACGACCCAGACATGAGAATGAACTGCTGTGAATGAGAGGATGCGTGGGGGAAGGGGAGCCATGGCTGACCCGAGGAGCCCCTGCGAAATGATAGCCGAGAAGATCAAAACTTCGACCAGACCCTGGGAAGTGCTCCGTGAAACCCTCCCCCCAAGCACTGGCCTACCCATACTGGTATGGGAAAGAGCGAGGGTAAGTGCCAAAGGACAACTGGCAGGAGTTCAAAATGCTAAATACCTGAAGGATGTGATGGAGTAGGTGGTTGAGGCCCAAGCCCTAAGGCAGTAAGCACTGACAACATGGAGAAACCATGCCAGACACCGAATACTGGTCCCACCTGATTTGATCAGGTCGTGCTGCAGCCGAGTCTGAATCCTGAACCGAGAAAGGAGGGCCAGACTCCACACCGGGGAAATGAGTCCCATGGCCTGAAACAGTCATACCCAAAGTGACTGAAACCCCCCTACCTGACACCGGCCGGGGAACGGAAAAGATGACTGGACTGACGTCCCTGAGCAGTCTTCCAGGCCACATCCTAGACAAGATATCAGGCCCGAGAGTAGAATCCAGAATCATGACGACGTTTGCCCAAACCTACCACTTAAGGACCAACAAGGGGATGATGAATGCCAATGCAGCCTAACCTGAGAACATGAACAAGAGAAATGACAGGCAACAATACATGAGAACAGCAATTCCCCTCTGTGCCTACCCAAGTATGAGAACATGAGTAGAAATGTCAAGACCACTGCGCGTGAATGAAGCTGATGACGGACCACCCCCCCCTCGTGTAAGTAGTGAATGAGCCCGAGTAACCTGCTGGACAGAGACAGGTAATTAACTGAAAACTCAGGGCTGGTGTACCCACAGACCGTGGTGGGTAATCGTACAGGTGTGGTGAATGAATGTGCATCATATGACGTATGTTATACAGGCGAGAAGATTGTGGTCAACAATCATTAACAAACGAAACCTCAGCCCGTATGGATCTGTAGACGTGACAGATCCTGACATGTGAGCCCTAGCTAACTGACCCAGGTACAAACATGAACAAAGATACAATGAGACATGACAAACAATGAAGATAAAAACCAGTTACCGAAGTATGCCGTGACTGAACAACAACACCCCTCTGAGAAACGCTGTGACAGGAAATGCTGAGACTGAACACTGAGGTAGAAAGGCTATGACAGAAATCTTGGAGCAGAAGCGCACTGACAGCAATGTTTGACAGAAAACCCTACAACAGAAATGCTGAAACTGAAAGCTGAGGCAGGAACGTGAGAACCGAAACCCTGGGCAGAGCGTAATGACAAATGCTGAGACTGAAATCCTGGGGCAGAAATGCAATGACAGAAATCCTGGGGCAAAAACACTATGACAGAACACTATGACAGAACAATATGACAGAAATACTGAGGCAGAAAAGCAAAGACAGAAATCCTGGGGCAGAAACGCCATGACAGAAATCCTAGGGCAGAAATGCCATGACCGAAATCCTGGGGCAGAAACGCTATGACAGAACGCTAAGGCAGAAATGTAATGACAGAAAACCTGGGGCAGAAACACCAAGACAGAAAAGCTGAGACTGAACGCCAAGCCAGAAATGCTGGGGCAGAATGCCGCCATGACAGAAATCTGGGGCAGAAACGCTGTGATAGAAATCCTGGGCAGAAACGCTATGACAGAAATCTTGGGCAGCAATGCTGTGACAGAAAACCTGGGGCAGAAATGCCTTGACAGAAATGCAGAGACTGTGCGCTGAGACAGAAATGTGAGGGTAGAACACTATGACAGCAATGTTGGGGCAGAACGTTGTGACAGAAATGCTGGGGCCGAACGCTATGACAGAAATGCTGGGGCAGAACATTCTGCCAGAAATGCTGGGGCCGAACGCTATAACAGAAATGCAGGGGCCGAACACTATGACAGAAATGCAGGGGCCGAACACTATGACAGAAATGCAGGGGCCGAACGCTATGACAGAAATGCAGGGGCCGAACGCTATGACAGAAATGCAGGGGCTGAACGCTATGACAGAAATGCAGAGGCCGAACGCTGTGACAGAAATGCAGGGGCCAAACGCTGTGACAGAAATGCAGGGGAAGAACACTGTGACAGAAATGCAGGGGAAGAACGCTGTGACAGAAATGCAGGGGAAGAACGCTGTGACAGAAATGCAGGGGAAGAACGCTGTGACAGAAATGCTGGGGAAGAACGCTGTGACAGAAATGCTGGGGAAGAACGCTGTGACAGAAATGCTGGGGAAGAAAGTTGTGACAGAAATGCTGGGGAAGAACGTTGTGACAGAAATGCTGGGGAAGAACGCTAAGACAGAAATCCTGGGGCAGAAAGCTAAGACAGAAATCCTGGGGCAGAACACTAAGACAGAAATCCTGGGGCAGAACGCTAAGACAGAATTCCTGGGGCAGAACGCTAAGACAGAAATCATGGGGTAGAAACGCTGAGACAAACCGCTGAGACAGAAATGCCGGGGTAGCACGCTTATGATGGAAATGCTGGGGCAGAACACTATGATAGGAATGCTAGGGCAGAATGCTAAGACAGAAATGCTGGACGTTGCAACAGAAATGCTGAGGTATAAATGCTGACAGAAATGCAGGGCTGAACATGACAGAAACGCTGGGGCAGTAACGCCATGACAGAAATGCAGGGCTGAACATGACGACAGACATGCTGGGGCAGAACACCCTGACAGAAATGCTGGGGGAGAATGCTGCGACAGAACTGCTGAGGCAGAAAACGCTATGACAAGAACGCTATGACAGGAGTACTATGATAGCAAAATGCTGACACTAAAACGCCTAGATAGAAACGCTGTGATGGAAACCTGAGGCTGAAGTGCTATGACAGAAATCCTGGGGCCGAAACGCCATGATGAAACACTAGTACCTGAAGCTGTGAATGCCCGGGAGGCGTGCGGGGATCTCCCCCCCATGATGCCCCATGTGCGTACCGGGAGGTGAGCAGGCGGGTGAGCACCCTCCGCCCCCTCCCCCATGAGAACCTGGAAGCGTGCGGGCGATTCCTCCGTGATGCACGGTGTGAGTTCCAGGGAGGTGAGGTGAAGTGGCGGGTGAGTGGATAAAAGGTGAACGAACAGACGCCCCCCCTGCTCCCCTCAGGAGAGGTGGGCTGCCGGCCCCCCAGCGCTGGCAGGACACACAGGGATGAGGGAGAAGCCCCCCACCATGCGGGATTGAGCCCAGCGAAGGTGGAGGATGGACAGATGACCCCCCCCAAACCCATGGGAACCGGGCGGGCGGCGCCCTGGCCAAACTGAGCCCTGGGGAAGTTGGTGTGGGTGAAAGATGGATGAACGGCCGCGACGCGCCCCCCCCTCATGGGCGCCGGGAGAAGCTCAGGCTGTTTGCTGGCCACATGGAGCTGTGAAGGATGGAAGGACGTCCCCCCCGCTCCCCCGGCATGAGCTCCGGGAGAAGCGGGCGGGCTGCATCACATGGAGCTGTGGAGGATGAAAGGACGCCCCCCCACTTCCCCCTGCACGAGCGCCGGGAGAAGCGGGCGGGCAGCACCTGACCAGCTGCAGCCGAGGAGAAGGAAGGAGGGTGGGTGGAGGACGGATGGATGGACGGCCCCCCTCCCTTCCCCTTGCATAATCACCGGTAAAAGCGGGCCGGCACCCCGCCCATGGCGCCGTATGCAGAGGAGCAGGCAGCTGGCTGGACATCCCCCCCCTTTAACACCCAGAGAAGCGGTCGGCAGCTCCCCCCTGGAGCAAGCTGGTAAGGGGAGAGAGGAGCTGGCTAGCAAAAGTCTCCCTCGTGGAGCTGAATTGCATAGGGAGAGGAGTCGGCGGGCGGCCAATCGCCCCCCCCTGCTGAAACACCAGGAGAAGCGGGGACCCGTAAATGTGGGTGCCGAGGGGGGACCAGGTGGGTGGACAGGCGAACTCCCTGGTGAAGCACCGAGAGAAGCACCGCCACCATCTTGCAACCGACCCGGAAGTAACGCATAGGCCCCGCCCCCTACTCAACCCAGAACGCCCACGAGCCCTGACCTGACAGAGGAGGAGGCTTTAATAGTCCTCTCAGACTCCTCCCACAAATGCAGGCTAGCCTCCGGCCAGCTTTTGTACATAGTGCTTCCAAAGAAAACTCCTCAGTGACTTGTGATAGTGCTTCAGAATTAAACTCTTGGTGACTTTTCACACGTGTTCCCCCCGTGTGATTGCGCTCACCTCAGGGGATGAGACTGTACAGTTACGTTTGGTCAGACAAGCAGTAGAACCATATGGTTGTCCCGTGATTATATATATATATATATATATATATATATATATATATATATAAACTAGTAGGCTAGATAGTGTGATAACGTTTTTAACTCCAAATGTATTGTATAAAAAGTGTCAATGTACTCACATGCTGTAGGTGCTACCAGCACACCACTCTATATATAGCGTGAACAAAAATGAATCTCCCAATCCAGGAGGCAAAGGTTCTGTGTCTCTAGCAGCTGTGTTCAGAGATGTCAGGGCTGGGCTCAGCCCTTCCTTCTCTGAGCTGGCTGCTCAGCTGTCTGCTAATTGCCAGCTGCTATTTCTCCACAGCCACGCACCTGTTGATGATATCCTGCCTGTCAGTCCTGCCTACTTAAGCTGTCCAGCCCAGAGGATCTCTGCCTTCGCCTTGGTCAACATCACAGAGACTATTGCCTGCATACCTGTTTAAGACTTGCTTGGCTGACATCCCTTCTGGCTCCAGATCCTGCTTGCTGTTTTACTACTCTCAACTCCATCTCCCAGACGTTTGGCATGTCTGACTATCCGTTCCGGTTCCTGAACTCTGGCTATGTTTTGACTACGTTTACTCTGTTTACCTTTTTTGTTATATTATTAAACAAGTGTGATTTAATTGTACTTCTGTCTCAGTCTGATTCATGGTTTCTGACAAGAGATCAGCATCTCAGCTGACTCCTTCACCGTCCTAGCCCCTCCCGTACGCATATTCGGGCTTATCACATTTCTTCATCAGGGAGATTCTATTGGATGGCTAGTATTGCTAGAATTTATAATGGTCTGGCCGCCATTTTCCTGTAGTTCAAGATCGCACCGATCCACTCCATTTTGTTGGGAATGTGCTACATGTCTCCACTGTTACCAAACAGCGGGGACACAGTGTTATTAAAACTTAAAGAGAGAACCACGTTAATAGGATGGGGAGAGAGACACTGCCCTATGGATTGGGCGTCACATTTGAACATCATAAAGTATATATATATATATATATATATATATATATATATATATATAATTTGCATAGTAAGCCACTGCCAGAAATGTAAATAAGTACGCATAATCATAATAGTAGTTACATAGTTACATAGTTGGTGAGGTTGAAAAAAGACACAAGTCCATCAAGTCCAACCTATGTGTGTGATTATATGTCAGTATTACATTGTAAATCCCTGTATGTTGCGGTCGTTCAGGTGGTTTTCTAATAGTTTCTGGAAACTATTAATGCCCCCCTCTGAGACCACCGCCTTTGTGGTGCTTGACCCCCCCACTCTTACAGTAAAGAACCCTCTACGTAGTTTAAGGTTAAACCTCTTTTCTTCTAATTTTAATGAGTGGCCACGAGTCTTGTTAAACTCCCTTCTGCGAAAAAGTTTCATCCCTATTGTTGGGTCACCAGTATGGTATTTGTATATTGAAATCATATCCCCTCTCAAGCGTCTCTTCTCCAGAGAGAATAAGTTCAGTGCTTGCAACCTTTCCTCATAACTAATATCCTTCAGACCCTTTATTAGCTTTGTTGCCCTTCTTTGTACTCACTCCATTTCCAGGACACCCTTCCTGGGGACTGGTGCCCAGAACTGGACAGCATACTCTAGGTGCGGCCGGATCAGAGTCTTGTAGAGCGGGAGAATTATCATTTTATCTCTGGAGTTAATCCCCTTTTTAATGCATGCCAATATTCTGTTTGCTTTGTTAGCAGCAGCTTGGCATTGCATGCCATTGCTGAGCCTATCATCTACTAGGACCCCCAGGTCCTTTTCCATCCTAGATTCCCCCAGAGGTTCTCCCCCCAGTGTATAGATTGCATTCATATTTTTGCCACCAATTGCATTATTTTACATTTTTCTACATTGAACCTCATTTGCCATGTAGTTGCCCACTTCATTCATTTGTTCAGATCTTTTTGCAAGGTTTCCACATCCTGCCGCAAAGTTATTGCCCTGCTTAGCTTAGTATCGTCCGCAAATACAGAGATTGAACTGTTTACCCCATCTTCCAGGTAATTTATGAACAAATTAAATAGGATTGATCCCAGCACAGAACCCTGGGGGACCCCACTACCCACCCCTGACCATTCTGAGTACTCCCCATTTATCACCACCCTCTGAACTCGCCCTTGTAGCCAGTTTTCAATCCATGTACTAACCCTATGGTCCATGCCAACAGATCTTATTTTTTACAGTAAACGTTTATGGGGAACTGTGTCAAATGCTTTTGCAAAATCCAGATACACCACGTCTATGGGCCTTCCTTTATCTAGATGGCAACTCACCTCCTCATAGAAGGTTAATAGATTGGTTTGGCAAGAAGGATTCTTCATGAATCCATGCTGATTATTGCTAATGATACCGTTCTCATTACTAAAATCTTGTATATAGTCCCTTATCATCCCCTCCAGGAGTTTACATACTATTGATGTTAGGCTAACTGTTCTGTAATTACCAGGGATGTATTTTGGGCCCTGGTACCATTCCAGTCAGTAGACTGTCAGTAAAAATTAGGAACAATTGTCTGGAAATTACTTGACTGAGTTCCCTAAGTACCCTCGGGTGCAAGCCATCTGGTCCCAATGATTTATTAATGTTAAGTTTCCCAAGCCTAATTTTAATTCTGTCCTCTGTTAACCATGGAGGTGCTTCCTGGAGTACTCTCTCTGGAATCATTCCACTGTATTCTGTCATGGTGTAGACATGTTTCCATGTGGCTTACAACATCAACGTTTTTCTACCTATGTCTATCCTTTAAAAAACAGAACATTTGGAAGGCTTCATCATCTGTCTCCTCAACATGAGTTTATTCATCGAGTTAAACTGTCTGAGTTGATGCAAGGAGTAAAGAGATTACCAGGTTGTATAAGCCCTATATGAAGCTGGAGATAAAGCTTATGGCCTTGTAGTTGAGTCAGAACAGTAGAAAAACAAAGTTTCACAGCCTAATTACAAGATTTCTGGATGACAGTACTGATACAGACAAGATTTACTGCCCTCATTGCAAGAAAGAACAGGAGAGCAGCACGTATAATCCTCATAACCTGAGTCCAGGCTGCATGGTTTCATATTACATCACACAGCTACAGCTATCCTGCTTATCACTCACTCATTACCTGCCTGTGTAAATTTGAGCTAGAAAGGCTCCCTCTCACACACAGAAGCACAAGACCCTTAGCCAGCTAAGTTACCCAAACGCTCAGTCAAACCAACGTGGAAAGCAATGAAGAATTCTGAAGCTTTAAGAACTGAACTGACAACTAGCCTGAAGTTACTATGTGAAAAGGTTGTTACTTAATCTAATACACTGTCTGTTGAACGTGAACTACTTCGACTAGAGGGCACCATTAAACAACTTTCTGCCTCATATGAGCTTTATCAGTTTACCAGTAATAAGCTTATTAACATTTTACAAAGTATGAAAACAGAAGATTCACTGGAGGAATTAAACAGCTTCTAGGTTCCTAATCTAGAAACACATGGTTTTATCCAGCACATCAAATTAAAGGCAGAAGCGAAAATAGAGCTGCTACAGGACACTGCATCTCACAGATCCGTTTCAACCAGACATTCTAAAAAGTCCTCTAAATCCTATAGTTCAAGATACTCAACACTCAGTGAGCAACTTATTAGTGCCAACGCTAAAGCAGAAGCCAGCAGGGTGCAGGTCACATACACAGAAAAAAGAGCAGCGTTGGAAACTGACTCAGTGCTTCAGACAGCAGGTCAAAGAGCAGAGTTGAAAGCTCAGACAGCATGTCAAAGCGCAGCAATAGAAATCTTAAACAAACAGTGTAAACATGGTGCAGCTATGGCAAAGCAAAGGAACCCAGAGCAAGCTATCAGTGCAGATGAAGGTGCAAGTGATAAAAACAGCATCAACTTAAACATAGCAGATATGGAAGATCCCCTCAAACGCACTAAAGACTATGTCCTAGGACACTGCAGTGTACACTCCATCGTCTCCAGTGCTCTTGACAACATAGAGACTTCTTCAGCAGTAGGATGGCAGCGGGTGACGTCAGGAACAAAGCTTCACCCCCGTTCCTGACGTCAACCGCTGCCATCCTACAGCTGTTCGGACGCGAACAGACTGTTTCAACTTGGAATTTTTTTTATGTGCTGCGCTGTTCAGCGCTTTTATACAAAATTATTCTGTGGTACTTTTTTAATAAACTTGATAAACGGAATACACTTAGATGCTCTTTTCCATTTTTTGGGACGGCTACAAGATATACCGCACAGAAGGATTATTTGCTGCCATCCGGGATATCCAATGATTGGAGTCCATAGTCCATAGATGAGATCCAGTTCATGTGTCTTCACCCGGGCTATTCGACGATCGTTGTCTTTAGATGTGATTCAGCTCCATCACACAGCACCTACCTAGCCCGCATGGAATTCAGGCTCGTATGACCCACTGTAATTAAGGGGTCCACCTGTTCCGGTAAGCGCATTTACATGATTATTGGTACCCGATGGAAGAGAACCCGTTTCTTTGAGCCAAGAGGAATTGTTTATTTATATGATCCTAAGGACTTTTTCTTATAGTTTATTGCGCTGCACTAGCATTGTTTTATAAATTTCTTTTTAGGTTGGTGAATCCTATCGTGTCCAGCTTGCATTTCCATTTCTTTACTCAATGTAGTTTGCGCTGATTGTCTTTTGTTTAATACCCCCTATCGTTTGCAAGAAAAATGGTCTGCACTAGGGTCAGCATACAAAAAAGAAAACAAGGTTTCCTTCCCTCCATTCTTTTTCTTCTGCAAATTCATCAGGAATATTGCCGAGACCAAGAACGATCCCTTTTTTCCAACAGTGCGTCGTCTTTCATCCTTTCTTAAAAGTACCAGTCTCCAGGGCAACTATGGGAACTGTAGAGGCCCAGTTTCTGAAAAAAAGACTGACATCCTTCCCACTCCTACCACAGTTGTGGCCGCAAACAGAGTAGGAAGATTGAAAACCCTAACTAAGAGTGTCCCATTCACAAGAAGCCACACCCCCTCAAAAATGTATCAGCTTAAGGAAAAGGCCTCTTGAAGAGCGTAAGGAACTTTTAAAGACATTCTGGGTATGTTTAAGGTGTTGTCCTTCTACAGAACATTTTGCTAAGGACTGTAATATGGCCATCAAGTGCATAGAGTGTGGCTCTGAAGAACATGTGCAAGCCCTCCATCCGCTTGAGTCCAGCTCTGTACAACTCTCCTCCCAGGTCAAGGCATGGCAGGAAGAATACAGACCAAGTGCCTAATTCCACTATAATTTCTTCATCCTGCACCAGATGCGTAATTAGAAACTTCAGAACTCCGGTGCAATAAATCATGAAGGGCCCCCCGGAAGAGCATGATTTTGGAGTTGGGGGGTGGAGGCGGTAGCAGTGGTACTTGAGGGGGGGTGGCATTAGTGGCAGTGGTGGTGCCATCCTCTCCCACCACCACGGCTGCCTCTTACTGATTCCACCACCAATCTGAACACTGCCTGGTGTCCAAGAAGCGTTGTTGCCAATGGAGATCACGAACATACAGTAACAGAAGATAAGTAACTTTTACGTGTATTTGTATTGATATAGACTATAGGCTGTTCATTTGATAGGCATTTTGCTTGTTATAGTGATCTTTCAGTCTTGTATTGTATTCCTAATATTGTAATAGTTTTGTATGTACAGCATCTTTGTATAGTAAAAGCACAATTTACACACTGCAGAAATCTCAGCTTCCTTGCTTATACCACAGAGTAACCTTACTAGATAGACGAAAGCAAAACATTTGGGGGCTCGTGCTGCGGTCTGTGCTATAATTCAACTGAAGCAGACCTATTTTTCTGTAGCGTGTTGTGTAGCTTGTGCTAGGTAAAATGCTGCATAAGCTGTTTAGGAAAAGCAAGGCTGCAGAGGGTTCTGGTGGCCAGAAGTAAGTGGGCAGCTTACCTATCTGGGCCAGAGAAAATGAGTGGGAGCCTCTTGCTAAAGAATTTGTGAAGTATGCTTTCCCTTGAAGCTGACTTGGGGTGATAAAGTCTCAGATTATTTTGTAGATTTTAGCCTTAAGGGGTTGGATTTAAGTAAAAAAGAGAAGAGGACAGTGTCCATAGTGGGTTGGCACTTCCTTAATGCTATTTACACTGAATCACAGAGAAGGGAGAAGGCAGAGGCAGAAGTTAAGGTATTAAAAGACCAGCTAGCAGTTGTTTCAGAGTGTGTGCGTTCAACTGCTAGTCGGGCTGATGATTTGCAAGAGCGGTGTGCAGCCCTCATGACCAAATCAATTAATGCCTTAAGGAAAAGGAAGGGCCGTAAACCTGTTAGTAAAGCCAGGGTACGTGCCATTGTCACATCCCAAAATTGGGATTGTGAGGATGTGCTCTCCTCAAATGATAGTGAGGATGAGGAGATAGAGTTTGATATTTTGCGTGATGATCTGCTAGTGCGAAAGACAAAGTATGCTAGACCTCTCATTACTAAGCATAGGAAACGGCAACATGATAGAGAGGATATTGCAGATGGGGAGGTGTATTATTGCAACCCCAGCGATAATGATTCTAAAGAACGGGAGTTTACACAAACTGAACTCCATGAGCTGGCAAAACAATACAAACAAAGGTCTGGGGAACCCCTAGTGAGTTGGCTCTTACGCTTAGGGGATCAAGGGGCGGACAGTGTTGTTTCATCAGGTAAGGAAGCAGTGACTATGGGAGTGTTAACCCATGATCCACAATTGCGTCAGGCAATGCGAAAAGGCCAAGAGTTTAGCGTGAATTTTTCACTGTTAGACTTCGTGAGAGATGGAATAGTCTGAGTATACGCTAGTCCTACTGACCTGGAAAATACCTACTCATGGAGAGCAATAGGAGAGGGTATTTCCAGGTTACGTGAGATGGGTTGTATAACCGGATTAAATAAGTTTCCAGAATGGATGGGTCCAGATATGGAACCCTTTACGTCTGCTCTGCACTCTAAGCTGATGAAGTCTGTGCCATTTAATCTCAGGGCTCCATTATTGTCCTTGTTGGGAGGCCTGGGATTAAACAGCAAGATTCATGAAGCCACAACCCTTTTAAGCCAGTTGGGGGAGCTAGAGGAGACTAAAACAAAACCTGTCAGGGCAGTAGATAAGGTCAAGGTCAGACAGGAAGAATAAAAGCAGAAAAGAACAGAGAAGAAAGGGAATGGGGTAGAGAAGACAGGAGGTGAAGAGAAAACCAGGCTAGTTATTTCTAGGAAACAAATGTGGGTGGACCTATTAAAGGCAGGAGTACCTAAAGATGAGATAGATGGGATTTCTACTGCAGATATGCTGAAGAGGTGGAAACATTTAGTAGGGAAAACTGTCAGGGTTAGAAACACTACTCCTAGTGAAGATAACATCAGCCTGGACTTAGAGAAAACAGAACAGACCCCTCCTGTTAGCCCCAAACCAATTCCCAAAACTGAACATGAACCCAAACCCAAATCCCTTTATCCTGGGGAGGAGTTAGAGAAAATCTGAAAAGGGGATTGAGAGGTTCCTTATCCTTTATGAAGGGAAGGTGAGTCTCCTGTAATAGCCGTGAGGGCAGTGACAGCAGGAGACCGACGCCCATATGCACCTGTCACTGTATGGTGGGGGAAGTCATCTTCTCCTACACATGTAATGGCTTTAGTTGATAGCGGAGCTGAAGTTACACTTTTGCAAGGTAATCTTTCCCATCACAAAGGAGAATTGATTTATGTAGAAGGTTTGGGAGGGCAAACCACACCAGCAGTTAGGATACGGGTGAAATTGGCTATTGGCAAGGGATCAGGATTTATGACAAATGTTTTGGTATCAGAGTTACCCTAAAATATTCTTGGGATGGATGTACTTCAAGGTCAGTCAATTCAGACTGAAAGAGGTACATTCACATTCGGGTATCCTGATAAAGCATATATGGTTAGGACGGTGAAGGCTGTGGTCAGAGGTCATGCGAAATGGACCCCTGTCTACATTCCTCCACCAGAGAAACCAGTCTGTCTCAAGCAGTACAGACTTCCTAGAGGCCACAAAGAAATTGTGGAGACTATTCAAGAACTGTTGAGAGTAGGGATCCTTAGATCTGCTGTAAGTCCTTTCTCGTCTCCGGTGTTCTCAGTAAAGCAACCTGATGGGACATATAGAATGACTGTGGATTACAGAGGTCTAAACAAAGTGGCACCTCCATTGAAGTCAGCTGTACCAGATATGATCTCAATTGTTGAGAAAATTGCTAAAGATGCAGAAGAATATCATGCTGTGATAGACCTGGCTAATGCTTTCTTTTAGATTTTGATAGACCCAGAGTGTCAAGACCAGTTTGCTATAGTGTGGGACGGCCGCCAGTACACTTTCACCGTGCTTCCTGAAGACTATGTTCATTCTCCAACGATTTGTCATGGACTGATTGCCCGAGATTTAAGTACCCTGAGTTTGAAAGTCGCTGTGTTCCACTACATTGATGGAACAAAAGAAGATGTAACTGAAGCACTGCACCTGCTGATACATCACATGGAGAACAGAGAGTGGGCTTTCGACAAGGACAAAGTCCAAGGACCTGCCACAGAAGTGAAATTCCTGGGAATGATGTGGACTGGGCCACAGAGGAAAATTCCAGAGACAGTTGTGCAAACTATCCAGGCTCTGTCGCCCCCTACTACCAAAGAGGAGGCACAGAAGTTCATTGGAGTTGTGGGGTTCTGGAGATCGTTCATCTCACATCTTGGACTGATTCTGAGGCCTATATATAATGTCACCAAAAAAAAAAAAACTGAGTTCTCATGGGGTTCAGAGCAGCGGACTGCATTCCTGGCTGCTAAAGAAGCTATTTTACAGCATCAGGGATTAGGACCCGCGAGACAAGGAGTACTATTTCAGCTAGATGTAGTGGAGCAGAATGGTACCATATCTTGGAGTCTGTGGCAGCCAAATGAAAAGAAAGGACTGAGAGCAATCCCCATTGGATTTTGGTCCAAACAGCTGACAGGGGCACAGAAGAGATACACGCCCCTAGAGAAGTACCTGTTTGGGGCCTACACAGCACTTCAACATGTAGAGACCATTACAGGAAAGGACACAGTCACCATCCATACTGCATTGCCAATAGCAGGATGGGTGAGAGATAATGGACTGACCACTAGGGCAGCTGTAGCCCAGAACCAGACACTGATGAAATGGAAGTGGTACCTTCAAGATAGAGGGGGTATTGCAGCTGGGGATGTTAAAGATATTTCAAAACAGTTGGCTGGGCTTGTCACTTTTACCAGCATCCGGCCAGAAGAAGAAATTCCTGTGCTGCAGTCATCCCCCATTCAAGAGGCTCCACCCTTTGAGTCTCTGTCAGAAGACATGAAGGAGTCAGCGTGGTTCACTGATGGTTCAGCCATAGTCACCTCATATGGACGTAAGTGGACAGCAGCAGCCTACAACCCAAGTACAGACACAGTTCTGCAGGAGACCGGAATTGGAGGGTCCAGTCAGTATGCAGAGTTGAAAGCTGTGGTGATGACTCTTCAGGAGGATCCTTCTTCCCATGTCACTATCTACACTGACAGCTGGGCGGTTTTTAAAGGACTGACAACTTGGATGCCCACGTGGAAGTCCAATGAATGGATGATTCATGGAAAGGTGGTGTGGGGAGGCAAGGAAGTCTGGGACTACATCTGGAAGGAAGCTCACTACCGCACCATAAAAGTGGGGCATGTTGATGCACATGTGCCCCTAGTCCCAGACTTTGAGAACTATAACAGAGTTGCAGATAAAATTGCCAAAGTGAAGGCAGTTGTGCCAATTGATCCTGTCTTGATGAACTTGGCCAACTGGGCCCACAAGCAATCTGGACATTTGGGGCAGAAAACAACATATGAATGGGCACAGCAGAGAGGATTGCCTATATCCATGGACATGATAAAGACTGTAATAGGGAACTGTACAGTGTATGGAGAAGTGCGACAATGGCCATTGCAAAAGTACTCCACAGGGTCGATTAAGAGGGGTGAGAGGCCTGCAGAGATCTGGCAGATTGACTTCATCGGTCCCCTGCCCCGGGGAAACAATGGACTGAGATATTGTTGCATTGCAGTGGACACCTATTCAGGACTTATGCTTGTTCATCCTTGCAAATGTGCAGATCAAGCCGCAACGCTTCAACTGCTCCAGAAACTTGTCGTTGCTTATGGTTGTCCCAAACAAGTGCAAAGTGATAACGGCTCACACTTCACCAGATCAACAGTACAGCAGTGGGCCAAAGATTCTGGAGTGTACTGGTTGTGCCACATCCCATACCATCCACAGGCAGCTGGTTTGAATGAAAGATACAACGGGCTATTGAAGGACCAGATACGCAAACTTACACCCACACATACACTAAGGGGGTGGGATCGGGTCCTCACATGGGCAGTCATGTTGTTAAATTCTAGGCCAATAGCCAAAAGCACACTATATGAGAGGATGGTAGGGGCTGGGGCACAGATTCCACAGCTGGAGTGCAGAGTTCAGTATTTATGTAAGGTTCCTGAAAGAACAGGGCTTAACAGATACCATGTTACTGCCTCCCATGACATAGAAACCAAGAGTGATGTATCTGAAGCTGAAGCCTATATAGGAATGAGAGGGAATCTGGCAGGAAGGTTTGAAGTTACATTTGCATTGACAGATGAGCTTCAAGACAGTGGCTGGGACTCTGACTGGTTAGTGGATACTTCTCAGCAAGAGTGGAAAGTGAGGCTACATAACAGCAAACCTTCCAAAATAAACAGCAGTGATCTTCTGGGAAATATCAGTATATTTCCTCTTCTCCCTATTGATGTTCTTTGGGAGGGTCAGAAGTGGGTACAGGCAGGGGGCAAAGTGTTAGTCAGATATCCAGGCAAGAAGCCACTTAGAGAAGAGATTTTAGCTGAAGGGCCTGGATCTACTGTTTATGTATTATTAGAAGGAACAGATAATCCGCTTTGTTTTCCACTCCACAGGATGTCTCCGATTTGATCCATAGGAAGACCAGAGAAAAGTGGTTACATGATGGAAAGAATAACGGAAGATCGCAAGAGCTGTGGAGAGCAAGGCCTTTGGCGTATTACCAGCCTGGACTTGTTTCTAAAGAACTTTAGAATGGACTTTCTAATTAACTTTTTTAGTTAAAGACTGAAACACCTTCTCATTGACAGAAATGGGAGGTGTTGCTTTCAAGGAAAATGAATGTTTAAAATGAGTTTTCATAGTAATGAAGTGATTTTCTGTATGGAGTCTGAAAGGAAAAAGGAAAAAAAAAAATAGGGCGGAATGTGTTGCGTTTGTTACAATATGATTTTTTTTTATTAATCAGACTTGATACATGGGAGGTAACATTACACAATAGTGGTTGGTCATAGAGATATTGACAGTTTTTGGCTTGAGTAGATTTCTCAAACAAATGCTGTTTTATACAATGGGGGTAGATATCATTGTTGTATTCAATTGAGTGTTCAATTAACAGGCTATTGACTCTATATCAGGGAACTGATATGGAAAGGGAAACAAGCCAGAATACGATGGTAGTGCCATCCTCTCCCACCACCACCGCTGCCTCTTACTGATTCCACCACCAATATGAACATTGCCTGGTGTCCAAGAAGCATCGTTGCCAATGGAGATCACGAACATACAGTAACAGAAGATAAGTAACTTTTAAGTATATTTGTATTGATATAGACTATAGGCTGTTCATTTGATAGGCATTTTGCTTGTTATAGTGATCTTTCAGTCTTGTATTGTATTCCTAATATTGTAATAGTTTTGTATGTACAGCATCTTTGTATAGTAAAATCACAATTTACACACTGCAGAAATCTCAGCTTCCTTGCTTATACCACAGAGTAACCTTGCTAGATAGACGAAAGCAAAACAATCTCATCCCTATCCCCCCCATCACCTCTGCTGTAGCCGTGATGGGGAATATGAATGAGATCTGCGGCACTGGTGGGGGGATAGGATCAGTAAGAGACATGAAAAAGGTACCCCAGATGTATCCTGACTCTTGTCTCATAAATTACTGTACCCCCATCTTATTGCCACAACTATAATTACCAAAAATATACTAACACAAAGGTTGGAGTAAAATGGCCATTTATGGCCCCTTTATTAAAAATTAACAATTATGTAAACCAATATTACCAAACAAAACATAACACTTTTGGTTGCTGATCCTTGGAGGCACAAGTATCAAAATTTTCCCTTGTACCTGCGTAAACTACTTCCACGGTCTCTGACGCACTGCACCGACTCGGGGATGAACCACATTCTGCACATACACCATTGTAACTACCAGTTAATCCACCATAAATGGCATTCCACTGGTGCCCTGCCAAAAACGCAATGCCCGCTGTACCCCGTCTTGCAAACCCAGGAACCACAGATCCATGCATACTGCATTCAGATGGACCCCATCATTGCGGAGATACTGCCACGTGTCCATCTCCAGCTCCCGATGCCTTATTACGAAACCACCATTTTGTGCTATAAACCTCCCAACCTCCTTGTTAACCTTTACTCTGGCCCTGTTCAGCTTTGCCACTGACCTGGCAAAATGCCAGGTCGTGCGACCTATGATGTCAGACCACACCACCACCGTATGAGGATAGGCCAACTGCAGTTGGAGCATGTCAAACTTGACGTCACGTATGAGGTGTCAGCAGGACCGAACCCCCAGATCGTTGCCTCCAGCGTGTAGGACTAAAATGGGGGGCCTATCCCATCTCGCGACCCTATTTACCTCCGGGACCACCCTGCTCCATAACAACCCCGGAACGCCTATCAACCTAATGCTAGCCTCAGATCTGGGGAAGCCTAGCGGATGACCATTAGGCCTGAACATCAGCCCTTTTGGCCCCCCCAATGAACAAAGGAGTGTCCCAAGATCCACACAAGGCAGGCATAATCTGAAAAGAAATATATAAAACATAACACATAACACAGAACATAACCAAAACAAACACGACTACACATGCAATAAGAAAAACATCAAGACTCCCCAGTGAACCCAGGGGTATTAAATCAAGTGTGGAGAAACATAAATTTTTAACCTGTCTGAATCCCACCTGCCGATACATTTCACAACTGCGTTATCCAATTCCCACCGGGCAGCCTCAGTGGCTGCCCCAATGCGGAAAGAATGGGAAGAATAGCTACTGGCCTGAAGACCGGCAGCTGCAAAGCAGCGATGCAGAACCGACACAAACCCAAAATTAGACAAAGCCGAGCCATCCGAATGGACAAGAAATGAACCAGCCACTACAGAGTGAAGCTGTAAGTACTCCACCACCGCAGAAATAGGGCAGATGGGTGAACCAGGAATCTGCAGCAACCTAACGTGCTCCCCCTTTCCCGCTTGATTCATCTTAGATCGATGGATAAAAAGCATGACAGAAGAGCCATAGCGGCAGACGTCTTCCACCACATCTCTACATAGTCCACCCACCAAATATTTTCCAGAGGTGCACTCCCAAAGGACCCTCAAAACAGACATACACTTCGCATTTGGCCAAATTGGCCAAGCAAACCGAGTCTGTAGGTTTACTAGCTTCCTTTGTGGGGTCCGCAGAGGCAGAGACAATCATCCCCTGAGGCACTGAATCCCCCAGCAACACTCTCGCCACCGGCCCCTGACCAGGCATAGGCACAGAAATCACTGAAACCTGTGTCACTGCTCAACCCCCCCAGTGAGTCCTGAACCCAAGCCAACACTGGCATAGAGCTCGCCGATGCGCCCGCATTAAAGAGTTGAACCAAAGAACGCAGCCTGACCAAAAGGTCGTGTACGGCCACGGAACGCCCATCACAGCAGGCCCTAGGCCCGCCGTTCGAGGTGGGGGGGGAGGGGAAGAGGCCCTTCTCTCTCTCCCCTCAGAAAGCCCCCCTCCCCGCGGCGGAACGGACTGACACATGCCGCCCTTACCAAAGCAGCCAGAATGGACACAGAACAGTCAGACCAGCCCCTCACAAAGGCAGGTGGTGGGCCCCCCTGAAGTGGCGGAACTACAGGACCCAGTTGCAAGTGCGACTGGTGTATCACCCACGCAAACCACTGTCCTGCACTGAAGTTTGTGGCGAAGACTGCTGTGATAAGTCCTGTGCTAAAATATGCTTGGTGAACATATACTACAAGGATCAACCAGAAAAGACTCTAAAGGCGTATGCTTTCTTAGATGATCAGAGCAATAGATCACGTGCAAAATCAGAACTTTTTCATATATTTGAAATAAAAGCCGAAGCTTATCCTTACACCTTGGGTACTTGTAGTGGAACTACAGAGGTTTCTGGAAGAAGGGCTTGAGGATTCATGGTATCTTCTTTCAAAGGTAACCTGCAATTACCCCTATCTACACTTGTTGAGTGCAAACAGTTACCTGCTAACAGGGAAGAAATCCCTACTCCAGCTGCTGCCTTCCATCACCCTTACCTGAAGATAATAGCAAATGAGATACAGCCACTTGACAAAGATGCTCAGATCCTTCTTCTGTTAGGAAGAGACATTCTTTAAGTTCACACAGTACACAGATAGGTCAGTGTTCCCCCAGGTGTCCCATTTGCCCAGCGCATAGCTGTAGGTTGGGTTTTTACAGGCAACGTTTGTATGGGCAAAATGAAGAGACCTACCAACATTTCGTCATTCAAGACAAATATTCTGCCAACACTTACTTGGAGCCATGCCCACATCACTACTGGGTGAAAGAGAAGCCCGTCACAAATGGCAACATGGTATCTCAGGTAACACAAGCGCTTTCTCCCACCATGATGACGACCTTTGTGAGGGGCTGGTCTGACTGTTCTGTGTCCATTCTGGCTGCTTTGGTAAGGGCGGCATGTGTCAGTTCGTTCTGCCGCGGGGAGGGGTCAGGCTGCGTTCTTTGGTTCTTTGGTTCTCTACAGCGTTTAAGCAGTGAAGAATATGTACTGGCTCCTTCAATAGAAAACAAAGAATTTATCAAAGTAATGGACAATGAGTTCTTTCAAGTTCTTTTAAGACGACTCCAATAATTGGGTAGCACCCCTACCTTTTCGTCTACCAAGAGAGAGATTGCCCAACAACCTGCAGCAGGCTATCAGTAGATTCTCCCCCTTAAAGCGCAGCTTAAGCGGGAAACCAGAAATGCAAAAGCACTTTGTGGACTTTATGCAAAATATATTTGACAGAGACCATTCAGAGCCTGCACCCCCACTAAAAGAGGGAGAAGAATGCTGGTACCTTCCATCCTTTGGCGTGTATCACCCACGCAAACCAGACCAAATCAGAGTTGTCTTTGATTCCAGTGCACAGCATGAAGGTGTTTCTCTTAACAACATGCTCCTTATGGGGACCCAGTCTAATAGGAGTCTTGATTCACTTCAGACAAGAGCCCATAGCAGTAATGGCCGACATTCAACAAATGTTTCACTGCGTCATTGTCAGAGAAGACAACAGAAACTACCTCAGGTTTCTATGACACAAAGACAATGACATCAACAAGGAAGTCATAGATTTTCGAATGAAGGTATGTGTCTTTGGTAACAGTCCTTCCCCTGCAGTGGTAACTTACAGGCTAAGGAGAACAGCTCAGGCTGGAGAAGAAGATAATGGATCTGATGCTCGTCAATTTGTTGAAGGAATCTTCTACATTGATGACACACTCAAGCCCTTTCCAATAGCTAAAGAAGCAATCGATCTTCTCACCATAATAAAGGAGATGCTGGCTTTAGCAAACACTAGATTTCACAAGATTATATCTAACAGCCAGGAACTTATGAATGCCTTTCACTTGGAGGACTATGCCATTAGTCTAAAAAACCTTCATTTAGGTACAGATGTGCCTCCTGTACAGCGAAGTCTGGGTTTGTTGTGGAACATTAAACAAAACACATTCACCTTCCAAGTGTCAACTTGTGACAAACCCTTCACTAAGAGAGGAGTCTTGTCGGTGGTGAACAGCATTTATGATCCACTGGGTTTTATTAGTCCAGTTACCATTCAAGGTAAGATTCTGCTAAGACAGTTATCTACTGAGAACATAGACTGGGATACTCCTTTACCTAGTGATAAACAACACAAGTGGGAAAGGTGGAGATATTCGTTGAGGTCACTAGAAAAACTTCAAATTTTAGGCTTCATACACACGAGATACTGTTGTAAACTGTGCTGAACACATGTTTTTAAAAGATGAAACCAGCATTTAGAAATGCCCGTTTTGCTGCAGTTTAGCAGTGTTTTACCACGTTTGCGTCTAGAAGCGTCTGCAGAGCAGAGAATGACATTTTGTGATGCAACTTTGGGGCCCCGTATCTCAGGGCCACGTGATGCTAGAAACCCCAAATTTGGTGTGCTAACACAGTGGAACTAACACTACCAAAAATACAAAGCTGGGGTTCCTGGCATCAAGTGGCCCCGAGATACGGGGCCCCAAAGTCGGGCCGCAAAATGTCATTCTCTGCTGCAGAAAAGTGCTTGGGGTTCCTAGCACCAAGTGGCCCCGAGATATGGGGCCCCAAAGTCGGGTCACAAAATGTCATTCTCTGCTGCAGTTTACCATCATATTTCTGTGTTTTCTGGTCCAAAAAATAGGGTTCCTTTAAAAACACTTATAAACGCAAACGTGGCTAAATGCGGTACCAGTGTTTAGCTGCGTTTAGCTGCGCTTGGCATATGAAACGTGGAAAACTTTTGCGTCTGAACCCATTTTTTTACTTCTGGAAAAATGAGGTTAAACACAACTGCCTAAAAACACCAAAAAACAAGACTGTGTACATGGACACATAGGATAACATTGAATGAGTTCAGGGGCAGTTGAAAAACGTGTCCAACTGCCTCTGAACGCACGTTTAACAGCATCTCGTGTGCATGAGGCCTAATGTTGTTATGTTCCAGCTGTGATTTCAACTGCTGGCTGGAGAGAGATTCATATTTTCTCTGCTGCATGAGTTGAATGTCTAGTAGCCTATTTAAAGACCTCTGAAATTAATGGAGAATCATGCAAGGCAAAACTCACTCCCAAACCTGCACATACCATACCAAGACTTGAACTCTGTGTAGCTGTGCCAGCAGCAGATATTGCACGTGCAGAAGAGGTAATTATCCATAGTGTGCAAGAGGTGTATCAGGAGGAATCTAAACCCTGTAGTTGACGCCAATAAGCTGCTGAGAGTTGGTGGCCATTTAGGGAAAGTTAGGGAAATCTGACTTATGCAGCAAAGAAGTGAATCCTATAATAATGCCAGGTCAACATCATGTTACCACACTTCTGGTTCGTCACCTACATGAACGGGTGTAACATCAAGGCTGTCACTTTACAGAAGGTGCCATCAGGTCAGCTGGCTTGTGGATTGTCATTATGAAAAGGTGCGTCTCCTCCCTGCTCTTCTGGTGTGTCAAGTGTCACAAGTTAAGAGGAAAACATCAACAGCAACAAATGGCAAGTCTCCCAGCTGATCGCCTAAGTACAGACCCACCCTTCATCTATGTTGAGATCTCTTCCTTCTAAAGGACAAGGAAGTTTGTTGGAATAAATGGCCTAACAGTCTTTTTACTAAAGTTATGCCCAGTGATGATAACAAGGTCCAGAAGGTAGAGGTCAAGGTAACCAAGAGAGGATCGACACAAAGCTTCACTCGACCAATTACAGAGTTAGTACTCCTTTTGCCAGGTGAGTGACTTATGTAAGGACTAGCCATGATATTGGCACAGCGGGGAGTACATTGCTGCTACCTACTTTGGCATGCTCCAAAGACGTCCTATGTCGGCTTGCTATGCGTTCTGCCATCCACTTGAACTCATGTTTATGTTATGAAATCTAAAACATTTCAGACGGGGAGTGTTGTGTTACACTATGTGTTTTATTATCATTCATCTGTGTTCATAACTTAGTTATCATTGCTCTTTGTCTTTAAGCTGTGTTCTCCTGTCTAAGCTGAACTCCTTCTTTCACCGTACTTCTGTATACTCCTCCCCCTCCCTCTATCTGGAATCACTCTACGGTATTCTGTCTTGGTGTAGACATCTTTCCATGTGGCTTACAACATCAACGTTCTTCTACCTATGAGTATCCTTCATTAAACTGAACATTCAAAAGGCTTCATCGTCTGTCTCCTCAACGTGACTTTATTCATTGAGTTAAACTGTTCATGCAAGGGATAAAGAGATCACCACATGAGCCCTATATGATGCTGGAAATAAAGCTTATGACCTTGTAGTTGGGTCATAACATCAATGGATTCAAATACCTAGGCATGATGATCGGTGGTGACACTTTTAACTACCTTGTGAATAATCTAAAATCCCTGCTTAGGCAATTATCTTGGAGATGTGCCAACTAGAAGTCCCTCCCGCAAAGTCCTGTAGGTATCTTATAAAAATCGTATAAAAGTATAAAAGAAAGAGTTTATATACTCCTTCAAGCAGGCTCCCTATCCTGTACTAAAACTTTTGCTGGTGATTTTCACAGGCCACCAACTACCCTGGTATGACTGTTGAGGCAGCTCTTTTCGACTCCTATGCCATACTTCACAACTTAGTATTTAGGGACTCCCACGCTTACTCTAATACTAACATTGCTATGTAAACCACCTTCACAGTGTGGAGCAAAGCTAGGATCAAGGATTGTGTCCAACAGTCCCCCCCCATACCCCTCTGGGGAAACACTACGCTTTTGCATTTTCGGTCAATACCAGGCCCCCAACCCTGCGGCAGCTGAGGCCTTACAAACCTTGAAGCATGATGGTGGGAAGGCTCCTTGAATTATGTTGAGACTTAAGTTTAACTTACACAACTGAGTGTTTACCACTTCTTATAACTAAAACATGCTGTCAGGGCTAAATTCCCCGCACCCATTGTCTTTGAGTCAAATCATGTTGAGGGTCCTTTGACTTTCGTTGTAATTAGGAAGCCTTTGTCCTCAGTGTATAAGTGACTATCAGTTGCCCACACCCTAAATCTTTCAGAAATGAAAAGGAGACCTAATTGACCCCATGGATGATGACTAGGACAACTGCCTAGCACACTACCTCCCCCACATGATTTTAGCAAAAGACAGGTTTATATTGTTTTTACACAGAGCCTACTATACTCCGCAGAAGTGTCTTCAAATGCCAAACAACTAGCCCATTATGTACACCATGTGAAGCTGACCCAGGCACTTTCATCCATATGGTATGGATGTTGCCCATGCTCTGGCCCTTCTGGATGTGAGTGGTAGATACTATTAATAGAGTTGGCGGACTGACCCTGGCTATGGATTCCTTGATAACAATCCTGGGGATCGTAGACTGACTAGAGCAGGCCACCACTTGAGACTGTTTGTTTTCTTGAAAAGGTAACCCATATGTATCCTGTCCTTTTTTTACCCTCTACTGCCCATTTTATATCCCCATATTGTAGCCCCTTATTATTGCTACTACAAATAGTCTGACAAAGGTTATGATAAAACTGGCCGTTTAACGGCCCCTTTATTAAAGTAAAAATAATTAACAATATCAACAAAAAACAAGGCATAAACTTTTTTGGTTGCCAATCCTTGGATGCACTACGTATCCAACTCTTTACCTTATATCTGCTTAAACATTTCCATGGTCCATGTCGCATAGCACCGACTCGGGGATGAACCACCTTCAGCAGATACACCATACACTCCCAGTTAACCACATAACTGGCATTCACCAAGGACCCATACCTCAGATGTGTCCCAATCCTCTAATTCCAGCAGTTTACTTCCAAATGCCTCCAAAGACCCAACCACCACAGTGCACAATGTACTGCTTGTTGTATCCCATCCTGTAAACCTAATGACCACAGGTCCGTACCCATCGCGTTTAGGTGGACTCCATCTTCGCGGAGATATCTCCACGTCTCAACCTCAAGCCCCTTATGCCTGACTACCATACCCCCATTCCTTGCAATAAACCTCCCAACCTCATTATTGGCCCTAACCCGGGCCCTATTGAGCTTAGCCACCAACCTGGCAAGATGCCAGGTGGTGCGGGCCACCATCTCCGACCATACCACCACCGTGTGCGGGAATGCGGCTTGTAGTCGCAGCACGTCAAATTTAACATTCCGTATGAGGTGCCTGGTAGACGGAACCCCCAGGTCATTACTACCTGTGTGTATGACCAATACATCGGGGGGCCTGTCCCAACTAGTGACCCTGTTGACCTCCCATAACATCCCTGGAATTCCTATCCAACGGATGCTGACCTCTGCTCTAGGGAAACCCAGCTGTCGGCCATTAGGCCTTACATCAGCCCTCTTTGCCCCCCAATGTACAAAAGAATGGCCCGAGATCCGAACGAGGCAAGTATGATCTAAAAGAAAAAGTGAAATATAGCACATACACCTATCACCATCTTACCACCACTACCACACAGTACAGAAGTAGAAAATTAGACACAAACAAAAACACAGGTTCCCCCCCCCCCTTTTTTTCCTTGTTTTTTTTTTAAAAAAAAACCCCACCTGTACTAAATCAAATGGGGGCGGACGTAGATTTTGAATCTATCAGACTTCCACCTGCCAATACGCTTGACCACCGTGCTGTCCAAACCCCACCGGGCCGCCTCAGTGGCTGCCCCGATCCTAAAAGAATGTGATGAAAAATGACTGGCCTCGATACCGGCCCCCGAGAGGCAGTGCCGCAGTACCGATACAAATTGAAACTTAGATAAAGCCGTACCCTCCGAATGGACCAGAAAAGAACCGGCCACTGCGGGGCGAAGCCTTAAGCATTCCAGTACCGCCTCCACTGGGCATGTGAGTGAGCCCTGGATTCGGCGCAAATCAATGTGAGCCCCCCTGCTGGCTTGATCCGTCCTTGAACGGCAGATGAACAGCCTGACCGCCGAACCGTCACAGCGGACATCATCTGCCGACATGCCCCTGTGAGCCGCCTTGGAAGGGCTGACCAACTACCCCACCCTGAGGGCTCCATAGAACGCCAAAGCAAATGCCGCCCAGAATAGCAATGTCTCGAACTCAGATCAACAAACTGCGGCTGTCTGCAAGAACAAAGAGTGCAAAACATCAATAGTGATAGGCCGGCGGCCAGAAGGCCGCCGAGCACCCTTTCGATAACCTCTTAATGCCTGTTTCACTAAAAATTCTTTAGTAAAATCGGGCATGCCTCGCATTTTGAACCAAACAGCCAGGCCGGACAATTTTCTTTGCATGGCCGAAATGGATACACCTTCCGCAAAACACATGCATACAAAATAGATAACTAGCTGGCTAATATCCCCACTATCGCCCTCACAGCCTGCCCGCTGTGTCAAAGACTCCAATTCCCTCCAGACCTTAGAATAGAATGACCACGTCCACTCGCTCAAGGAGTTTTGAATCAGACCAGAGGCGATTCCAATGCAACCCGTCATAGATGAGGAGGACAAGGGGTTCTGTGCTGCTCTGCGCCTGGCGCCAACTCCCAAAACCTGTCCAACTGAAAACAGGAAAGGGCGTCAGCCACTGTATTCTCCACTCCGGGAATATGTACAGCATACAAGAAAACGTTTTGCCTAAGACAACACAAGACCAACTTTTGCAACAAACGTATGACCAGAGGGGAGGACCCTGACAGCGAGTTAAGAACCTGCACCACCCCCAGGTTGTCACAATGCAACCGTACCTTTTTGTTGCAGAGAACTTCCCCCCATAGCGCAAAGGAAACCAACACTGGAAAAAGTTCCAGCAGCACCAAATTTTTTAAGTATCCCGCCTCCTGCCATTCTTTGGGCTAGTGCTCTGCACTTCACCGACCCCCCCAAAAATGCCCCATACCCGGTAGATCCAGCTGCGTCCGTAAAAAGTTCCAAGTCATAATTGCTGACCGGCCCCTCCATCTAAATGTATATAGAAAGGTGCCTCCATCCCGATAATGAATCGAAACCAGAAGGGGAGTTGGGACTTTGAATGAAGCAATTGGATAGTGGAGATATATATACAATATAAAGAATTTATTAAATAACATATAAAACACATAATTCATCTTATATATGTACAAGGAGCGTGCACAGGGCCTGAACATGATGTATAAGATAGTACATGCATAACGACAAATGATCAAGATAGTAGACATATTAGTATCAATGGCAGTAATCCCAGTGTTGGTACATGCATTAACATGGTATATGTACATTCATCAAAAAGTAAATAAACAACATCATGGAGTAGAATGATTGTAAATGAATAAGTAACAGTCTGTTTGGAGTAAGGCTGTGGCATCAAATATAGCTTAACGCGTTTCGTGGGTTGTCCCACTCGTCAGGAGCAGATGCGATAAATATGCCTATGGAGTATATATAAAGATGTAATGAACCGTACTCTAGAAAGAGCTATTATATTACATTATTGATGTGTAAAGATGGTTAGCCAACTGCACTCACCCACTCCGACAGTAAAAGCATTGCGGGGCAGCCGCCACAGGGTTAGCCGAGGACATAACCTTACCACGGGAGCTGAGGCGGCATAATTCAAAGGTGCAACATCAGGTAGTGTAGGGGCGTGTAGGGTATAGCTAGAGTGTCCATATAACAAAAAAATATGATAGTGTGTATTTCATAAAACAGGAGTACCTGGGAACAAAATATTAAATAAATGTATAGTTATAGCAGTAATATGTTATGAGTGATAATAGTATTAATTAATGGTGAACCCAGTATAGATCCATAGGAAGTGATAACAAGATTGCGTGTTGCCAAGGAAAATTGAAAGGCCTATATCTGTGAAAGACGGATAATTACATAGGTCTAAAAAAGGTATGGAGGACTGTAAAAGTTACCAAGTGGGAAACATAGGCGGAATATTGAAGTGAAGGGCTGCACCACCAAGAGGGACAGAGAAAATGGAGGAGTGTGCACCAAAGACAAGGCAAGAGGAAAGAGAAATAACTAACCCCATTGCTGCATCAAAGCACCACCAGCAAACCAGTGTAGCTGGTGTGCAGAAGCCCCAGAGGGAGACTGGTCAAGAAGAGCAGCTCGCTTCAACGGGGAGGTGAATATATGCTGCCAACGCCACGCAGGTGAGCCAATGGGGGGGAGGAGTACCGCACCTGAACCGAGTGAGCACTCAGCAGCAGGCGCGGGGACTCTCCCATATGGATACACGAGATGTTGTGGCTAAGTGTAGGCGTAATGGCGTCATGGCTGACGTTACACGCACAGCGCATCGGCCGTCACATACGGCGTGACAGGCGTGGCGCCGATGCGCAGAGGGACACCCGCCCGATCCTCCTGAACACCGAGGGAGGAGGGGGAGGGGCCGCTGAGTGCATCGCAGCTCCCGGGATGAAGGAGGTCCATAGCGACACCTAAGTGCCAGACCATCCACACATGCATAAAACTGGCCGGACGGGGAGAATGTGTCGGATATCTAAATAAAGACATAGATGAGCCATGTGGGAACATCTGAGCAGTACAGGGAATATTGCATGTACAGAAATACCATGTGCAAAACTCAAAGGCATAAGCATAGAGAAGCAGTGTACATGAATAATCATATTGTCAATGCGTAAACCTTAACATAAGGTACCCTATAAATTAGAGCAGACCTCACACAGGGATGGCAGGGGAACACTGCCAATCCCACATATTCAGTTGCTTCCATCCTGGTATATATTTATATAGAAGGGGGAGTTAGGACTTCAAATGAAGCACCCAAAGGTGCCTCCATCCCGATAATGAATCTAGATGGACCGCCCATTGAACTTGCATGCCAAACCTGCAGATCATCCCTGTGTTCCCTATTCAGTCTGATGAAATGCCTGGGTGAAGTGACCCCAGCTGTCGACAAAAAACTCTAGCCCAACCAATAGGTTTTGCATGGCCCTGGCCTCACCAGACGTGGCTGGCCCCACACCTGACGACCGAGGGAGGGGGAGAGAGGACCCCCCCCATGGCTGAAGGGACCCGCCTACCCCTAGAACCAGACACATGGACAGGAGAAGACCGAAAAGAAGAATCAGCATTAGGCATAGACTTACCGGGCCGACCAGGACGTGGTCCCACAGCCGCCAATCCGGAACCCACCTCTGCCGACCTCCTCTTCGCTGGACAGCTCCCCTTCTGAGCAGGAAGAATCTTGGAGACCATCTGGAGATTGCACTGGCGAGGATGTGCCAGCCGCAGAAGGCCCTGGCAGCTTATCATCAGTTCTGTGCCTCTGACCCACGGGACTGCTGATCCCGGTGTGGGGCCTCTTCACCCCCTCAGAGGTGGGAGGGGCCTTGCATCACCCCTCTTCCGCTGTGGCGCTCGGATCCCGGCTGGATCCAGGTGCAATGGGGATGCCGGCCGCCCTAGTGGATTGGCCCGGCCCCGTGCCATTCCTCCTACGCTGAGCCGCCATCTCTGGGGAAACATCCACCAGGGATGGGGCCGCACTCCCCCTGGTCTTTGCACGTTCAGGGACCAGGTGTGGGGTGATGCTGCACCTCCATCCCGCCAAGCCCCACCCCTCACGGGGAGTCCTCCCGGCACCATCCCCGGCTCCTGCCGAGAGCAGCGGAGCCAGCCGTGCCTGAGGGTTGGGCCGCCCAAGTTGCGCTGGGCTTGAGGGGACCCTCACATGTGACCTGCTGGGAGCCGCAGCGGCCATCCCCTGCATGGCTGCGAGCTGGCTCTGCAGCCATGCTGTGCCCATGGACTCCGCCATCTGCCTGGATTCTGCCATAGGTCTGCGGAGGAGAGCAGGGGCAGACACGTCAGCACACAACTTTTCCTTTCCTCGTGTGCTGACCGGATGTCTGAACCCCTGACCTCTCCTCTGCACTGCCTCCCCCTTGCACCACTCTGACCAATCCCCCATAAGCCAAGTTAACTGAAGAAATATTTATCCCCCACTGGCCCAGGGTACACATTTCATGTAGCCCTGCGCTTATTTTATTATTTTTTTTTTTGCTGGAGGCTTTTCTTTGTGGCTTTCTACGGGAAGAGGGAGTATTTATTTAAACTGAAACTTTCCACTCCTTCAACACTATCTGCTTGGCAGGCAAATGTCAATAAGGTTCTACCTACATACAAACTTAAGCCTCGTACACACGATCGGACTTTAAACAAACTTTTCCGTGGATTTCTGTCCAAAGGGCGTTGGCCGTGAACTTGTATTGCATACACATGGTAGGACTTTTTAGGCAACAAACACGAACGTAGTGACGTTTCAACGTACTGACGACACTTCAAAAGAGGATGTTCAATTCTCCGGCGCCACCCTTTGGTCAACTTCTGTATTGTTGTCTGATCTTTTGCATTGGTTCTGAGCATGCATGTTTGTACTTTGGACTAAAGTCCGATGGTTTTGTGTACACACGATTCGACTAGCCGACGTAGGACTTTTGTTACCGCCAAGTTTGTCTGTTCGCACAGCCAACATTTGTCCGATGAAAACCGAAAAAGTTTGTCCGATGGAGCGTACACACGGATGTTGCCTTAAAACAGCTAATTTGCATGTTGGTTGCCAAAAAGTCAGATCGTGTGTATGGGCCTTTACATATGAAAGTAGTACTTTAAAGGTGAATTTATCCTTTAAATGCCTCTGTTCAGAATCGGTATATATTTTTGTATTTTCTTATTTATATTATATTTATTTTATTATTTTATATCTGTTTTAATAAATGAACATGGAGCTTTAGAGAGTCGAAGGCTTGAATTGTTTATAATTTTGACAACACTTTTTTGGTTTCTCTACACGAGTATTAATAGCTTCTTACAATTTCTTGTAACACTTTGGTGTTTTTTTGACAGTGGGCATTACAAAAAACCTCACATTGTTGCGTTTTGATAATGCACATGGTACAGTGCATTACTATTGTGTGTGCGTTGGTATGCTGTGATACCATTCATTCTGAAAGGCAACCCCAACGTATCCTGCTGATGAAGATCGGTTGTAGCACACATGCATCACATGGCAGCACACTAAATTGTGTTATGGTGCACTGCCTGAAATGCTACAAGCACCTTTCTTGGCACATTTTGGTGCATTAGGCAGCCCAGTATAATAAATAGGTCTTTTTACATTCCTATGGTTCTTTGAGATAAGTTTGGTTTTTTCTTTTTGTATATGTCTACGTGTTTATTGAAAAAAAAATGAAAATTTTGAATAAAATCTGAAAAATGAATAGGCTGTCCTAATGCAATGAAAAATAATTCTTGCTAACATGTGTGCGTTAAATGCACTGAAAATATGTAAAAGAGCCCCTAAACCAAGCCTATACAACTACTTCTATCCCTTGTGCAACCTGTTACACGTGGTGCATGTTACCCTCTAAACTTCTCCACACCCAGTAACACTGCATTGATATTTTGCTGACATCCACAATTCGCCCCACATAAGCTTTGGGATCCAAATCTTATATCTTATTTAGGTTCCTTTTTAGGTTGAGCCACTTCTGCTGCATCTGTATCAAAAAAATTGGCTTATGCACAGCAGCCATTTAAACCACACTGATATGAAATAAGCACATCTTTAATAAAAGACATTCAGCAAGCAGGATCAGAAGATTTACAGAGCAAGACACAATCCATTGAAAGTTGTAAGCGTGGCTTATCTGCTGTTGTCTTGTGAAATAGGATTTTGCAAGGTAACCTCCCAGCGGCTTCAGTTATACCGTATCATCTTATTACAGAATCAGTTAATCAGAGCAAAATGGCAATGGGGAGCTTGATTATGTTTTCATCAGGGGGTGGATGTTGTTTATTCTATCAGAATGTGTTGGCTTAAACAAGCCCCCCAAACTATTTCCACTGGATGGAGTAAAGAGATGCTGGTGCTTGCAGAGAGGATTCTGGGAGCTCTCTGTGGGTATAAATAGCCCTGAGCAGCTGTTGTAATCTCATTTCATCCTCACACATCCCCGGGATGCTAATAACAGCTAGTGAATCGGAGAGACTGTAGGAGAAGACTGAATCATTTCTACACCTCTCTAGATTTTTATTCACAATCATCCCCCATCGCAGTTGTCTAGAGTATCACCTGTGCTTCACATATTTCTTGAACTATGCTCTATAATACCATTACTAATACCAAGCTTGTCTCTGTATTATCTTTCTCTAGAATTGCAAGATATGTAATATTAAAGCGATATTAAACCTTCAGATTTTTAAACAACTTTTAGCAGCTGATTTACTTACTAACTAAGGATTAGGGATGGACCGAATGACATTGGGAAAGTTCAGAACCAAATAACGATCCCCATAGAAGTCTATAGGACCCGAACATGAAGAATCAAAAGTGCCCATTTTGAAGGCTTATATGCAGGTAATTGGGCATACAATGGTTATGGGGTTCCAGGTACTGCCATGGGGGACATGTATCAATGAAAAAAAAGTTTGTAAAAAAGTCATTTTTAAATGAGCAGTGATTTATTGATGCTTAACGTGAAAGTATAAAAATGAAAAATTTCTTTCAATATAGTGCTTGGGGGGTCCCCTTAGTCCACCTGTAAAGTGGCACATCTGTACTGTGTATAGAAGCTGCTGCAGCAATAATTACATTTAAAAGCCCAAAAAATTAAATTTTCCCTGTAAGCTTTCTTTATTTTGTAAGCAACGGCTTGGGGAGCCAGTCTGTATGATGAGGCCACAATGTAGTGCACGAGGAAAAAAAATAGAGATTTTTTGGATAAATTCTGGTGTCTCTACCACAGACTTTGGATTTCTACTTCTGTAAGGGTTGCGGAAAAATTGTTCTTTGGGTGTCGGTGGCGCCCTCACACTGTAACCCTATAGAGGTACTTTTGATGAACTCAAGAATTGGCCTTGCTGTCAAAAATTGTAATGATATGCACCTGTCAATCAGGTGCAGAAAAATTCTTCTTTGGGTGTCGATGGCGCCTTCACACCGTAACCCTATAGAGGTACTCTTGATGAAAGCAAGAATTGGCCTTGCTGTCAAAAATTGTAATGATATGCACCTGTCAATACCTGGTGTATCTGGATTTTGCAAAAGCATTTGACACAGTTTCCCATAAACATTTACTGTATAAAATAAGGTCTGTTGGCATGGACCATAGGGTGAGTACATAGATTAAAAGGAAAAAAAGAGAAAAAGAAAAAAAGAAAGAAAACCTGCACTACCAAACAAAAACTTGTGTGACTGCAGCTGCAACAAAAACCACAAATATCAATGAGGTGAAAAATTTAAATAAAAAGAAAAAAATTTGTGCGCTTGCATTAGATACTTAAATCTATATTCCTGTGTGATTGTCATAAATAGATGAATAAATGAATAAACACCATCAGAGTTAATTTTAAGTGTAAGTGAATAAAAAGTCGCTATGCGACACAGCAAATAGCGATATGTAAATCAAATACTAATATTAACCATTCCATACAGATAAATATAGAAAACTTGTGTGCAAAAAACAAGGTTATTCCACCCAAGTGCAAAGTCATAAGTGAAAGAGTTCAAAATTGCGCCATGAGTCGCAAAAAAAAACGCATATCCAAAGTTCATAAGTTGCATTCCTTAGTGTGTATAAAGGAATAAGGGGACATGAAGGGACCTCCAACCACCAGTGGATCCAAAGGTTGATAACAGATGTATCCTTACCAGACGCGTTGGACCTCCTTTATAGCAAGGTCTTAGAAGCATACAGATTTAGCCCTCTGCAGGGACAGGAGATGACAGCTCACCACAAGGAATAACCTTGTTTTTTGAACACAAGTTTTCTATATTTATCTGTATGGAATGGTTAATATTAGTATTTGATTTACATATCGCTATTTGCTGTGTCGCATAGCGACTTTTTATTCACTTACACTTAAAATTAACTCTGATGGTGTTTATTCATTTATTCATCTATTTATGACAATCACACAGGAATATAGAATTGAGTACATGGATTGAAAACTGGCTAAAAGGGCGAGTTCAGAGGGTGGTGATAAATGGGGAATACACGGAATGGTCAGGGGTGGGTAGTGGGTTCCCACAGGGTTCTGTGCTGGGACCAATCCTATTTAATTTATTCATAAATGACCTGGAGGATGGGGCAAACAGTCCAATTTCTGTATTTGTGGACTATACTAAGCTAAGCAGGGCAATAACTTCTCCGCAGGATGTGTAAACTTTGCAAAAAGATCTGAACAAATTAATGGGGTGGGCAACTACATGGCAAATGAGGTTCAATGTAGAAAAATTTAAAATAATGCAATTGGGTGGCAAAAATATGAATGCAATCTATACACTGGGGGGAGAACCTCTGGGGGAATCTAGGATGGAAAAGGCCCTGGGGGTCCTAGTAGATAATAGGCTCAACAATGGCATGCAATGCCAAGCTGCTGCTAACAAAGCAAACAAAATATTGGCATGCATTAAAAAGGAGATCAACTCCAGAGATAAATCAATAATTCTCCCGCTCTACAAGACTCTGGTCCGGCCGCACCTAGAGTATGCTGTCCAGTTCTTGGCACCAGTCCTCAGGTAGGATGTACTGGAAATGGAGCGAGTACAAAGAAGGGCAACAATGCTAATAAAAGGTCTGGAGGATATTAGTTAAGAGGAAAGATTGCGAGCACTGAACTTATTCTCTCTGGAGAAGAGACGCTTGAGAGAGGATATGATTTCAATATACAAATACCATACTGGTGACCCCATAAGAAGGATAAAACTTTTTCGCAGAAGGGAGTTTAACAAGACTCGTGGCCACTCATTAAAATTAGGAGAAAAGAGGTTTAACCTTAAACTACGTAGAGGTTCTTTAATGTAAGAGCGGCAAGGATGTGGAATTCCCTTCCACAGGCGTTGGTCTCAGCGGGTGGCATTAATAGTTTCAAGAAACTATTAGATAAGCACCTGAACGACCGCAACATACAGGGATATACAATGTAATACTGACATATAATCACACACATAGGTTGGTCTTTTTTCAACCTCACCTACTATGTAACTATGTAAGGTGCGGAAAAATTGTTCTTTGTGTGCCGGTAGTACCTTCACACTATAACCCTATAGAGGTACTCTTGATAAAAGCAAGAATTGGCCTTGCTGTCAAAAATTGTAATGATATGCGCCTGTGAAACAGGTGCGGAAAAATTGGTCTTTGGGTGTTAACCCATGAAACCTACACCAAAAACATTCTTCCAGATGAAAACAACTCCTACAACACTAGGCAGCCTAGAAGTTCTAGTATACAAGTATAGGCGCAATAAACTGAAAAAAGCAGCAAAAAACAACCCTAACCCACAAACTGGTATATATGAAGGAAAGAACCAAGTGTGTCTCTAAAAGAAAACATTTAAAACTTTAAAAAAAACAAAAACATCTCGGAATATAAGAATACATTCAGAGGCAGGTGCAGAAAAAAGCCACAATGGTGGATATATATATATATATATATATATATATATATATATATATATATATATATATATATTAGTATAAAAACCATGTATATACAGGAAAAAAGTCCAGAGGTCAAGAACCAGGACAATAGGTCCACATATAGGTTTGCCTTCACTGGGAACTGAAACTGGGTTCCAAATCCTAAGGAGAAACACAAAGAAAGAGAGGCTCCTCTAGGTGTAGACTTAAAAACAGTTTATTCATAAATCTTGTGTCAATCACACTCACATTTGGGAGATCATCAAAAGGCATGTAAATGTGGAATATCCATCATAAGAGGTGTCATCAGGTCGGTCATAAAACTCCTGTCTGCTTGCTGCTCTGCCTGCGTGTGGAGAGGTACCGCTGTGATGTAGAAGCCGGCCGTGGTGACAACAAAGGACCAAAACGAGGCTCGGAACGCAGGTGGATAGCGGGCGAGGAGAAATGATGTCACTGGCAAGCAACGCGTTTCCTGGGCGTACGGGCTGCGGTGACGTGACAACCGCGCCCCTTCATCAAGCTCTTGATGAAGATTTATGAATAAACTGTTTTTACGTCTACACCTAGAGGCGCCTCTCTTTCTTTGTGTTTCAGCCTAGAAGTTCTGCAGAGATTCCACATCCCAAAAACACTTAATCAGCAACATCGGCATCAGGGGCTTCATAGCTGCTGGTAATCCAGGATTGATTCATTTTGCTAAAATCAGACGGTCCATGGAGTCTGTGTACAGACGTGTTCTATGATCAGTAACAAAACATCCAACAGCATTGAATGCCCGTTCGGAAAGCACGCTGGATGCAGGGCAGCCTAGCAGCTCAGTAGCATACTGGGAAAGTTCTGGCCAGTGGTCTATTCTCATGACTTAGTAAGCTAGTGGATCGTTGACTGGAAAGCTCTCCATCTCTGTTTTCGTGTCAAAAATATTAAGAATATACCGCGCTGTCTCTTTAAATGGTGAACAGCAAGCCAGCACAGCAAAAGAACAATTGCAAACAACGTGAAAAATAGAATAAATGTGCAGCACTAATGTGCAATATTATAATGAACTGAGAAAAATAAAGACAATGCTTACGAAAAAAAAACCTTAAAGATACAAGGCACACAGTCAATGAAACAACAATGCAAAAAAATACTTTTTACAGATAATTAAACGTGATATCCACAAAAAAGAAAGTCAAACATGTGAATGAAACAGAGTCTATAGCTGAAATGGTCATGACATTGTGACTTGAAAAGGAATATATCGAGAAGTTGTGAGATCCACAACCAATTATGTGAAGGCTTACCAGAAGGCTTGGATTCAGACAGGCATATGCCTAATGAACCAAACGAGCTTTATGGTATAACACACCAAGAATTGAGGTATCCATGTAAACGACCTCAGGCTGGAAGTCGGGTGTCCATATGGTCTTTCCAATGGCACTTCAGAGTGGTTAGACAGGGAGTGAGATGAAATAATTTTCCCGTATTGTATAGTTGAGAGAGAAAAAAATAGAGAGCCACATAGTGTAATTCAATTAAGAAAAAGGGAATATTTTATTTAAGTAAAAGGAACACTCACATTTGTTAAAATAAAAAAGCACTTTTGATAAAATTTTGACACAATGGCATCAGCAGAGCCCATACCAACACGTTTCGTCTAATAAGACATTATCTGGGGTGCCAGTCTTCTGCAGTCATTGCGTTTAAATACAGTGGTGTGTCCCCCATAACGAGATACAGACCCGTGGTGTTTCCTCATTAGTAATTTGTATAATCATGCTTACTTCCTTTCTCGGCAAAATGGCACGGGAGGGTGTGGTTCAAGCCTCATTCTAGAAAAATGAATGGCTTCAAGCCATAGCGGAAATGGCATCATCACGTGCAGTCCAAACCCCGCCTTCAGGCTGAAAGGCACTGTGAACACTGCCCTCCGCTATACGTCTTGTCGAACCAACTTCCTGTCCCGGCATAATAGTGCAGGAACGTGCGGTTCAAGCCTCATTTTGGAAAGAAATGGCGTCATCACGCGCAGTCCAAACCCCACCTACGGGTTGGAAGGCACTGTGAACACCGCCCTCCGCTCAATGTCTTGTCGAACCAAGCTCACTATCAGATGCCGAAAAAGGAAGACCAAGCCTCACTTTCACAGACAAGCCGAGCCTAGTTTAGGGCGAAAATTATGGCAAACGGACACACCACCATATGACCTGGGATCTTTCGATAGGCCGTCCCTGTAACACCAGACTCAAACACTAGGGCTAAACATAGGCAAAGCCTCTATGGTGACCCTTGTTTGCAAAGCTCATGTTGGCAACATCAAGTTATGCTGGTTCAACAGAGTGAGAACATGGAATAAAATTTAACCGCTTGCCGACCAGCCGCCGCAGTTTTACTGTAGCAGAATGGCAAGGCTGGGCGAAAGGCTGTTACCTTACGTCGCTTCGCCTTTGGCCACTTCACCTGCAGCGTTTCCCCAGAGCCGATGCGAGTGCGCGGCGTGACAGAGCGCGAACCTGGATCTGTGTGTGTACACACACAGAACCCGGTTCTTTCAGGGGAGAGGAGAGGATTGTGTGTTTATATTATCTATGAGCACCGATCTCTCTCCTCCTATTCAGTCCCATCCCCCACAGTTATAAACACACATAGGGAACACAGTTTACCCTTGATCGCCCCTTAACTTTAACCCCTTCCCTGCCAGTGACATTTACACAGTAATCAGTGCATTTTTATAGCACTGATCTCTGTATAATTGTCAATGGTTTAAAAAATGTGTCAAGGGGGCAGGAGGCGGAGCCTAGCGGAGCAGACATGCATTGTTAGAGCTCCACACCGCTGAGGAGAGAAGAGAAGGACAAAGCGGAGCCTGCAGGCTCAAAAGGTATCCATTTGAACCTTTTTGCCCCAGGGAACAAACTGTGAAAGTTTGGGCAGGAAATATGGTACTGGGAGGAAACCGTGGCAGAAATAAAAATCACCTCACAAAGAGCTCACAGGCACTCACTGCAGCTGAAGCAGCTCCAGTCACCTCACAAGATACAGCACCAGGGCGCTCTCACAGACAGAAAATGTCACAGCAAGACTCTCCATTTGAGTCAGATACAGAACAAATCCTCTCACAAACTTCTCCACAAGCCTCCTCAGCATCCCCAGTAATATTATTACAATTTGAAAAGATGCTTCATAAGGCTTTAAAACAAACCTCAGACCAAATAACAAAAAGCCTAACCAAAGAAATAAGAGAGCTGGGAAACCACACCGCAGCCTTAGAAATAAAAATGGATGAAATTGAAATTACAACCCAAGAAAATATAACAGAATTGGAACAATTACAAAAAGAGAATTTAATACTTCAAACTAAGCTCAAAGATTACGAAAATAGAGCCAGACGTTCAAACTTGCGCATAAGGGGAATACCTGAAACTGTGACAGACCTGCAATCTACTATTACTGCTCTTTTACAAGAACTAAAGCCAGATATCCCTATTGAACGTTTAGAACTGGACAGAGTACACAGAGCCCTCACAGCCAAAAAGAAAGATGGACCCCCACGTGATATAATCACAAAATTTCATTATTACAGAACGAAAGAACAAATACTAATTGCTGCAAGAGAAAAAAAGGAACTTAATTTTCAAGGACACAATTATCAAATTTTTGCTGACCTATCCCAACTTACTATTACTAAAAGACGATCCATGAAACCCCAACTAATGGAACTGCAACGCCACAACATTATGTATCAATGGGGCTTCCCCTTTTCAGTCAGATTTAACTACCAAAGTACAATTTACAGAAGCAGATCAGCAGATGAACTACAACAAACCCTTTTAAAATTAAATCTGACAGAACCCACAAGCAGCAACACTCCCACACGCAGAAGAATGGCATCATCTTCACCTTCAGGCAGCACCCAGAAAATTTCAGAACAAAATGGGAATCATCATTCTCACAAAAGAGGCCGTTATGCCACATCATCCATGGACCAAGAAGATTCAATGGACTGACATCCTAATTCCTGATATCTCTTCATTTATTATACTAAGAGATGGTTTTCTATAAAAAAACCTATATTTATAACTGAATGTAACTGCATTCTGATAGTCACACACTGTGTGGGATCATGTTACATTCCAGTTATATTTCTTATTACTTCTGATTCATATAGCCTTAGAATATATAAGTGAAATAAGGAAATTCTTGTTCAGTTATATATTATCAGGTAATAACAATAGATTTATTACTTTTTAGGACAAATATGTTCAATAATCCAGAAGTAATGGAAGCTTTTTCTTTCTTTTCTTAAAACAAATATATTATTACCTAACTAGTTCCTAGAATTATGTTTTTGTTTATTCTAATCTGAAGCAATACAACCTCAATTTTATGAGTTAACATATCTAAACAGTTACATATGAATAAAATATGTAATTGTTTACTCTAAAAGGGTTAAAATCCCAAAATAATTCAAACTATCTTCATCAATACCAAAGTTATTAACAGTACCTTTCTAACTGAATTATTTAGCCTAGGGCAAGACTAACCATATACAACCACCCTGGAATAAATAATTTCAACAAAAACTATATTCTGCACTCCAATTAATGAAACATCATTTTGATGTCTTTTGACATAGCACTTCTCTCCTGTAAGCGGAAGATCCGTGTACCCCCATTAGCCCTCCTCATTCTCCCAACCATATTATGTGGGAGTGTGACGAAGGCACTTATTCCCCTGAGAGAGATATTTATTCTCTTTCACGGGTAAATTGTGATTACTTGCAAAAAATAATTTATACAATGTATCATCTAATCTCATATGTTTTTTGTTTACTCTTTACTCCAGAATTCACTGGTTTCTTTTCTATCTATTCATCTCTTCAGTCCACACAGGTTGATCTGCGCAGTCAGCTCTGCATAACAAAAAGTAAGTCAAAACTATTTGATCTATTGCCATGGCACCACTGAATATACTTTCCCTGAATGTTCAGGGAATAAATGTCCCTCAAAAAAGGACCAAAGCCTTCCGTACTTTCCATAACAAGAAGGCTCACATAGTATGCCTCCAAGAAACACACTTCACCAAAGATTCTACTCCAAAATATATTTCTCCTTTTTATCAACAAATTTACACGGCTTCTGCCTGTACCAAGCAAAGGGGAACTCTAATTGTATTTCACCGATCCACACCATTCACCTTATCATCAGAAATGAAAGACCCAGAAGGTAGATACCTGATACTCATGGGTTATATAATGGATACAGCAATCACGGTGATTTCCTACTACGCTCCTAACAAACAACCTACACCATTCCTCTCACATATATTACAAGTAATTAATACACACAAAATAGGAACAGTGATAATGTGTGGGGATTCAAACCAGGTCCTCCTCCCATTTCTAGATAAATTACCTTTTACACCATCCAAAATAACCTCTAGATTACCTTTTTCTCAACTTCTTTCCAAATACAATCTGGTAGATTCGTGGAGAGTAAGTAACCCAATGAAAAAGAAATTCACTTATTTCTCGCACCCTCATCAAACCTTCACCAGAATAGATCATATTTTTCTAACAATAGGAATGATACCAGAAATTATTGCATCAGATATAATTCTGATTCCGTGGTCTGACCATAATGCAGTATACACTACTACAGCCTCAGCCATACCAAAAGCGCATGACCCAACGTGGTACTTACCGGACATAATGCTCAAACACCCACTACATCAGATGGCCATTGAACAAGCTTTAAAGGAATACATATCAATTAATAATACAACAGACATCTCCCCAATAACACTGTGGGAAGCTCATAAGCCTGTCTTGCGTGGTACAATACAAAGACAAATGGCACTATTTAAACGGGAACGCAAAAATCTAGCAAAAAAACTAGAACTCAATTTTAATGCAGCCTACATATCATTTCAAGATAATCCATCTCAGAGTACAAAATCTCATCTGGAAAAATCTAGATTGGAATACGATCTATTTCTCACTGAGTCAGTTGATAAATCCCTCAAACGCTCCAAACACAATTTCTACATGAATACAAACAAACCAGGTACATATTTGGCTCGGGTATTAAATTCAACTAACAAATCTTTCAAACCAATACGTTTGAAATTATCAAAAAATGTTTACACTTGTAATCCAGTTAAAATAGTCCATAAATTTCACTCACATCTCGCAACTTTATACAAGACAAACAATGAATTTAATCCTACAGAGGCTTAATCCTTCTTCTCAAAAATAACCTTACCTGAGTTATCTCAGAATCAAAAAAGCAGTTTGGATGAGCCTATAACTATAGATGAAGTTGCTAACGCCATAAAAGACCTAAAACTTAACAAAAGACCAGGTCCAGACGGCTACTCGGCTTTATACTATAAAACATTCTCAGAAATACTCTCTCCCATTCTCACTGAAACTTTTAACAAACTCCTAGATGGACATTCTTTTCGGCAAGAAACACTAATGGCAATTGTTTGTATGATCCCAAAACCCCTTTCTGATGATACTTCCTGTGTGAATTATCGGCCTATCTCTCTGTTAAACCTCGATATTAAATTATTAGCAAAAATAATAGCAAAACGCCTCAATAGCATTATAGGAAAATTAATACATAGAGATCAAGTAGGCTTCATGCCAAATAGACAGGCAGGCGATAATATACGCAGGGCAGTGTTATTGGCACATATTGCTAAAAAACGGAAAATCCCTTTATGTTTTCTATCTCTCGATATTAAGAGGGCATTTGACACAGTATCCTGGCAATATATGCAATATTCATTACAAAAATGGGGTTTTGGACCCCACTTTTTAACATGGATCAAAGCATTATATAATAAACCCAAAGCCTATATAAAATATGCTGGATACAAATCTGAAGCCTTTAATATCGAAAGAGGTACCCGACACGGTTGCCCATTATCTCCCTTATTATTTGCCCTTATACTCAAACCCATGGCCCAATACATCAGAACAAACCAAACTATAACTGGCATGGAAGTAGGAGGTATTACACACAAATTATGTATATTTGCAGACGATATATTACTTTTTCTATCATCACCACAGGTCTCTGGTCCTAACTTAATACCAGCTCTTGATGGATTTGCAGCCCTATCCGGCCTTATGATTAATCCTAAGAAATGCCTAGTGCTTAATATTTCACTCACAAACATGGAATTGATCCCGGCTAGGGCTGCACTCCCATTCACATGGGCAGAAAAATCAATCCCATATCTTGGAATTCATTTAACAGCATCTCATTCTGACTTATTCTCAACCAATTATCCTCCTGTATTAAGACAGATCACAAATCTAATAAAACAATGGTCGCAACTTCCTTTATCCTGGATAGGGAAGATTAATGCAATCAAAATGACTATTCTACCCAAATTGCTTTATCTATTCAGAGTCCTCCCTATTCCAATTCCTTCCTATTTTTTGAGAATAGTACAAAAAAGAGCAACTTCGTTTATATGGGGCTCTTCTAAACCACGTATACCTATACACACACTACATCTTCCCAAAAATAAAGGAGGCCTGGGATACCCTAATTTTACTAACTACTACAGAGCAGCACATTTGGCCAGTCTGTCCAAATACCATGCAAAACAGGAAATCCCATTATGGGTATTTATAGAGGCTTCAGAAAATGACCCTCTATTAATATCAAATTTATTATGGCTTGATCCTAAAGACCGCTTTAAAATTTATAATCCCATAACTAAACACTTCTTATCTCTCTGGGATAAACTAAAAACCAAATATCAGTTACAATCTCCACACAATCCTCTCCTTTCTTTTATCAGAAATCCGGCCTTTTATCTGGCATGGATCTACCCAAATTCTTTTAAAGCTTGGACAACATCAGGCATTCAGACACTAAATGACTTCATAGCATCTAAATCATTCCTTTCATTCCCATCGCTTAGAGAAAAATATGATCTACCAAACTCTGAGATATTTAGATATCTCCAAATCAAAAATTTCTATACACCATTCCTAAAGGGGGATACACCATTATCCCAATTATCCATTTTTGAATCAATCTGTACAAAAGATCCATTTGCTAAAGGTACAATTTCATCACTTTATAATCAATTATATGGAGTAGCAAATCTTAATAGACCCTCTTACGTTCAGAGGTGGGAGGAGGACCTGGGACGAACTTTAGAAGACACGGACTGGTCTAACATATGGCTCACATCTAAGTCATCTTCACCCAACATCTTAGCACTGGAGACAAATTATAAAGTCCTAACTCGCTGGTACCTTGTACCCGCTAGAGTGGCAAAATATTCACCTAATACCTCAGCTCTTTGTTTTCGAGGATGCCCAGAAATAGGCACATATTTACACATATGGTGGACGTGCCCAGTAATCCAAACCTTCTGGAAGGAAGTCTTCGTGATTGCATCTAAAATATTTTAAAAAATAATACAACCAGATCCAAATTTAACCTTACTTAATCTAAAACCGGAATGGTTAACACTCTCTCAATTCAAACTTATGATCCAACTAATAACGGCTGCAAAACAAACAGTGGCCAAGGCATGGAAATCTCCTACATTGGTACTAGCAGAAACAATTCACAGAATGAATAATACAATGTCCCATGCTAAGATGGTAGCCATCGATCAAAATCAAATTCCAAAATTTGAAAAACGTTGGCATCCTTGGATAAAATAACAGTTCCTGTCAAACTTAAATGACTCTGTCCTATTGCCATGGTAACAGATTAAATGACTTACAGAGACACCCATTCTAAGGCTTCAAAGAGAACTAAAAAGAATAATAAACTGACGAGCGGGACAACCTTGTGGACCATACCTCTACCTTTCAACCCTTTTTCTTCTTTCTCTTTCCTTTTCTCCACCTTACGATTAAAGCTCATTATCAGAATTTATTTGACCTATATACACTCTACTTGTAAACAATATGTATAGTAGGTATAAATCATTTAAATACCTACAAAAGTAACTAAGGAAATGATATATATCTTTAATTTAGGTTTACGTGAACCCAATGTTTAATATTTGAAATTTCATGATATTTACCTATATAAACCCTACTGTAAAACAATGAGCTTACTTTATAGATCCTTGTAAACTTACTTTATGTATCTTTATAACATTGTATACTCAATAAACTTCTTTTGACAAGGAAAAAATGTGTCAAAAGTGTCCGATGTGTCCTCCATAATGTCGCAGTCCCGATAAAAATCGCAGATCGCCACCATTACTAGTAAAAAAAATAATAATAATAAAAATGTCATAAATCTATCCCCTATTTTGTAGACGCTATACCTTTTGTGCAAACCAATCAATATAAGCTTACTGCAATTTTTTTTACCAGAAATATGTAGAAGAATACATATCAGCCTAAATTGGGGGAAAAAAATATTTTTTTGATGAAAAATATGGGATATTTATTATAGCAAAAAGTAAAAGATATTGTGTTTTTTTCCCAAATTGTCGCTTTTCTTTTGTTTATAGCGCAAAAAATAATAACCGCAGAGGCGATCAAATACCACCAAAAGATAGCTCTATTTGTGGGAAAAAAAGGACGTCAATTTTGTTTGGGTACAGCGTCACACAACTGCGCAATTGTCAGTTAAAGTGACGCAGTGCCGAATCGCAAAAATGGCCCGGTCATCGAGCAGCCAAATCTTCTGGGGCTGAAGCAGTTAATAACTAAAATTTAAAATGGCCAATAAGAGAATATTGAAAAAGTAGATCAGTGTAATAATTTGACACACACCGCAGAGCTGACACTCGATCTGGGGTCAATAATATACAGACGTATTAAAACAAATAAAAAATGTATACAAATATATAAAATATATGTGTATCAGACGAAAAATATATGCACCCAAAAATTCCATACAAAAAAATGGTTAATCTAGGCTATAATAATGAAGGCATTAATATCCCACTCTACATTCATACCGAACGGGGAGTGGGACTGTAACTCAAAAATCCAGTATGTCTCAAACATGAGACTTCTCTGGTCATAGCTCCCCCTCTCCTATCGATAATGAAAAATTCTGTGCCTTTGGGGTCGCGATTATGATATTGTCTATAATGCCTGGGTACGCTATGCTTAGTGTCTCCAGTTTTGATTTTAGCAATATGTTCATTAACTCGTGTAGTAAATGTATGGATAGTTCGTCTAGCGTACTGTTTGCCACAAGGACAGGTTAACAAATAGACGACATGTCTGGTGGCACATGTACAAAATTGTTTAATGGAGTATACGTGATTAGTAACATTTGATTTAAACTCCATAGTTTTACGTCTCCCTCATGTATTTTGTTGACAGACACAGCACTTTTTACATGGATAATAACCCACCAAGTTATGGAAAAAAGAAGGTCGAATGGGTGGGTTGATAATATCGGGGGCAATTTTGCTTTGTATAGAAGGAGCACCCCGAAGATAACCTTGGCCTGTTCTGGCAATAGAGAGCCCAAAATAGGTCACTCTTAAGAATATTCCGATGCTTGTTAACGATGGCTTTAATCTGTCTATGTTGGACTGAAAAAGAGGTTAACAGTGACAATTTAAAGGTCTCATCCGTCTCACATTGAGGTTTGTCCACCAATAGGGAACCCCTATCCACCATTAAGGTATTCTGTAGTTCTGAATCTAATTCTACTGGGTCATAGCCTTTATCTATGAACCTCTGTCTAAGAGTCGAGGCTTGTATTTTAAAGATCTCAGTGTCGGTAAAGTTCCTGCGTAACTGATGCCATTGCGTCAAAATTTTATCGAAATCACTTTTTTATCTTCACAAAAGTGAAGATAAAATGTGCATTGTCATGGCTCACCATCCTTGCGGCCTCCTCAAATGGGGACAGTACAGTGCATGCATCCTTTATGAGCAGCCATTGGCTTGGGGAAAAAAGAGCCGGCCTGAGCCTGTCGTTGTGCAATACTCACACAGGTACTCATTGATGGCTCTCTGCTGCATGTGCAGCCGCTGGAGCATTGTCGAGTTCCACCTGGTGGGCATGTCACAAAACAGACGGTTTATGGGCAGGAGGAATTACCGCTGAATTTCAGCCAACCGAGCACTGGCTGTGTATGACTGCCTAAAAATGGCTACACACTCTTCTGGTCTGCTTTAGCAGATCTTCCAACCCTGGGTACCTATTTAGGAAATGCTGCACCACCAAATTGAGGACATGTGCCAGGCATGGCACAGGTGTCAACTTTCCCTTTTCTAAGGGCGGACAGGGGGTTTGTGCCATTATCACACACCACCATTCCTGGCTCCAGCTGGCGTTGTATGAACCATCTCTGGGCCTGTCTATGCAGAGCTGCAAGAATCTCTGCTCTGGTGTGGTTCCTGTCCCCTAGACACACCAGCTGAAGCACTGCATGGCACCTTTTAGCCTGAGTCATTGAATAGCCACTTGAATGCTTAGGGGGTACTTGAGGTGTATAGCAAATTCAGCAGAGGGTGGCATGGAGGAGGAGGAGGGGGTAGAGGTGACAAATCTGACATCATCATCAGCTGTATGGAGATGTGGGGGCACAACAAGCTGCAGCACTGAGCCCTGTCCTGCATCCTTCCGAGTTGCAAGCAGAGTTACCCAGTGTGCTGTGAATGAAATATATCGTCCCTGCCCATGCTTGCTGGACCACGTGTCAGCAGTAACGTGGACTTCACGGCTGACAGCCTTGCTCGATGATGTAACAACATTTCCTTCCACGTGATGGTAGAGAGATGGAATGGCCTTACGTGAAAAGAAATAGCGACTGGGAACCTGCCATTGTGGTACAGCACATTCTGCAAATTCACAGAAGAGGGCAAAATCCACCAGGCAGAAAGGCAGAAGTTGTAGAGCCAGCAGCTTTGACAAGCTGGCATTTAGACGCTGGGCATGTGGGTGGCAGAGACTGTTTATTTTTCTGTTGCAGCAGATGGGGCAGAGAAATTTGCCGCCTATAGTCTACAGCTGGTGGCATGTTGCTGCCAGATGTGCTGCAAGAACCTGGGACATGCTACGTTATACCATCATCCCTGTCAGTGGAGGGCACTGAGAGGTCATGAAGTATAACAGGAACAGACTGAGTTGAGTAAGAAGTAGGGACAGATTTGTGCCCCTTTTGTGTGGCTTTTAGGTGCTCTTGGTGGGAGGTTAAATGACTTGTTAAGCATGTGGTACCCAAATGGTTGGTGTTTTTGCCACGCTTGATGCACTTGAGACAAAGTTTGCAAATAACAACAATGCGGTTGGCTGCACATGTACTAAAAAAGGCCAGACCAGAAAGTGGGCCAGGAGATTATAGCTCCACAATGTGATGGAATAGGGTGGCTGCTCTCTACTCTTCCATGATAGCTGCCTTGTTGGGGTTATGCCTCACCCTCACTTTCATCCTCTGCTGTATCCAGCAACCAAGTCAAATCAGTGACATCATCATCATCAACATCTCCTCCATCCTCAATAACACTGGAGACAACTTGGCATTACGCTGTGGCTGGGGGAACATGACTGCTAATTTGTGTACCAGTGTTCTCCCCTCTCTGTAGGCTCATGTTCCTGCCTTCCTCCACCTCAGAGTCAGAACCAACATCTGAATCAAGTAATGGCTGTGCATCGTCAAGAAGCAAGTGGCTGGATAGTACGGGCATCATCACTAAACAGAGGAAATGATTCCTTTCCTGAGGACTGACCACATCCACCTTTGCCTGTGGACACATATGCTGATGGTCCCCTTACGATCGGCTCCTGATCAGCATTCTCAACCAATGGCCGTCCCCCTGTCAGAACACAATAGCACAGCATGGGAGATTGCCCTACTAACATTGGATTGTTAGTTCAGCGGGTCCTGCTGGGTTGAACGAAAGAAAACTAATAGTGTATACTAAGCTTTAGTGGAGATTGGTAATTTTCTCTGACTTTGGTTGCAATCAGCAGTTGATCTTCTCCTGTATGGCCAGCAAAACAGTGCTTCATTATCATTCCCCTAGATCTTTTATCTGAAATCACTTCAATTTAGTGTTTGACAGCTGTACTTTTCTGTCTCAGCTGGCTTAAGCATCTCTTTAATTCCCAGAGTGAGTTCCCCTTGTGTAATGCGCATAGTTACATAGTTACATCTCTGTCACTTTGCAGCTTCCCGGAAAGGCTATCCAAGTTCCAGTCATCGTTGATTCCGGAGCATGCAGCTGCTTCATTGACCAGGCCTTTGCAGCTCAGCACGATATCCCACTCCGACTCAAGACCCAGAGCCTGGCTGTCCACCTTGCAGACGGTTCCGCCCTCCGTTCCGGTCCTGTAATTCAAGAGACTATCCCTGTAATTGCTACTATAAACTCTCAAAACCAGGAATTCCTCTGCTTAGATGTCATTTCCTCTCCCCTGTTTCCTGTCATCCTGGGAATGCCATAACCCCCATATTAACTGGGTTTCCGGGAAAGTGGAGTTTCTCTCTGACTCTTGCCAACAACATTGCCTGCTAAGAGTTGCCCATGAGATACCTCAACTCCTCTGCCTACACCCTGAAACCAACTCACACCAAGCCATCCCAGGACCCTACCGAGATTTCTCTGACGTATTCAGTAAGAAAGGTGCAGAGACTCTACCTCCACACAGGCCCTATAATTACCCTATAGAGCTGCTACCTGGAACCGAGGTACCCTTCGGTAGGATCTTTCCATTGACTGAGCAGGAATTGGATACTCTAAAACAATACCTTGATGAGAATTTAAAGAAAAAGTTTATCCGCCCGTCCACATCTCCGGCTGGCGCAGGCATATTCTTTGTGGAAAAAAAGGATCATTCCCTTCGACCATGTATCGACTACCGGGAATTAAATCGGATAACGATCAAGAATCGCTACCCTTTACCCCTGGTGCCTGAATTATTCCAGAGGCTAGGAACGGCAACTGTCTTCACAAAACTGGATCTTCGCGGAGCCTATAATTTAATCCGTATCCGGGAGGGGGACGAGTGGAAAACCGCTTTTCGCACTCGTTTTGGGCATTTCGAGTATCTCGTTATGCCCTTCGGTCTATGCAATGCCCCAGCCACATTTCAACATTTTGTGAACGACATCTTCCGGGAATTTTTGGACCTCTACGTCATCGTCTACCTCGATGACATTCTCATTTTTTCATCATCATTGACTGATCATCGCAGGCACGTTCAGAACGTCCTCGCCCGGCTCAGGCAACACGGGCTGTATGCTAAACTCGATAAATGTGAGTTTGAACTCCAATGCATCCAATTCCTGGGGCTTATCATATCAGTAGAAGATATTAAAATGGACCCTCAAAAGGTGTCCGCCATCCTGGACTGGCCTGCACCTACGAACAGAAAGGGGGTCCAACGCTTCGTTGGATTTTCCAATTTCTATAGGAAATTCATCAGAGACTTTTCCAAGATCATCGACCCCATTACTGAACTAACAAAACAGGGAACCCGATTCTGCTGGACCCCCAGGGCTCAATTGGCCTTTGAAAAATTAAAAGGATTATTCACTTCGGCCTCCATCCTTAAACACCCTAACTCTGCCTTGCCATTCGTGTTGGAGGTCGACGCTTCAAAAGTCGCAGTAGGAGCAGTACTCTCTGTTTCCAATAGCTTTTTTTCTCGCAAATTATCAGTATCTTCTGGCCATCAAGGCGGCTCTGGAGGAGTGGCGCTATCTTTTGGAGGGTGCTGTACATCCTATTCTGATCTACACGGACCACAAGAACTTGGAGTATTTGAGATCTGCCAAGAGACTTAAACCACGACAAGCCAGATGGGCACTCTTCTTCTCTCGCTTTCAATTTCATATAACCTACAGACCTGGCTCCAAACCAGACGCTCTCTCACGAATGTTCCATGACTCCAAAGAAACCGTCCCTCCGGACACTATCCTGCCTGCGGGAAATTTTTTACTACTTCAGGGGGATTTAATCTCCAGAATAAGGCAAGCTTCCACAACTATACCCCAACCCACTGAGACCAGCCTAAGAGATGGTTTACTCTGGAATTAGGAGAAGATCTTGGTTCCTGAGAGCCTTAGGGTGCCGGTACTAGAGCTTTGCCATGACCACAAGTTGGCTGGGCACTTCGGGGCCCAGAAGACAATCGAACTGGTGCAGCGCACCTTTTGGTGGCCACAGCTGGCCGAGGATTGTAGGAAGTACGTCAGTTCCTGCCACACATGTGCCCGAAGCAAGAATATTCGGACGAAGGCCTGGGGCTTACTGAAACCCTTGCCTATTCCTGACAGACCCTGGAAAATGATTGCGATGGATTTCATTGTGGAACTGCCCCCATCCGAAGGTTTCTCTACCATCTTTGTCATAATTGATAGATTGTCAAAAATGGCTCACTTCTTGCCCATGAAAGGCACACCCTCAGCCGTGGAAACTGCGAAAATGTTCGTTAAAGAAATCGTGAGATTACATGGGGTTCCCTCCAATATCGTCTCAGACCGTGGTGTTCAATTCACCTCCAGGTTCTGGAAGGCATTGTGTGGTTCCCTCGAAATTGAACTAGCGTTCTCTTCGGCCTATCACCCTCAGACAAACGGCCAGACGGAGAGAACCAACCAAACCTTGGAGCAATACCTCCGTTGTTTCTCTGCCTTTTCCCAGGATGACTGGGTTTCTCTGCTACCAGTTGCGGAGTTTTTGTACAATAACTCCCTGCACTCAGCCATCAACCAGACGCCATTTTTTGCCAATTATGGATTTCATCCCTCCTTTCTACCCAGCTCAATACCTGAATGCTCCCTCCCTGCAGTGACCGAGACATTGGAATTCTTCTCTACCAATAACAAACTTCTGCAGGAAACAATGGCCCAATCCCAGGCTTCTTATAAAAAAACGTTCGACAAGAAGAGGCGTGGGGAGCTTATCCTGGAGCCTGGCGATCAAGTGTGGCTATCTACAACTAACTTAAAAATGGCTTGCCCCTCTAGGAAACTAGGGCCTAAATTCATGGGACCCTTCCCGGTGAGAAGAAAAATAAACGACGTAGTGTACGAGCTCAGTTTGCCGGATTCCTTTAAAATACACCCGGTTTTCCATGTGTCCTTACTGAAACCGTTCGCTCCTGATCCTTTCCGAAGCCGTAGTACCAGTCCTCCTGAGCCTGTTATGATCAATAACGAGGAGGAGTTTGAAATCGAGGCAATCCTGGACTATAGGAAAAGGCGCAATCAAATACAGTATCTCATCAAGTGGAAGGGGTATGGACCCGAGGATAATTCCTGGGAGCCTGAGAGCAATCTTCACACTGAAGAACTGCTGCAAGCCTTTAAAGATTCTCATGCAACCAGGTTGGCGGAGGCTGCCCTTGACGGGGGGGCACTGTCAGAGAGCTCACCTTGGCAGGCAGGGTGCTCGCGGTGGTGGGCGTCGGCGCGCGTTGGCGCGCGTGTTCCTGCGGGTCCTGTGGCGCGTGTTCCTTGCAGCTCCTGTGTGCGTGTCCCGGTCAGATCTGTGGTGTATGCCGGTGTGCGGGGGCGCGCGCGGGCGTGTGCGGGGGTGCGTGCCGGTGCGCGTGCACGTGCTCCGTTTGGCGCCAAACTGCCCATTTAAGCCGGCTTGTCTCTGTGATCAGTGCTGCCTGATCAACAGCTTTGCCGTCCGTAGTACCTGTACAAGAACCTGTTCCTATTCCCTCCAGATCTCCTGAAGACCCGGCTTGCTTCCTGAACCTCCCTCTGAACTCCGCCTGCACCCGACCTTTGGCCTGTCTGACTATTCCTTTGCCTGCTCCACTGTACCTCGTTGCCTGCCTGTTGCCGAACCCAGCCTGTCTCCTGACCATCCTGCTCAGTCTCATCGCCTGTGTTCCAGCCTGCACCTGCTGTCATAGACTGCTCTTCCACCAGCATCTGGACTTTAGTTCACAGGCTCTCATACCACTCCGCACTCCTGTGCTTCCTGTTACCTTACCAGGGGCCGCGAGTCGGACGCGTAAGGGAGCCTACCCACTGCCCAAGTGGACTCATCGGTCTGGTAAGTAGGAGTCTGATATCTCCTATTACAGGAGATCACCTACGCTTTTGGTTTAATACCCAGCCCGGGTCTTTAAGATATGAAGCAAAGGTCCCAATGTCTTCCCAGATGTTATCATTCAAAGGTGCATATTGCCAGATGGTCCCCAAAGAAAATAAAAGCTTCCATAGTATACATTTTTTGGTAGTTTTGATAGATAAACAGTATTGCACTTACAATTAGATGAACAAAATAATGCAGTAAAACTCCGAGCTGGCCGGCTCTCGATTGCAGCCTGTTACTCTGGGACTTGCGTGAACGCGGTGACTGTCCACAAACTTAGACTGTTTTTAATTTTTTTGGAATAGTGAATATTAATTTGCTATTGTCACACAAGTGAGTGAGCTAGGGGTGCAGTGCTCTGCGCCCTGAGCCAACCCTTTTTTAAGCCAATTAGAGCCTCAGGCTCTAATCATGTGCTTCAAAAAAAAAACCCATAGAAATTCATGCTTCCAACACCCTGCATGTAGATTAGGGGCTGGGCACATGGTTTAGGGGGCGGCGCCCCTACGCCCCTAATGGAGTGGCCGCCACTGTTCTAACCCTTACCTAATTCCTGGAATGCTTTATTTACCTTAAGGGGTGCTAGAGCCATCGGTGTCAAAAGCTACCTGCCCTCTTCATCTTACCACACACTCTCAGTTTTTTATCTGTCAAACAAACCAAATTTAGTAATATTTTGCTGGTGTTAGGGTCTACCTAATTGGAAGTCATGTGAATAGATTGCTTATGGACTGTGACAAAGGCTTTTGTTCACCTCAAGCGGGTTTTGCATTTCTATACAAGTCTTTGGGAATGTACAATCCACTTGAAGCGGGTCAAATGCAGGTGAGAAGGATCTCAACAGCAAGTTAAATGTGATTGTCAATGAATTTTGAATGATCTCAGAAGCATCTCAAGCTGATGTAAAATTTACACCATTGACACCATTGACACAAACCCAAAGCCCATCAAAACAGGCCCATGGGTGGTTCTATTTCTAATGCTGTGTACACATGAGCGGAATTTCCGACAGAAAGAGTCCGATGGGAGCTTTTCATCGCATATTCCGACCGTGTGTATGCCCCATCTGAAAATCGTAAAAACCTTCAGAGTTTATTCTAATGGCAAAACCGGTCGTGTATACAGGGCATCGGAGTTTATTCCGATGGCAAAACCGGTCATGTGTACAGGACATAAGTGGAAAGTGCATGCATAAATTTTATTGGGTTAGTTGGCACTATTCCCATTTAGCATTTACATTCAACCTCACAAATATGTCAATACAGCAATATATTTTTTTTTTACACTGTGTAGCACGACCCCCTAAGTGGCTGCTTGGATTTACCTGCTCATCTGCACTGCCATGACCTGATGAACATTCTATCTCACCTGACACTCTGAGTTCAAACATCTTTGCACTACTTCAAAGCAATAAGTCAAACAACTCTGTACGTTTATATTCTGATAATGTTTACTAGTATAGTTCAAAGAAGATATTGTCACAGAAAAGAGGTAATATATGTGCTGAGTTTTAGGCAACAGCGCCAACTCAGCAAAGGAATTCCTCCCAATAGTCAAGATATTTGCAGATAAACAGTCTATTATATACACATGTACAGTGGAGTACTGCTTGCACCTAAAAGGATAAACATGGTTAAATGGTTATACTGAACTCTTCTAATAGGGGAAAACCTCGCCTAGCCTATAAACCTTAAACCCTAATGAGAGGTCAGACTTAAAGCGTTTGTTAACCCCCCCCCCCAAAAAAAAATGGATCCTTCTCCTTTAAAGCATGTTATATGACACAGTGCTTGTTCTGTGTCACTTGGCCCCCTGTAACACCTAAAAAACCTGGCTGATCCTGCCAGTTTCTCCCCACCCCTCTGTAAACAGACCACAGTGTATGATGGCTGCTGATACCAGACACTATGGTTCGTTTAGGTGCCTCTGTCATCAGCAGCCTGCTCTCCTCTCTGCTCCTGTGTCCTCCTCCCCCCTCCCCTCTCTGTCTGAGTGTGAGCCGCCCCTCCCCCCTCCTGCTGCTCTCATAACACTAACCTGTATACACCATCAGCACTGCCTCCTATTGCAGTAATGATTTATAAATATAAATGCTGCAAATACCTCATTTAAGAGCAAAGATTGTGATCACATGACCAGCCAGCTATCTCCTCCTCCCCTTTAGACTGACATCAGCAGAGAAATCTCAGCCCCGCCCGCTTCATCTCTCAGAGGAGGAAAGGAGAATGCTGGCCAGTCATGTGATCGCAATCTCAGCAGTAAAATGAGGCATTTGCAGCATTTATTTTTATAAATCACACACAGAGGGGGATACTACAATAGGAGGCAGTGCTGATGGTGTATACAGGTTAGAGTGGCTTAACAACCACTTTAATGGCAATGGTATAAGGGCCCTTGAAGCAATAATAACAGCAATGTCCCCATTGCAGATCTGATGGTCTTCACCGGCAGGTAGGAGCTCGTAAATTGTATCCAATAAGGTGTAATAGCAAGCAATAAGATCTCTTGAAATTGTAGAGACTAAAGGTGTCTATGCACAGTGTTCAAAATAGGTTCAGTAAAGTGTTCCTAGGGTAAAGATATCTGTGCAAAGTGTTCCAGTGAAACCATAAGAAAGGATTTGTAAAAGTGGGCGATTGCCCTCTCCCCAATGACCAGGCCGATATAATGCCTTCCGGACAGCAGCCCCTGAAGCAACACATGCGCAGCGGATCCACCGTTCCGACCTTCTGATGTGAAGCGTAGAACACAGGTTGGCAGGCGATCGAAGTGGTGCTGGATGAATGTCCGATGAATCAGCAAGCAGTGCTAGGCCCCTCTCATCCAGGTTGGAATGTTTACACCGCGTGGTATGCCGCGACCTCTCTTTCCATGCACAGAGAGGTTCATCTCGCATCAGGCCCAGGAGGAAGAGACCACAGGCCAGGGCTTTGACTTCTTATGTAGTTCCTCCCAGAAATCTCTCTGATGGCAGCAAAGATAGCTGGGATGTGCAGTCCAGGCACAGGGTCATGCAAAGCAATTATTAGTCTGTAGAACTGCTCGTCCCACAATCCCTTTAGCTTGGCTCAACTTTAATGGCATCCCAGTCTTAGTCCGTAGGGTTCAATATTGAGTTGGCCCATCCTTTGCAGCTATTACAGCTTCAACTCTTCTAGGAAGGCTATCCACAAGGTTTAGGAGTGCGTCTATGGGAATATTTGACCAGAAGCGCATTTGTGAGGTCAGGCACTGATGTTGGAGAGATGGCCTGGTTTGCAGTCTCCGCGCTAATTCATCCCAAAGGAATTCTGTCGGGTTGAGGTCAGGACTCTGTGCAGGCCAGTCAAGTTTCTCCACCAAAAACTCGCTAATCTATGTCTTTATGGACCTTGCTTTGTGCACTGGTCCAAATCATTTGGTGGAGGGGGGATTGTGGAGTAGGCTTGTTTTTCAGGGAAGGGCTTAGTTTCAGTGACATACCAGAATACCAAGACATTTTGGACTATTTCATGCTTCCTTCTTTGTGGGAACAATTTGGGGTTGGCCCTTCCTATTCCAACTGTTCCAACTGGCCCAATTGTTCCAACCAGTGCACAAAGCAAGGTCCATAAAGACATGGATGAGCGAGTTTGGGGTGACTGGCATGCACAGAGTCCTGACCTCAACCCAATAGAACACCTTTGGGATGAATTAGAGCGCAGACTGCAAGCCAGGCATTATCTCTAACAAGACTGGGATGCCATTAAAGTTCATGCGTGTGTAAAGGCAGGTGTCCCAATACTTCTGATAATATAGTGTGTACATGGATAAAGAAAGATAACACAATAACGCTAGAGGATTTCTCAGCATCAGGCATGTCCCTTATTGTGTGGGAGCACCACTGATATAAGTAGATTTTTATTTCCTAACACAAAACTACCATATTAATGACCTTATCTTATTTGCAGCTGGTCCAGCATGGTTATAACAGTAATCAGTATATATGGCCTGGCATTATTCTGTACTGCCTGTAGTTGTCCTGTAAGTCTTCACATCACTGCTACGTCACTTTCAAAATTCTTTTTCAAAAATTGCTCTTGACTTTTCCTTCAACAATGCTCACCACTCCTTTCTTTTTTTTTTATTCTTCCCACATATCCCACATTCATAATTATTTAGCAATCGCTCCCCACAACTGTGGGCTGATCTGCGAGGCAACTGCCACTAGCTTGGTGTAATGCTATATTTGCATTTCCAGCATGAATATATGCACATTAATTATCACATCAAACTGCACTCATATTTGGCAAAAGAGAAAGTGCAGTGCGAGCAAGCAGTTAATACACATAAATGGATGAATATCTCTTATGCCCTGTACACATGATAGGATTTTCCAATGGAAAATGTGTGATTGGAAATTCCAACCGTGTGTAGGCTCCATCATACATTTTCCATAGGAATTTCCGACATACAAAGTTTGAGAGCTTGCTATAAAATTTTCCGACAACAAAATCCGATCGTTTAAATTCCGATCGTGTGTACACAAATCCGACGTACAAAGTGCCACGCATGCTCAGAATAAATTAAGAGACGGAAGCTATTGGCTACTGCCCGTTTATAGTCCCGACATACGTGTTTTACGTCACCACATTCAGAACGATTGGATTTTCCGACAAGTTTGTGTCACCGTGTGTATGCAAGACAAGTTTGAGCCAACATCCGTCGGAAAAAATCAATGGATTTTGTTGTCGGAATGTCCGATCAATGTCCGACCGTGTGTACAGGGCATTATACTGTACAGCAATGGTATAATGAGAGACCAACATTTTTATTTTACTAATCTCTGTAAAAATCAGTGTCCAGGGCAGGGGCGGATCCGGGGGGGCAACAGGGCAATTGCCCCCCCCCCGAAATAGTAGCACTGACATGTCTTGATACCAGTGCCAATGCCGCTGCCTCTACCCGAGTCTCTCTCTCACATCAGCCGATCAGCGGCGCCGAGAGAGAGACTTGCACTGACATGGCAGGATGCCAGGAGGAGGAGGAGGTGGGTGGAGCCTCTTCCCTGCACTCGTTGCTAACGCCAAGGCCGCCTGGCGTCTAGCAACGAGTGACGTCAGCAAGTCACGTCGGACTCGGACTTGAGTCTGAAAGCCGACGTGACTGTGACAGGTCAGACGGAGCTGTTGGCTAAACAGTCGTGTAAGTGCAAGTGCAGGTACGGCACTCGTACAGTCACACTGAGCGGAGGGCTGGACAGGAAGCTGCTGGGTGGCTTGGCGGGGGGGGGGGGACTGGCCAATCAGTGGGTGGCAGAGCAGAGAGATGACATCATCTCTCACCGCCCGGCGCCCGCCCTGCATTCTGGCAGTTCTGCCCTCACTCACTGTGCAGGCAGCAGAGAGATTACATCATCTCTCTGCTGCCTGACTCAGACTGGGACGCAGGAATTGACAATCCCCATTCCCCACCTTAGCAGGAAAGTAACTATCTGCAACTTGTGGCAGGTGATGTGGCAAGTGGACAATCTGCAATGTGTGGCAAGTGAACAATCCGCAATGTGTGACAGGTGACGTGGCAAGTGACAATCCACAACTTGTGGCAGGTGACGTGGCAAGTGGACAATCTGCAACTTGTGGCAAGTGAACAATCCGCAATGTGTGACAGGTGACGTGGCAAGTGACAATCCACAACTTGTGGCAGGTGACATGGCAAGTGGACAATCAGTAATGTGTGGCAGGTGATAGTGGACAATTTGCAACATGTGGCAAGTGACAATCCACAGCTTGTGGCAGGTGACGTGGCAAGTGGACAATCCGCAACTTGTGGCAGGTGACGTGGCAAGTGAACAATCCGCAATGTGTGACAGGTGACCTGGCAAGTGACAATCCACAACTTGTGGCAGGTGACGTGGCAAGTGGAGAATCAGCAATGTGTGGCAGGTGATAGTGGACAAATTGCAACGTGTGGCAGGTGACATGGCAAGTGATAATCTGCATCTGGTGGCAGGCGATGTGGCAAGTGACACACTCGGGGCTCCCACTGATTCTGCATTATGGTGAGTTGAACTATTTCATTTTCTATAACAATGTAATAATGGAAATAATGTGTTTCAAACATCCTGACACTATAATAACCATGGTGCCGTGATGATTGAAGCTCCAACATCAGCCATTTCCCTGATAAATTGCCCCCCAAAAAACGTATTTTCTGGCAGTGCCCCTCCCGACACTAGACTCTGGATCCGCCCCTGGTCCAGGGTGGTGCTTAAGATGTCACTTGGTCCTAACCTTTATATTTAAAACCCAAGTCCACCCTATTTTTTTAAGAACTTTTATCAGATCTTCATTTCTCGCTGTGTCCCTAATGGGGAGATATCCTTTTACTTGTGACACCATGACAAAAAATGATGGGGGCCACTAGGACAGGAGGCATAGACAACAATAAATAATCAACAGATGCTCTACCTCTAAGGCAGTCCATAAATCAGAAATCTATTAGGAATGGGATTCTCTCATCCACACATTCAATATGGATGGGGGAAACTTCCTGCTGTGCTGTTGTGTTCTGACGGCTGGGAGCCAGAATACAATGTTCTGATTGCGTAAAATCCAAAAGGCTGGTTGTACAGAAGTAGATTAGTAGTGAGGCAGGGGAGGAGCAAATAAGCATGCTGTGCAGGACCCCAATGTCTCCCTTATTACCAATGATGTCATTGGTTGATAGGATGCCAGTGGCTGGCCCGCACAGTATCCAAGGATGTAATGCTGCACAATAAAACCTTGTGGCTTTGTGTAACAAAAAGGCAGGCTTGATCCACTTGCTGGCTTGTTAATAATTTTTGGGCAATTTGTGGCAATTTGTAGGCATTTGCAAAAAACACCCTGGCCGATAAAGGCTGTCTTAGGGTGCTGGGGTCTGTAAACACAAGTGTACCTGGGTGCCCATCTGCTCTGCGTGCGTGTAGCAAGGCTGCTGTTGTCTTCTCTATTCCTGAACAACCAGCCAATAAGCATTTTTCACTTGCATCCGAACACAAGAACTCAGTCTCTGAGCTTGTTTTTTTGTGTTTTTATTAGGGATAATAACTTGGATTGGGTAGAGGGGTTATGGGATGCCCAACTTGACAAAAACAATGGGTGGAGACAACTTCCTTCCTCTGTACAAATTAGGGATCCTAAACTGGATCCAGTCCCTAAAGTGGATGTAAACCCGAAAATTTCATATAATGTAGAGTATAAGATTTCCTATCATTTGAGCCCAGTCTTGCCACACAGAGTTAATCCATCTCTGAGCAATCCTCTTTTATTGTTCAGTGAGATAAATCTTGACAAACTGAGAAAAACTTTGTCAAATCCTCCCCCTTGCTGTGAGTGACAGGTGATTTACATGTCGTGCACTAGCCTAAGACACATGCATTCTTTTTTAATTCCTTCCCCAACTCCTTTCTTCTGCTGTTCTGCCAGGATTGGATGTTCCACACCTCAGCATAATCTCAGCCCTGGCTGCAGACACTCCACTGGTCTGATGGGGGGGGGGGGGGGGGGGGGTTGCTGCTGGACACAGCTATATTACATTTATGTTTTATATATATATATATAATGGCAAATAATTTGGTTTGCACGCAGTGGAATGTGATATTCTTTACCTGTGGCAAAAGTTTGCTCTATTGCTATCATTACACAGAAGGAAATTATTAATTGTATTTATTTTGTATGGTTCAATATATGCTCACAATTATTCACATATTTGGTGGTACACTGTGCAATATTAGTAAGTTAATATTAGCGCAATTATCTATTTATAATGTGGTGTCAGTCGTTTTTTATTTTCAAATTTCATTTTTTTATCTTTTGTTTTTTACAATTTTATTTTTATATCTTTATATATTTCAGCACTGTTGGGGGCTTTGGTGACATGTCAGGGGTCTAAACCGAGACCCCTGACATCTCCCATTTGACACAGAGAAACGGACAGAGGATACAGATTCCCCAGTCCTTTTCTCTGCATTAATGATGAATGCAGGGAAGACAGAGGCTCTTCTCCATTCATAAACTGAGCAGAGTAACACACAGGTTACTCTGCTCAGTTATCACAGGACACAGAGCGATCAGTAAGAATGCTCTGTGTCCCATTCAGAAAAGAAAGAGGCCGGTAATTGATATACTGGCCCCTTTTCTCCGCTCTCCATCCTGACAGATCCCCCCCCCCCCGCAGCCTGCGGTAGAGGAGAGGATTATAGAGGAGAGGGAAGACGGCTGCGGGGAATGAGGGGGGGCGGAGAAGGAGGAAGACAGCGGGGGATGTGGAAGACACGGAGGGGGATGGAGGAGTAAGCTTTCTTCTGCACATGCGCAGGAGTAACATGAATGCGCTCTGCTTCTTCACAGAACGCGCTCTGTCACTCCTGCACATGCACTTCAGTCTTCCCTGGCACGAAGCTTGTCCTCGCAACGCCAGATGGCCAGGGGAGTGTAGCAGTGGGCGGAGGAGTCCTCTGATGTCATGACTCCGCCCACCAAGCACCAGGAATGAGAAACGCCCACCAATTTGGCGATATTGTGGGGCAAATTACAGCTGAGGGGGTGAGTAATAAAACAAACGGATACAAGCAGGAGGCTTGAATATCATTATAGATATTAACTATGTTAATATCTTGCAAATGATGGTAGTGGGTTTACATCCACTTCAACGAGTCCCTTGAGGACTAGGAGCTCTTAGCCCTCTTTAGAAAAATAGCACAGTCTGTTGTAAAGTGAATGCAGGAATATCTCCTCTCCTTTGTAGAACTGCTCCCAACTCCACCATCTGCAGAAACTACCAGCCCACCTGGCTGCTCCAAAGATCTCCCAGGACAATGGATAGAAAGGGTTAAACACAGTGCTGTCCTTCAGAAACCTTGCTACATATGGCAATCTTTCCCCTTGTGAATCCCTGGGTATGCTGATGTACTCATTCCATCCTCCTTGCTCCCTGTTGCTCCTTAGGCAAGATTTCTCCTCAAACCATGATGCTAATGGGATCTTCACAAGCCAGCCTGAGCCCAGCCTGGAGGCAGAGCAGGGCAGACAGCAATGTGTGGGAACCTGTTTCTGTGCATGCCTATACAGGAAGCAGAGCCTGGTCTGCGGAGACTACCTAGCTTAACCCCTTGCTGCACACAGTGACTGCCTATAGAGACTGCCCCTTACTTAGCAGCCCATCAACCCTCCATTGCACCATCTTAAAGGGATAGCTTCACATGCACTGCCTTACAGAAGGGCCCCAAAAATAGCCAGCTAATTTTGACAATTAGGCACCAGGTACTTTGCAATAACCTCCAGGGGTACTCCTCTGACATGGTGTGGTAATATACTAATGCTTAAGTTACACAGCTGTGAGTGGCCTCCAGTCTATAACCAGGTGTGTCAGTGGGGAAAGAGCAGTTTAAGGAGTGGTGGCAGAGTAGAGGACTCATTAAACCAGAGCTCCTGGCTCCTCCAGGGGTAGCTCTACAGAAGGCTTCTTTATTACAGAGGATATAAGAGCCCGTTAACAAATGAAAAGAAGTTAGAAGTTCTCCACCAGCTGGCTAAGAATTATACAGAAGAGTAACTTGCAATAATCCACGTCTACCTATTTTTCATTTTCTTCTAGTCCAAATAAAGAGAGAAAATCTATACAAAACCTCTATCTGAGTAACCTATGTATGTTCATGCCTCACACAAAAGCTCCATCAGCCACAGCAAAGAAACAGAAATAAGATCTGGACCAAGCCAATTCTAGCACACAGGTTTGAACTCTACTCCCCCAACTCAGTGCTGGGTGCTTGAGCAGCCAGCCACAAAGCAATACATTGGGTTGGGAAGATGCTTCCTAGCCTATGGCTTACAAAGGGCTTTTTTACCTTGATCTGGTGAGCAAACAGGGCAGTAGGGTAGTCCATTGAGGGAAAGGAAACAACAGCAGGGTTTGTGGGAGATGTGTGTGTGGCTTACTGTAGTTGCCCTAGTGGGGACACTGTAGAAATCAACATTGAGGTGCTCCAATTTAGAATGAGGTATCCCTTACACAGTTAACTCTCTCTTGTTCCATGGCTGTAATGCCCCGTACACACGGTCGGACTTTGTTCGGACATTCCGACAACAAAATCCTAGGATTTTTTCCGACGGATGTTGGCTCAAACTTGTCTTGCATAAACACGGTCACACAAAGTTGTCGGAAAATCCAATCGTTTTAAACGCGGTGACGTAAAACACGTACGTCGGGACTATAAACGGGGCAGTGGCCAATAGCTTTCATCTCTTTATTTATTCTGAGCATGCATGGCACTTTGTCCGTCGGATTTGTGTACACACGATCTGAATTTTATATCCTGCTCTCAAACTTTGTGTGTCGGAAAATCCGATGGAAAATGTGTGATGGAGCCTACACACGGTCGGAATTTCCGACAACAAGGTCCTATCACACATTTTCCATTGGAAAATCTGACCGTGTGTATGGGGCATTACACTTTAAACCTTCCTTTTATAGAGGACACCACTCCCAGGTGTGCAGCATTTAGGGACTGGTACCACTGAGCCTGTACTGGTCTCCACCAATCCAGCAGTTCATGTCACCTCTCTCCCAGTGACTAATCCCATGGTTGCTATGGGATCAGTGGCCTCACTATGGGGGGGTGTGGGGTGCGGCCCGCACCGGATGACACCCACCAGAGGGGTGACACCAGGGCCGCCACTACACAGTGCACTATATTACTTGCACTTGTGCTGCGGTGCGAGCAGGACACGTAGCCATGCGAGGGATGCTGCCTGTAACACTCCCCAGTCAGTAAAGCTAACCCTCGGGAATCTCTTTTCAGGTGTGGCTGCCTCCTCCACCCCCACCACAGACTCCTTCACTCTGACTGATCCCGTGGCTGAAGGAGGAGAAAGAGACAAGAGAGGCAAGGACACAGCAGCCTCGAGTGTCTTCATCTGCAGTTATGCTGTAAGTTATTGCACACCATCACTGCATAGATCCCTAACCTGTCCTATACCACCTCAACCTGCCAGTATACCACCCCAACCTGCCCTATACCACCCCAACCTGCCCTTTAACATCCCAAGCTGCCCTACATCACCCTAACCTGCCCTATACCAGCCCAACCTGCCCTATATTACCCCAACCTGCCCTATACCACCCCAAAGTGCCCTATAGCACCCTAACCAGCCCTATACCACCCAACCTGCCCTATATCACCCTAACCTGCCCTATACCACCCCAGCCTGCCCTATATTACCCCAACCTGCCCTATACCACCCCAAACTGCCCTATACCACCCTAATCTGCCCTATACCACCCCAAACTGCCCTATACCACCCTACTTTGCCCTTTACCACCCCAACCTGCCCTATATCACCCCAAACTGCCCTATATCACCCCAGCCTGCCCTATACCACCCTAACCTGCCCTATGCCACCCTAACCTGCCCTATAACACTCCAAACTGCCCTATATCACCCTAACCTGCCCTATACCACCCCAACCTGCCCTATATCACCCTAACCTGCCCTTTACCACCCTAACCTGTCCAATACCACCCAGCCTGCCCTATGTCACCCTAACCTGCCCTATACCACCCCAAACTGCCCTATATCACCCTAACCTGCCCTATACCACCCGAACCTGTCCTATACCACCCCAACCTGCCCTATATCACCCCAACCTGCCCTATACCACCCTAACCTGCCATATACTACCCCACACTGCCCTATATCACTCTAACCTGCTCTATATCACCCTAACCCTCCCTTTACCACCCTGACCTGCCCTATACCACCCCAACCTGCCCTATACCACACTAACCTGCCACTATACCACCCTATACTATCATAGAAAAGAGAGGAACCCCTGGGGGTGGGATTTTTAAGGCACTACAAAAGACAATAAAGATAAATAATATTTTTAATAATAATTATATAGAAAAATACATAGAATATTGAACAAAGTTATGGACATAGAAAATGTGCAAAACTGATGATACAGAGATCCTTTACTCAACATGTTTCAGAGCTGAATGTAGTCTCCTTCATCAGGATTTAACAGGAAATGTAAAGTCTATAAAATATACATACAAACAATCAATGATCAGTTAGTACATTCCACCCAAAGTACATTGCCCATAAGAAAAGCCTAAGGAGCTGGTGACTTACATCTTATTCAATTGCACATGTATGAAATCGTCCATATCCATTTTAAAAGAAGGACCCTTTCAAAAGAAATCAAAAGGGTCGTCATGTAACTCACTGTAGACGCGTTCAGTCCCCTATCAGCATCTCCAGATATGTCCGCCCATTAGCCATGCCTATGCGCCTGTGATGTCTAGGTATTTATATGTAGGTTGTGATGGGACATCATAGGAAACAGCTGGGACATCATAGGAAATAGGAAACATTCGTGGTGCATCCTCTCACAGCGCGTGCGTGATGTGACGTCATGCGCATGCACTACGGAACAACGCAATGGGCATGCGTCCCACAGGCACAGCAGTGTCTCCAGGTGAACACAGACGGTCACCCTGGAGACACAAGGGGAGTGACCAATGTAGGTAGAATAACATCTCACTCCTGAAGTACGCTCAGGAGAGCATCCTAACCGTGCGGGGCACACGTAAATGCGCCACAACAGATGATGAAATCACAAAATATGGTATCTCTGGGTGGTTTAAAGATGGAAAGAGTATAGGGGAATAAAAAATAGATAGTGTGCAAGGGACAAAATGTGTGTGTCTTATAAACCTATAATGTGCAACAAGTTGCCTTAATCCCAATATCACTTGAAGCACCTATGGCAAACAATAGCAAATTGTGGCAAGGATGGCAAGGACAGTGAGGCCCGGAATGGAACAGACAAAGGAAAAAATAGTGGAGGGCCGGGCATGACAAGGTGGAAAGGAGAGTCAACAAGGGGTTAATTTGGAAAATGGTTTGAAGGGGAGGACTCGGGAGGAAAAGTGCTGGAGGGGGGAGGAGCTGTACAAAAGGCGGAGGTGGGGACTTCCGGGAGCAGTTGGTGAGGGAGACAGAAGGAAGCAGTTTTCCCACCCACCCTCCCTATTGTTTGTCTTTGTGTGTTCTTCGTTTGTTTTCATTTACTTCAGGATCCATGGATTTCGGGTCGTCATAGCAGCTGTGTAATGGTGGTGTCTTTGGTATTTGATGGTGGCAGAAAAACAGATGTGATGGAAGCAGTGTTGGGACAAGGCCATTTGGTGCCCAGGGCGAAGATGGCAAACTTGGCCCCCCCCCGTTTTTAAGAAAGAATCAATATCGTTTCAAAACAAGAATATACTTATTATTATTATATTAAAGGACACTCTGATGGGCAAATTGTCAGAGTGCCCCTTAACATAAAATGTGCCCATCAGCGTGCCCCTTGACATAAAATAAGGGTCACGCTGATGGGCATCTTTTATATTAAGGGGCACTCTGATGGGCATATTTTATTTTAAGGGGCACGCTGATGGGTATATTTTTAATGTGCACGCTGATGGGCACATTTTATGTTAAGGGGCACTCTGATGGGAACAACAAAATGTGTCCATCAGTGTGCCCCTTAAGAAAATATGCCCATCAGTGTGCACATTAAAAATATACCCCTCAGCGTGCCCCTTAAAATAAAATTTGTTCATCAGAGTGCCCCGGCTCTTAACTTAAAAAAAGGTGCTCATCAGTGTGACCTTTAACAAAATATGCCCAGCAGTGTGCACAATAAAAATATGCCCATTAGTGATCACTAGTTAACATGTGGCCCACATACCTTGAATGCAGGAGGGCACAACTGAAATACCGAAGGGGCGGAAGCTGCGAGCTACGGAGAGCTAGGACCCAGGAACCGCGAGTAGCAGGGGGACAGGGCACGGGGCACGCACGTGACGTCATGCCCCTACTCGCGGCCCGTGAGTGTGAGCTGGTCTTCTCTCAACTCCGAGACCTGTGGTGAGGAGCAGGGGAGCGGGCGCATGCACGCAGCGTCACTGGTTGCTGGGGAAACCCGCGGTCCCAGCAAACTAGTGACGGCTGTTTTAGAAGGACACATCACTGCGTCCCACTACCCCCAATAAATTGTACCACCCAGGGCATCCACCCCTTCCGCCACCCCCTTGTACCGGCTCTGGATGGAAGTGGTGGGGGGCTCATCCGTGGATGGGCCCCTCTGGGGTATTCCAGTGGAACGGTGTCTGCTGGAATACGGTATTGGTTGCACTTCGGGAAAGGGGTTGTCTTCGAGCTGATGATACGGCTGGAGGCCTGGTATGGTAAAAGGTCCCGCAGTGTAGTGGTGGAAAATGTTAAGTTCGGGGTGCCGTCAAAGACCAACAGGCTGTGTGTTTAAAAGTTGTTGTTACAAAGGTTATTTGGAAATAATTAAATATTTTGGTTAATAAAAAGTCTGCTATGGTCATTTATACTCCAAACTCGTGTCTGGTCTTATTATTGGATGGTGGTATGGGAATGGGAGTGTGGGGAGTTTGTGGGGTTTAAGGGTGCTAAGAAAAGTTGGGGATATCTTGACTGCTATCTTGACTACATTGGTCATGCATGCGACAGTGTGTACATAAAGAAAGCAATAGAGAAACATGTAGACCAGAACTAGACAAAGATACAAATAATACACCGGTAGATCTCATATAAATACATCATAAATCAAAAATCTAATGTAATAAAATGAATAATTTATAACCCATATAAACAAAGAAGTAACAGTAGAGGCAGAGAGCAAAAAGCACAGAAGACAAAGTAAAAATAAAAATAAAAAATGCAATGAAATATAGCAGCCCAGGAGAGGAGCTTCTGTAACCCAGAGTGGGTGTCCCCCTTCAGGCAGACGGATTGGACTAGTCTCGTTTGGAAACGCTCCACTCACCAGCCGAGTCGGACGCCACCATTCAATTGTCCCCGCAGAGGGCTATATCTGCACGCGCACAAGACCTCGCTAACAGGGAAGTCCATCACTTCGGGTAAGGGTCCATCTTTAATGTCCTTCGGATTCACTGCTTCTATGGGATACATCCTTACATCTTCCTCTCCTCCTTCCATTCATATGGGCTGTTTCTGGTGAATTGTGGATTTGTATTCCTACCTTCATGGATTTGTACTTTTACTGAATTTTATCTTTGGAAATGGACTTCACTCATAATTATAATATGGTCTGACTCTTGGTCATGTTTTTTCTTTTCACATGTTTGATTACACATTGAGCACTTGATTGATTCACCATTGATTTCTTTTAATTTTTTATTTGATTGTATTTATTCAATTTTATTTAAGGATATTTAATCTCATTAAGTATTTATTATATATATTCACTTATAAGTAACATATGAACTTTTGATTGTAAGCGCACTTATTTTTACTTATTGCAGTTTATTACACAGATATTGGTGTTTTTTGGTGCAGCTACAGTCTTGTACTCCTTTTTGCTCTGCAGAGCAGGTTCTTTTTTTCTTTTTAACCACTAGACATCCGCACTATGGCCGAATGACGGCCACAGCGCGGACCTGCATTCCTGGGAGGACGTCATATGACATCCTCCCCTGTGCACGCTCCCTGCGCGCGCCCTGCAGGGCGCGCGCCGGGCGCGCTGTGATCACCGAGTCACTGAGACTCGGCTGATCACCGATCTGAGTAAGGGGCCGGTCCCGGCCCCTTACCATGTGATCAGCTGTCAGCCAATGACAGCTGATCACATGATGTAAACAGGAAGATCGGTAATCGGTTTTTTTTTTACTCGCGCTGACAGCGCGAGTAGAGAAAAAAGCCGATCACCGGCTCAGATGTCAGGGACATCGGTCCCGAAGTGGAAGCACAAAACATTCCTCATCAGTGCCACCCAAAAGTGCCACCTAACAGTGCCCACAGTGCCACCTAACAGTGCCCACAGTGCCACCTAACAGTGCCCACAGTGCCACCTATCAATGCCAACAAGTGCCACCTATCAATGCCCACAAGTGCCACCTACCAATGCCCACCTGTAGTGCCAATCAGTGCCACCTGTCAGTGCTGCCCATCACTGCCACCCATCAGTGCCCATCACTGCCACCCATCAGTGCCCATCACTGCCACCTATCAGTGCCCATCACTGCCGCCTCATCAACGTACATCAATGAAGAAGAAAAAGTACCCGTTAAAAATTTTTTATAACAAAATATAAAAAAAAAATTTTTTTTTTTTTTTTAAAATTCAGGTTTTTACATTTTTTTAACAAAAAGTAAAAACTGCAGAGGTGATCAAGTCGGCAAGTGGTTAATGAGACCGATTATATGGCTACTTTTCCATCCCTCCCGAGGTGAATCCTTGAAGGTAGGTCTTGAAACAAACCGCCTCATTGAGTCGTAGTGGATGTGTGGCCCTCAACATGTAAATCCAGCGCAATTCAAGTTGGAGGGGACTTTTATTCCTGTCTCCTCCTCTGGGATTGGGATGAATACGGTCTAAGTATGAAAGCCTTGCCATTCAGCAAGATTGTTTTTTTGCTGGTATCCATATACTCGCAGTAGCCACAAGACCTGCACATATATGTACCTCTGTATTTACAATGTTCGACACCTAGATCACCCTTGAACTCACTCTTCACTAGTTTGGAAGCAATAGAGGATGCTCTCCTAAATGTAAAGAGAGGAACCTCAGGAATCAAACAACACAAAGATGAGTCCATTGTTAGCACATGCCAAAATCTGGAAACAATTTTTCTGATCTCGACATGCTGGTTGCAATATTTAGTAATAATTCTCAAAGAGTTGTCTTCACTTGGAGGTTTGTGGTAAAAGATCTTGCCTAGTGCATGAGGTGGCTCATCTAAAAGCCTTTTTGAGCAAAGTGTGGGAGTAACCCCTCTGCAGTCACGCAAGTCTGTCACGCAATGTGTCAGCCTCCACGGCTAATGTATTGTCATCAGCAATGCTGTATCCTGGCCTAGGCCAACAAGGCCCAGGCCTAGGGCGGCACTTTGCAGGGGGCACCAAAAAAGCCTCCTCCTAGCTTCCACACGAAAATAGGCTCCGCCAGCTTACGCTAAACTTAGCACCAGTCTTATGGGGTGGACTGGGCCGAGGGGCTGATTATTTCACTTATTTGTATAATGATTAGGTATTTTCTAGTCATTATACAAATACGTGAAATAATCCTATGATTACAATCAGTGGCAGCAAACACATGTTCAAATATTTTACAAAATAGAAGTAATCTTACTAATCCAGCGACATATTATAATAGCACATATAGGCGAGCAGGTCCTAGTTTTACTAAAACAAAGTCCCAATAATATCTTATTAGCTAAGATCAGTAGAATAAATATATATATGCTATACAAATATTTATTTGCTGACAGGGCGGGTCTTAAACAGGAAGGGGTGTGGTCTTGACACGAAGGGGTGGGTCATATTTAAATTAGGGGGCGCGCAAGTTTAGTCAGGCCTAGGGCAGCACAAAAACTAAATACACCACTGGTCATCAGTACAATTCCATCTTACTCTGAGGTATTGACTATCGGGTATAGATCTAACTAAAGACTGTGGGTGAAAGCTTGAGGCGTGTAATATAGTATTGCCTGAGGTGGCCTTGCACTACAGGCTGCTGCAGAGGGTGGAAATCTTACTAGCACTGGAGGACATAGTGACTGTCAAATTGAATTTGTTTTCATTCATTTTCTCCAGACACAGAGCCAACAGCTCCAAGGGGCTGTCCCACACAGCGAACACGTCGTCGCTATATCTAAACCAAATCAAAAAGTGGTCAGTATATATCGACAAGGCCTCGAAACATGTTCTCCCACTCCCCCAGGTGCAGGTTCACATAGGATGGGACACAGCATTTCCCCATTGCTACACCCTGTACCTGTAGGTAGTGGGAGCCCTTAAAGGTAAAGACGTTGTGGTGTAAAATGTAGTCCAGAAGAGACAGGATGAACTCATTGTAGCCCCAATCCTCGTCTCATCTTTGGTAAATAATGTGTTTCACAGCTGCCACTCCCTTGTCATGAGGAATGGAACTGTATAAAGCTTTCACATCTATCATCACCAAATAGGCATGTTCTGGAATACACAAATTGTCAATGATCTGGAGAAAATGAATTGTATCTTTCACATAGGATTGCAAGCATGCAAGTGTGGTTTTAGATGTTTATCAACTACAGTAGGTGACCGCGATATTGTGTCAATCTCGCCGCACTTCTCGGCGAGATTTGACACCTACGAGCCCCGTCGCAGGAGCCAGCGCCGAGATGGCTCACTCATCGGGAAAGGAAAACTTTTTTTTCCTTCGGCGATGAGTGACAGGCAGCGCTGACAGCTGTCTAGTATGAATCCTGAGGCGGGAACACCGCGCCAAATTTTAAATGAAAAAACCGGCGTGGGTTCCCCCCTAGGAGCATACCAGGCCCTTAGGTCTGGCATGGATTGTAAGGGGAACCCCCCTATGCCGAAAAATCGGCGTGGGGGTCCCCCCCCAATCCATACCAGACCCTTATCCGAGCACGCAGCCCGGCCGGCCAGGAAAGGGGGTGGGGACGAGCGAGCGCCCCCCCCTCCTGAGCCGTACCAGGCCGCATGCCCTCAACATGGGGGGGTGGGTGCCTTGGGGGAGGGGGGCGCCCTGCGGGGCCCCCCCACCCCAAAGCACCTTGTCCCCATGTTGATGAGGACAAGGGCCTCTTCCCGACAACCCTGGCCGTTGGTTGTCGGGGTCTGTGGGCGGGGGGCTTATCGGAATCCGGGGGCCCCCCTTAATAAGGGGGCCCCCAGATCCCGGCCCCCCACCCTGTGTGAATGAGTTTGGGGTACATGGTACCCCTACCCATTCACCTAGGCAAAAGTGTCAATATAAAAAAAACACATTACACAGGTTTTAAGAATAATTTATTAGTCAGCTCCGGGGTCTTCTTCCGACTTCGGGGGGTCTCCTTCCGACTTCTCCCGGTGTTCGGCCTCTTCTCCCGGGCCCCGCCGCTATCTTCTTCCAGCTCTATTGCCAGCGAGGGGCCCGGTCTGCTGCCGCTGTCTTGTCGCCGCTGTCTTGCCGCCGCTGTCTTGCCGCCGCTGTCTCGCCGCTTCTTCTCTTCTTTTCTTCTTCCCCGATGTTGACACGACGCTCTCTCCGGCTCAAATGCTGTGTGCGAGCTGCGGAGCCATTTATATAGGCGGTAACCCCGCCCCCTTACGACGTCATGGTCCCAGCATGCGCAGGGACTCTGGCGTCATAAGGGGGCGTGGCCCCAGAGTCCCTGCGCATGCTGGGACCATGACGTCGTAAGGGGGCGGGGTTACCGCCTATATAAATGGCTCCGCAGCTCGCACACAGCATTCGAGCCGGAGAGAGCGTCGTGTCAACATCGGGGAAGAAGAAAAGAAGAGAAGAAGCGACGAGACAGCGGCGACAAGACAGCGGCGGCAAGACAGCGGCGACAAGACAGCGGCAGCAGACCGGGCCCCTCGCTGGCAATAGAGCTGGAAGAAGATAGCGGCGGGGCCCGGGAGAAGAGGCCGAACACCGGGAGAAGTCGGAAGGAGACCCCCCGAAGTCGGAAGAAGACCCCGGAGCTGACTAATAAATTATTCTTAAAACCTGTGTAATGTGTTTTTTTTATATTGACACTTTTGCCTAGGTGAATGGGTAGGGGTACCATGTACCCCAAACTCATTCACACAGGGTGGGGGGCCGGGATCTGGGGGCCCCCTTATTAAGGGGGGCCCCCGGATTCCGATAAGCCCCCCGCCCGCAGACCCCGACAACCAACGGCCAGGGTTGTCGGGAAGAGGCCCTTGTCCTCATCAACATGGGGACAAGGTGCTTTGGGGTGGGGGGGCCCCGCAGGGCGCCCCCCCTCCCCCAAGGCACCCACCCCCCCATGTTGAGGGCATGCGGCCTGGTACGGCTCAGGAGGGGGGGGGCGCTCGCTCGTCCCCACCCCCTTTCCTGGCCGGCCGGGCTGCGTGCTCGGATAAGGGTCTGGTATGGATTGGGGGGGGGACCCCCACGCCGATTTTTCGGCATAGGGGGGTTCCCCTTACAATCCATGCCAGACCTAAGGGCCTGGTATGCTCCTAGGGGGGAACCCACGCCGGTTTTTTCATTTAAAATTTGGCGCGGTGTTCCTGCCTCAGGATTCATACTAGACAGCTGTCAGCGCTGCCTGTCACTCATCGCGGAAGGAAAACAAAGTTTTCCTTTCCCGATGAGTGAGCCAGCGCGACATTCACAGTACCCTGTCGCCGAGAACCAGCGCGATGGTATCGCGCTGGAAACACAATCTCGCGGTCAGGTACTGTAGGCGACTGGCATTTTCACTTATTGATCCTCTCCCCGATATGATCGGTTTCCCCGTAGGGTTCGAAAACAGAGAGAGAGGGCCTTCGGTAAATCGATGCGATTGATAAGATCCGTGGTGTCACTCTCCTCTAGGAGGGAGACCAACTGGTCAAATGCTTTATTTTCTCTCGGCGTAAGATCTATTTGTCCCCCCGATTTTTGATACATGTTTTTAAGGATCAATTTGTGTGCAAATAATTGCATATCTTTAATCCTATACTATCATTTACAGGGGCTGGTTTGGGGTCCACCCCGTGACCGTGCACTGCCTGCAGGGCGCTGGGCAAGATAGACAAGGGGGGGGTGACACCATGTTTTACCACACCAGGTGACAACAACCCTAGTGACACCGCTATATGGGATGCAGGAAATGCTCTCACTCTCTCCATTCTCTGCACTTGCTCTCTCTGCAGGGGCCCCTCTGCATCTCTCCTTCATCTGTGACTTCAGGCTGGGTCCCTAGGCAAAACAAAACCAGAGAAATTCCATGCTCAACTTACTGACCAGCCTGCAAACAACCCACTTATTCTGTCTAACAGTATGCGTTAAAAACAAGGGTTTAGTCTGCACACATTTGCAAAAACATGTATAAGCTATAGAGCCCCTTCAAGGCACCCTGGTATTTTCTATAGTCTTAACTCTAAATTTTGAGAGCCTCCACAGTGGATGCACATGCATTATAATGGATAGGCAGAGGGTAGGCGCCCTTTGCCTATCCATTATAATGCATGCGCTTCCACTGTGAAGGCTCTCAAAATTTTGAGCTAGGACTACAGAAAATTATGGGATGCCTTGATGGGGCTCTGTAGCTTACGCATGTATTTACAAATGTGTGCAGACTAAAGCCCTATTTTTAACGCATACTGTTAGACAGGATAATTTGGTTGTTTGCAGGCTGGTCGGTAAGTTGAGCAGGGAATTTCTCTGGTTTTGTTTTGAATGCGTGGCCCTTCCATCTGCTCCTTGCTGCAAAGGGCAGTTATAGGTGAGGGCATTTGTTTGTACTGGGTCCCTAGGCAGTCTGTGCCATGGGTCTGGTCCCAAAGAGTGGGGAACCAGCCTCTAGTGTAGTGGAGGTGCCAAGTGCATAACCCCTTCCACCACCAGTGTGAACGTCACCTTTGGCGCACTACCTGTCTCCTGGCTGATTGGCTGCCTTGACACAGATACTGTAGTCCTTAGCAACAACACATTAACTTCCACTGTGTGTTGGACCCCTGTTCGATATCTTCCTCTAACTCAGTCATCTTGTGTTGCAAGCCCTGTTCTTTTGATACGCTGTGCATGCACCTCTTTAAAAGACTTCAGACCAAGCAAAGCAAGTGAACAAATAAAGATCCTTTATTGAGGTAGTTGCTGATAACAGTACAGTTCTCAAAATACATTTTCAACACAGTTCCTATACAAAGCTCTTCTAGTACCCATAACGTGTGCATATCTTAGGAAGAAACCAAGTCCAAAAAGCCATCTCTTTTAAGGCATAAGTCCATTTAGGTGATAACCCACAAGAGGCAATACAAGCCCCTTAGAGTCCATGCATTGGGGATAATCCAAGAAGGCAACACGTCTATATCTGGCAGCTACAAGTCTATGGGGGTCTCCAGGCTCAAGAGCCTAACCAGGAACCCTAATTGGGCTCCATCAACCCCCAAAAAGGGAATTACTCAAGGAGGCTGACCATCTACATTTTGGCAGTCTTGCAGGAGGCTTCTCTCTCAGGGGCTTAGAGGCAGCCCCTTTTTTGTGGGTTGATCTGTAGGAGGAAGGACCTTTGCTGAAAATGGTGGGAGAAACATTAACTGCTAGTCCCAATGTCAGAATACAATAGCAAAAGAGGGGGAGATTCCTTCATCCACCTAGAATGTGTAGATTTTGGGAATCCATTTTTTTTAATGGCCAGCTTTACTCACTTAAGTAGACCTGAATGAGCTCAAAGCAGTGGTGCTGAAGTTATAGCAGTTATCTGATGGATTTTGCAGTCTTTTGAGCAATACTCTAAGTAGATTATGCCCACCTTTGGAAAAAAAAGCTGTTTTTTTAAAGAGAAGTTGGGGAACTAAAAAAACAAATGTAGCGGTTGGTTACCACTAGTTACTAACATCCACCAAATCACCCTGCTGCCAGACCCCAATCTATCACCTCTGAGACAATGAGCAGTCATTTGCGTAGTTTTGTTGCGTTTATTGCGGGATACAACTTGGTTGGGGTAAAGGAAGATATGGAATGCCCATAGCACTTATTGAATTGTCATTACATTTGTAGAGCATTGATTAGCAGATTTAGCCCTGAAAATTATGCACTTCTAACATTCACTGTCTTCTCCTGCATAACTCCACTGCAGACTATTACTCTGTTCTCCTGCATGTCTCCACTGCAGACTATTGCTCCTCTTCCTCTGCACTCACTCCACTGCAGATTATCACTCCTTTAGATTCCTCTCTTCTTGTACAAATCCTCTACTGCAAAACTGTTTGACTACTGTATCATCACTCCAGTAAGACAAAAAGGGATCACTCTGAATAACCCCAGTTTGCTGGCTGTACTTTATTACTGTAATAAAGTCTCTTGAAAGGTGTTGCTTCAGCAAATCAATAAGCCAGAGGCATACAAAACCTATCCCCAGCGGCTCAGTGAATTTGGTAGCTACACAGTCTTTTGGAAGGTATTATCAAAGTGCTTTACCAGGCCAGAGATACTCGGTACCTCTCCCCGACAGCTTAGCACATGGTAATAAGCGGACTACTGTTCCCAGTCAGTCCATAACTGCAAGCGCTGCGTTCCCCGGTCACAGCATTCTGCACTACTCTAAACAATTCTCCTTTTGCTTCTTTCACTGACCTTCTCCAAAGGGCAAGTTCTGTGTTCCCTGGTCACAGAACTTTGTTCTACTCTCACCAGTCCTACTGTTGTTTCTCCGTCACCGACCTTCTCCAAAGTGAAAGTCCTGTGTTCCTCGGTCACAGCAGCTTGACACCAACTCCATGGTGAAGATCTTTATCCAGGAATACATACTAGTAGCTCCTCCATCCCTCCTCCACGCTCGGCATGCCCCCCCACATGGGGACGCCCTGCGGCAGCTACCTAAAACTCCATTCTCCTTTTCTCCTGCACGGTCAGAATCCCTTAGCAGCATGTGACCCCAGCTTATATGGGAGGCCTGCCCCCTGCCAATACCGAATGGTAATTGGTCAGAGCTCCTCACATGACCTGCCTGCCACTCAAACCTCTGGTCCAACCTCTGTTTCAGAACAATCTTTCTGAAAGCAGGGGAGGCGCCTCTGAGTCAGAGCACAGGTGGTCACACCCACTACTAGATTAAACACTCCCAATCTCAAATCAAAACAAAAAGGCCCAAACTAAAGCACAGGCCTGTCCAAATTTGCCTACACTGATATCTTAAACCCAGAAAAATCCTATTCTAGCACTTACCTTATGGTAGAGGGTGCTACACAAACAAACACTTATACTCACCTAGGTGGATTCAGCCTTGGTCCCTTAATACATCGGGCATGGGTAAAAGGGCTTTAAGTCAGTCAGTCAGTGCAGGACAATGCATTTAAAGTGGTTCTAAAGTCACAACATTTTTTTTACCTTAGTGCATTCCCTGAATTAAGGTAGAACACATGTCCTACTACTTCTTCCACGCCAACCCCCCCCCATTCCCAAACACTTACCTGAGTCCTCTATATAACCAGCACTGTGCCCGGCTGAATCTTTTCAGTTGCAGTTGCCAGTTGCAGTGACTGGCAACTTGTACAAAGCAATCCAGGAAAAGCTACTTGTTTGTTTTTCAATTCACGTTTTACCTCTGTGCCAGGAGTCGACTTTAATTTCAATTAATTTTAATATCCCTTACTGTATGCCTGCTCCCATTAGATGTACAGTTATGACTTACAGGATATATTCTTGATTTAGTTGTTAGAATAACCTATTTCTTAAAGTATAACTAAAAGCAAACCTTTTTTTTTTTTAACTTTGGATTGAGTGGAAAGGGATTAGAACACTGTAACGAGCAACCAATGTATCGAGCCCCTGCTCGCTCGGTTCCACTCTCCCGACACTCCTCTGCTGCTATAGAATCAGATTGCAGACTGCACGTCTGATGGTTCAGTCATCCGATGCTCCGGGATTAGAACTACAGCTATGTGCCATTCTAATCCAGTTGTGTAGCTCAGAACAAACACCAGACAGGCTGTATGTAAGTTCAACCAGGAATCTCCTTTATTGCAAAATACAGGCTCTTTTATACAATAAAAGAGGAGGTGCGTACCTCCGGCTCATATTACTCTGAACATACACCTGTGACCAGAAACCTAATTAACATGGCTAATTAACTAATCCCTTTAGACAGCCTAGATGACTCAGACATGACCTTTAGGCCAGACTGGCCGTCTTGTAGCTCAGAAAACCCAATCAACATTATCACAATAGCAGAGTTAATTAACACAAACAACAATGGGGATCTAATGACTCTTAGATTCCATACTAGAGACTTATTTACAATACACATTCTAGCAGGCAACAGACAGACAGGTGGCTGGAATTGATGACATTAGCATTTAACAGTAGGAGTCCCAATGGTATGAATCAGTCACTATTCTAATATGGCAAATCCAGGGTCCCCAGAGTCTGTGTGTCCTGGGGGACCAGGACCCAAATCCACAGTAATACCACCTCAAGGGTCCCCAGGCATACAGCTCACAAAGAGCACCATTCCCCCAAATGCCAGGGCCCACGATCGATTGGCAAAAGGCTAGCATTCAGTCCCCTCCAAAAGTCTCTCTCCTGGCTAGGTCTGTCACAAACACCTGTCAGTTTTTATTGCTGTCTGTGCCCCCATTAGGGAGATTCCTCCTCTCTATTTGTCCCGTTTACCGCTATCATTGAAAGTGAAAGTAAAAGAAAATCCCAAATTTAGCACTGACATTTAGAACACCAGTAAAGGGGAAATCTTCCAATGGAGACACTACTTCTGGTGACCCTGGTGACACACCGGGATTCCCTTACTTTGAAGGGATTACCTCTTACTTCCTGTTTGGCTATGGGACAGGAGGTGAAAGGAAATCTCCCCAATGGGACACAAGTGGCAAAAAAAACTTACAGGAGTTATATCCCTCCCTTATTCTATCTCTGCAAAATGAAAAAAAAAAACATTTGCCTTTAGTTACACTTTAACCATAACCCGAGATCAATGATTTGGTGGTTGAGCTTAAAACCTTAGTAAGTCTTAGTAAGAATTTTTTTAAATACAGATCTATTCTTTATTACTTAGAGCATAAGTGTATGTAAGCTTCTAAATACATGCCTAAAATACATACTGAATATGTGAACTGTCTTACCAGCCAAACAAACTGCAATTCTGTTCTGTCACTTTGTAAGGGGATTCACTTTGCTGCGAAGATTTGTACCCTGGTATGCAACCAATATACACATTTGTTTGTGTACCTGCTGGACTTTTGTACCTTTGTTGAAATTTTAAATGAAAATTACTGGAAAAGAAATTTAGGCTAAAATGTCACATTTCTTAGGTAAAAGTAACCAAAGATATTATTCAGTCTATGTGAAACTTATATAGAGTTTATAACTTATTATATTTGAAAGATAATCAGTCCTGATGTTCTGACTATCTATGTAATTTCTTGAGACCCTAAAATACAATGGATTTTAGTGAGAATCATGGTGAGTGAAGTTGTAATTTTTTGCCACAATTTTTGGGAAAATGCAAAAATTAAATAAAATATGTTTTTTTCACAAAGTTGTCATTTTAGCAAGTGTTTTATCATACACAGAATAGGCATACTTACGATTACATGCCAAAAAAACATTCTGCTACTACTCCTGAATATAATACCACATATGTGAGACTTTTTCACAGCCTAACCACATAGAGGGGCCAAAATCCAAGGAGCACCTTCAGGCATAAAATCACACGTCTACTTAAAATCAGTATTTTTTGCTAGAAAATTACTTAGAACCCCCAAACATTATATATATATATATATACATACACTTGTGGCATGGCGACAAACTACGGTACTTAAAAATCTCCATAGGCAATGCTTTAAAATTTTTTTACGGTTACCAGTTTAGAGTTACAGAGGAGGTCTGTGATTTGAACACCGTTTACACTTTGCGGGCGCGACTTACGTATGCGTTTTCCTTGGTGCGTGGTGGGACAGGAGACCCGGACGGAGCGGCAGAAGGCAGCTGGAGGGGGGCGACTTCCCCTCCCGCTCCTTATGATAATGGCCGAGTGGCTGCTGAGCCACATCGGTTGTTATCATCAGGAAGCTGAACGCAAGCTCTAAAAAACGGTACCTGGGTGAAGCCTGCAGCTGCAGGCTTCACCCTGGTACAACCACTTCCTCAAAACAACTTAAAGGTACGTTGTTTCGCATGAAGTAGTTAAAGAGGCATATTGAGTCTTTTGAAAATATCATTTTTGTTACTTTTAGAAATTGCTAATAATGAAAAAGTACTTTATTTACACAAGGTTGTCAATTAATAAGATATTTCTAACATACAGAATAGGCATACTTAGAACTACACCCTAAAACACATTCCAATACTTCTCCTGATATCATGTACCAGGTGCTGGAGGCCAACGGAGCGAGGGCTTCCCTTGCGGCTATGTTCCGGACTCCCCTGGAGGTGAGACAGGGGGAGTCGGGCACAAAGTAGCACTTGTCGCCTGCAGAGTTGCTTGCAGAGGGATTTAGGGATACTGCAGATGTATTGAGCAGAGGCTGCAGGCAGATGGTGTCTGTGAGGTGTGGCAGGTCTGCAGAATCACAGTGTCAGAAGGATAGTCGGGACAAGCCAGGATCAGGAGCCAGGTGGATAACAGAGCAGACAAAGTTAGGTGGAAAGCTGAGGTCAAACACAGAAGCAGGCAGAGGGTATCCGTAAGACAAGCCAGGGTTGAAGACTGGAGCAAGCAGGAGACAGGTCAGGAACAAGCCGGATTGGTAACTAAGGATCACAGAAGCAAGGGAACACAGCAACACAGGTAACAAGCTGATGATCAAACAGCACTTCAGTCAAGGGCTGGCTTTCTTATAAAGGCCCATGTGATGTGCTGGTGGAGATGCTGGGTCCTAGAGCCCGTCTCCTGCCCTGGCAGATGCTGGGTCCTAGAGTCCTCTTCCTGCCCTGACAGTGCCCCCCTCTGAAAGGCAGCCTCCGGATGCCCATTTTCTCAGGGTATTTGGCCTGAAACTCTCTGAGAAGTCTGGGGGCATGTACATAGGCTTCCGGGTTCCCAGGAGCTTTCTTCGGGTTGATACCCTTTCCACTTGACCAAGTATTCGATCTGCCTACCTCTTTTCTGCAATCTAGAACAGATTCCACCTCATATTCTGTTTCCCCTTCAACAGTTACTGGTGGCGGAGGTGGTTCCACTCTACCTGGGAAAGGATGCGGAATGGTAGGCTTTAGGAGAGAAGCGTAAAAGACCAGGTGAATCTTGTAAGAATCAGGCAGAGATAATTCGAAGGCCACTGGGTTTATTTCAGGGACCAAAATATCTTGGCCCCAACTTCTTCGAAGGGCACCGCAGCTTCAGGTTGGTTGTTGATATCCATACCTCGCTCCTGACCTTAAAGGTCAGATTCCCACTTCATTTCTTATCTAAGAACCTCTTGTAGTTGGACTGCGCCTTCTGTATACATTCTTGGAGGGTTTGGTAGTTTTGTTGTATAAAGGCGAGTCAGTCCTGTACACCAGGTACTGCTGATTCGGGTATGGTTTCTGGCAGGGCTGAAGGGTGGAATCCGTAGTTGGCCCAGAATGGGGACTGGTTGATAGCAGAGTGTAATGAGTTGTTGTAGGTGAACTCTACCAATGGAAGCAGAGAGGCCTAATTGTCTTGGGGAAAAAGCTGAGAAACCATGTAGGTACTGCTCCAGGGTTAGGTTTGTGCGCTCGGTTTGCCTGTTACTTTGGGGATGGTAGGCTGAAAAAAGGCAAAGTTCCACACTCAGGGCTTTACAAAGAGCTCTCCAAAACTTGGAAGTATACTCGATCCGAGACAATGTTGTTGGGTAAACCATGGAGTCTCACAATCTCTTTGATGAACATGTGGGCTCTCTCTGCAGTGAAGGGTATGCCTACCATGGGCAGGAGACGGGCCATCTTTGACAGTCAAGCAACCACAACCAAGATGTTAGTGAATCCTTCCGAGGGCAGAAGATCCACGATAAAATCCATGGAGATCATCTCCCATGGACGGTTAGGGACAGTTAATGGTCTCAATAATCCCCAGGGCTTTGTCTTGTCGCCTTTGCTGCGTAGGCACACAGTGCAGGATCTAACATAGGCTCTACAGTCCCGACCAAGTTTGGGCCACCAGAAGGACCGTTGGATGAGCTCACTAGTTTTACGAGCCTCAAAGGGACCGGCTAACTGGTGATCATGGAATGTTTTCAGAACTTGAAGCCTTGATGCCTGGGGGTCCTAGTAGATGATAGGCTCAGCAATGGCATGCAATGTCAAACTGCTGTTGACAAAGCAAACAGAATATTGGCATGCATTAAGAAGGGGATCAACTCCAGAGTTAAAACGATAATTCTCCCACTCTACAATACTCTGGTCTGGCCGCACCTAGAGTATGCTGTCCAGTTCTGGGCACCAGTCCTCAGGAAGGATGTACTGGAAATGGAGGGAGTACAAAGAAGGCCAACTAAGCTAATAAAGGGTCTGGAGGATATTAGTTATGAGGAAAGGTTGCGAGCACTGAACTTATTCTGGAGAAGAGACGCTTGAGAGAGGATATGATTTCAATTTATAAATACCGTACTGGTGACCCCACAATAGGGATAAAACTTTTTTGTGGAAGGGAGTTTAACAAGACATGTGGCCACTCATTAAAATTAGAAGAAAAGAGGTTTAACCTTAAACTATGTAGAGGGTTCTTTACTGTAACAGCAGCAAGGATATGGAATTCTCTTCCACAGGTGATGGTCTCAGCGGTGAGCATCGATAGTTTCAAAAAAACTATTAGATAAGCACCTGAACGACCGCAACATACAGGAATATACAATGTAATACTGACATATAATCACACACATAGGTTGGGCTTGATGGACTTGTGTCTTTTTTCAACCTCACCTACTATGTAACTATGCCTCCTGGGGTATGAAGACCTTATCCTGATGCCAGAGTAATCCATTCTGTCATCTTAATAAGTCATGTTTCGGGGGAATGATATAGAAGCCCCTTTGATAACTGGGCAGTATTAACAAAAAATTATGGGCAGAAAGAATGGTGCTCGGGGGAGCAGGTTCAGTAGATTCAGGGAACATTTGGGATAGGGCGTCCACCTTCCCGTTCTTGGATCCAGGTATGTATGTCAAGTGAAAATTAAACCTTGAGAAAAGTAAGGCCCACCTGGCCTGCCAGGGCCTTAGATGCTTAGCAGACCTCAAATACTTCAGGTTCTTGTGTTCAGTAAAAATCATGACTGGGTGACTGGTTCCTTCCAACAGATATCTCCACTCTTCAAAGGCTACTTTAATTGCTAGGAGTTCTGTCGCCTACATCATAATTCCTTTCGGCCTGGCTTCGTCTTTTGAAACAGAAGGCTACTGGGTACAGCAGGGCCTTTGGGCACAGACACTGGGAGAGCTCAGCTCCTGTTGCTACTTCCGAAACATATACCTCAAGAATGAAAGGGAGTGCTGGGTCCAGGTGTTGCAATACCGGAGCGGAGGTAAACAAGGTTTTCAGGCGTTCAAAGGCTGACTGGGCTTCCTAGTTCCAAAGGAAACAAGTATGAATGTGGGTGAGCTGAGTGATCAGAGAGATGATGGTTGAAAAGTCTTTGATAAACCTCCGGTAAAAGTTGGCGAAGCCAATGAATCTTTGGATTCCCTTTCTGTCAGAGGGTGTGGGCCTTCTGGGGATCCATGGAAATCCGCTCAGTGGAGATAATGAGTCCCAAGAATTGGACGGACTGCTTCTCGAACCCACACTTTTCTGCTTTGGCATACAAGCCGTGACTTCGCAGAGTATTCAGTACTTTCTTGACATGGTCCCGGTGGAGTTAAGGTGAGGCTGAGAAGATCAAGATATCGTCAAGGTAGACAATCAAAAACAGGTCAAGGTACTCTCTGAAGATATCGTTCACAAAATGTTGGACCATTGCAGGAGCATTGCATAGCCCAAAGGGCATCACGAGGTACTCGAAATGCCCGAAGCGGGTTCTGAAAACAGTCTTCTATTCATCCCCCTCTCTAATGTGGACCAGGTTATAGGCCCCTCTCAAGTCCAGCTTTGTGAACACTCGGGCTGCTCGGAACCTCTAGAATAACTCTTGAATGAGAGAAAGAGGGTACCTGTTCTTGATAGTAATTTTGTTGAGTTCCCTGTAGTCAATGCATGGTCAGAGGGAGTGGTCTTTTTTTTCAACAAAGGAGATGGCTGCTCCAGCAGGTGAGGAGGAGGGACGAATAAAGCCCTTGGCTAGGTTCTCATCAATATATTGCTTGAGGGCCTCTAACTCAGCCTCGGACAGTGAGAAGATGCGCCCAAAGGCAATCTCGTGCTCCAGGGAGCAATTTGATGGGACAGTCGTAGGACCAGAGCGGAGGCAGGGTATTGGCTTTCTTTTTGACGAAGACATCAAGGAAGTCATGGTAGACAAAAGGAATGATTTGACTGGTATCTGTTGAGGGTTGGATGGTTAGGCACACAGGTGAGTTGACTTGAGTGGGGATGCCACAATTTTGGTGACAGTAGCTGGACGAGAAGATGACCTCCCTTTTGGACCAGTCAATCAATGGGTTGTGGGCCTGCAGCCAAGGTATTCCGAGGATGGCTGGGAATATGAAAGATCTGATTACAGTGAAGCGGAGGAGCTAATGATGACCTGTGTCTGTGGTTGCGAGAATAGGGACAGTCTCTTGGGTAACGGGCCCTGAGCTAGGTGGAGTGCCATCAGCAAGGTGTATGTCCAGTCTTTGTTTCTTGAGATGGAGGGCAATCTGTAAGTCTTTGGCAAGATTGATATCTAGAAAGCAGCTGCAAGCTACTGAGTCAACGATTGCCCGCAGTTTGACCTCCCTTCCAGCCATTTGCAAAGTGCTAGGAAGAGTAATGTGAGTAGACACAGTCCTGGAAAGCTGGAGGTATGAAGGGTACGGGTGTCTGGGCTTACAGTACTTGGCCGAAACTGGATAGTTACATAGCAAGTGGCCTGTAGCTCCACAGTAGATGCACAAGTTGTTTAGTCACCTGCGTTCTCTTTCTTCTGGGGTCAAGGTGGGTCAGATAAGACCTATCTGCATAGGTTCTACATCAGAGGTGGTAGAGGTCGGAGGAATAGAGGCAGGGACTGTTGGAGCCGGGATTTTGGGTAGTACCCAGGTTGGCCGAAAGTTCTGGGAACGCTCAGAGCGTCGCTCCTGCAGGCGTCTATCCAACTGGGTAGAAACTTGGATAAGAGCCTCGAGTGTAGCAATAGCCTTGGACCTGGCCAGCTCATCCTTAAGGGTCTCGGATAGGCCTAGATGGAATTGATATTTTAAAGCTGCATCATTCCAACCAGTATCTGCCCATCTATGGAATTCTCCAATGTAATCTTCCACCAGTCATCTACCCTACACAGGGGAATGAAGGGCCGATTCGGCAGTGGCGGTTCACTGCGGATCGTCATATAATGCCGCCATGGCTTCAAAGAATGTGATGACAGAGTTTAACACCTCATCCTTTCGTTCAAGCAGATTATGAGCCCAGGATTGTTGTTCATTAGATAGGAGGGAAATAATGATCCCCACTCAGGGGTAATGAACCCCAGGCAAAAGTCCTGGGTTGCAGGGCAAAGTAAAGTTTGCAGGCATTCTTGAAAGCCCTGAATCTCTGTCAGTCCCCAGAAAAGCACTCAGGAGTGGGGACTCTGGGTTCTGGAGGAGGCAGTACCACAGCAGGTGGAGCCGCAGTTGCTGAACTGGAAAGTACTGTCGTAAGGGAAGAGCTTGTGGCTGGGTTTGTCTCAGCAGAAGACATCGAAGCAATGAGGGTATGGAGACGCTCATCAAGCTGTAAGTAGCCATCTTACAGATTCGTGACTGCTTGTTTCAGGGCAGTCATCTGTTGACACAGAGCTGTTATTTACTATTGCTATATTCCTCTTTTTGTTACATTTTTGAGAGACTGTTTTCTTTGATTTGCCCAAAGACTATTCTTCGTTTGTTTAATTCTGAACTATACATGTTAATTGAAAGAGCTGGCCACATTCGCCTCCGGAGCCGGACAGTCTGCTACTGAGATCGCCTGCTATTGTTTGTTTAATAAGCTTCACCCTTGTTCATCCCTAAGCTTCATCCCAGTCTTGTCAACTGGGTTGCCTTAAGTGCTGCGTTAATTACCATGTTAATTATATCATTGTCAGCTAAGTTGTTGCTGGGGGGGAGTAGCCATGAGTCAGCCCTACCTCACTGTGGGATGCTTTCTCTTGCCTAGGCACACCCAAACCACCACCGGGACCCTTTCCACCTAACAGCAGATGGAACATCACTACGCTAGACTCAAGCACAGCACCTTGAAGGATCTTCTGGAAGCTCGTGGAAAAGTCTCCATCAACAAATCCAAAGCGACTCTCATCACCAAACTAATGGAGAGTAACCAGGCCAGCAACCCACCACCAGATACCTCAGAGGCAGCAGAGTTCCAGCGTGACATCCAGTGGCGCCTGGCCTTGTATAGTACTAACCCCCCCACAGCTTATCAGTCAAGTGTTACGAGAGGTGTCCTAGATGCGAATGGCTGAACTCCAGTGGGACCAAGGAGCGCCAGTTATGTCAAACCAGGAAGCTCCAGTGGCCTGCAAAAAGCTACTCTATGCCTCCTTCCACATGTTTCAAGATGGGAAATATGAAATGGATATTTACCTGCAAATGTTTGAGTGGCAATGTGGGATCCAAGGTGTCAATAAAGCAGATTAGGTCACGCTCCTGGTCATCCGGATCACAGGATAGGCTGCAGAGGCATATAATAATGTCCCAGGTGAGATCAGCCAGGACTATGACCGGGTAAAAGAAAGACTATTAGCTCACTTCGGCCATCTTCACAAGGGAAGGGGGACCTCTGCTACAGATGCAACCAAGCGGGCATGTTAGGAGGTATTATCCGCAGAATTTTTCCCAGGACACGCGGAACCACAGGCCCTTTCGACCTGCCCGGTCTGCTGCACACTGTCTGGAGAGAGATGATGTGACTCACCCAAGTGAGGAGAATATTGGAATTCTACATGAGGCAGACCCTGTGCAAGCTGCCGCTATGGATAATCGTTTGCACCATCGACAAGCCGTGTGGAATAATGGTCAGGCTGCTCGGACACGGGAGCTACTATTACCCTGATACAGTCCCAGATGATAACCCCAGCAGAGCAGATGGGACGGTCTGTGGCTGTGCGGATGGCCGGGGGAAATGTTATGGGGGTCCCCACTGCCAGGGTTCACCTTGATTGAGGTTCAGGGGCCAAAGAAGTAGAAGTTGGAATAATGCGGAACTTACCTGCGGAAGTTTTGTTGGGCACTGATTTGGGACGTCTAAATTCAGCCTTCTCCCTGGATATATCCCCGGAAGCCTGCCCTGTTACCGCCCGCCAGCAAGCCGGATGGAGGTGCGCTCCCACGAGTAAGGACCCAGGCAACACCTGTCACCTCTGACCTAGACTGTACTACCTCAGCTATTCCTACCCCGACTTGGGCTTCTCCCCAAGACTTTGCATAAGCAACTCTCAGCGACCCTTCCCTAGCTAGCTATAAGGAAAGAGCAGGATTGTACCCCGGGGGTTGGAGAGGGAGCGGGTAGAGTGGGTCCAGGGATTACTCTATCGGGTAACTGAGGGAATGACAGTATCCCATCCGCCCAATCGGCAGCTGGTTGTGCCGCAGAAATATCGGCATGACCTGCGCATTGGGCATGACATACCCTTAGTTGGACACCTGGGGATGACCCTGACCCTCCATCATCTTTCTCAGCCTTTTTTTTCAGCCAGGGATTACAGGGGATGTCCGGCAGTATTGCCGGACCTGTGACACATGGGTGGATAAGCATGGGGGCCCACTGAAAGCTCCCCTACACCCTTTACCTATCATTGATGAACCCTTTAGCCGTATTGCCGTAGACATGGTAGCACCATTGCCCCGACCTAGTCCTTCTGGGAAGAGATATATCCTTACCGTAGTGGATTATGCCACCCGGGACCCGGAGGCTATTCCCCTGGCAAATATCCACACAGAAACCGTGGCTGATGCCTTGCTCTGGATCTTTGCCAGGGTGGGTTTCCTTTGGGAAATCATCCCTGACCAGGGGACCCAGTTCACTGCTGAGCTCACTCAGCCGTTATGGAGGCTCTGTGGGATAATGCCCCTACAGAGCTCACGCTATCACCCCCAGACCAACAGACTGTGTGAGAGGTTCAATGGAACACTGAAACAGCTGCTTAGGACATTTGCAACCTTTCACGGGGATTGGGAGAGATATTTGCCGCACCTTCTCTTTGCTTATCGAGAGGTGCCGCAGGAATCTACCGGGTTCTCCCCATTCGAGTTACTGTATGGGAGGTGGGTGAAGGGGCCCCTAGATCTAGTCAGAGCCCACACATACATTCTTGAGTTTAGGGACAGGCTGAAGGAGCTCATGGACACTGTCCAAGAGAACCTTCGGGCTGCCCAGAAGCGGCAGAAACTATGGTACGATCGTACTGCCCAAAACCAAAATCTGGAGGTTGGTCAGAAGGTCCTTGCCTTCAGGCCAACCAAGCAAGACAAGTTACAGGCCACTTGGCAGGGACCATACCGGGTTGTGGCAAAGCTCTGTGACAGAACCTACCTAGTGGCTAAATTTGCGGATGAAAAAGTCAGACGGACTTTTCATGTGAACATGTTGAAAGCATACTGGAAAAGATCAGGAGAGGTAGCTGCTATATGTGCTCCAGCTGCGGAAGGTTCTGAGAACCTTCCCCTGCCGGAGCTCCCGGGGCTAAATAGGATTACTGCAGTGATAGAGACGATTAAGCTTGACGACCAGCTAGGGCCAACGCAGAGAGAACAAGCTAGACAGGTCCTTAGTCAGAGAAGAAAAATGTTCTCCACAGTCCCTGGGTACACTACTATGGCAGTGCACACAGTGGAGACCCTGGGACAACTGCCACTAAGACAGGCAGCTTACCGGATACCTGAAGTAGTGAGAGAGGGAATGCGTCGTAAGATTAAGGAGATTAAGCCATCCAGCAGCCCCTGGGCTTCCCCGATGGTCCTTGTACTGAAGCGGGATGGCACGACACGCTTCTGCGTAGACTAACGCAAATTAAATGATAGCACCACCACGGACACCTATGCCCCGGGTGGATGATTTGTTAGATCACATCTCTCTGAGAAAATTCCTAACAACCCTTGACCTATGCAAAGGGTACTGGCAAATTCACCTGGATGCAGAATCTATTCCGAAGTCGGCGTTCATTACCCCATTGCGCTCTACAGTGATACCTGGGAGGACTATCTGGTTCACCTGGGTGTTGTGTTAGACCGCATCAAGGCTGCAGGACTAACCCTTAAGCCAGAGAAATGCAGCATAGGGATGTCCGAGGTACAGTACCTTGGACATCGAGTAGGCAGTGGACAACAACGACCCAAGCCTGCTGGGATTGAGGCAGTTGCCAAGTGGCCGACCTCCCGTACTAAAACCCAGATCCTGGCATTCCTCAGCACAGTTGGGTACTATAGGAAGTTTGTCCCGGAATATAGTTCCATCGATAAGCCCCTGACAGATCTCACTAAGAAGTACCTTCCCCGACAGGTACTGTGGTCCCAAGAGTGTGAAGCTGCCTTCCAACCAGTTAAGGACCAAGCCTGTTTTTCAGACTCGGTGTTTACAAGTTAAAAACAAGTTTTTTTGCTAGAAAATTACTTAGAACCCACAAACATTATACTTTTTTTTTCTAACACCCTAGAGAATAAAATGGCATTGTAATACTTTTTGTCACACTGTATTTGCACAGCAGTCTTACAAGCACACTTTTTTTGGAAAAAAAATCACTTTTTTGAATTAAAAAATAAGACAACAGTAAAGTTAGCCCAATTTTTTTTTTTATATTGTAAAAGATAATGTTACGCCAAGTAAATTGATACCCAACATGTCACACTTCAAAATTGCGCCCGCTCGTGGAATGGCGTCAAAATGTTACCCTTAAAAATCTCCATAGGCGACGTTTAAAAAATTCTACAGCTTGCATGTTTTGAGTTACAGAGAAGATCTAGGGCTAAAATGATTGCTTTCACTCTAACGATCACGGTGATACCTCACATGTGTGGTTTGAACGTTTTCATATGCGGGCGCTACTCACATATGCGTTCGCTTCTGCGCGTGAGGTCGTTGGGACTGGGAGCTTTAAAAAAAAAATGTTCTTATTTATTTTACTTTATTTTATTGATTTTAAAACTGTTTTTTTTTTTTTTTTAAATTGGGTCACTTTTATTCCTATTACAAGAAATGTAAACATCCCTTGTAATAGAAAAAAGCATGACAGGTCCTCTTAACCACTTCCCTACCCGCCCATAGTCATATGACGTCCACAGATGGGATCTCCCATCCTGGGTGGACGTCATATGACGTCCTGGGATTCCCGGCCGTCTAGGGGGCGCGCGCGCGCCCGCCGCGTTCCTCGGGACCCGGTGCGTGTGCCCGGCGGCCGCGATGTCCGCCGGGCACCCGCGATTGCCCGTTAACCGGGCCGGCATGTGGATCTGTGTGTGTAAACACACAGATCCACAGCCTGTCAGCTCTGAGGAGAGCGATCTGTGTTCCCAGAACGGAGGAACACTGATCGGTCTCCTCCCCTAGTGCGTCCCCGCCCCCTACAGTTAGAATCATTCCCTAGGAAACATTCTTAACCCCTCCCCGCCCCCTAGTGGTTAACCCCTTCACTGCCTGTCACATTTACACAGTAATCAATGCAATTTTATAGCATTGATCGCTGTATAAATGTGATTGGTCCCAAAAATGTGTCAAAAGTGTCCGATGTGTCCGCCATAATGTCGCAGTCACCAAAAAAAATCGCAATCGCCGCTAAAAAAATGAAAAAATATAAAAAAAAAAAAAATGCCATAAATCTATCCCGTAATTTGTAGACGTTATAACTTTTGCGCAAACCAATCAATATACGCTTATTGCGATTTTTTTTACCAAAAATATGTAGAAGAATACGTATCGGCCAAAACTGAGGAAAAAATGTGTTTTTAAAAAAAAAAATTGGGATATTTATTATAGCAAAAAGTAAAAAATATTGTGTTTTTTTCAAAATTGACGCTCTTCTTTTGTTTATAGTGTAAAAAATAAAAACCGCAGAGGCGATCAAATACCACCAAAAAAAAGCTCTATTTGTGGTCAATTTTTTTTGGGTACAACGTCGCACGACCGCGCAATTGACGTTCAAAGTGCGACAGCGCTGAAAACTAAAAATTGGCCTGGGAAGGAAGGGGGTGAAATTGCCCGGTATTGAACCGGTTAAATATGAGATCTGGGGTCAAAAAGACCCCAGATCTCATATTTGGACTTAAATGCAATAAAAAAAATGTTGTCATTTGAAAAAATGACAACAAAAATGTGCCTTTAAGAGGTATGGGTGGAAGTGACGTTTTGACGTTGCTTCCGCCCTGCTATGGTATGGAGACGGGTGGGGGCCATCTTGCCCTCACTTGTATCCATACCCAGCTAGGAAGAGGACCCGATCACTTCCGCCGCTGCCGACCCGGTAAGCGGCGGTGGGCGCGGTTGAGCGGCAGGAGGGGGGCCCCTCTCCCGCCACTGATAACAGTGATCTTGCGCCGAATCCACCACAGAGACCACCATTATCTTAAACTGGACCACCCACTGAAGAGATGGATATCTCGGTTATGGCAGCAGCTGCTGCCGTTACCGAGATAACCATCTTTAAAGTGCCGACGTATAAATACAGTATATGGTCCGGAAGTGGTTATTAAAGAATGCACTAACTTTGGCTCCTGTTCTAGCTGCCCCTGACCCAACCAAATGTTTTTGTGTCCACACAGATGCCTCTACATTGGGGCTGGGGGCAGTACTGAGCCAAGTAGGACCTGATGGTGGTTAGCACCCAGTGGTCTACATCAGTCGGAAGCTGCTACCCAGGGAAGTCGGTTATGCAGCCGTGGATAAGGAGTGATTGGCGCTTATGTGGGCGCTCAAGAAATTCCAACCTTATCTCTACAGCTGATGTTTTATGGTGCTCACCAACCACAACCCATTAATCTGGCTTAATCGGGTCTCCAGGGATAATGGACGTTTGTTACGATGGAGCTTGGCCCTGCAGCCTTACAATTTTACCCTTGAGGCAAAGTTCCGGACTTCGTGGAGGTGAGACAGCAGGAGTTGGGCACAAAGTAGCACAGGTCACCTGCAGAGTTGCTTGCAGAAAGACTCAGGGCTACTGTAGATGTATTGAGAAGAGGCTGCAGGCAGATCGTGCCTGTGAGGTGTGGAAGGTCTGCATATTCACAGTGTCAGAAGGATAGTTGGTACAAGACCGGATCAGGAGCCAGGTGGATAACAGAGCAGACAAAGTTAGGTGGAAAGCCAACGTCAAACACAGAAGCAGGTAGAGGGTATCCGTGAGACAATCCGGGGTCGAAGACTGGAGCAAGCAAGAGACAGGTCAGGAACAAGCCGGGTCGGTAACTAAGGGTCACAGGAGCAAGGGAACACAGGAACACAGGTAACATGCTAATGATCAAACAGCAAGGGCTGGCTTCCTTATAAAGGCCCATGTGATGTGCTGGCAGGGACGCTGGGTCCTAGAGCCCGTCACCTGTCCTGGCAAATGCTGTGTCTTAGAGTCCTTCTCCTGCCCTGACACCTGAGTATGAAGATATCACATATTTGAGACTTTTTTATTGTGGAAATGCATAGAGGGGCCCAAAATCCAAGGAGCACCTTCAGGCTTTCTAGGGGCATAAACTACACATCTAATTTCCTGACTACCTATCACCTTTCTGGAGGCCCTGGAGCACCAGGACAGTGGAAACACCCACAAAATAACCAGATTTGGAAATCAAACCCCAATTACACCAGAAACCACATTCTATTCCTCCTCCTAGTATTAATAAAAATAATAATAATAAATAAATGCACTTTTTTTGCAGGTAAAAAAATGTACTTTGAATATTTGTTTTCTTATGCCCTGTACACATGACCGGTTTTGCCGTCGGAATAAACTCTGAAGGCTTTTACGACGGAGTTCTGATGGAATTCTGCTCAAGCTGTCTTGCATACACACGGTCACACCAAATTCCGACCGTCCAGAATGCGGTGACGTACAACACGTATGATGGGACTAGAAAACGTAAGTTCAATAGCCAGTAGTCAATAGCTTCCGTCTTGTACTTGCTTCAAAGCATGCGTCCTTTTTAGTGCGTCGGAACAGCATACAGACAAGCGTTTTTTCCAATAGTAATTTGTTCCATCGGAAAAATATAGAACATGTTCTCTATCTAAGTCCATCTGAATCTTTGACAAAAAAAGTCCGATGGGGTATACACACGGTTGGAATAAACGATGACTAGGCTCCCATTGTACTCTTTCTGTCGGAAATTCCACTCGTGTGTATGTGGCTTTAGGCAGCTGCAGAGCATTGCATCCACAATCAGCAGTTAATGGGTGCAATGTCAGGCTCCTGCAGACACTCAGTACAACTGTCTACCCATACCTTCCATATCAGCAGACAGTTTCTGAAGTGCAGGAAGTGTCAATAAATTACAAAAGAACTCATCAGTGCCCTCACAGTTCATTGAGAACTACAAGCCATCTGTCACTATGGTAGATGGGACTTGTAGTTCATTCATTCACAGATCTGTGTGAATGAATGACATTGACATGTTTTTAAATTGTGACAGTGGGTGCAGGGAGAGGATCCCCCATTCACTGTCACAATGGTGGATTGAGGGATGAGGGGGGCTGCTGCATTAGTAACATTTTACATGTTACACCCTGAATATAGGTGTACCATGTAATGTGTTACTAAAGGTGCACTTATCCTTTCAGGCTTTCTAGGGGCATAAATCACACATCTAATTTCGCGATTACCTTTCACATTTTTGAAGGTCCTGGTATGCCAAGACAGTAGAAACACACATAAAATTACCACCTTTTGGAGAGTAAACACTCCACAGTATTTTTAAGAGGCATGGTGAGTCTTTTGAAGACTTCTTTTTTTGACACAAGGTTTTGGAAAATGTGGAAAGAAAATGAAACTTTTTTTTTTATACAACGTTGTCGGTTTTCTAAGATATTTTTCACACATAACATGGACATACTTAGAATTTCACCCCAAAACACATTCTGCTACTCTTCCCAAATATGGCAATACCACATGTGTGAGACTTTTTTAATGTTTGGACTGATTAGGTATGGGACATTGTATCTTACATAACACAAAGATCAACCAATTGTATCAACAAAAATGCACTGTAATGATTGCCTCTAAAGGAGAGGTCAGGGAAAATAACTTAGTATAGCGTCACTTATAGCTGTTCTATAAGCCAAACAAGCTAAGCCTAGTGGTACATTGATGCATCCAGGAATTCCATGTTCACTGGCCAGGAAGTTCAGGTTTCAGGAGTTTAGCTGTCTGCAGGGGATGGCTGGGACCAGTGTTCCTCAGGAAAGGAATGTACTCAGCGGGATGTGCAGATAGGTCAGTTCAGGTGGCAGGCAGAGGCATGGACAGTCAATAAACAGGCAAAGTATAGGTCAAGAGAGCAGGCAGAAACATGGTCAATAAACAGGTCAGGGTCAGTAGAGACGGCAGGCAGAGGCAACACTGCACTGGTATGGCGATGATCAGGAATGCTGTTGCTGATTGCACTGGCTCTGCTGACACTGTACTGATGTGGCAGACGCTGTTGATAGCTGCACTGGTTCTGGTGACAGCGGCACTGGTGTGGCGACGTTCAAGAATACTATTTCCGGCTACACTGGTCTGGCGACACTGACTAGTGTGATGGTGATCGGGGAAACTGTGACTGGCTATTGACACTATCTGCGTTCTGGGCCTTGCATCCCGACCCTCAAGGATTTCAGATTGAGAGCAACAACTGTGTCTTTGCAGCTGCTGCTTCCCAAAAGACATTAGTGGGACTGTCCTCGCACAGGGTATGCACTAATATACCCCTTGTAAATGAGAGAAAAGAACCCGTAAACAAGCCCTTCATCTTTTTTTTACTGAAAAAGCAGAAAGTTCATTAAAGATAAGTAAGAGTTTGCAGTACGAAATTAGCCCTTCATTTTAATGACCTCTATTAACCAATTGCCGCCATATAGCAGAATGACGGCGGCAAAGTGGTTGTGATATCCTGACCGGACGTCATATGACATGAGCTGGATAACAAGCTGCCACGCGCCCTATGAGTGCCCATCAGTGCTACATATCAGTGCCATCAGTGCCGCCTATCAGTGCCCATCAGTGTCACATATCAGTGCCACCTCATCAGTGCCACCTCATTGGTGCCACCTCAACTGTGCTCATCAGTGTCCACCAGTGAAGGAGAAAATATACTTATTTACAAAATTTTATAACAGAAATGAAGAAAAACGTTTTTTTTTTTCTTCAAAATTTTTGGTCTTTTTTATTTGTTTAGCAAAAAAATAAAAACCCCAGAGGTGATCAAATACCAGCAAAAGAAAGCTCTATTTGTGGGAACAAAATGATAAAAATTTTGTTTGTGTACAGTGTAGCATGACCGCGCAATTGTCATCAACAGCGACAGCGCTGAAAGCTGAAAATTGGCTTGAGCAGGAAGGAGGGAAAGTGCCCTGTATTGAAATGGCTAAACATGACCCATTCAAGTGAATGGTGCTGCTCTGCAAGCACCCCGCAACCATGAACACAGGTCCAGCCACATAAACAAACTGTTTATTCACATGTACAGGCCACAGAGCTTATATAAATGAGCCCCATGATCTTATTCTCACAGAGCTTTATTTATTTATTTATTACAGTTTTATTTTTTAGATTTAGCAGGTAAGTTGTAAATTATGTTTTTTTCTTGGGTTTTTTTTTTTTTAGCAAAAATTGAATTTTGTTATTTTCTGAGGTGTGTGTGTGTGGGGGGGGGGAGGGGCTTTCAGGTAGGCTGTACAGGGCCCTGTAATTTCTAACAGCAGCCCTGCGTACTCCCATCGCATTTTGCCAGCATACCTAAATACATTTTTTAGTGTACCACAATGCAAAGATGTGAACCATCTGTGCATTCTGGTGTGTTGTGTTGATAGAAAAGGTCCATGAACTTCTAGCCTAAGGGAATGAGGTGGATGCAAGCTAATAGCAGCTTTGTTTCAAAGTAACCCTTATGTCAATGGCAGTAAAAGGGTTAAATTCAGAAAAGATGAGGGTTTTAGAATCAGACTAGGCACTTGACAGCACCACAGTTTATTTGAATCATTTTGGACAGCTCACATTCTTCTTCTAGGAATGTTCAAATAAATATCTCTAGTGACCCTCTGTCACCTGTATGGTCAACCATTAAGTTCTCAGGAGCATTGTCACTCACACTGTCACTCAGCTGCTGCCACGTGCTGCATATAGAACTGTTTTTGTTAAACAGAATATTTTAAGAAGCCAATTATACTGGTTACATGGCACTTACGTACTAACAATTTAATAAGTGCTTCAACTGTTCCATGGTGTCTTTCTGACAGAGCGAGACAGAGGGTGGGGGTATGGGGGCTGTTGGGGAGGGAGAGAAAAAGACAGACACTCTGTAATAATATAGGAGAGAGAAAATTAAATAGAGAAAATAATTGCAAGAGAGATGAAGGGGAGACAGAGTGAAATGAAGGTTTGCCAGTGAAAAAAGATGTACAGACAGCAATGCAGAGGCAGAGATTAATAGCAAAAATAACATGAAAGAAACAAAATACAAATGTATGAAGAACTAGGCACCAGAGATATGGGTGGGAGGAAAAGGAGCTCAGGTTTTTGCGAACAAGAAGGTATAAAAAATCGGGTCAGGAAAGGCAAGGTATTAGAAAAGGATAATGCAAACACAGAACAAGAAAAATAGACCAAGGGAAAGATCAGATGTACAAGAATACATTTCCCATTTGTTCAAGTAAAAGGGTAAGAAAATGAGAAACCAACAAAGAAAAAAGAAGAGGGAAGATGGGAGAAAGTGGGATTTGGAATAATACTGTAATGATGCATTACTAAAAGTTCATCTCGACTAGAAAGCTTTTTTTATGTTTATCTTAACCTGACTGGTAGCTTAAGTCTGGCAAAAAAACAAAAAACAAAACAGAATGTTCATTATTAAAGAAGACTTGTACTGTAGAAGTGGAGCCCAAAAAAGGAAAGCAAAGGGCCAAGGACTAATACCTAGTGTTTTTTGTAGGCTTTCTGCGACTGATCTTTTCCCATTAGGGCTTGTTCACATGGGGGCGGTAAAATAGGCGGTTAAGCCATGGTTTGACTATGCTCCAACCGCCAACCTATAGAAGGCCATGCAACTCATAAGGGTTGTACACATGTTGTGGCCTTGATGCTTTGCTTAATTTTAACCCCATATTTAATGACCAAATGTGACTCAATAAGTAAATAGATCCACACCACAACCAACTTGCAATGGTGTGCAGTGCTTGTAATTGCAGTAGTGGTTCAGCCACTTCAGGTTATAACAGGTGGTAAGCAGGTGACATACTGCCTACCAGACACCCTATGAAAAGCAATCTACTGCTACCACCCATCTGTATGGAGCCCTACTGACTTACTATGCCGTGTTCCACATTGTGTTTTTGTGTGGAACCAGCCAACTTGTTAGGGGAGTTGAGATTTATTTCATTATGTCAGAGCTGCCCCTGCTAACTGGTGATCTGAAGAATAGCAGCATAATATAAACAAGTAGCAGGAGAGGTAGGGGGAGCACAGTTCCATATTGTGAGGTTAAGGGTTTTCACTCTGTTTTGCAAAAGTGGCATTTGCATTATATATATATATATATATATATATATATATATATATATATATATATATATATATATATATATATATATAGACACACACAACACACATACATACATACATACATACATGCATACACACAGTGTGTACTGTATATATATATATATATATGTAGTTTAGAGGTGGGCCACTGCACATACTAATTTGTTGGCCCAGGTGCAATCCATAAAAAAGTATGTCAAATATGGGGCAGGCAGCAGGTGCACTCAGCGGGACTTACAACATTATGAATTTTCCAAAGTAGTTTATTCAGTGTCAGCATTTTGGTGGGGCACAGTCCGACTTTCAAGTCCTATATTCTGGATATCCACAAACAAGACACTAGATACAGGAGAATTCAGCCACTGCCTAGCAAGGGAACACTGCCAGCCAACGAGAGCAGAAGGGGCATGCCAAGCAGCTAAGGGCAACCAAAGTTCAGCCTGGGGAAGAGAGAACAGCTGAGCGGCAGACTGCAGGGAGAGGGAGACAGGTAGTACAGAAGTGCTTCTCACAATCCTAACATTAGCACCTCACAAATGTAAGCCCCTTGGGAGGTGTTCCAGGCCCAAAGGAGAAAGTTTAACAGGATGAAAGTAATGAAAACTCCTTACCATATGATCAGCATGAACAGAGGAGACCGGAACCCAACAGTATTCCTCAGGGTCGAACCCTTCCAGTGAATGAAATATTAAAATGTGTTCTAAATCTTCCCATAGTAGCTTCTACCTCAAACTCCTTCTGACCATTGAATACAAACAGAAGTTTAAAGGAGACAATGGTATACAGGTTGACTGGTTTTATCAAAAAAAGCATAAAATGAGCTGAGTTTCTTCATGGAGGAAGAACGTTTTAGACAAAAACAAACGGCTGATCTGTTAGATGATTTTGAAAGGTCTAAAAAATCTCGGTGCTAGCTTCTTTGAGTGTGCCGTAAGAGAAATATGGCAGGTAGATAACCATGCCAAATTACCAACTTTGAAGGCGGGAGTATCCAAGAGTCAACAATCAGCAAAGGCTTTCTGGAAGGCAAAAGCATGCACATGGTTGTTTTGCATCGATTTCCAGATGGCAGAGAAATGATTAACACGTTTTTGACCTCTGGGAAATCAGAGGATATCATGGAGAAATCAGGGAGAAAAGGAGGAACACCTGGCATGGAGGCCATAAACACACAAGAAAGGTGAAAACCAATGGAGTATGTTCAATTGTTGTATGCAAACTCTGTCCATGGGAGGAGAGAAGCCCATTTGGTTTGCCCATCAGAGATGAAACAGTGGAGGAAACCTTCAAAGGACTGATTGATTCCTTCCGTTTAGATTGAGGGTGATATGCAAAAAAGACAGAAAGGTCAATTCCAAACCAAGAAAAGATAGGTTTCCAGAAATCTGAAAAAATTTTCACTGTAATGCCATGAAGCCTGACAATTTCTTATGTGAAAAGAGTGGACGATTGTTTGACAGAGGGAAGCAGCTTAACACATTTATTGCCACAAAGTTTTACTGAAACTGTCTACTATTAGTCAGATGACACTCTTGTCCTTGGAGGGAGGTAGGTAGGTAAATATAACTTTTATAGATGGATGCATCCAGGGATGTTCAAGAACAGGTAACGGTAACAAAAGGCTGGAAGGCTTAGTCCAGGTGGATCTTGACCATTCACAGTTCTTCCAGAAAAATGGTCACCTCATAGAACCAGAAATAAGATATATGCTACTGTGAATGCCAAGATGGTGAGCAGACTTGGCATCATGTAACTGATTAGACATCTTGAGTTAGGGCCGAGGAGGAATGAATAACTGTTTGGAAGGGGCACTGTTAGGTGCAGATTTTTGAACCACCTGGGGTAGAAAGTAATGGTCAAGATTAGAGGCTGTCAATGATTTGGGCAGCAGGCAGAATGTGATATGCATCACAATGAGAAGAAGAACAGGGTTCAAAGCTATTAGAAAAAGCATCAGCTTCTGGGTTCTTGACACCCAGACGATAGATCATGTTAAAATTGAACTGGGAGAAAAAGAGGGGCGTTTGAGCATGCCAGGAATTTAGATGTTTAGCCACTCTACCAAAGCCCACTTCACAGTCAGTAGTCCTTGGTTGCTAATATTGTAGTTTTGTTTAGAAGGAGAGAACTTGCAGAAAAAATATACAGTTATCATTGGAAGTACTTTGCAACAAAATAGCTACTGTTTCTTTTTTGCTAACCTCTTGCCCCCTGGACCCTGTTCCTTCTCAAATATTACGGTCACCATCTGACTCAATCCTACATTTCTTAACTCATATCTTCAACCTCTCACTCTCTACTGGCATCTTCCCCAACCCTCTAAAACTTGCGCTAGTCACTCCCATACCAAAAAAGGCCTCAGACCCCACCAATCTTAACAACCTAAGACCCATCTCTTTACTCCCTTTTGCCTCCAATCTCCTTGAATGTTTACCACAAAAGTGGAGGGGAGGAATCAAACAAGAACACCACATCCCAATAACAAATAACAAACAAGAACTTCCTCCTCATTGGATTACCTTTACATAGACTATCCCCCCTTCAGTGCATAATGAATGCCGCTGCAAGACTCATCCACCTTACCAACCATTCAGTGTCCTCCACCCCTCTCAATCCCTCCACTGGCATCCACTCACCCAACGAATAAAATTCAAAGTACCAACAATAATTTACAAAGCCATTCATAACTCTGCCCCCAGCTACATCACTAACCTGGTCCCAAAATACTAACCAAGCCACTCTCTTTGGTCATCCCAAGACCTCCTGCTCTCTAGCTCCCTTGTCACCTCCTCCCATGCTCTGCTCCAGGATTTCTCCAGAGCTTCTCCCATCCTTTGGAACTCCCTACCCCAATCTGTCCGACTGTCCCCTAATCTATCCATCTTTAGACGATCCCTGAAAACCCTTCTCTTTAAAGAAGCTTATCCTGATTCTAACTAACACTGTTTTACTTCCTCCATCAGCTCATCCACCCACAGCTATTACCTTTTGTATCAATTGACCCTTCCTTTTTAGATTGTGAGCTCTAACGAGCAGGGCCCTCTGATTCCTCTTGTACCAAATTGTAATGTAACTGTAATGTCTGCCCTCATGTTGTAAAGCGCTGCGCAAACTGTTGGCGCTATATAAAACCTGTATAATAATAATAATAATAATAATAATAATAATAATACTACTGTAATCTCAGAAGCATCAACCTCCAACAAGAAAGGTAAAAAAAAAAAAAAAATACAATTCTCCAGTTTGACATTTTGACATAGTTACATAGTTACATGGTTAGTCAGGTTAAAAAAAGACTCAAGTCCATCTAGTTCAACTATAAAAAAAAAAAAAAATGATCATACGATCCCATATACTCAATCCTATACCCACAATTGATCCAGAGGAAGGCAAAAACATATAGAGTATATTCTCAAATTCAGACCAAGACTGCTTTTAACTTACCTGTGATGGTCTGTCAGACACCGGAAATTAATCAGGTAGATGGCATCTTAACCAGGTAGTTATGAAGTATATAATTTATGGACTTCTGAAACTGGTGGCCATCAGGCTGAGAGATGAATGTAAACATAAGGGATGAAATGGTGGCTGACACATAGGAATTTAAAAAAAAAGAAAGGTGTCATTAAATTCCATACCCAAATTCAAGGGGGAACCCCCCCAAAAAAAAAAAAAAACTAGAAAAAAAGTGTGGGGTCAGCTGGAAAAAACCCATACCAGACGGTTATCTGAGTATGCAGCCTGGCTGCCTAGGAAAGTGGGGGATAGGGGATGAGTATGTGGCACCCCCCCTCCCCTTCCTGAGCCATACTAGACCACGTACCCTCAACATAAGAAGGATATTTTGGTGGGAGACCTCCCTGGAAAAGCACATTGTCCCCATGTTGATGGGGACAAGGGCCTCTTCTCCACAACCCTGACCCAGTGGTTGTGGGATCTGTTGGTGGAGGCTTTATTGGAATCTGGAAACAAGGGGGCCACAGATACTTCCCCACTTCCCCATCATATATAGATGAATAAGGGGTACACCTATTCATTCGCAAAAAAATGTAATTAGTAAATAAACACACCACACACTTTTACAAGCCCTTTATTAACCACTTGCCGCCCGCCCACCGTCAAATGACGGCGGGGCAGCTCGGCTCGGCTCTCGTTCTGGGACGACGTCATATGATGGCATCCCAGAATGGCTGGGACGCCATCATATAAACGCTCTTCGTAGGGGCACGCAGCGTGGCAATTGCTGGCACGCATTGTTGCTAGGACACAGCACGCCCCTATCTCTATAAAGAGCCGCGTCCGCTGTGTCTAATCACAGCTGGTCACATGTAAACAAGGACATCACTGACAGAGTGTGTGGGGAGGAGAGCCGACCAGTGGCATCTCCACGCGGGGGGACATCTAGGAATGTAATCAGTGCCCTGATTACAATATAACAATACAGTGTCACCATACAGTGCCCACTATTGCCCACCAATGCCAGCAATCAGTGCCCATTAGTGATGCCAGTCAGTGCTGGCAATCAGTGCTGCCTATTAGTGCTGTCCATCAATGCTCATCACTGCTGTCGATCAATGCCCATCAGTGGCGCCCATCAGTGCCACCCATCAATGCCCATCAGTACCCATTAGTACCGCCTATCAGTGCCCATCAGTGCCACCTATCAGTGCCCATCAGTACCACCTAACAGTGCCCATCAGTGCTGCCTATCAGTGCTCATCAGTGCCACATATCAGTGCCACCTATCAGTGCCCATAAGTGTGGCATATTAGTGCCTCCTCATCAGTGCCCAAAAGTGCCACCTCATCAGTGCCCACCAGTTCAGCCTATCAGTGCCCATCAGTGCCGTCTCATCAGCGCACATCAGTGACAGCGAAAAATTACTTAGTTACAAAATTTACTGACAGAAAAAAAGTAAAAAACATTTTTTTTTCAAAATTTTTTTTTTTTTTGTAAAAAATAAAAAACCCAGCAGTGATTAGATACCACCAACAGAAAGCTATATTTGTGTGAAGAAAATGATAAAAAAATTGTTTAGGTACAGTGTAGCATGACCTCACAATTCATTCAAATTGCAACAGCGCTGAAAGCTGAAAAATGCCTTGGGCAGGAAGGGGTGTAAGTGCATGTGCAAATGGCTAACCTCTTGCCGACCACCAGCTCTACATTTACTGCTGGCAGGCGGTAGCCCATAAGTCACAATGTACTTCCTGGTTTAGAGGTGCGCATGCATATCCCTCCTGCTGAACTGTGCTGTGACTGTATACAGCACACGAGTTTGTCAGCAGGTTACAGCCAATCATTTTGGCTGTAAATCTGCTGATTGGCTGTATCTAAACACAGCACAGAGATCTGTGAATTAATAGACACAACACACAGTTCTAGCTGAATTTCTCCCTGCTTTCAGTTACCGTTCAGAACTGAAAGCAAGGTGAGACTTCACCCAGATGATCAGTGAGTAAAAGCAGCACACAAACAATTGCATATACTTTATGTCAGAGTTATGGTGTATAGGAAATCCGCCCCCTCCTATATTCCAAGCGCTGCGCTAATGGAAATAAAGCCTGATACTGTGCTGTCGCTTACAGTGTGTATAACTATATGTGCAAAAAATTTGATTCACCAAAAACTAGCCCCAAACAATAGTGAATTCAAATAGCAGCGCTAAATCAATTTAACTCAATGAACTAGTGAAAATATTAAAACATTGAAAAATAATATTTCACAATCCAGTGCATCAAAACAATGTGAACTATATCCACAAAAATGTGAACATAATCAATTAAGTGAATCTGTGCAAACTGAAAAAGTATATAATAAAGACTTTTAAATAAAACAAATATGAAAAAGTCCAAAGATATGTGATAAATCAATATCCAATAATGTTAATCCGTGACGTGATACAGTGTAGATCTTCACTCAACTGTGAATCCACTCCCCTTAGTTAAATAAACTCACCAGCTTCTCTTGCCTCACACTCCACGTATTCGATTGCCGTATAGCCACGCCCCGACATGTTTCGTCACGAGGACTTAATCATGATTAAGTCCTCGTGATGAAACATGTCGGGGCGTGGCTATATGGCAATCGAATACGTATGACATAGGACGCTGTGACGGAGAGCACCATACGAGGAAGTGGGGAAGCGGCTCCAGGGAATACTAGGGGACGGGTGAGACTGTCTTCAGAGGGTGCAGTACCTGGGTCCGCCGTGAGCACCATACGCTGGTTCTACTGTTTGGAGTTATTGCTGCGATAGTCTGCTGTGCTGTGCTTCTTTGCTTGAAATGATTTTTAAGATGTGAGTTCAATGTTGGAGGAGAGTGTTATTTTAATAAATTTCATTACGTTATTGCACTATTGGATCACTTTCCTTTTTTCATGTGGAGAGAGCACCTCATTATAATACTCTGGATATGTAAAGGAGAACCATTGGAGGCCAGTATTTTCCCCTTTCTGTGTGGGATAAAGCTTTAAAGCCTAACACAAGAGTGTGAGGCAAGAGGAGCTGGTGAGTTTATTTACCTAAGGGGAGTGGATTCACAGTCACAGGGGTGCGGTGGAAGATCGATTGAAGATCAACACTGTATCACGTCACGGATTAACATTATTGGATATTGATTTATCACATATCTTTGGACTTTTTCATATTTGTTTTATTTAATAGTCTTTATTATATACTTTTTCAGTTTGCACAGATTCTTTATTCACTTAATTGATTATGCTCACATTTTTGTGGATACAGTTCGCATTGTTTTGATGCACTGGATTGTGAAATATTATTTTTCAATTTTTTAATATTTTCACTAGTTCATTGAGTTAAATTGATTTAGCGCTGCTATTTGAATTCACTATTGTTTGGGGCTAGTTTTTGGTGAATCAAATTTTTTGCACATATAATTGCATATACTTGTTAGGCACACAGCTAACCCCTTATTGTCCTCCTGATCACTCCTGTCACCCAGCCAGTCCTGTCACCCATCTTTAATCATGATTCCCAAAGATTCGGTTCCTCGTCAGTCACAATTAAAGACACCCACCAACCCGTTAAAAAAAAAACATGCTAACATCTGTGATTTGGATGACTGCTTACACCGAAGGACAGCTCCCGAGCTCTAAAGCTGAATTTAAACAAAGGACCCCATTGACTAAATATGGACATGACCATATTTAGTAAGTCACGAGGCATCCCAGGTGATATACCGTATTTATCAGTGTATAACAAGCGCCGGCGTATAACACGCACCCCAAGTTTAGGAGGGAATTTTAAGGAAAAAACTTTTTAAGGAAAAATACTTACATTTAAATGCCCATCAATGCAGCCTTATCAGTGTCCATCTGCAGCCTTGCACAACATCCATCTGCATGCTTGTCCAGTGTCATTTGCAGCCTTGTCAGTGTCATTTGCAGCCTTTGCAGCCTTGCCAGTGTCATTTGCAGCCTTGCAGCGTCATTTGCAGCCTTGCAGCCTTGCCAGTGTCATTTGCAGCCTTGCAGCCTTATCAGTGTCCATCTGCAGCCTTGCAGCCTTGTCAGTGTCCATCTGCAGCCTTGTCAGTGACATTTGAAGCCTTGCAGCCTTATCAGTGTCCATCTGCAGCCTTGCAGCCTTGTCAGTGTCCATCTGCAGCAGTGTCAGAGACATTTGAAGCCTTGCCCAGGCTGCAGTTAAACTGCAGTGACTTGTCAGTGTCACTGCAGTTTGAAAATGGCGCCGCCGAGATACACAGAGCCGGTCCTCGGCTCCTCTCGGCTCTTCTTGGCTCCTCTCGTAGTCCCGCCCAGTCCCACCCTATTATGCACATAACACAGGTCCAATGGCGGGACTGGGCATGACTGTGAGCGGAGCCGAGCGCCGCTCATATACATACAAGCCGAGTGTACTCGGCTAGGTTCGGCTAGCTCCGCTCACAGTCACGCCCAGTCCTTGTGTTATGTCCATCATAGGGCGGGACTGGGCGTGACTGTGAGCAGAACTAGCCGAGCCTAGCCGAGTACACTCGGCTATATATGTATATCGGCGGCCGTCGCTCGCTCCGCTCACAATCAGCGGTGGGGATCGGCGTATAGCACGCACCCACGATTTTCCCCTGATTTTAAGGGGAAAAAAGTGCGTGTTATACGCGATAAATACAGTAATTAACTAATTACAGTCATGCCCATAGGTCCCCCTTGAATTTTATAATAGACCTTCATGAAGGATAAGGGTGTGGTATGTATTTTAATGAGAACCCCATGCCGTTTTCTTTTTTTTGTGTGGGGTCCCCCGTTAACATCTATATCAGACTCTCATTTAGGATAAATGTATGGCATAGATGAAGAAAACCCCTGGCCTTTTTTATACAGAAACTGTCATTTACTAGATCTTTAAACAGCATGTTGTTTTCTTTGAAATATTAGTTTTGCTATATTAGGTCACTTACACCATATAGATGTAACACTTCACAAACAGGTTTAGGGCATCCGCCAAGCATGTAATTCAAAAGAATTTAGCATTTTTTAAGTGGTTGTACAGGCTGAAGGTTTTTAACCTTCATGCATTCTAAGCACGTAGGTAAAAAACCTTCTGTGTGGGGGGCGTGGCCTGGACATGGCTGAGTGAAGCTGCGTTTTCTCAGAGCTCCTGGCCCCGGCCTTTCATTCCCAGCAAAACACCATAAAAACTGGAATGCACTCGACCAAAAAGTACAGGACAAGAGCAGCAATCCTGGAGACCCACTCCAGCTCACCCTTCAGTGACATACACCGTTATTTCAAACTTAAACAGAAAAACTCCACCAGAGCTAGAGCGGCGGCACCAAGAGGCACCCCACGTGGAGCTCCTCCAGAGGCCCAAGAGCAGGACATGTGGCATCCTTATCCTAACCCCCCTGCATCACCGGACCGCTCCTCGAACGTACCAAAGACACCACAACCTACTATGGTGACCCCCATGCAACCCCCTGTGTCTGATCAGGTAGAACAGGACATAAGGACACTTATACAAGCCCTCCCCACAAGAACAGACATAGAGGCACTCATTCTCTGTTTGGAGGAAACTCATCGCTGAGACATCCAGGAGGTGAGGGATGATGTTTCCCTGGCGGAAAGAGTGACCACAAGAGAGGCCTCCTTCTCAATACTAGAGAACCGGGTGTGGGAGCTGGAGCGAGCCTGGGACCACCATCAAGACACCGCCATTATGCTCCAGCTCCACCTGGAGGACGTAGAGGACCGGGGCCGCCGAAACAATCTGTGGTTCTGGGGATTACCAGAATCTACTGTAGCAGAAAACATAGGAGAAACAGTCTAGGAGATTTTCTGCACCATTCTGGAAGACCCCACTGGCTAAATTGAAATAGATAGAGCGCACAGAGCTCTAGGCCCCAGATCGGCAGACCCAGGAAGGCCGCGAGACGTAGTGTGCAGGTTGCTACGCTACTCACAGTAGGACGCCATCTTAAGAAGAGCTTGGGAACAAGGAGATATAGAGCTAGACGGAGCACACATCACTATCCTGCCTGACCTCTCCAGGGCAACACTGAGGTGCAGGACCATGCTAAGACCCGTCCTAGACCTGGCAAAACAGAAGGGATTCACCTACCGCTGGGGATACCCACTCGCGGTAACATTTAGGAAAGATGGGTCTGCCTTCCCCCTGCAAACACCAGCAGATCTCCCCGGTCTTTTCCGGTTCCTCAACACAGACCAGATCCCGGTCCCTGATTGGCTCCAAATACTCCCACGTCCCTCCGGCAGATCAGGCCTCTCCACATACCGAGGACCGCTGCAACCTCGCCAGCAGAGGAATAGGAGAAGACCCCGATCTGCACCAGGAGAGGAACAATGTGAGTAGGCTCTGAGCCACAAACCCTGATCAAAACTATGCCCCCACATTGACCCACAGCTGCCTATACCCCCCCACGTTGATACCGCCAAGACTAAATGACCCACCCCGAGTCATATGAAAATCACGTTGGGGCCACCACAGAGAGTGACCCTGCCGATCCCCCCCCCCCCCGCCCTGAGAGTTAAAAGGTTGCACCTAGAGAGCAGTTATCAACAAAACCTGGGGAATGCCCAGGAAAAAATCTAAGCCTACTTACCACCAGCTCGCAGACAACCAATTGACCTATCTAACAGTATGCGTTAAAAACAAGGGTTCAGTCCGCACCCATTTGCAAACGCAAAGCCACAGAGCCATGTCATGGCACCCTGTAATCTGTGGTCCTAACACTAAAACTTGGGTGTCCCCACAGTGGAGGCACATGCATTCTAATGGATAAGTGAGGGCAGGTGGACTGAAGGGAGCACCCCTTCTTAAAGGTACAGGAGCACACCAAACACCCAGCAGATAGCACAATGGCTGCAAAGGTGTTGGTGCGTTGCTGGACCAATACACACACCAACGTGATCACAAAACCTTGCCACCACCCTCATTTATAGCTGGCTATCCCAGTAAGAGGCATTGGAAGGCTACAAACAGATATCATCAAAACCTGGGAAAGCCCAGGAAACAGTGAGAGAACAGTGCCTACCATAAACTCTTCACCGCCTGGTGGGTAGAAGCCAGTCAGATCACTGCACTGACCTAGGCAACATCACAGTCTGTTTAATGGGATACAGCCCGTTGTATACAACCGGAGTCCCAGCAGAGAAGCTCTCACCACCCTCCACACGATGCAGACAGGGAATGCAACCCCAAATGGAAACCCCGCCACGGATCTACGGGCAGATCCCAGACTGACACTCAGCTGCCATATTCATATGCACATATAGGGAATATAAGCCAAGACTTCCCAAAGGAATCACAACAGGAAAGGAATCAAACCCTGTGAGGAACAACTAATGGACAGCCGGATTGCTCCTATCCCCCAACCAAAGATACATAACAGGTGGCTATGCCCTATGACCTTTTTCCTCTTTTGTCCCCACACTGACACTCGGTCGTGTAGTGCTCTGCTTGAGAGCCAGGGGTGCGAGAGGGAGGGAATAGAACCCTTACTGGCACCGAAGGATTAATTACAGACAAGAACCGGATCATAGAAACTGGCACTGATCAAGAGGACTGTGGTGCTGAAATTGGGTTTGTTGGGTTTGTTATTGAAAACATCAAATCGTCTGCATATGAGGATACTTTATATTGTGAATTGTCAATTTCTATCCCGGTAATATCTGGGTTTAATCTTACATGACACAGGAATGGTTCTAAGGTCAGCGCAAAAAGTAGGGGTGAGAGTGGGCAGCCCTGTCTAGTCCTGTTGGTGATCGGGAATGGGTCTGAAATTATACCGTTTGCCCTGACTCTGGCTGTTGGGTTTGAGTATGCTGCTGAAATTCAGTTTAGCATTTTGTTGCCTATTGCTATATGTTTTAGTGTCGTAAACATGAATTGCCAACTCACCCGATCAAACGCCTTTTCGGTGTCTGTTCCGACGAATACTTATGGTATTTTGTTGTTGTTGGCTATATGTAGTAGATTTATCCATGGCCTCTCTGGTTGGGACAAAGCCAACTTGGTCCAAGTGTATTAGGTGAGGTAAATGCTGTTGTAGTCTGGAGGCTATGATTTTAATAAAAAGTTTGAGGTCTGTATTTAATAGGGAGATGGGGCGGTAATTCCCGCATTGTGCTGGATCTTTACCTTCTTTTGGTATTACGGATATCTGTGCTTGTAATGTAGATCCGTGTAGGTTTGATCCTGAGCTAAGGATATTGAATAGGTTGACTAGGTGGTTGCCTAGGGAGGGGGGTAGAGTCTTGTAGTATGTCATGGTAAGCCCATCTGGCCCTGGTGCCTTACCTGATTTGGCGTTGCCTAATGCAATTTGGAGTTCTGGTAATGTGATGGGTTCTTCTAATAGGTCTTTAACTTCGGCCGTTAGGGTTGGCATAAAGGAGGTGGTTATGTATTCTGAGGTTGTTTCTTGGGATGGTGGCGATGTGTTCAGGTTGTATAGGGAGTCATAGAAAGATCTGAACTCCTGTGAGATTTGTTGGGGTAAGTAAAATTTCTGGCCACTAGGGGAAATTATATGTGGTATATAAGATGCCAGTTTTTGTGTTCGCAAAGTCTAAGCTAGTAATCTCCCACATTTGTTTCCCTATTCATATATTCTTTTCTGGCATATTTGAAGTGCCGCTTTGACCTTGAAATGTAGTAGGTCAGTGATCTGTTTGCAGGTGGTGTCTAGTTCAGTGCCTAGTTGCACGGATGGAGTCTGTTTATGTTTTGTCTCTAGCGTTTGTAGTTTGTGGAGCAATAAAGTCAGTTGTGCTGTCTTTTGTCGTTTGAGTCGGTTGCTGTGCTTGATGAGTACACCCCAAATCACGGCTTTGTGTGCTTCTCATATAACCTCTGGTTCACTGTCAGGTGTGGAGTTAGTGTTGAAGTACTGTCCTATTTCTTTTACTACGTCTGCTAAGACTTCTGGGTCCTGCAGTAGGCTTTCGTTTAATCTCCATGGTTGTCTCTGTGCTTTCTTGATATCTGTTATAGCGTACCGTAGGGTTATCGGGGCATGGTCTGACCATGTAATTGATCCTATTGTGGTGTCTTTGATTGCTTGTAAATGTCTGTGGGGGATCAATAAGTAGTCAATATGTGAGTATGTCTGGTGTGGTCTGGAGTACAATGTGTAGTCCCGTTCCCGGGATGGAAGAGACGCCAAGCCTCTATCAGTTGTGCTGTATGTAATAATGTGGAGATTCGTCTGCGCATGTCTCGCGAGGTCGAGGACAGTCCAGAAGATGTGTCCTCTTTCTGCGTCAGGGGGATGTTTAGGCCTCCTCCAATGATAAGTTGTCCTTCTGTATATTGTGTGAGTTTTTCTAGGTGGTGTTTCAAAAATATGTCTTGATGGTCATTTGGAGCGTAAAGGTTAGCAAATGTTACCTTCACTTCTCCAATCTGACCTTTCAGGAATAAGTATCGTCCCTCTTTGTCAGTCTTTATGTCTATGTGCGTCCATGGTATCCTGGATGAAATAAAAATGGAGACCCCTCTGGATTTATCTTCAGTGTATGTGGAGTGATACACCATGGGGTAGTATCTGTTTTTAAGGATTGGCAGGGTATTTTCTCTGAAATGGGTCTCCTGTAGTAGGATAATGTCTGCTTTCATGCGTCGCATGTCATGAAGCAGCATTCGCCTCTTTTCTGGCATATTCAGACCTATTGTATTTAGTGAGACTATGTTTAGCACATCCATGTTCGTGAGTTTAGAATGGAGTATGTGGGAGGTAAAAGGTGGGGTGAGAGGAAAAACAGATAGGAAAAAGTATTAGTCGTGTCAGACTTGCAAACCTGGGAAAAGGAGATAGTTTAAAAGGTAGGTTGCTGTCACTAAGGTGTGCAGCTCCAAAAGAAAGTGCTAATGCAGCTAAATTTAGCTAAGGCGCTCTCCAGTTAATCAGTGGGAACTGAGCGTAGTCCCAAGTGGGTTGGTGGATAGACAGAGCCAGGAGGTGAGCTCCCCAGTCCCGCCATCCGTCCCTGGCAGTTGTATCTGTGGTGTCTTGAACCGGTATATCAACCAAAGTATACATAACTAAATCAATCTCAGGTAGAAAAACATGTAGCATGTAATAAGGCAGTACATGGCATGAACTTTAAGGATAATTAGGCAATCAGAGCAAAACAGTAAAACATTTGTAACTGGTATTCTGGTTAACTTCCTTGTCCCTGACCAAGTAGCTATGTGTGTTTTATAACCCCCCACATTCCCAGTCAATGCAACAATTACTGGTGAGGATATCTATGCATGCCAGTGAGAATATAGTTGTCTCCCAGTTCAAGGAGTGGCCTGATATTTTTAGTGTTCCATGTCAGATCTTAACATGCATCTGGACATGGGGTGTGTAAGCACTACCTCCCCTCCCCCCATCCATTTCTCAAACGCTAAAGGTAGGGTAAGTCCCATTCTTACAGGGGCCCAGGTGATTTGGTGTCTGTTGGATTATTGAATTGGGGGCCTTCACCAGGGCATTTAACAATGTTCCCAGACCCATTCCCGATCACCAACAGGACTAGACAGGGCTGCCCACTCTCACCCCTACTTTTTGCGCTGACCTTAGAACCATTCCTGTGTCATGTAAGATTAAACCCAGATATTACCGGGATAGAAATTGACAATTCACAATATAAAGTATCCTCATATGCAGACGATTTGATGTTTTCAATAACAAACCCAACTATCTCCCTCCCCAACCTAATGCGCAAATTTGATACCTATGGGAAACTCTCCAACCTAAAAATTAACTTCAATAAATCAGAGGCGATGGGCATAGGAATACCAATATCACAACTCTGAGCCAGTTTTAACTTAAAATGGATAGACACAGCCCTGAAATATTTAGGAACACACATCCCCCCAAAAATCTCACAATTATTCAAACTCAATTTCCCACCCCTCCTAAAAAAGGTCCAAAAATTGCTCAACCAATGGGACAGTGGCCTACACTCTTGGTTTGGCCGCTGTAACATCCTCAAAATGATAATTCTACCCAAGTTCCTCTACCTCCTACAGGCACTCCCTTTACACATTCCCGTGACATATTTCAAACAAGTGCACGCAACATTTACAACATTCTTTTGGGCATCGAAAAAACCCAGATTACACAAGAAAATACTATCCCTCCCAAAACAACACGGAGGCCTGGCAGTGCCAGAAGTCCGCACCTATTACCACGCGATACATTTAAGCAGACTTATTGACTGGTGCCGACATAGAGAGACCAAACTCTGGGCACAGATAGAACAAGCTCAGAGTGAAACTCCTCTACATAGAGCCCCATGGTGCCACGCAGACATGCCATCGGGTGTTAAACGTCAACCACTGATAGGTAACACCATCAAAACTTGCGCACAACTGATATCTCAAACCTCACTATTCTCCCACAATTCGCCACGCCATCCAATTCTGGGTAACCCTCGATTGGACCCGGGCATGCGAGATATGAAATTCCGCACTCTGAGCGAAATGGGATTATACCAAGCCTCAAATTTCAGCACCACAGGAAGATGGAAAACAATTGCAGAACTATTAGACCCCACAGGTCAATACAGACTGGACTTCTTGAGAGCCCTACAGCTGAGCCACTTTCTCAACACCATGACTCTTTCTAGAGCTACAAACCAGTCCCTCACGACTCTGGAAGAGCTCTGTACAGAAACAGGAATCATTTTACATACACTTTCCCTTACATACAACATGCTAATCGCACCACCAGAGGACTATCAGCTTCCATGCCTCAGCAAATGGGAAAGAGACCTGAACTGCCATTTTACCAACAACAAAAAACAACATATCATAACATTCACACACAAATCATCCATATGCACCAAAATCCAAGAGACCAACTACAAAATCCTCACATGTTGGTACAGAACCCCAGCTATACTAAACAAACTTTTCCTGACAACGTCAAATCTATGCTGGCACTGCCAAGAGGAGAGAGGGACCCTGATGCATATCTTCTGGTCCTTCCTCCGGATCCGATGCTTCTGGGGGGAGGTCCGCTGTATAATACAAAAATGTACAGATCGTACAGTCCCAAACGACCCAGCATATTTCCTCCTACACGCAAATGACACCCCTGCACGAGCCAACAAAAAGTCGATAATACGTCACTTATTAGAAAGCCTGTATTCCTCTTAACTGGAAGTCAACGCATCCACCGACCATAGACTTATGGCTCAAAAAAATAGACGAGATTATCAAAATGGCAGACCTTATCCTTACAAGCCAAGACAGACAGGAGACATACTCCAAGACATGGCAACAATGGAATATGTTCAAATACTCAGAGGAGGAACAAACACTCAGAGGAATCCCTCATAATTCAACTACATAGTTCCCCATTATCAGGCAAATAACATATCATAGACTGAAGTAAATATATATACTGAATAGATGTATAGATCCATGTTCGTGAGTCCCCCCCCCCACCCATCTGCACAATCCCCCCCTCCTTATTTCTACTACCTCTCCCCTACTTCTCTTTACACTATAGGGCACTGCCCATATTCCAACTACCTCTACCCCACTTTCTTTTATTCACCTAGAAAAAGGAAGGGGACTGGGCCCTCCGGGCTATAGCAACTTGCTTAACCACAAACAGATGCAAGAGACAATCTTGTAGATGTAAGAACCTTCATCAGAAACCAAACCGGAAAACCATAGATAGATATAGACAAGAAAAGCAACCATCTGCTATGGAAATAGAAAAATGTTGCCACTTAATCAGCATCACCCACATACTGTACCCTATTTCCATGTACCTTTATCTGTATTACTGTTATTTGGACTATATTGTTGTTGTGGTCTCTGTGGACCTATTTCCCAATATCGTTGTTGCCAACATTGTAAAAAAATTTATAGGGACACTTTTTTTGGCTGTAGGTGGAGTCTTATTATAATTAGGGGGCGGGCATGCGTTTGTAGGTGTGACATAGTAAAAAGAAAAATGTGGCGCGCATAGCACGCCGTGCCGAAAAATGGGTGTGGTTTACGTAAAATAGTGGGTGTGGCTTATATGGGCGTGGTTTACATGGGGGTGTGGTTATAGTGTGAGATGAATGAGAAATAGAGAAAGAAAGGGGAAAAGAGGAAGGGAGGGAGAGAGAAAGAAGGAAAGAAGGAGGGAAGGAGAGAGAAGGAAGGAAAGAGGGATGGAGGGACAGCAGGCCCAGATGCTACAACACAATAGAAATGTGTATTCCAGAGTTTAACAAATTAGCAGATAAAGATACTCCAAACACCTGGTGTTAGCGCTTCAGTCATCCCAGCACCATGGTTGTTGTGGTGTCAGGATGATTGAGGCACATTATTACTATTATTACATTGTAATATAGAAAGAAATCATTCAACTGACCATAATCCAGAATCAGTGGGACCCCTAAGTGTATCACCTCCCACGTCGCCTGTCACCAGATGCCACCAGGTGCCCCCAGCAGAGTGTCCTACATCAGGTGCCCCAAGCAGAGTCCTTACATCAGATGTCCCCAGTGGGGCCCCCCTTACATCAGATGTCCCCAGCGGAGCCCCCCCTTACATCAGGTGTTCCCAGCGGGGAGCCCCCTTACATCAGACGTCCCCAGCGGAGCCCCCCTTACATCAGACATCCCCAGCGGAACCCCCCTTACATCAGACGTCCCCAGCGGAGCCCCCCTTACATCAGGTGTTCCCAGCGGTGAGCCCCCCTTAATCAGGTGTTCCCAGCGGGGAGCCCCCCTTACATCAGGTGTTCCCAGCAGGGAGCCCCCCTTACATTAGACGTCCCCAGCGGAGCCCCCTTATATCAGACGTCCACAGCGGAGCCCCCCTTACATCAGACGTCCCCAGCGGAGCCCCCCCTTACATCAGACGTCCCCAGCGGAGCCCCTCCTTACATCAGACGTCCCCAGCGGAGACCCTCCTTACATCAGGAGTCCCCAGCGGAGCCCCCCTTACATCAAGAATCTCCAGCGGAGCCACCCTTACATCAGGAGTCCCCAGCGGAGCCCCTCCTTAAATCAGGAGTCCCCAGCAGAGTCCCTCCTTACATGAGGAGTCCCCAGCGGAGCCCCCCTTACATCAGGAGTCCCGAGCGGAGCCCCCCTTACATCAGGAGTCCCCAGCGGAGCCCCCCCTTACATCAGGAGACCCCAGTGGAGCCCCTCCTTACATCAGGAGTCCCCAGCGGAGCCTCCCTTACATCAGGAATCCCCAGCGGAGCCCCCCCTTACATCAGGAGTCCCCACCGGAGCCCCCCTTACATCAGGAGTCCCCAGCAGAACCCCTCCTTACATCAGGAGTCCCCAGCGGAGCCCCCTCTCATCAGGAGTCCTCAGCGGAGCCCCTCCTCACATCAGGAGTCCCCAGCAGAGCCCCCTCTCACATCAGGTGTCCCCAGCGGAGCCCCCGTCACATCAGGTGTCCCCAGCAGAGCCCCCCCCACACAAGGTGTTCCCAGCCGAGCCCCCCCTCACATCAGGAGTCCTCAGCGGAGCCCCCCTCACATTAGGAGTCCTCAGCGGAGCCCCCTTACATCAGGAGTCCTCAGCGGAGCCCTCCTCACATCAGGAGTCCTCAGCGGAGCCCCCCTCACATCAGGAGTCCTCAGCGGAGCCCCCCTCACATCAGGAGTCCTCAGCGGAGCCCCCCTCACATCAGGAGTCCCCAGCGGAGCCCCCCTCACATCAGGTGTCCCCAGCGGAGCCCCCCTCACATCAGGTGTCCCCAGCGGAGCCCCCCTCACATCAGGTGTCCCCAGCGGAGCCCACCCTCACATCAGGAGTCTCGTGTGGTGAATCCCCCGCCATTACAGAAGGCCAAGGGGGAACAAAATAATGTTACAATAGAACCACCGCCCACCCCCGCCCCTTTCCATAACAGACTGGTAGCGGGGAGGAGTAGCCACCCAGCTCCACTCCACTTCTAGTCTTCCCAAAAATGGCGGCTGACGGAGACAATGTCTCCGTCGGCCGCGGACCTCTAGCGGCAGCGGCGAAAATTGGGAAAAAGTGGGTTTCTCGGGATTTTCCCGGGAATGAATAAAATCGGGAAAAGAGTCTAAATCCCGGGAATGTCCCAGTAAATTTGGGACAGTTGGTAAGTATGCAATATACGAGCACACATGGATGCCCCCATAGCAAGTGACTTCCTATGGGGGCACTCAGTAAGGGGGAGGGGCCAGGAGTGGCAGCAGGAGACTCGAGAAGAGGAGGATCAGGACTTTGTGCAAAACCATTGCACAGAGCAGATATGTATGACATGCTTATTATTTTAACCATTTGCTTACTGGGCTATTTCTGACACTTCGCACTTTGTGTTTTTTTGCTAGAAAATTAATCAGAACCCCCAAACATAGTTTTTTTTGTTTTAGCAGAGAATCTAGAGAACAAAATGGTGATTGTTGCAATATTTTATGTCACCCGGTATTTGCACAACGGTTTTTCAAACGCAATTTTGTGGGAAAAAATACAATTAAAAAAACAAAACACAATACATAACCATTTATGCTTATAAAATAAGATGATGTTACACCGAGTAAATAGATATCCAACATGTCATGCTTTAAAATTGCGCATGCTCGTGAAATGGCGGCAAACTACGGTACTTAAAAATCTTTACTCATTGTATTTTTTATTTTTACACTGATCCTTTAAAAACAAATTGTGATAATAATGTAAACCTTCCTTGTGATGGAAATAAGCAGTGACAGGTCCTCTTTATGGAGAGATCTGGGGTCATTAAGACGAGCACCCCTACCCAACGAACCCCCAAAAAAGATGTCGTGTCTGTATAGGCGTGACACCCTCTATTATTGTCCCTCCTGTCCTGACAATCCTGGTCTTTGCATTGGTGAATGTTTTGAACGCTACCATTCATTAGTTGGGTATTAGCGTAGGGTACAGCATTGCACAGACTAGGCACACTTTCACAGGGTCTCCCAAGATGCCATCGCATTTTGAGAGACCCGAACCTGGAACCGGTTACCGTTATAAAAGTTAGTTACAAAAAAAGTGTAAAAAAAAAAAAATATATATAAAATAAAAAAAAATAGTTGTCGTTTTATTGTTCTCTCTCTCTTGTTCTGCTCTTTTTTACTGTATTCTATTCTGCAATGTTTTGTTGTTATTATGTTTTATCATGTTTGCTTTTCAGGTATGCAATTTTTTATACTTTACCGTTTACTGTGCTTTATTGTTAACCATTTTTTTGTCTTCAGGTACGCCATTCACGACTTTGAATGGTTATACCAGAATGATGCCTGCAGGTTTAGGTATCATCTTGGTATCATTCTTTTCAGCCAGCGATCGGCTTTCATGTAAAAGCAATCCTAGTGGCTAATTAGCCTCTAGACTGCTTTTACAAGCCGTGGGAGGGAATGCCCCCCCCCACTGTCTTCCGTGTTTTTCTCTGGCTCTCCTGTCTCAACAGGGAACCTGAGAATGCAGCCGGTGATTCAGCCAGCTGACCATAGAGCTGATCAGAGACCAGAGTGGCTCCAAACATCTCTATGGCCTAAGAAACCAGAAGCTACGAGCATTTTATGACTTAGATTTCGCCGGATGTAAATAGCGCCATTGGGAAATTGAGGAAGCATTTTATCACACCGATTTTGGTGTCATCAGATGCTTTGAGGGCAGAGGAGAGATCTAGGGTCTAATAGACCCCAATTTTTTCAAAAAAGAGTACCTGTCACTACCTATTGCTATCATAGGGGATATTTACATTCCCCGAGATAACAATAAAAATGATTTAAAAAAAAAAAAATGAAAGGAACAGTTAAAAATAAGATAAAAAAGCAAAAAAAATAATAAAGAAAAAAAAAAAAAAAAAAAAAAAAAAAAGCACCCCTGTCGCCCCCTGCTCTCGCGCTAAGGCGAACGCAAGCGGCGGTCTGTCGTCAAACGTAAACAGCAATTGCACCATGCATGTGAGGTATCGCCGCGAAGGTCAGATCGAGGGCAGTAATTTTTGCAGTAGACCTCCTCTGTAAATCTAAAGTGGTAACCCGTAAAGGCTTTTAAAGGCTTTTAAAAATGTATTTATTTTGTTGCCACTGCACGTTTGTGCGCAATTTTAAAGCATGTCATGTTTGGTATCCATGTACTCGGCCTAAGATCATCTTTTTTATTTCATCAAACATTTGGGCAATATAGTGTGTTTTAGTGCATTAAAATTTAAAAAAGTGTATTTTTTCCCCAAAAAATGCGTTTGAAAAATCGCTGCGCAAATACTGTGTAAAAAAAAAAATGAAACACCCACCATTTTAATCTGTAGGGCATTTGCTTTAAAAAAATATATAATGTTTGGGGGTTCAAAGTAATTTTTTTGCAAAAAAAAAAAACTTTTTCATGTAAACAATGAGTGTCAGAAAGGGCTTTGTTTTCAAGTGGTTAGAAGAGTGAGTGATGTGTGACATAAGCTTCTAAATGTTGTGCATAAAATGCCAGGACAGTTCAAAACCCCCCCAAATGACCCCATTTTGGAAAGTAGACACCCCAAGCTATTTGCTGAGAGGCATGTCGAGTCCATGGAATATTTTATATTGCGACACAAGTTGCGGGAAAGAGACAAATTTTTTATTTTTTTTTGCACAAAGTTGTCACTAAATGATATATTGCTCAAACATGCCATGGGAATATGTGAAATTACACCCCAAAATACATTCTGCTGCTTCTCCTGAGTACAGGGATACCACATGTGTGAGACTTTTTGGGAGCCTAGCCGCGTACGGGACCCTGAAAACCAAGCACCGCCTTCAGGCTTTCTAAGGGCGTGAATTTTTGATTTCACTCTTCACTGCCTATCACAGTTTCGGAGGCCATGGAAAGCCCAGGTGGCACAAAACCCCCCCAAATGACCCCATTTTGGAAAGTAGACACCCAAAGCTATTTGCTGAGAGGTATAGTGAGTATTTTGCAGACCTCACTTTTTGTCACAAAGTTTTGAAAATTGAAAAAAGAAAAAAAAAAAAGTTTTTTCTTGTCTTTCTTCATTTTCAAAAACAAATGAGAGCTGCAAAATACTCACCATTCCTCTCAGCAAATAGCTTGGGGTGTCTACTTTCCAAAATGGGGTCATTTGGGGGGGTTTTGTGCCACCTGGGCATTCCATGGCCTCCGAAACTGTGATAGGCAGTGAAGAGTGAAATCAAAAATTTTCACCCTTAGAAATCCTGAAGGCGGTGCTTGGTTTTTGGGGCCCCGTACGCGGCTAGGCTCCCAAAAAGTCCCACACATGTGGTATCCCCATACTCAGGAGAAGCAGCTAAATGTATTTTGGGGTGCAATTCCACATATGCCCATGGCCTGTGTGAGCAATATATCATTTAGTGACAACTTTGTGCAAAAAAAAAAAAAAAAAGTGTCACTTTCCCGCAACTTGTGTCAAAATATAAAATATTCCATGGACTCAATATGCCTCTCAGCAAATAGCTTGGGGTGTCTACTTTCCAAAATGGGGTCATTTGGGGGGGGTTTTGTGCCACCTGGGCATTCCATGGCCTCCGAAACTGTGATAGGCAGTGAAGAGTGAAATCAAAAATTTACACCCTTTGAAATCCTGAAGGCGGTGCTTGGTTTTCGGGGCCCTGTACGCGGCTAAGCTCCCAAAAAGTCCCACACATGTGGTATCCCCATACTCAGGAGAAGCAGCTGAATGTATTTTGGGGTGCAATTCCACATAGGCCAATGGCCTGTGTGAGCAATATATCATTTAGTGACAACTTTTTGTAAATATTTTTTTTTTTTTTGTCATTATTCAATCACTTGGGACAAAAAAAATAAATATTCAATGGGTTCAACATGCCTCTCAGCAATTTCCTTGGGGTGTCTACTTTCCAAAATGGGGTCATTTGGGGGGGTTTTGTACTGCCCTGCCATTTTAGCACCTCAAGAAATGACATAGGCAGTCATAAACTAAAAGCTGTGTAAATTACAGAAAATGTACCCTAGTTTGTAGACGCTATAACTTTTGCGCAAACCAATAAATATATGCTTATTGACATTTTTTTTACCAAAGACATGTGGCCGAATACATTTTGGCCTAAATGTATGACTAAAATTTAGTTTATTGGATTTTTTTTATAACAAAAAGTAGAAAATATCATTTTTTTTCAAAATTTTCGGTCTTTTTCCGTTTATAGCGCAAAAAATAAAAACTGCAGAGGTGATCAAATACCATCAAAAGAAAGCTCTATTTGTGAGAAGAAAAGGACGCAAATTTCGTTTGGGTACAGCATTGCATGACCCCGCAATTAGCAGTTAAAGCGACGCAGTGCCAAATTGGAAATAGACCTCTGGTCCTTAGGCAGCATAATGGTCCGGGGCTCAAGTGGTTAAAGACGGCCCTGAGCAAGTGGGAATAAAAACATGAGCTTTTAATATCACTTTATGGTTTCACTTTAATCATTTTTATATTCACTACACCCTGCTAAACTGATTTTTTAAAAAGTTTTTTAGATGTTCCTAGGGCACTTCCCAGCTCCCCATGCCCTTTGATAATCCCTTGCCTTTTAGCCTAGAGTTCACTCAACATACCTTGAAACGAACCCTAGTATTATTGACTGAACTCTAATCTCTATGGTAGTAGGGCTTGCGATAATGTAAGGTGTACTGGTTTGTGTTCTGTTCTGTAAAGATACCTAGGCTTAGCATAGTTTCCCCTTTGTCACCTTTCGCTAAGGCAAGTAGGTCTACCAGTACTTGGAGACCCCAACAACTTAAGGTGGAAGCTACATTTGCAGAACCCAGCTGCTCCTCAGAGAGAGTTCACATATGGTTCATATATTCATAGATGGCTTCAAGATGTGGTATGGTTCATGCTGTGACTAGAAACAGTATCTGGACTAGTGACTGGCAAGACAACGAGCTAGCTGTGGTCAGGAGTGCTAGCAAATAGTAGCATAACCCCAAATTCCACCAAGGGTCAAGGCAAGTAGGATTCAGTAGCGTAATCTGTTATCCAGACAAGGGTCATGGCAGGCTGTGGTCAGAGAAGCGATCCACTTCCAGGCACGTAAATTGGTGTCGCACCGATTCGGACGGTGCCATTGTGGACAATAGCCACCGATTTGGCATGCGATTTTGCATGTCAAATCGCATGCCAAATCGGCCCAATGTGAACGTGGGCACATACACATACTGTGACACTGTTCTCCTGTTTCAGTGATGAGTGAGACTTGGACATCTCTTGAAACAGTCCCGGAATAGAAGGAGAGAAGAGGATTAGCGTAGGGACAGCATGACATGTGTGGACAGCACAATCATGCTCTTGAAAAGAAAAATTTGTCCCCTTTAAGAAAGGGGGAGTGCCAGAGCAGGGAAGGCACTCGGGTCAGTAAGCTAGGAGGAAGGAAGGGGAGTGACGTCACTAGTGAGCGGCGGAAGAGAAGATTCCGCACGCTCTCACCGCTCTCCTGGCTTGTATCAGCTTATGTTAGGTTCCCCATTGAGAACGTCAACGTATGACAAAACGCGTCTGGGAGGGACGTGCTGACGTCACCACGTTGCCATAGTGAGGATGGGAGAGTGTCTGATTTGCCAGCCGGCTCCGTTTTTACTTTCGCTTTTAACCTTTCAAGTTCGTGTAAGTGCTACTTTACTTTTAATAAACCTAGTATTATACAGTATTATGCTATTGGCTCCTTTTCTATCATATATGCGCCTGAGCCTGGATCCTACTGTGGTAGGACGTATCCTTATCGTTTCCCATAGGAGCTTGTTTGGGATTCGATACATCTGTTTATCCCATTTAGAGATCCGGTAAGCAGGATCTCCTGAAGGTTTGCTGCTGCTTTCTACCTGGTGTTTTTTCTATACATGGTGATTAATCTCTGGCTTGATTTACCCCGCTCACTTGGTTTTTCTATCTGGTAAGCAGTTTGCACGTATGATTTGCTGCACCTAGAGGATTCACGTCTTTCCCTGGGTGATCATTATATGCCTATTTTTCCTCCTTTTTCTGGTAAGCAGATCTGGGTGTCATTCACGTTTTTTTGTTTTTCCCATTTTTGTTTTATTCTATCTTTTTATTCCAGCATTTATATTTTGCATGTTGGTCTGACACTTATACAATCACCCCCAGTTGTTATCCCTTACACTGGATTCTTATGCTCACATAATGATTTTTTTGGGTTTAGATTGAGTGTTGCACTATTCTGTTTTTGAGGTGTTTTACGTATCAGGATTACACTATGTTTGCTTTTTATATTTTTTGCTAAACTCTGTCGACTGTATACACGGGACGAGCGTGTTTATCCTGCCTCCCCTGGACTGATCATCTCAAGGCCCAGGCTGGGTTTAAGCCACTTGCCCCAATTTGGCTTACTTCTGGTAAGCACATTACCGTACTAAAGGTTCCAGATATATGTTTTTTTCATCACACATTTACTCAGGAGGACTATCACGTCACTTATTTATGATAAGACCTATTCTTATTTTTTTTGCACATGGGACTATACTTCACAGTGCTGATTTTCACCATGTTTTTTGTTTTTAGCGCGGTTTCTTTGTTATAAATTTATTGTGGTGTGCCTCACTTGTAGTTTTTTTCTTTTATATTTTATAGCTTATGTTAGAATGTCAGCGATGGAGGCACTTTTAACTCAGCTCCGAGCGGCAGCTGCCACGCAGAGGACGGATTTGCTGCGGGCACAGGTAGCGGCCATCATCAGCGAGGGGAGATCGGCGCCGGATGGGGGGAGACAAATCACTCCACGTACTCGGTGGTCACAGCCGCCGGAGCGCTTCAGCCCTGACACCTTGCAGATGCTGCAGAATAGGAGAGAGATTAGATCTACATCCCCCAGCAACCAACAACCCCAGGGACCCGCAAGTGGGGACCTAAGATGGACCCACCTCAGAGGTAGGAGCGCAGTGGTGGGGGAACCCAACACAGCACATGGCTCTGCCCCCTGACTCGTCGCAGATGCCAGGAAAATGCGGCCAGGGCTGCGGGAGAAGGTCAGAGCAGCCAGTCGGCCCAGCGAGGGAGAGCTGTGCCTCGGGATGCTTTTTTACCCACACCATCCCCTTGGGTCACTCTCTTCCTTTTTTCTTTGCCTCAGGATGCTGGCCAGGCTGTCGGTGTGGCCAGCAGTCCCACGTTGACCAGATGGAGGACCGTGATGAGCACTGTGACAGTGGTGAGCGAGGTTAGAGGGCGAGCAACGTATGCCCAGAACAGGAGAAGGAACAGGAGTCCATCAACGCGGCAGCGAGTGGGTCTGGCGTGACAGGACGGAGGGAAGGAAGGGAACAGCAATGCAGACCCCCAGAAACCAGAGCAGGACCCTCTGGGGTGCAGCCAGTGGTTGTTCGGCTGGAGGAGAACAGCGACAGATCAGAGGGAAAGCTGTCGGAACAATCAGAACGGGAAAAGGACCAGGGACATCCGTCAGTGGTGGATTCCGGATTGGCGGCTGGTGGGCCGGTCCTGGGCAGCCTGGTGAGCGTATTTCTTCCTTATCTGTCTCTTCTTTACTGAAAAATTTGTTGGATCAGGGTAGAAAGTGGGGGTCCCCGGGGGAGGGTAGTTCATCAGGGGCAGGTGGTGTCAGGCCCCAAACGGAACAGCCTAGGGGCGCAGGACTTATTGCGGGTAGGGCGGGCCTGCAGGATTTATTGGCGGGGTTTGAGGGACTTGCTACAGCGCTTTGAGCCGAGCACAGGGGACAGTCCGTCACTGGCGCAGGCATGGGCCCCACCACTGTCAGCAGTCACTACCAGGGTTGCAGGCAATTCGCCTGCGACGGCAGCGGGAACAGGGACGGCGGTAGTCAATTCTCCCGACGTACCAGCTAGTGTTTCGGCTCCAGACAGCCAAGGAAAGGCAGGGGAGAAAAAAATCGGATTCGGTCAGGTTGGCGGACTCCACAAAAAGCGAAGTTTATGTCTGTTTTGAGAGCCCCCTGGGTGCCCATCTTAAAACGGATGTAAAAGAAAAAATTTGGAAAAGGGAATATGTGAAGATCTTAACATTATTGCCGCTAGAGAAATTCAATCTGGACAGATTGAAGCCAGAAGAAACTAAGAAGGAGGACAAGGAAAAACGCAGATATAGGCTGATTCCCCATACCTTTTCAAACTGGTTACAGGCGTTCGCCATCTTGGCAAGTGTAGTGGAAAAAAAGACCCCCAAACACTGCTCGGCTTTGTTCGTATATCTAGAAGCCAGTAGCACGGCACACCGGACGTATGGCGATGTGGCATGGCTACGGTACGACGAACAGTTTCGACAACGGATGGCCGTCCGACCATCGCTGCACTGGGACCACAAGGATATTAGCCTGTGGATGAAGCTTATGACAGCGGCGCGGGCTCCTAATCAGTTTTTTCAGGCAGGGGTTGGAGGTACCACAGCCTCAGGACAACCGACTGACAAAAGATGGGGCTTCTGTTGGCAAATCAACGAGGGCACGTATAAGTTTGGTGCAAACTGTTGCTTCAAACACTCGTGTTCTGGCTACGGAGGATCCCATGCACTGTCAAAGTGCCTCAGAAAAGGGAAGGGGTGTGGCAGAGAGCCTGCGAGTAAGAGGGAGGACACTGGTGCGAGTGGAAAGGATGCTTCCTTTCCTCAGTAGGTACCCCGACCGAAAAGCGGCTCAGTTGTTGCAATCGGGTTACTCGAGTGGTTTCAAAATACCATGTTCATTGACGACCGTCCCACCCATAGTGAAGAATTTACTTTCGGCCCTGCTGCATCCGGCAGTGGTTTCGGAAAAACTTGGGAAAGAGGTAAATCTGGGGCGTATGTCTGGCCCGGTTTCTCTTCCAGACCCGGTGGTCTCCTCATTGGGAGTAGTTCCCAAATAAGAGCCAAACAAGTTCAAATTGATTCACCACCTTTCCTTTCCAAAGGGAGGGTTGGTCAATGATTCGATTGTTCCAGAGGAGTGTGCGGTAACATACACTTCTTTTGATGCAGCGCTATAATGGGTTCATCATTATGGGCAGGGGTCACTGATGGCGAAAGCGGATATTGAATCAGCTTTCCGGCTTTTGTCAGTTCATCCAGACAGTTTCTATCTGCTGGGCTGTACGTGGAATGGGGCATACTATGTGGATCGTTGTCACCCGATGGGATACTCCATCTCATGTGCTTTCTTCAAAACGTTCAGCTCTTTTTTGGAATGAGTGGTACGGGACGTCTCCGGGATCAACTCGATCATTCACTATCTGGATGACTTCTCATGCTTTGGCCCACCGGGTTCCAACATTTGCGCCGTCCTGTTGGGGACGTTGCAACATATAGCGGAACGTTTCTTGCTCCTGTTAGCTCCGGAAAAAACAGAGGGTCCCACATCAGTTATTGTTTTCCTGGGAATTGAAGTGGATTCAATTGGGATGGAATGCTGATTGCCAATGGACAAGTTGGAAAATCTCAAGGCAGAAGTGCGTGGGACCATTGGAAGGCGCAAGTGACAGTTGCGTCAGTTACAATCATTGTTGGGGAAGCTAAATTTTGCTTGCCGAATAATTCCCATGGGTAGGGTTTTTTGCCACAGGCTGTCGGCAGCAACCGCTGGAGTCAAGGCGCCGACACACTTCGTGAGTCTCAACAGTGAACACAGAGAGGACTTGCAGGTGTGGCAGGACTTCCTGGAGTCGTTCAATGGGCACGCTCTATGGATGTTGGGTCCCATCAGCAATTGCGATTTGGAATTGTTCAGATGCTACAGGCTCCACCGGCTATGGGGCCTTCTTTTAGGGAAAATGGAGCGCTGCCTGTTGGCCCCCAGCATCAAGTGAGGCTGGGTTCTTGAAGAACCTAGTCCTCCTGAAACTGTTTCCGATTGTAGTAGCAATGGAAATATGGGGGGAATCCTTCCGTAATTTGAAAGTATGTCCCAGTTGTGACAACCTTGGGGTCGTCCAGGTGGTTAACTGCTTGTCGGCGACGTCCATGCCTGTGGTCAGGTAGCTGTGACATTTGGTACTGCGCTGTTTGCAAATGAATGCTTTAATTTACGCTGGGCACTTACCAGGGGTTGATAACACCTTGGCTGACGCTTTGTCCCGTTTTCAGTGGGACAGGTTCCGGGAGTTGGCACCAGACGCGGAGCAACACAGGGTCACCTGTCCCGACTGGATGTGGAACATTGCCTTGGGAACGCAGCACGGTGGATTCAATGCTCCGTGAGTACGGCTACTTGGATGCCTACTCCAAGGTATGGCAATAATGGTTAGCATGCTTGCACAGGCTTGAGATCGCTCCCGAGGGTCGAGAGGCAGCCTTTCTTTTCAAATTACAAGGGCAATGGGACTATACTAAGGATTTCTGGGTGAAACAAATAGTAAAGGGGTACAGGAGAGCACATAAGAAGAGGGATGGGCGGCGCCCAATTTCTTTTGACATGCTACATGTGTTATTTTCGCATCTGAGTAACGTTTGCAGCTCAGAGTATGAATGTGCTCTATTCGGTGCGGCCTTTGCACTGGCTTTCTTTGGGGTGTTACGGATAAGCGAGCTAGTCAGCCCTTCAAAACGGTCTCAAGGGGGGCTGCAGGTGGAGGATGTGGATTATTTACAGGATTCAGTCAGAGTGTGGGTAAGACGGTCAAAAACTGATCAAACTGGTAAGGGCATGCGTCTGGAAGTGTTCCGGATTACGGAGTCACACATTTGTCCGGTTAAAGTGGTGGAATCTTTCCGGGACATGCGTCCTGGGTTCACAGGCTCATCCTGGGTTCACAGGCTCATTTCTGATACATAGCAGTGGGTCGTTCTTGTCAAGGTTCCAATTCATATTTCGAAAAAAGTTATTCCAAAAAGTTACGCCATAGAGGCTTCCAGGGCTGGTCTTAGTTATGAAGCAGTTAAGCGTATTGGTAGGTGGGACTCGGACAGATTTAAGCTTTATATTTGCCCACATTTGTTACAGAATTAGGTCTCACATGGGTTTTCGGGCTTTTATGTTAGTGTTTTATTTAAGGGGGAGCATACTGTTTTATGTTGTCATTTTCTTGTTCACAGGTGGAGAGGTTGGCCTAGTTTGGATCCTAGGTCACTCATATGTTTACTGGAGGGCCAGACGAGCTGATGTTCAGCCTAACGGTAAGCAGCTGGGCATCCCCAGACAGGAAGCTCAGGTCAGATGGATCGGGGTACCGGGAATGCTTTGGAACAGGGTGCGTTTGGAAATACAGAGGTTCTCCTGTTTGGACAGGCCACCAGATGTTTTGGTGCTACATGTGGGGGGGGAACGATTGGGGAGCCAGGTCTATGCGGAATCTCATACGGGACGTAAAATGTGATTTTTTTTTACGCTTACAGGCGGCTTTCCCCGGGATGGTCATTGTTTGGTCAGATATGGTGGGCAGGACATCTTGACGGTGGGCTTAGTCAGCTAACAGGATTGACAGGGCCCAAGCGAAAGTAAACAAGGAAGTGAGCAGGTTTGTGATCAGGTGTGGCCATATGTCATAGAGAGTTGGAGGTGGATACATGGAGGTATCTTAGGAGCAATGGGGTGCACCTTAATGAAGTTGGAACCAATCTTTGGGCTCTAGGTTTGCAAGAAGGCATACAGCGAGCACTGAGGGTGTGGAGGTGCATGCAAGGGTCAGGTTTTACCCCTTTTCGTGCTGTGGCAGTGGTTGGGTCTTTCGTGGAGGAGAAGATGGATGTTATATGTATATAACATGGTTGGTACCCATCTGTGGTATGTGGGTATGTGGTATCTGTGGGTTATCAGGTACCTTCCGGTTAACGAGGGATTAACCAGGAAGGGGTAAAAGGTATGTCACTGCGAAGGTTGAGTACCGTCTCTGAGTCTGGGGGCTGGCGACTAGAGGCCTAAAGTTAAAAGAAGCTTGTTGCAGTGACCAGTGGTGTGTGATCCCCTCGAATACCCCAAAAAAGTACATAAAAAAGTTGGTTAAGAGTTATTTTTAAATGTTATTTATTTAATTTTATGGTAATTGTTAATAAAAGGCAGTCAAGGCCATTTACTCCAAAATCTTGTCACGTCATTTGTGGGGGGGATTTGGAGGGGTTAGATTTTATATTTAACGGGTGGTTTAAGTGACTGTGGGTTAGGTCCTTCAAATGTCAAGAGAGTTCCGGAGTAGAAGGAGAGAAGAGGATTAGCGTAGGGATGGCATGACATGTGTGGACAGCACAGTCATGCTCTTGAAAAGAAAAATTTGTCCCCTTTAAGAAAGGGGGAGTGGCCAGAGCAGTGGAGGTGCTCGGGTCAGTAAGCTAGGAGGAAGGAAGGGGAGTGATGTCACTAGTGAGCGGCGGAAGAGAAGATTTCCACCCACCCTTCCGAGTTATGGTTAATTAAAATGGGGGCTGTAAGGACAGCCCATGCAGTGGTTGGGTCTTTGTAGGAGGAGAAGATGGATGTTATATGTATATAACATGGTTGGTACCCGTCTGTGGTATGGGGTTGTCAGGTACCTTCCGGTTAACGAGGGGTTAACCAGGAAGGGGTAAAAAGGTAGGTCACTGCGAAGGTTGAGTACCGTCTCTGAGTCGGGGGGCTGGCGACTGGAGGCCTAAAGAAGTTTGTTGCAGTGACCAGTGGTGTGTGTTCCCCTCGAAGACCCCAAAAAAGTAAATAAAAACGTTGTTTATTTAAAAGTTATTTAAAGTTATTTAAAATTATATTTATTTAATTTTATGGTAATTGTTAATAAAAGGCCGTCAAGGCCATTTACTCCAAAATCTTGTCACTTCATTTGTGGGGGGATTTGGAGGGGTTATATTTTATGTTTCACGGGTGGTTTAAGTGACTGTGGGTTAAGTCCTTCACATGTCATGGAAAGAACAAGCTTTAGACCTGGCCCTTCAGATACAACAGTGCTTGTGTAATATCGGGAAAATTATTTTATTATGCGAAAAGTCCCTTTAATTTTTTTAAATCAGGTATGAAGTTGTTCTTAGTTCTAAAGCTATAAAAAAAATACATCTTTTAATATTTTTCATGACACCTTTGCTGGCCCTCTTCCTTTACTGCGGTTGAATTAATCATAGCTGCCCTGTCATTAACTGTTAGTGAGACACTGTAAAGGGCTGCTGGTGGTTTTTATACTGTAGTTCAGTGACAAGTGCTTTACAAGTACAGCATTTCTAAAGCCAGAAAAAAAGCTCTAATGGGACCCTATTCATAGAGAATGGAAGTGCTGCAGGTTTGGCTGACTGCTATAGATTTTTCCTATCAGCTACAAATATGGCACTTTACTTGTCTTTCTACTAATCTCATTCTTTCTCCTGCTTCACATTATATTTCAAGCCCTCCTCATTTTTTCTTCTTTTTTGTTCAACCCTCCTTGTGACACTTGATACGTCAGGCTATTATTTCTCATTGTGCTTTCTTTTGCCTAGGCAAGAGACGGTTATGTTATCCTGACTGTTTGTCCTTTAGGCCTGGGTCACACCTATGCATTTTTTAGTGCGTTTTCAGTTTTGCAGAGACACACTACAGTCCACTTAACATGGTTTCCTATGGGTCACGTTCATATCTATGCATTTTATGGAAAGGGTCAGGGACTGTTTTCTGGTTTTTGGTTCCATAGTCTTCAGTGGATCAAAAATGTGTATTGAAAAATGCAAAATGCACCCGGAATATGCCAGCTGCAGCCTGCAAAGTATGTGAAACTGACCTAATGTCCTGTACACACGGGCGATAAAACAAGTAAAAAGGCGCAAAGCACAGTTACCTTAATAAGAAAACGATTAGTCCAAGAGCTAAAAATTAGTTAATAGAATGCATGTATAAGCTCATGCATGCATACTGGGAAAATGTAGCAGGGGTCAGTCAGGGCAGCCACCAAAGGAGCCAAAAGCGGGGTCCAGCGAGCTATAACAACAACAAGGAGAGGGGCGCCTCTGAGTATGTATCATAAAAATATTTTATTGAAACAGCAATATCCACTCACATTAAAGTTAGATGAGTTGCATTCCGGTCTGTTGGCTGGGCTGAAGAGATGCAATTGAACTACAGGTCACAGCAGTTCCTGCAGGGCTGATTCCATGTCAAATCCAGAGGAGAAAGGATGAGATGGTGCAGCAGGGTGCAGTCTCTTACAGCTGACAGTCAAATACAAATCCTGCTATACTAGGAGCCTGAAGGTATCCAGAGTGCAGAGATAAGGGTTCCAAACGGGGGGGGAGATGGGACGCCAGAGCCGCCGGTCAGCCGCGCTGCTGCTCTGCACTAGATGGTGAAGCCTCGGGGACAACACACGGCCGGCCATGTAAAGGACCAAAACGAGGCTTGGGGAGCAAGCACAGCGTGGCGCCCGGTGATGACGTCACACGTATGCGACGCGTTTCAGAACAAGCTGGCCATTGGTGGACGAATGGCCGCATTCCTTTTTCAAGCACGGGTGGAATTTCCGTCGGAAAAATCTTGGTTTTTCCGATGGAATTCCGCTCAAGCTTGGCTTGCATACACACGGTCATACAAAAGCTCTGTGAACTTTTGACCGCCAAGAACGCGGAGACGTACAACACTACGACGAGCCGAGAAAATGAAGTTCAATGCTTCCGAGCATGCGTCGAATTGTTTCCGAGCATGCATGGTTTTTTTCGCGTCGGCATTGCATATAGACGAATGGGATTTCTGTCAAGAACTTTTTCCGTCGGAAAAATAGAGAACCAGCTTTTGCTGGAGTAAATTCAGACAGAAAAAGTTGGATGGAGCATACACACGGTTGGAATATCCGACCAAAAGCTCCCATCACGCCTTTTTTGTTGAAAAAAGAGCATGGGTAGCTGGACATATAGAGTACATGTGTTAATACAAAAAAAAAACATACAAACCAAACAAGGAAAGGACATTTTATTTGGCTTATAATGGAAAACATTGAAACAAGTTATAAATTCTTTAAAGGAGAAATATGAGAATGCAAAAATAGGTAGTACATGCTACCCTCATGCCTGCATTGCATTTCTTTCTTTCCCCAGTCCTTTAGTTTTTGCAGAATAGTCTTTTAAAGATCCCAGAATCAGTCTCGGTTCTTTCTCAGTTCAAAAGTTTCCAGGAGGTGGCAACATCTCCACAATCCAGCCTCTCCTTCACTCCTTCCCTCTGGAGGACATCTGGGTGTGTTTGGTGAAGAGGTGCACACCCAGGCTGCTATCTAGAATGAGCACGTTCTTCACATGCCTCTGTTTCCATGGCAGCGTCTCCCCAGCTAAAACCCGGAAGCAGAGACAGTGTGATACAAGCAGTGAAGTCCTTACCTTTCTCTGGCTGTTATCTGCAAGCTCTCCTCTGAGAGACTCCAACAACTCTCCCCTGGGCTTTGATGTTCCTTCCTGTGTCCTCCGAATTCCCTTCCCCCTCTCTCATTCAAAGTTCACGTCAAAGTCACTTCTCATGTTCAGCAATGAACACAGGTAAGTTCCCTACACATAGCACTGTGTTATATCAGAAGAGGAGACATGGTGAGGAGCATAGTGACCTGTGCCGTGTGTATGTTCTCTGAAATGTACACAGTGCTATGTGTAGAGAGAGAGAGCATACCTGTGTACAGTACATAGGAGAGGGAGACTGATAACTCCCCCCATCTAAAGTGACCCCGATATGACCCCAGAGTCTCCTTTATTGTACATACAAATCATCCATCTGTCACTGTACTCCTATACAGTCCCATCATCACCATCCCCGTATGGCAATGAATAGCACTGAACGGCATGTTATGTGATGACTCTGTACGGCATGTGAACTGTACAGCATGTGATGACACTGTACGGCATGTGATGGCACTGTACAACTTGTAATGACTCTGTACGGCATGTGATGGCACAGTATGGCATGTGAACTGTACGGCATGTGATAACATGGGTTCGACTCGAACACGAAGCTCATCCCTAGTGATGACACTGTAGGGCATGTGATGGCACTGTATGGCATGTGATGACTCTGTACGGCATGTGAACTGTACAGCATGTGATGACACTGTACGGCATGTGATGGCACTGTACAACATGTAATGACTCTGTACGGCATGTGATGGCACTGTACAGCATGTGAACTGTACGGCATGTGATAACACTGTACGGCATGTGATAACACTGTACGGCATGTAATGACTCTGTATGGCATGTGATGGCACTGTACAGCATGTGATGACACTGTACGGCATGTGATGACTCTGTACGACATGTGATGGCACTGTACAGCATGTGATGGCACTGTACGGCATGTGATGGCTCTGTACGGCATGTGATGGCACTGTACAATATGTAATGACACTGTACAGCATGTGATGACTCTGTACAGCATGTGATGAATCTGTGCGGCATTTGATGGCACTGTACAGCATGCAATGGCACTGTACAACATGTAATGACACTGTACAGCATGTGATGACTCTGAACGGCATGTGATGACTCTGTGCGGCATGTGATGGCACTGTACGGCATGTGATGACACTGTACAACATGTAATAACTGTATAGATTGTGATGACTCTGTATGGCATGTGATGGCACTGTACGGCATGTGATGGCTCTGTATGGCATGTGGTGGCACTGTACGGCATGTGACGGCACTGTACAATATGTAATGACACGGTACGGCATGTGATGACTCTGTGCAGCATGTGATGACTCTGTACAGCATGTGATGGCACTGTACAGCATGCGATGGCACTGTACAACATGTAATGACACTGTACGGCATGTGATGGCTCTGTATGGCATGTGGTGGCACTGTAGGGCATGTGATGGCACTGTACAACATGTAATGACACTGTACGGCATGTGATGACTCTGTACAGCATGTGATGACTCTGTGCGGCATGTGATTGCACTGTACGGCATTTGATGGCACTGTACAACAAGTAATGACACTGTATGGCATGTGCTGACTCTGTATGGCATGTGATGGCACTGTACGGCATGTGATGACTAGGGATGAGCTGAACACCCCCCCCCCCCCGGTTCGGTTCGCACCAGAACCTGCGAATGGACCGAAAATTTGCACGAACGTTAGAACCCCATTGACGTCTATGGGACTTGAACGTTCGAAATCAAAATTGCTCATTTTAAAGGCTAATTTGCATGGTATTGTCCTAAAAAGGGTTTTGGGACCCGGGTCCTGCCCCAGGGGACATGTATCAATGCAAAAAAAACTTTTAAAACTGACGTTTTTTCGGGAGAAGTGATTTTAATGATGCTTAAAGTAAAAAAAAAAAAAAAAAGTGAAATATTCCTTTAAATATCGTACCTGGGGGGTGTCTATAGTATGCCTGTAAAGTGCCGTTTGTTTCCCGTGCTTAGAACAGTCCCTGCACAAAATGTCATTTTTAAAGGAAAAAAAAGTCACTTAAAACTGCTTGTAGCTTTAATGTAATGTCGGTCCTGGCAATATGGATGAAAATCAGTGAGAAAAATGGCATGGGTACCCCCAAGTTCATTACCAGGCCCTTTGGGTCTTGTATGGATATTAAGGGGAACCCCGCACCCAAATTAAAAAAGGAAACAGCAGTATACAGGCTCTGTACTCTGAACAGCAGTATACAGGCGGTGCAAACAAGACAGGGACTGTAGGTTTGTTGTTAAGTAAAATCTGTTTGTAATTTTGAACTGGTACATTTTTAACGTGTTTAGCTCCAGCCAAAAAATCTACTTTAAGCTTTTTGGAAAACATAGGGAAGGGTTATCACCCCTGTGACATTTGTTTTGCTGTCTGTACTCCTCTTCAGAAGATTTCACCTCACTTTTTGTCCCAATGACAAATGTTTTTTGAAAATTTGTTTTTTTTGTGAAACAAGGATTGGTGATAAAGCATCAGTGGAAAGGAGAAATGTTTTTCCCATATTAACTCTTACAGGAGAGAATTTCCCTTCCTAGGGGTAGATTTCATCTCACTTCCTGTTGTCTCCTTCCGTTTGCAAGTAGGTGTCGTTTGTAAGTTGGATGTTTGAAAGTAGGGGCCTGCCCTATATACTCAGCAGAAATTTGGGCCTTAGGTGTTGTGGTGGCCACAACACTGTAAGCCCTCACAGGGCCCTGCTGTGAAATATTAGATCAAGAATTGTAATTACATGCCCCTGTTAAACAGGGGCAGAAAAATTGGGCCTTTGGTGGTGGTGGTGGTGCTGGTGCCACAACACTGCGACCCCTCACAGATACTCTAGTTCAAATGCAGAAACGAGCCCTGATGCAAAGTATTGCATCAAAAATTGTAATTACACGCCCCTGTTAAACAGGGGCTGAAAAATTAGGCCTTAGGCACTGGTGCTGGTGCCACAACACTGCAACCCCTCACAGATACTCTAGTTGGAACGCAGGAACGAGCCCTGCTGCAAAGTATTGCATCAAAAATTGTAATTATATGCCCCTGTTAAACAGAGGCTGAAAAATTGGGCCTTAGGCACTGGTGCTGGTGCCACAACACTGCAACCCCTCACAGATACTCTAGTTGGAATGCAGGAACGAGCCCTGCTGCAAAGTATTGCATCAAAAATTGTAATTACACACCCCTGTTAAACAGGGGCTGAAAAATTGGGCCTTAGGCACTGGTGGCAGCGCCCAGAAGCAAAAATGTTCTTACAAGCTATCAGCGTGATCATTGAGGAGAAAGAGGATAATTACTCAGGATAGTCACTCAGCATAGGCAGTCTTTGAAGGGATCTGAGATTTCAAAAAAAAATATTCGGTTACATCAGCATCAGGTGCTTGGTAGCTGGTGGTGATCCAAGACTGATTAATTTTTATGAAGGTCAGTCGATCGACCGTGTCGGTGGACAGACGCACCCTGTGATCGGTTACAAAGCCTCAAGCAGCACTGAATGTGCGTTCCGAAAGAACGCTGGATGCAGGACAGGCCAGTAGCTCAATTGCATACCGTGCAAGCTCTGGCCAGTGATCCATCCTCAAGACCCAGTAACCCAGAGGATTTTCGGTGGGAAAGGTGTCCAAGTCAGATCTTGCCCCTAGGTATTCCTGCACCATGTAAAACAGACGCTGGCGATGGTTGCTGGAACCAATCATACCTTGGGGCTGCGGACTAAAAAATTGTCTGAACGCATCGGTCAGACGGCCACCTTCTCCACCGCTCCTTCTTTGACTGACCGAAGCCTCAGCAACATGTTGTCCAGAAACAGGAGTTTGTAACCTCCCAGTCTCTGGGATCGCGTTGCACAGACCTTTCTGCAAGGCCTCCCGAAGATGTTTCATCCTCTGCTCCCTCTGCGACGGCAAGATAAGGTCCACAACCTTACCCTTGTAACGTGGATCAAGGAGGGTTGCCAGCCAATATTGGTCCTTCTCCTTGATACCATGAATACGAGGATCCTTACGCAGGCTTTGCAGGATCAGGGAGGCCATGCAGCGTAGGTTTGCTGAGGCATTCGGTCCTCTGGCTCACTAAGGACGACATGGTCTGCAGCCACCTCCTCCCAGCCACGTACAAGTCCATGTGATTCTTGGGACTGATCCCTTAAAGACTGCTGCTGATGCTGAGTGCCAGGCTCCACCTCCATACTGACACAATCCTCCTCCTCGTCCTCTTCCTGTGTGATCGGCGGGCACGCAGGAACACTGTCTGGATAAAGGGGGCCTTGAGAGCTAAGGAAGTCCTGCTCTTCCTGCCTCTGTTCTGCCTCAAGTGCCCTCTCCATTATTCCACACAGCGTGTGCTCCAACAGGTGGACAAGGGGAACAGTGTCACTGATGCATGCACTGTGACTGCTCACCATCCTCGTGTCCTCCTCAAATGGTGACAGGACAGTGCATGCATCCCTGATCATGGCCCACTGGCGTGGGGAAAAAAAACAAGCTCCCCTGACCCTGTCCTGGTGCCATAGTCACACAGGTACTCATTGATGGCCCTCTGCTGCGTGTGCAGCTGCTGCAGCATGGCCAACGTTGAGTTCCACCTGGTGGGAATGTCACAGATTAGGTGGTTCTTGGGCAGGTTAAACTCCTTTTGGAGGTCTGCCAGCCAAGCACTGGCATTATATGACCGGCGGAAATGCACACAGACTTTCCTGCCCTGCCTCAGGACATCCTGTAAGCCCGGATACCTGCCCAAGAACCGCTGCACCACCAAGTTAAGGACGTGAGCCAAACAGGGCACATGGGTCATTTGTCCCTGTCGGAGGGCAGAGAGGAGGTTGGTGCCATTGTCTCAAACCACCATTCCTGCCTTAAGTTGGCGTGGCGTCAACCACCTCTGAACCTGCCCCTGCAGAACTGACAGAACCTCTGCCCCAGTGTGGCTCCTGTCCCCCAAGCACACCAGCTCAAGCACCGCATGGCATCTTTTGGCCTGCATACTTGCGTAGCCCCTTGAACGGCTACGGAGCACCGCTGGTTCCGAGGACAAAGCACAGGAAGAGGCCATGGAGGAAGAAGAAGAGGAGGGGGTGGAGGAGAGAGGTGTGTCACAATCATTAGTATTGGCATTTTCAAGGCGTGGTGGTGGAACAACCTCCAACACTACTGCACCTTGTCCTGCATCCTTCCCAGCTGCCAGCAGAGTCACCCAATGCGCGGTGAAACTTAAGTAACGTCTCTGTCCATGCCTGCTGGACCATGAGTCAGCAGTAATATGCACCTTACCACTGACCGCCCTGTCCAGTGAGGCATGGATATTGCCTTCCACATGCCGGTACAGAGCCGGAATCGCCTTCCGTGAGAAAAAGTGGCGTTTGGGTACCTGCCACTGAGGAACCGCACATTCCACAAACTCACAGAAGGGGGTAGAGTCTACCAATTGAAAAGGCAGCAGCTGAAGTGCTAGCAATTTTGCCAAGCTAGCATTCAACCGCTGGGCATGTGGATGGCTGGGAACGAACTTCTTTCGGCGGTGCAACAGCTGAGGCAGGGAAATTTGCCTGGTACAATCTGACGTCGGTGTACCGGAAGCAGATTGCCCACAAGTACTTGGCTGTGACACACCTAATTCTACACCTTCATTCCTCTCAGTGCAGGTCTCAGAGAGGACTGAAGGTATAGTGGGGTTGGAGATCTCAGCTGATGAGGAGCAAGGAGAGGTCCTCTTTGTTCTTTGGTGTGGGTCTTTTAGATACGCTTGCCAACGAACTGCATGGCAGGTCAACATATGTCTGGTCAAGCATGTGGTGCCCAAGCGGGAGATGTTTTGGCCACGCGAGATACGCTTGAGACATATGTTGCAAATAGCAGCGGTGCGATCTGATGCACTCGTCTCAAAAAAGGCCCACACCAAAGAACTTTTGGAATAACACGCAGAGACAGCAGCGCCCTGCACATGCGGAATAACTTGTAGCTTAATTAACTGCCTGCGGTAGTGATAGGATCAGGAAAACACCACCAACCTTCGACAGGTAGCTTTAGATAAACACTGTGCAGAGCTCGCAAAAAAATAACTTGTAGCTTATTTAGCTGCCTGCGGTAGTGATAGGATCAGGAACACATCACCAACCTTCTACAGGTAGCTTTAGCTGAACACTGTGCAGAGCTCGCATTACACTAACTTGTAGTTTTAGCTGAACACTGTGCAGAGCTCGCAAAAAACTAACTTGTAGCTTATTTAGCTGCCTGCGGTACTGATAGGATCAGGAAAACACCACCATCCTTCTACAGGTAGCTTTAGCTGAACATTGTGCAGAGCTCGCACTACACCAACTTGTAGTTTTAGCTGAACACTGTGCAGAGCTCGCAAAAAACTAACTTGTAGCTTATTTAGCTGCCTGCGGTAGTGATAGGATCAGGAAAACACCACCAACCTTCTACAGGTAGCTTTAGGTGAACACTGCGCAGAGCTCGCAAAAAAATAACTTGTAGCTTATTTAGCTGCCTACGGTAGTGATAGGATCGGGAAAACACCACCAACCTTCTACAGGTAGCTTTAGTTGAACACTGTGCAGAGCTCGCAACTTGTAGTTTTAGCTGAACACTGTTCAGAGGACGCACTACACTAACTTGTAGCTTTAGCTGAACACTGTTCAGAGGATGCACTACACTAACTTGTAGCTTTAGCTGAACACTGTGCAGAGGTCGCACTACACTAACATGGGTTCGACTCGAACACGAAGCTCATCTCTAGTGATGACACTGTAGGGCATGTGATGGCACTGTATGGCATGTGATGACTCTGTACGGCATGTGAACTGTACAGCATGTGATGACACTGTACAGCATGTGATGGCACTGTACAACATGTAATGACTCTGTACTGCATGTGATGGCACTGTACAGCATATGATGACACTGTATGGCATGTGATGACACTGTACAGCATGTGATGGCACTGTACGGCATGTGATGGCTCTGTACGGCATGTGATGGCACTGTACGGCATGTGATGGCACTGTACAATATGTAATGACACTGTACAGCAGGTGATGACTCTGTGCAGCATGTGATGACTCTGTACAGCATGTGATGGCACTGTTCAGGATGCGATGGCACTGTACAACATGTAATGAAACTGTACGGGATGTGATGACTCTGTGCGGCATGTGATGACTCTGTGCAGCATGTGATGGCACTCTACGGCATGTGATGACACTGTACGGCATGTGATGACTCTGTACGGCATGTGATGGCACTGTACAGCATGTGATGGCACTGTACGGCATGTGATGGCTCTGTACGGCATGTGATGGCGCTGTACGGCATGTGATGGCACTGTACAATATGTAATGACACTGTACAGCATGTGATGACTCTGTACAGCATGTGAGGGCACTGTACAGGATGCGACAGCACTGTACAACATGTAATGAAACTGTACGGGATGTGATGACTCTGTGCAGCATGTGATGACTCTGTGCGACATGTGATGGCACTCTACGGCATGTGATGGCACTGTACGGCATGTGATGACACTGTATGGCATGTGATGACACTGTACGGCATGTGATGGCACTGTAAAACATGTAATGACACTGTACGGCATGTTAAGGCACTGTACGGCATGTGATGACTCTGCGCGGCATGTGATGGCTCTGTACGGCATGTGATGGCACTGTACAACATGTAATGACACCGTACGGCATGTGATGACTCTGCACGGCATGTGATGGCACTGTATGGCATGTGATGACTCTGTACAACATGTAATGATACTGTACGGCATGTGATGACTCTGTACAACATGTAATGATACTGTGCGGCATGTGATGACTCTGTGCAGCATGTGATGGCACTCTACGGCATGTGATGACACTGTACGGCATGTGATGACTCTGTTCGGCACTGTACAGCATGTGATGGCACTGTACGGCATGTGATGGCTCTGTACGGCATGTGATGGCGCTGTACGGCATGTGATGGCGCTGTACAATATGTAATGACACTGTACAGCATGTGATGACTCTGTGCAGCATGTGATGACTCTGTACAGCATGTGATGGCACTGTACAGGATGCGACAGCACTGTACAACATGTAATGAAACTGTACGGGATGTGATGACTCTGTGCAGCATGTGATGACTCTGTGCAGCATGTGATGGCACTCTACGGCATGTGATGGCACTGTACGGCATGTGATGACACTGTACGGCATGTGATGGCACTGTAAAACATGTAATGACACTGTACGGCATGTTAAGGCACTGTACGGCATGTGATGACTCTGCGCGGCATGTGATGGCACTGTACTACATGTAATGACACCGTACGGCATGTGATGACTCTGCACGGCATGTGATGGCACTGTATGGCATGTGATGACTCTGTACAACATGTAATGATACTGTACGGCATGTGATGACTCTGTGCGGCATGTAATGACTATGTACAGCATGTGATGGCACTGTACAGCATGTGATGGCACCGTACAATATGTAATGACACCGTACGGCATGTGATGACTCTGTACAGCATGTGATGACTCTGTGCGGCATGTGATTACTCTGTACGGCACGTGATGGTACTGTATGGAATGTGATGGCACTGTACAACATGTAATGACACTGTACGGCATGTGATGACTCTGTACTCTATGGAATGTGATTGCCCTGTAAAACATGTGATGGCACTGTACAGCATGTGATGGCAATGTACAACATGTAATGACACTGTACGGTATGTGATGACTCTGTACGGCATGTGATGACTCTGTACGGCATGTGATGACTCTGTACGGCATTTGATGGCACTGTACGGCATGTGATGGCACTGTACAACATGTAATGACACTGTACGGCATGTGATGACTCTGTACGGCATGTGATGGCACTGTAGGGGCCATCACAGTGAGGGGGAGGGAGGAGAGAGATAAGAGAGGAGGAAGCAGCTACACTCTGTGAAGTCTAGGGAACGAGCAGAGAGCAGAGAGCCGACATCAATCAAGCAAGATGACAGGAAAGTGGATGGATCCAGACTCCACAGCCAGAACATTGTCGGTAATACACTGTATGAAAGAATGTAGCCCCTCTCACCGGTATTTAGCTTGATTTTAACAGAATGGGGGCACTTCTGAGAGGGCTGGAAAGATTTTTAGATATCAGCAGCTCACATAGAATAGATGTAAGCAAAAAAAGGAAAACCCATACTTCTCTTTTAAATAACATGGTTGGGGGATGACCCTATAATAGTTGAAATCGTCAAGGTCCTTATAATATATTCTATATCTTTCTATAAATGATATTCTGAGGTGGGGGAGTCACTGGTATATTGTAAATCACAAACTTTTCAAAATTAAAAATCTGATTATGATTATTAAACCCCACTCACCACCTATGAGGTTGTCAACCACACCAGAATGCCTGAACATACAATGTTTTTTATTCATATCAATAATAAGAAAAGAAAAAAGAAAACTGCTTTGAGGCTACAGTGTAACCCTGTGTGTTTACAAATGCAAATCATAGTGGTCTTATGTTTGCTGGGGATTTTTAATTTTCATGAGTTTACTACTGCTTTCATGTTTAGATTCCATTCTCCACATACTATATTCTACTGGAGCTACACTCACTATGATTTTTTCATCTGATCTGATGTTAATTTGTTATGATCTTCACAAGTTTTTGGATATAAGCTTTCAATGATCTACAGAATGTCATTTGGATTGAGTCTCTGTCTGCCAAGCTACTTGACTAATCTATATTAAGCTATCTTGCCACTAGGGATGAGCTTTATGTTCGGGTCGAGCATGAGTTTGACTCAAACATTAGCTGTTCGATCGTTTGTTAAAATACAAACATTATGGGGCGTTCGCATCGTCAGCAAAGAGAGCTATAATTGGCCAAAGGCAGGGTGCCTTTGGCCAATTATGGCTCAAGGGGTTAAGTCCACGCCCCACACTATAAAAGGCCGCCTGCCTTATATATTTTGAGGGGACAGCAAATTTACACCGTTATACAAGCTGTACACTCACTACTTTACATTGTAGCAAAGTGTCATTTCTTCAGTGTTGTCACATGAAAAGATAGAACAAAATTTTTACAAAATTGTGAGGGGTGTACTCACTTTTGTGAGATACCGTATAGCCACTGTATGCAGTTTAGCTAGATCTGACTGCAGTCCGTTCCTGGTGTACTGTCACCTGCTTGCCTGAAAGGTTATATGAAAACGTATGCCAGGAATGGCCGGCAGTCAGATATAGGCTTGGCTAGACTAGAATGCAGTGGATATATATGAAGGAGACTGTATAAATAGATTATATGCACTGCAGATCACTGAATCACCTGCCTGCCCGCCTGCCTGAAAGTTTATTTGAAAACGTACATCAGGAATGGCCTGCAGTCAGATATAAGCTTGCCTAGACTAGAATGCAGTGGATATGTATATGTAGGAGACTGTATATATATTTTATGCACTGCAGCTCACTGAATCACCTGCCTGCCTGAAAGTATATATATATATATATATATATATATATATATATATATATATATACACGAGACTGACTATATTTATGTTAAATACACTGCAGCTAACTGAATCACCCGCCTACCTGAAGTATATTAGAAACAGTACACCAGGAACGGTCTGCAGTCAGATCTAGCTAAACGGGGTACAGTGGATATATATATATATATATATATATATATATATATATATATATATATATATATATATATATATATATATATTAAATACAGTGCAGCTAACTGAATCAACTGCCTGCCTGAAGTATATTAGAAACAGTACAGCAAGAACAGTCTGCAGTGAGATCTAGCTAAACTGTATGCAGTGGATATATATACCATATTTATCGGCGTATAACACGCACTTTTTTCCCCTTAAAATCAGGGGAAAATCGTGGGTGCGTGTTATACGCCGATCCTCGCCGATCCTCGCCGATCCCCCGCTGTTTGTGAGCGGAGCGAGCCGGCCGCTGATATACATAGATGTTTTCCCCTCAAGCCCGGTGGTCCTCCGAGGGGGAGGGGTTTTTGAGGAGGGGGGTACTGTCAGGGCTGGCTCAGCCCTTCCTTCTCTGAGCTGGCCACTCAGCTGTCAGCTAATTGCCAGCTCTCATCTTTCTCTACAGTTAACCAGCTGTTGTGGATCTGCTCCTCAGTCCAGCCTACTTAAAGATCTCCAGCTCACTTCATTCCTGCCTTCACCTTGGTCACATCACAAGAAACCATCTCCTGCGTTCCTGTTTAAAGACCGGCTTTGCTGACATCCCTTCTGGCTCCTTATCCTGCTTGCTGTTCCTCTACTTGGATCCCTGACTTCTGGCCTAGCTGATTACCTGATCTGGTTACTGAACTCTGGCTTGGCTGATTACCCGATCTGGTTACTGAACTCTGGCTTGGCTGACTACCCGATCCGGTTACTGGACTCTGACTATGCTTTGACTACGCATACTCTATTTACTTTTTTATTAATAAACATGTGTGATTTTACTGTACTTCTGTCTTGGTCTGGTTCATGGTTTCTGACAAAGACAATGATGACTACCAAAGACACAGCGATTGTATGGATGATGTTAATCCTAGGCGCCCAGTATCCGGATGAAACCTGTCATCAAACCGGGTCCTTAATCAGGAGTCATGATGCAAGATGCTCCAGGATTCGTATTGCCGGAAAGAAAGATTTGTTTCAGAAGATCTTTGTGTGCTTGAATCCAAGAATATCCATTGAAAGGAGGGATAATATATCCAATTTTCAGCTTGTAGAGATACAATAATGGATCGACTGAAGAGCTTCTTCAATTTCTTGTTTGCCAGCCTTATTTTCATTACGCTTGAAATGGGGGTTCACACCACGACTGCAACAATTCATTTTATTTCCATAAAGACATGAATCCATCAATCAAGATAGCAGACAGAGGAGACCATTCCTTCATCATATGGATGAAAAGAGAAACATTCTCTTGTATGTAGTAATGAGGGCCAGAGAAATCCTTTGAACACCCAATTGATACTTCTCAAAACAAAAGAGTCTAAAGCCATGGTAAAGTATTAATCTTTTATGTTTACCTTTTGGGTAATTGAAGTTGTTTGAGCATATGCTTAACTAAACTAATCAATGTTGGTAGTTTTGAGAGTGAGTTGAATTCTAACTGCAGTATGAGTTCTACTCCTTTTTAAACAAAGATAAATATCTTATTTATCTTATTTCTCAACAAAGCTGACTTCAAAGTATTATGATTTGATTAGTTATAGTATGTGTTGAACCATAGATTCATTCTAAATGTATTTTTATTTAAAAAGGATTCTTGGTTAAAATACCAAGTTTGTATATGGTTAACAAAAGTGTCCATATACTATAAAAGAGGTTTAAGCTTGTAGGTCTATTTGTTTTGAGAAGGAATCACATATGTTAAAAATCAACATCTAGTTTGTTTTCATAAGTCTGTAGAGTCACGGAAAGCTTTTTACCAAATCATCATTGAAGTATTGAAACATGGCATTTTGTAACAAAAGCTTGTGATAAAAATGTCTTATCATCTGTATCACCCATATATTTGATATTTGAAGTTATATATCTTTTTGTATATCACCATTTATATCTGATATTATTTTACACTGAATTTTGGTTAATAAATATATATATATTTTTAGCACATTGTTGTAGTCACTCATCTTCAAACTAGCATGGATAAACAAACTTAATGACATGCATTAAACAGGGGTCAACTCCAGAGACAAAACGATAATTCTCCCGCTCTACAAGACTCTGGTCAAGCCGCACCTAGAGTATGCTGTCCAGTTCTGGGCACCAGTCCTCAGGAAGGATGTACTGGAAATGGAGCGAGTACAAAGAAGGGCAACAAAGCTAATAAAGGGTCTGGAGGATATTAGTTATGATGAAAGGTTTGCGAGCACTAAACTTATTCTCTTTGGAGAAGAGACGCTTGAGAGGGGATATGATTTCAGTTTACAAATACCATACTGGTGACCCCACAATAGGAATAAACCTTTTTGCGAAAGGGAGCTTAACAAAACACATGGCCACTCATTAAAATTAGAAGAAAAGAGGTTTAGTCTTAAACTACGTAGAGGGTTCTTTACTGTAAGAGCGCAAGGATGTGGAATTCCCTTCCACAGGCAGTGGTCTCAGCGAGGAGCATCGATAGTTTCAAAAAACTATTAGATAAGCACCTAAACGACCACAATATACAGGGATATACAATGTAATACTGACATATAATCACACACATAGGTTGTACTTGATGGACTTGTGTCTTTTTTCAACGTCACCTACTATGTAACTTGAATTAATTGATTGTATTGTGGAAAAATGTGAAAATCTCCTTAACCACTTCAGCCCCGGAAGATTTTACCCCCTTCCTGACCAGAGCACTTTTTACAATTTGGCACTGTGTCGCTTTAACTGACAATTGCACGGTCGTTCGATGCTGTACCCAAATGAAATTGAAATTTGCGTTCTTTTTTTCACATAAATAGAGGGGTTTTTTTTGGTGGTATTTGATCACCTCTGCGGTTTTTATTTTTTGCGCTATAAACAAAAAAATAGCGACAATCTTGAAAAAAACTATATTTTTTACTTTTTGGTATAATAAATATCCCCAATTTTTTTTTATAAAAACAAATTTCTTCATCAGTTTAGGCCAATATATATGCTTCTACATATTTTTGGTAAAAAAAATCTCATTAAGCATATATTGATTGGTTTGCGCAAAAATTATATTTATTAAATTTTGATGGCATTTTTTTGATTATTATTTATTTTGTACTAGTAATGGCGGAGATCTGTGATTTTTAGCGGTACTGTGACATTGCGACAGACAGATCGGAGACTTTTGACACTTTTTTGGGACCATTGGCCTTTATACAGGGATCAGTGCTATAAAAATGCAATAATTACTGTGTAAATGTCACTGGCGGGAAAGGGGTGTACACTAGGGGGTGATCAAGGGGTTATTTGTGTGTTCCCTCAGTGTGTTCTAACTGTATGGGGATAGGATGGACTAGGAGAGAAGACATATAGTTTTTCCCATACAAATTTACAAGTTTACACATACAAATCCCAGAACTGGCGCTCGTGCACACTGATGCACGTGGCCAGCGGCGATCGTGCCTGCCAGCCACGCGCATCCCTCCCCACCCTCCCGTACAGCGGGCACGTGTGCACCCTCTGTTGGTCGACAAAGGGAAGGAAGTACCCGTATGGGATTTCACCCAGGGGAGCCATTCTACCGCAGTATATCTGCGTGAGCCAGTCAGGAACCGGTTAAACACAGATTTTGCATAATTCCATAAATATAATACAGTTTTAATATTTCAGTATAAACATCTAACAATCTGTTATGATCTTCACAGGTTTTGGATTGGTATGGTTGTACGTCGGCTCCTTTAAGAGCCATAGCAGGTGCGCGCGCACTGCCGGCCGCCCAAGATCGCGGGCACGAGAGCAAGAATGAGGATTTGTGTGTGTAAACACACAAATCCTCGTTCTGACAGGAGAGAAGAGACAGATCTGCTGTTTGTAGTAATTACAAACAGTGATATGTCTCCTCTCCCAGTCAGTTCCATTCCCCACAGTAAAAAACACTAACTAAGGAACACATTTAACCCCTTGATTGCCCCTAGTGTTAACCCCTTCCCTGCCAGTGACATTTACACAGTGTTCAGTGCATTTATATAGCACTGATCCCTGTATGAATGTCAATGGTCAATTGACCGACCCCTGGCCATCCGTCATGGTCCTCGGCGTCAATCCGGGGAGGGTCCTGGGTGCCGCCTAGAGCCGGATTGATGCCGGGGACCATGCCGGCCGCCCAGGGGTTCGGTCTATGGTCAACCCAAAAAGTCAGAAGGGTCGCAAGGCCCCGCTTTCACAGTCTGCCGGTACAGTGAAACTGCGAACGGCTCATTAAATCAGTTATAGGGCGTACACACGGTCGGACTTTGTTCGGACATTCCGACAACAAAATCCTAGGATTTTTTGCGACGGATGTTGGCTCAAACTTGTTTTGCCTACACACGGTCGCACAAAGTTGTCGGAATTTCCGATCCTCAACCACGCGGTCACGTACACCACGTACGACGAGACTAGAAAAGGCCGGTTCAGAACCAAGCGCGGCACCCTTTGGGCTCCTTTTGCTAATCTCGTGTTAGTAAAAGTTTGGTGAGAGACGATTCGTGCTTTTTCAGACTCGTGGCTTTCAGATCATTTTCTGCCGTTCAGTTTGTGCTTGTGGGTTTGTATCTGCTCTTCAGTGCGTGCAGCAAGTTCCGCGTGACTTTAGGTAGTCATTGTATTCTTGTTTGTTCGTTACTGGTTTTCAGGTCGCTCTTCACAGGCCTTGCTGTTCTTCAGTGCGTTCTGTTACTTCGTTCTGAGCAGCCGACCGTTTTCTAGCCATGTTTTGTATGCGTACTCCTCGATAGAGTTCGTGCTGTGCAGGGGCTTGGTGTTGGGGTCCTGACCTTGACACAAGTCCAGTCCATGAACAGGGTGGGGAGGAGTTCATGGACCAAGAATTGGTTGCTTCAGCGTGACCAGTTCTGTCATATGCCTTTGCTCCGTGAGATCCGTGAGAATAATCCTGATGATTTCAGGAACTTTCTCAGGATGACGGACCCCATGTTTCACCGTTTGTTGGCTTCGCTGACCCCCTATATCAGCAGGCAGGATACCTGCATGAGGCAAGCCATCACTCCGGAGCAGAGGTTGGTCGCTACCTTGCGGTATTTGGCCACAGGGAGAAGCCTGCAGGACCTCAAGTTCTCGACACGCATCTCCCCCCAGGCTCTTCTTTGTGGACATTTACTGCTTGTGTTTGTTTGAGCTGACCCTGACAGAAATGTATGGAGTCCAGAAAATGGCGTGATTGTGTAACCTTATACAAAGCACTGTTGGCTGTTATTTACTAAATGCAAAGACACTTTTCACTACAAGTGCACTTGCAACTGCACTGAAACAGCACTTGTAGTGCAAAGTGGATTTGCCCTTAGGAAATAACCCCCATTTTCTCATAAAACAACAATTACATCACCCCAAAAGTGTTGTAGTGTTGAGACAATAATCCACACATTCTTGATGAACAATCTTTTTAATACCTGCACAATCACATGTGCATTTACCAAAGGTTTTTCTGACAAACCAACATGTTTGTTGTATAACAATTTTTGTGGTGTCATTATCCAAAATCAAAATGTGCATTTTATAGAAAACAGGCCTGTGTAAAACCAACAAGAAAGACACAAATCTTGATCTTATAAAGTTCACATTTGGTAGAACTGGAAGGCAATATCAGACATGAGTATTTAGGAACTGTGTTTGATATTGCGTTCAGATGGGGTGAAATCACCCCTGGAAAAGCCAAATTTGGAAGATGCAGACAAATTTCACAATGTCAACATGTGCTATCTGCCATCATGGGGGATCAAGGGATGTGTTTTGGGGGAGAAAGCCCTTCCTCACCGCTACTTTATTATTGAGGAAGGGGTTGCACCCCCAAAACGCGTCCATTGATCTCCCGTGATGGCAGATAGCACATGTTGGCACACTGTGTGCATCCTCCAAATTTGGCTTTGGGAAAAATCACAAAAACATTTCGCACATTGTAGCACACAAAAGAAGAAAGTGATTTGGAGGGGTTTTAAACTCGCCCCAAAACATCAATGATGTTTTTATATTTTGGAATAACATCATTGATGTTTTGCTTGATGTTTTCCAATTGTAAATTACACCCCATGATCTCCCCGATCAGGATCTGGGCACTTTCGGATGTGAAAGGATCTTCATCCACAACCTCACGATCACCAAAAAAGAGAGGAAACCCAAAATAAATTAGGTTTCAAAAAAATGCCGCCATCCATCTCTTATCTGAGCCTGTGGTTGCAGACACTCACCTGTTGTGGTGACTAGTTCCACCACGTCTTCTTCCTCCTGCTCAGCTTGTGTTGGGGGGATTTCCCCTCCTTCCAGAGGGGGGGGTCTCTGGTCTCCTCGGATGAGGGATGTCCTCCGAGTCTTTTCTCCCCTATGTAAAACAAAAATGGTATAATTAGCACACAGATATTTAATGTCAGAACTATAAAGATGAAACATTGCTTGGAAGTGGGGTACAATTGTCTATTTTAGCAGAGTTCCAAGATGTAGCTTTTTTAGTGTCCTTTGTCAATCTGCGATACTTTACCTGTTTGGTACAAGCTTCACAGATGGAGACCCCCCTATAGTATACACTGGAGCACCTGTGTGCCCCCCCCTAATAAAAATGGTGTTCTTTTGTCCCACACTAGTGCTCCAGTGTCCAGATGTGAAAATAGCTGCTCAGTGTCCTCTCCTTACACACAATCTAGTTTGCATTTCATTCTAGTAACAAACCCATCTACACAACCCAATTCTTTGAAGACAAGTATAGGGCGTCAAAATGGTGGCCAAATGCATATGGCCTAAACAATGGTATTTTATAGTCCGAAATAAAAATGTGTGATCCTAACGAATAATGTGCCCATGAACATGAAAGTTGCCATTTTAAACTGTACAACAGTTCCTAAAAGAACATGGAGCAGCACGAACGTAATAAACACAAAAAGAATAGGAACACAGCACAACTACTTACCTTTTTGCAGCACTCTCCGGATCTTTCTGTACTGCTCATGTTCTCGTAATTTCAGGTCCGACCACCGCTTCCTGAGCTGATCTTTCGATCGTCGTACCCCGAAATTCCGGTGCAGACTCCTGACCACTTTCGCCATGATCTTGGCCTTTCGGACATTGGGGTTGGGGTAAGGCCCATACTTTCCATCATAGTCGGCCCTCTTCAGGATGTCCACCATCTCCAACATCTCCCCAAAGGACATATTTGAGTCCTTTAATCTCCTTCTGGATCGGGACGTTTCAGGCTCCGGCCTTTCCTCCTCCTCCTCGTTGCTACAATTAGCACGATCCTGCTGTCTATCCGCCATGTGCTCTTCCCCCACTGCGCCGAACGAAAAGGGGCGGGGAATAGACTAGAAAGAACGTCAGGGGCGGGCGGAGTTATACGCATGCGCAGTGTGTATAAATTGTAACACGCGCGCGTCTTACGTACGATCTGTGAGCGGAGGAAGGAGCATCGGAGACGCCGATCGTGCTAACGAAGGTAGGATCTAAACTTGGGCCTATACTGCTTCGAAATGGAAGCCTATATTGTAACAAGATTAGGGGAGTTTGGCCTGACATTAGGGTTTGTCTTGTGTTGTGTCTTGCAGAGAAAATGGATGGGTTCAACGACCACAATTTCCTGCCCCTGTTTATTGACAAATACAGGGAGCTGCCCTGTCTGTGGCAGGTGAGACACCCATTATAACCACAAACAGAAGAGGCAGGCAGCGCTGGAGAAACTGCTGGAGTTGGTGAAGCCGGTGGTCCCCACAGCAACCATCCCCTATTTAAAAGCCAAAATTGGTGGCCTGAGGAGCACTTATCTAAGGGAGCGCAAGAAGGTCACAGATTCCCAGAGGTCCGGAGCTGCAGCAGATGATGTTTATGTCCCCAGGCTGTGGTACTACGAGAGACTGCGATTTCTGTCAGACCACACTGAAGTCAGGGAATCCCTCTCTACTCTTCCTTCCACTCTTCCTTCCACCCCAGCTGAGGCTTCCGATGTCCAACCTGAGCCTTCCAGCCAGGAAGAAGTGGAGGAGCCCAGCTGGAGTCAGGTATAGCATTCTTCTACAGATTTCTGGGCAATAAATAAATAATGTTTACTAGATGTTATTATTGATCATTAATTGCTGATTAAAAAAAAGTGTTTTACATATCAATAGACAGTAGTGGGCACCCAAAATTGGGACAAGAATGCAAAATGCTGGGCTCAGAAGGATAGTCTGTTATATTTGTTAACATTCAATTTGCAACAGTCAGGAGGTGAAAATTGTGTGTGATTGATGTAAAAAATACTAAAACTATGTCCCTTTTTCATACACAGGAAGACCTCAGCCAGGAGGAGGCTGTGGAATGTGGCAGTCAGGAGGAGGCGGGGATTAGTGGCAGTCAGGAGGAGGCGGGGATTAGTGGCAGCCAGGAGGAGGCGGGGCTAAGTGTCAGCCAAGAGAAGCCTGGGACAAGTCGCAGCCTGACTGAGTCTCAGGTTCCTCCCCTCCGTCTGCCATACAAAAGGGCCAGGAAGGCCACTCCCAGTCCTGTGCAGGATTCAGCATACAGGCTGATCCAGGAGGCTTCTGCGTCCCTCAGAGCCTTCCCCAGTCCTGAAGAGGCCTTTGCCTGCATGGCTGCCACCAAATTGCAGGGCATGCAGGAGGGCCAACGCAGGCTCTCTGAGGACCTGATTTATAAAGTCCTACGTAAGGGGGTGAGTGGGGAACTAACACCCAAGACGGATGTCATTGAGATGGACGATCCTCCTCCTCCTCCTCCTGCTGCCACAACTCCACCACCACAGCCAAAGCCTGTAAGGAAGCGTGGAAGGAAGACCAAAGAGTGATTGCCCTGGGTTCAGTCTGGTCCGACAGAAGATGCAGTCTCTCGTATGACCACAGCCTGGGGACACAGATGTCATCTGCTGCTTTTCGGATCTCTGTGACTTCTGGACCAGACTGCACTCCCTTAGATATGGACTCCTCAGGCCACCAATTTTGCTTTTAAATAATTGATGTCTGCCCTGGGGGTCCAAGGCTTCGCCAATTTCTGCAATTTTTTTAGGTAAATTCTACTCTCCTGTGTGTGTTTTCATCCAAAAAGGACAGTTTGTTGGTGACGATTGAGGTACATTTCTAAAGTACAATGTGAAATTAACAAGGGACAACAACACCAAACAATCTCCTACAGATTAAATAGAACAACATATCAATGGTGTTGTGGGAACTTGTCACAAAAAACACACAAACATTTTCGGGAGTACAAATCAAAATCACCAAAAAAAAAAAAAAAGAGAAACACAAAAAAAGAAAAAAGATCTACATTAAAGCCAAAAAAAAAAAATAAAATATACAAAAATATGTTGTCAGATGTGAGAAATCAAAATATATTGAGGGAATCCCGATAAATAGTAACGAAATAAATTTGTGAGAAGTGTGTGTGAATATGAGCAGCAAAACTACTTCATTCTTGTCACATTATAAAGAAGAAGAGAGTGCGCTGTATTAAACCATTTTGAACATTGCAGCGTGACGAAAGTGCTGTATCCATTGCGAACGCTAAGTTTACCAGAACGAGCTGTCCCGTGTCGGAATTTCTTCTGAGCATGCGTGGCACTTTGTGCGTCGGAACAGGCCACACACGGTCGGAATTGACGCGATCGGATTTTGTTGTCGGAAAATTTTATCTCCTGCTGTCCAACTTTGTGTGTCGGAAAATCCGATGGAAAATGTCCGATGGCGCCCACACACGGTCGGAATTTCCGACAACACGCTCCGATCGGACATTGTCCATCGGAAAATCCGACCGTGTGTACAGGGCATTATGGTTCCTGTCAAAAGTGTCCGATCTGTCCGCCGCAATGTTGCAGCACCGCTCAAAATCGCAGATCACCGCCATTACTAGTAGAAGAAAAAATAACAATAAAAATGCCAAAAGAATATATCCCCTATTTGTAGACGCTATAACTTTTGTGCAAACCAACTAATATACACTTATTGTGATTCTTTTTTACCAGACATATGTAGAAGAATATTTTTTTTTTTTTTAATTTTGGGGATATTTATAATAGCAAAAAGTAAAAAATATTGTTTTCTTTTCAAAATTGTCGCTCTTTTTTTGTCTATAGTGCAAAAAATAAAAAGCATAGAGGTTATCAAATACCACCAAAAGAAAGCTCTATTTGTGGGGAAAAAAAGGACGTCAATTTTGTTTGGGTAAAGTGTCGCACGACCGTGCAATTGTCAGGTAAAGCGACGTAGTGTCGTATCACAAAAAATCTTCTGGGGCTGAAGTGGTTAAACAAGGTTTAATAACTCCCTTGCAAATCAAACCCAGGAAGATTTACCCATCCCTAGTGGTAATAAATAAATTATTCTCTGACCAATGTTTGGTGGAACATTTAGAGAATAAAACTCTTCTTTAATATTACTCCCTGAAAGATCTGCATGTGCCTTACAACTTACTTTGCAGCTGATAAGAACAGGCCTGAAGCAAAGGGAACCTGGGTGGAGGGCCCACATGACTGGGGGTTTCTGTTAGTGGTTGCACAGGGTGTATCCTGGAAGGTGGGTGGTTAAAAAGGTTTTAGAATGGGTTTGGTGCAATGAGAGAGATAAGAGGTGTGGTTTACATAGGTTACATGGTCAGTGGGGGCAGGGATTAGTCAGTTGGGGCTGAGCAGGAGAAGATGCAACACCATAGAAACTTTTTGTTTCTGTGTTGCACTCACAATGGAAAATCTTGATCGATTGCTGGGGCAGCTGCACTCAGCTGCCACAGCGAATGGCCCAGAGTGGCTTAACACGCAGCTGGCTGCACTTCTGTGGGGGTCGGGGCGGGGCTTCTCCTTCCCCTGCCGGTCCTCGTGCGAGGAGGTCTGTGCTTCCTGTGCGCTTCAGACAGGAGGAATCCCCCAGGGTGAGCTACTGCTCAGGAAGCCCGATCGCAGACCCTCCAGCACCCAGGGCAAAGTGGGGCTGGGAGGAATCCCTAGCACAAGGAGGATGCACTCAGTGTTTCCCCCCAGGCTGCCATCGTCGCATTCACAGGATTCGACGGTCCACGGCAGGGCCCGGGGTGGATGGTCGGCAGTTGCTGGCACGGGCCCCCCCCCCCAGGGTGGCCATGGCCTTCGTGTGCAGCAGCAGAGGTCCTGGTGGAGATGGAGATGGCGAGAGAGCGGCATCTGCTGGCCGGCAGAGGGCTCAACGCGCACTGCTGTCTGCGGTAAGCCGCGCGGGTGGTCGGGCCCAGGATGATGACATCACCCCCCTTTGTCGCGCCAGCGTCCCCTGGTGGACAGGGGGACCATCGGTCTGAGGGCAAAGTCTCTGACACAGATTCAGAGGCGCCCACGGTGGCGACGGTCCAGCAGGGACCTCTTCAGGGATCCGGAACAGCGGCTGGTCGGTTGGTTTCCCCTGGGCAGCCTGGTAAGTCCTCATTTGTCCTTGTCCCTGTGTCTGTGTCTAATGCTGTGAACATGCTGTCTGGGTCTCCCCCCCCCCGTTAGTGGGTCTCCTGGGGTGCCATTAGGGGGTGAGCTGGTCCCGATGCTGGTCATGGCGTCTGGGGTTGGGGAGCCCTGGGTAGTGGGATTTCCTTCCCAGGAACAGGGGATGCATTGCTGCAGCACCTGTTGTTGGCTCTGGTGGGGGGCTTCAGAGACATGGTGGGTAGGGGTGCCATTTCGGGCCCTCTCGCACCCACGGTGTCATCGGTCTCGGCCTGGAAAGCTGGGGGGATGGGTCAGCTCAGACTGTGTCACCGCCTATCATTCCCCCCAGTGGTGCAGACAGCGCCACAACCACCAGGCTCCCAGTTTGGCTTCGGTGCTCCCCGGCAGTGCGGGATTTTCCCAGGTAAGTACGGTTGGGGGGGCCACCCTGGGGGTGTCATCTTCAGATGGCAAACAGCTGGCAGATGCTGCGCGATGCGAAGTGTATGTCTGAAGGCCCCTTGGACTTGGGGAGGTGAGGGAGAAGATTTGGAAAGGGGACTACGTGGAGATCTTTTCCTTGCTACCGGCCTGATGAGAGCAAAAAGGAGGAAGAACAGAAACAGCGCTATAGACTTATTCCATGGACGTTCCCCAACTGTCTACAGGCGTTTAATATGCTAGCGAGCATTATAGGGGAGAAGGCGCCGGAGAAGTGCTCAGTGTTGTTTTGTTACTTGGATTCCATCAGTAAAGCCCAGAGGGTGTATGGAGGCGTGGCTGCGCTATGATGAGCATTTCCGGCAGCAGAAAGCTGTGAGACCGTCGTTACGATTGGATCACAAAGAAATCAGCTTGTGGATGAAACTCATGACACAAGCTAGGGTCGCGCCGCCTCCATTTCTTGGGGGGCCGGAGGTGCCCAAGCCTATTCACCATCGCTTGCAAAGCGCAGGGGGTTCTGTTGGCAGTTTAACGAGGGCACCTGAAAATTTGGAGGCTCCTGCTCTTTCAGGCACGAGTGTTCAGGCTACGGAGGAGCTCACCCCCCTGTCAAAATGCTTCAGAAAAGGAAAGAAATCAGCCGACACTGGAAAGTGGGACGACGCCTGGTGAGGGTGGAAAAAATGGCGCCATATCTAAGTAGGTATCCAGACAGGGTAGCTGCACAGACGCTGTGGTTGGGCTTTAAGGAGGGCTTCCCGATTTAAGTACATTGGACCGGGTCCCCTCTGTTTCAGCTAACCTTAAGTCTGCTTATGAACATCCTGATGTAGTTTCTAGTAAGCTGCTGAAGGAAGTGACATTGGGAAGATTGGCCGGCCCATTTGTGTTGCCGCTGGTGGGGGACTTAGTGGTTTCACAATTGGGAACCAAATCAATTTAGGCTCATTCACCACCTGTCTCACCCTAAGGGTGGGTCAGTGAATGATGCTATCCATCCTTCCCTTTGTACGGTATCTTACGCCTCGTTTGACCAAGCGGTGCATTGGGTGAAGAATTTCAGGAAGGGAGCGCTTATGGTTAAGATGGACATAGAGTCCGCCTTTCGTTTGTTGCCGGTACACCCGGACAGTGTTCGCTTGTTGGGTTGTCATTGGGAGGGGAAGTATTTTGTGGACCGTTGCCTACCAATGGGTTGCGCCATTCCTGGTTCTTATTTCGAGATGTTCAGTTCCTTTCTGGAATGGGTCATCAAGGACTTGTCCGGCCTGAGTGCGATTTTGCACATCTGGATGATTTTTTGGTGATAGGCCCACCGGGTGATCGGTCATGTCTCATCTTGTTGGCCACCTTACAGCATATTTTTCAAGTTTTTGGGGTTCCATTGGCTAAAGACAAGACTGAGGGACCCACTATGGTTTTGCAGTTTTTGGGGATCGTTATCGATACCAATTTGATGGAGTGCCGCTTGCCAAGCAACAAGCTGGAGGATCTCTGGCGGACGGTGGCCGAGGTGATCCGCCATTCAAAAGTGCAGTTGAGGGAGTTGCAATCATCCTTGGGAAAGCTCAACTTTGTTTGTCGCATCATGCGGGTGTGTGTTTTGTAGACGCTTGGTGGGTGCCACGGCGGGGGTGAAGGCCCGCATCAGTTTGTCTGGATTAGTCGGGGACATCAGGAAGATTTGCGGGTGGGACGTGTTCTTGGAGCAGTTCAACGGCCGATCTTTTTGGAAAGGGGCCGGTGGTGCAAGCGGCGGAGCTGGCTCTCTTTACTGACGCAGCAGGGTCGGTGGGTTATGTAGCTTATTTCAATGGTCGATGGTGTGCGGGTCGGTGGCCGGAGGTGTTGTTGGGATCTAAGCTCATTCGGAATTTGATGTTGTTGGAACTTTTTTTTTTTTTTTTTATTGTGCTGGCTGTGGAGCTTTGGGGGCCAGATTTACGGAACCGGCCGGTTCGCTTTCATTGCGATAATCTGGGAGTGGTGCAGAATATCAACTCCTTGTCAGCATCTTCCCTGACTGTGGTCTGTTTGCTTCGTCACTTGGTGTTGTTGTGTTTACAGTTGAATATTTTTGTGTGTGCTGTTCATATTCTAGGGATTGAGAACGTGGTGGCTGATGCACTTTCTCGATTACAGTGGAACAGATTCCAGCAGTTGGCCCCGGAGGCGGAGCAGCTTGGAGTCCCGTGCCCCGGTCGTTTGTGGGATCTCATATTGACACCGTGATGTCATTGATTCGTAAGTCAGTGGCAGAGGCTACTTGGCAGGCTTTTGAGCGGGTGTGGAGAGAATGGCACGAGCTGGTAAGTAGGGCTGGGGGTTGTTCCAGCGATGAAGACCGGCTACACACGTTGCTGTACTTTCTGGGTAATAATTGCAAGGACGGGGTGTCTGTTGCTCGGGTTAATAGTAAGATGGCGGGCAAGGCTTTTTTGTTTAAATGGGTGGTGTGGAAAATATCATTTATTTTGCAAAGCAACCTATTGGGTACTTTTTTAAAGTGGTGATAGAAAAATGACAGCTAGTGCTGACCCGGTTGTTTTGAGCATTTTGCTTTCCTTTAGTAATTCATTAATAGCATGAGGGTAGGCAGAGAACTTGATTAATTTTTACTCCAAATGCTATTTCCTTAGAATATGCATACATACTAATATTGTTATACATATTTAATTGCCTATCCTCAAGGTTCCATTATTCCAGAATCAAGTAGATAATAACCTCATTATGCTACCAGAATTTTTCCCCTTGTGTTAAGCATAGTACACATTGTAATGAGGGTATAAGCAAGGGTATTCAGTTAAAGCAAATAGGGAGACTTATGCACTATTGCACTCCCCTTTTGCAGTAAAAGAGAGTATCTAAATATAGTAAGTCCTTATTTGCTACACCGTCTCACACTTTGTACAGAGTGATTGGTAGGTCAGAGCAAGGTGTATTAAGAAGGAAGATAGAGACAGGAGAGGAACAATAGATAATAAAAAAAACTGTATGTATCTCTATACCCAATGTATTACCCAAATTATGGGACTGAACACATGCAATACAATAAAGTCATGAATTGAAAAATGAAAATATCTCATGGATAAAAATTAGAATCATGTCTCATATTCTCTTTGAGTGAAATATGAGACCTGCTTTTAATTTTCATCTATTTATTTGTGTAAAATAATTAAAATACTTTTTCAAAGTTGTTGTGTGTGTTGCTTAGTTACATTCATTTTTGGGGGATTATGTAGTAAGAGCCCTTGCACACTGGGGCGGCGTCTGTGGTAAAACGCCGCTATTATTAGCGGCGTTTTACCGTCGGTATGCGGCCGCTAGCGGGGCGGTTTTACCCCCCGCTAGCGGCCGAGAAAGGGTTAAATACCACCGCAAAGCGCCTCTGCAGAGGCGCTTTGCCGGCGGTATAGCCGCGCCATCCCATTGATTTCAATGGGCAGGAGCGGTAAGGGAGCGGTATACACACCGCTCCTTCACCGCTCCGAAGATGCTGCTAGCAGGACTTTTTTTACCGTCCTGCCAGCGCATCGCTCCAGTGTGCAAGCCCTCGGGGCTTGCACACTGGAATGAAAGTAGCGGCACTTTCGGGGCGGTTTGCAGGCGCTATTATTAGCGCAATAGCGCCTGCAAACCGCCCCAGTGTGCAAGGGCTCTAAGGCTCCATTCACACTAGCGCGTTTTTTGATGCATTTTGCATTTTGCAGAAATGCACGGGAATTTTTTAACATGGGTTCCTATGGAACATGTTCACATCAATGCCTTTTTGTTTCTCTGCATTTTTGGAAAGGGTCAGGGACTTTTTTTCATGCAAAATGCAGCGTTTTGCATGTAATAGAATTCAATGGACAAGCATCAAAAACGCAAGTGCACCGTTTTTGCACCGTTTTTGCACCGTTTTTGCCGGGTTTTTTTAAATTTTTTTTACATTTTTTTTTTTAGACTGTAAAAAAAAACTGTAAGAAAAAAAAAAAACGCAAAACGCAAATCGCGGCAAAAACGCCGCAAAAACGTGGCAAGCATGAAAAAAAAACCTCCAAAAACGCTCAAAAGCAACATGCATAGGTGTGAATGGAGCCTCAGGCTCCATTCACACTAGCGCGTTTTTTGATGCATTTTGCATTTTGCAGAAATGCACGGGAATTTTTTAACATGGGTTCCTATGGAACATGTTCACATCAATGCCTTTTTGTTTCTCTACATTTTTGGAAAGGGTCAGGGACTTTTTTTCATGCAAAATGCAGCGTTTTGCATGTAATAGAATTCAATAGACAAGCATCAAAAACGCAAGTGCACCGTTTTTGCACCGTTTTTGCACCGTTTTTGCAGCGTTTTTGCAGCGTTTTTGCAGCGTTTTTGCAGCGTTTTTGCCGTTTTTTTGTTTTTTTGTTTTAATTTTTTTTAAATTTTTTTTTAGACTGTAAAAAAAAAACTGTAAAAAAAAAAAAAAACAAAAAAAAAAAACAAAAACGCAAATCGCGGCAAAAACGCGGCAAAAACGCTGCTCAAAAACGCCTTAGGCTCGATTCACACCTATGCATGTTGCTTTTGAACGTTTTTGGAGGGTTTTTTTTCATGCTTGCCACGTTTTTGAGCAGCGTTTTTGCGGCGTTTTTGCAGCGTTTTTGCCGCGATTTGCGTTTTGCGTTTTTTTTTTTTTTTTTACAGTTTTTTTTTTACAGTCTAAAAAAAATAAAAAAAAACTTAAAAAAAAAACCCGGCAAAAACGCATCAAAAACGCATCAAAAACGTAGCAAAAACGGTGCTCTTGCGTTTTTGATGCTTGTCCATTGAATTCTATTACATGCAAAACGCTGCATTTTGCATGAAAAAAAGTCCCTGACCCTTTCCAAAAATGCAGAGAAACAAAAAGGCATTGATGTGAACATGTTCCATAGGAACCCATGTTAAAAAATTCCCGTGCATTTCTGCAAAATGCAAAATGCATCAAAAAACGCGCTAGTGTGAATGGAGCCTAAGTTCTCATGCACACGGACGTTTTTACAGCTGCTTTTTTGAGCTTTTTTTGCAGCTTAAAAAGGCCTGTCTATGTTAGTCTATGGCTTCATGCCCACCTAGGCGTTTTTGAGCTGCAAGTGGCATAGGCGTTTTTAAGCTGTAAAAAAAAACCCAGGACCAGTGGGTTCTGAGAGACGTTTTTCAGCTGTAAAAATGCTCTAACGCTCAAAAACGCTCAAAAACGTCATTTACCAACGTTTTTTAGCGTTTTTGATCCATTGAAAAAAAAAAAAAAATTGAAAAAAAAAAAAACGCTCAAAAACGATAACGCGGAAAAACGCTCAAAAACGCTCAAAAACGCTATTGCAAAAACGCTGAAAAACGCTGAAAAAAGTTTAAAAAAATCACTGCAAAGATACTGGCGTTTTCATAACGTTTTTTTAACAGCCTGTGTGCATGAGGGCTAAGGGGTACCCCTATATCTGAGACAACCACTAAGGCTCGATTCACACCTATGCATGTTGCTTTTGAGCGTTTTTGGAGGGTTTTTTTTCATGCTTGCCACGTTTTTGAGCAGCGTTTTTGCCGCGTTTTTGCGGCGTTTTTGCCGTGTTTTTCCCGCGATTTGCGTTTTGCGTTTTTTGTTTTTTTTGTTTTTTTTTTACAGTTTTTTTTAACAGTCTTAAAAAAAATTTAAAAAAAAAGGCAAAAACGCACCAAAAACGCTGCAAAAACGCTGCAAAAACGGTGCACTTGCGTTTTTGATGCTTGTCCATTGAATTCTATTACATGCAAAACGCTGCATTTTGCATGAAAAAAAGTCCCTGACCCTTTCCAAAAATGCAGAGAAACAAAAAGGCATTGATGTGAACATGTTCCATAGGAACCCATGTTAAAAAATTCCCGTGCATTTCTGCAAAATGCAAAATGCATCAAAAAACGCGCTAGTGTGAATGGAGCCTCAGGCTGGATTCACACCTATGCATTTTTAGTGCATTTTGCATTTTGCAGATTTGCACTACAGAAAGTGTTCCATAGGAAACCATGTTAAATGGACTGTGGTGCAAATCTGCAAAATGCAAAAAGCACTAAAACTGCATAGGTGTGAATCCAGCCCTTAGGCTCCATTCACACTAGCGTGTTTTTTTATGCATTTTGCATTTTGCAGAAATGCATGGGAATTTTTTAACATGGGCTCCTATGGAACATGTTCACATCAATGCCTTTTTGTACCTTTGCATTTTTGGAAAGGGTCAGGGACTTTTTTTCATGCAAAATGCAGAGTTTTGCATGTAATAGAATTCAATGGACCAGCATCAAAAATGCAATGCACCGTTTTTGCAGCGTTTTTGCAGCGTTTTTACAGCGTTTTTGCAGCGTTTTTGATGTGTTTTTGGCGTTTTGTTTTTTCTTGTTTTTTCTTTTTAATTTTTTTTTAGACTGTATACAGTCTAAGGCCCCTTTCACACTGGGGCAGTGGGGGCGTCGGCGGTACAACAGCGCTATTTTTAGCGCTGCTGTACCGTCGTTCTTGCAGCGGTATTCGGCCGCTAGCGGGGCAGTTTTAACCCCCGCTGGCGGCCGAAAAAGGGTTAAAATCCCTCGTACAGCGCGGCTATAGCCGCGGTATAGCCGCGCTGTCCCATTGATTTCAATGGGCAGGAGCGGTGAAGGAGCGGTGAATACACCGCTCCTTCACCGCTCCAAAAAAGCGGTTTGCAGGACTTTTTTCACCGTCCTGCCTGCGCACCGCTTTAGTGTGAAAGCCCTCGAGCTTTCACACTGAACAAACAGCGGTGGCTGTTTAGGGGCGGTTTGCAGGCGGTATTTTTAGCGCAATAACGCCTGCAAACTGCCCCAGTGTGAAAGGGGTCTAAAAAAAAAACTGTAAAAAAAAAAAACGCAAAACGCGGCAAAAACGCTGTAAAAACGCTACAAAAACGCTGCTCAAAAACGTGGCAAGCATGACAAAAAAAACTCCAAAAACGCTCAAAAGCAACATGCATAGGTGTGAATCGAGCCTAAGGCTCGATTCACACCTATGCATGTTGCTTTTGAGCGTTTTTGGAGGTTATTTTTTCATGCTTGCCACGTTTTTGAGCAGCGTTTTTGCCGCGTTTTTGCCGCGATTTGCGTTTTGCGTTTTTTTTTTTTTTTTTTTTTTTTTTCATTTTTTTTTACAGTCTTAAAAAAAAATTACAAAAAAAAAAAAAAAAAAAAAAAAAAACGGCAAAAACGCACCAAAAACGCTGCAAAAACGCTGCACTTGCGTTTTTGATGCTTGTCCATTGAAATCCATTACATGCAAAACGCTGCTTTTTGCATGAAAAAAAGTCCCCGACCCTTTCCAAAAACGCAGAGATACAAAAAGGCATTGATGTGAACATGTTCCATAGGAACCCATGTTAAAAAATTCCCATGCATTTCTGCAAAATGCAAAATGCATCAAAAAACGCGCTAGTGTGAATGGAGCCTTAGTGCTTTTTGCATTTTGCAGATTTGCACTACAGTCCGTTTAACATTGTTTTCTATGGAACACGTTCTGTAGTGCAAATCTGCAAAATTCAAAAAGCACCAAAAATGCATAGGTGTGAATTGAGCCTAAGTCCCCCTCTCACGCTGGATTCACACCTATGCATTTTTAGTGCTTTTTGCATTTTGCAGATTTGCACTACAGAACATGTTCCATAGGAAACCATGCTAAATGGACTGTAGAGCAAATCTGCAAAATGCAAAAAGCACTAAAAATGCATAGGTTTGAATCCAGCCTAATAAAGCTCACATCCTTTTTGTGGAACAAGATGTGGGGAAGAAGCCCTTGTTCCTAATCATCTGGACAAGGTGCCTTGGAAAAAGGGAGGGCCCTTGCAAGGTACCCCACATATTAAAAGGCATGTGTCCTTTACTGACCAGTAAAGCTGCTTGCCTGTATAGGGATCTGGTTGGAATTTCAATGAAAACCCCACACATTTTTTTGTTTAAATGTATAATGTTTTTTTAACAATAGACAGACACTTCCCAAGGAGGGCAGGGGCAACAAGAGCCCCACCCCCTTGCAAGGCACTTTGTCCCAATGTTGAGAAACAGGAGTCTCTTCCCCACATCCTGTCCCCCAAAATGGATGTGGGGGTTATTGAAAGGGACCCCAGTTAGCCATCCCCTCCCAGAATAATGAATATAAGGGTACATTAGTATCTCTTATCACAGTGCCGGTGCTAGACTATTTTGCGCCCTAGGCAAGAACAACTAGCACCCCCCCCCAAAACAAAACACAGGCCACTGCACACTATGGTGCAAGTAGCTGGTCTTGCCTAGGGCGCAAAATAGTCTAGCATCGGCACTGGGAATGATAAGAAGTATGTGATAGGAGGTAGGTTAGTGGGATGCAAGAGGAAACAGGGGGATCATGAGGAGGATAAAGATGATGACAGGGGGACAGTAGGTGGCAGCCTCATATGTATTGTTAGGGGTGTGTGTGTGGGGCGGCTGCTAGCAGTGATTGTCATGGATGCTGTCAGAGTTGGGCAGGACCGTCATGACTCATGCAGCACCTTGACACTCCAGAAGAATGATGATTGCCAGGTTCCTGCTGTGACAGCCAGGTCCCCCACCACAGATGTCCATCCTGGAGAGGAGATCAGGGAGCTGCTCAGCCACGGGCTCTGCACACATGGTAGGAGATCTGCAGAGCGTGGGGGCTGGGGAGGAACGCACATGGAACCACCCACTGAACCAACAGTTGTTGTATTTCCTGCTCTGTGCCCAGTTCACCAGCTACTTGAATGAAAGAAGTGACAGCGGCACCACTCCTGTGACAGGGGGATAGAGAGCAAAGTTCAGTCAAGCTCCATTCCAGTGCCTCCTCCTCCAAAGGACTGCACCATGCCTTGCGTCCTCTCTAGTGAGATAGAAAGCCAGCGGCCGTGGCTGCGCCCTAGGCGGCTGCCTAGTTCGCCAAGTGGTACCGCCAGCCCTAATTACCCAAATCCACAGAGAGTTAAAAGTAAATAAACACAACACGAAAAAGTCCTTGATTTAACATACAAAAAAAGCCACAAAAGTTCCCCAATGTAAATCTATAGTCATAATGTCCAGCAATGTACTCTATGTCAATCAATATGTCCAACTATGTAAATGCGTCATAATTCATGGTGAACCAATACTTTGCATTCCTGTCACAAAATGACAGATCCCTAACGCTGCAGTAAAGTAAACATAGCCATGGGGATCCTGGGCGAATATGGTGATAAACATACTTATCAAAAACAACTTCTGGAATCCCAGGTGCTGAGGGTAAGGCAGGTGAATGGCCACAAACCACTACAAGAGGTGTCTACTTTGCGAAAAGGGGTCATTTTGGGGCGGGGGGTTGTATTATCTTGGCACTTTAGGGCCTCCAAAACTATGATAGGTAGTGTGGATGTGAAATAAGCAATTTACGCCCTTTGAAATTGTGAAGGTGGTCATTGGTTTTCGGCACCCATACGCGGCTAGGCTCCCAAAAAATCTCACACATGTGGTTTACTTAGAAGAAGCAGCAGAATGTGTTTTGGGGTGTAATTCCACACATGGCCATGTGGATATGTGTGAGCAATATATCATTTAACCACTTGCCGACCAGCTGCCTTCATTATACTGCGGCGGGTCGGCACGATTCCGCGAGCCATTGTAGCTATACGTCGGCTCCTTTAAGCGGGATAGCAGGCGCATGCGTGCTGCCGGAGGTGCGCACGCCCGCTGCACTGCGGAGGTGCCAATGCTCATGACCGGCGGTCGCGATGACCGCCGGCCATGAGCAATCGCGGGCACGAGAGGCAGAACAGAGACGTGTGTGTAAACACACAAATCCCTGTTCTGTTCTGTTCTGAGAGGAGATGCAAATCCTGAGTTCCTAATAGCTAGGAACCACGATCTGTCATCGCCTATAGTCAGTCCCCTCCCCCTACAGTTAGAACACACAGTCAGGGAACACAGTTAACCCCTTGATTGCCCCCTAGTGTTAACCACTTTTTTGCCAGTGACATTTATACAGTAATCAGTGCATTTTTATCGTCCCAAAAATGTGTCAAAAGTGTCCGATGTGTCCACCATAATGTCGCAGTCACGATAAAAATCACAGATCACCACCATTACTAATAAAAAAAATAATAATAATAAAAATGCCATAAATCGACCCCCTGTTTTGTAGACGCTATAACTTTTGCGCAAACTAATCAATATACGCTTATTGCGATTTTTATTACCAAAAATATGTAGAAGAATGCATATTGGCCTAAACTGAGAAAAAAAATAGCTTTTTTTAAAAAAAATTGGGGATATTTATTATAGCAAACAGTACAAAATATTGTGTTTTTTTCAAAATTGTCGCTCTTTTTTTGTTTATAGCGCAAAAATTAAAAAAAGGCTATTCATTATAAGCACCTCTGCAAAGGCCTTTCTTGTATTAAGAGAGGTATAGACTCCAGAGAGGGACATATCATTTTACCCATGTACAAATCATTAGTAAGACCTTATTTGGAATATGCAGATCAGTTTTGGGCACCAGTTCTCTGAAAGGATATTGGGGAACTGGAGAAAGTGCAGAGAAGGACAACCAAACTGATAAGAGGTATGGAGAAGCTCAGCTATGAGGATAGATTAGAGGAACTGAATTTATTCTCTCTTGAGAAGAGGAGATTAACCACTTCAGCCCCGGAAGGATTTAGCCCCTTCCTGACCAGAGCACTTTTTACAATTTGGCACTGCGTCGCTTTAACTGCTAATTGCGCGGTCATGCAATGCTGTACCCAAACAAAATTTGCATCCTTTTCTTCCCACAAATAGAGCTTTCTTTTGATGGTATTTGATCACCTCTGCGGTTTTTATTTTTTGCGCTATAAACGGAAAAAGACTGAAAATTTCGAAAAAAAATGATATTTTCTACTTTTTGTTATAAAAAAATCCATTTCTTGAGGTGCTAAATGGCAGGGCAGTACAACCCCCCCCAAATGACCCCATTTTGGAAAGTAGACACCCCAAGGAAATTGCTGAGAGGCATGTTCAGCCCATTGAATATTATTTTTTTTGTCCCAAGTGATTGAATAATGACAAAAAAAAAAAAATTACAAAAAAGTTGTCACTAAATTATATATTGCTCACGCAGGCCATGGGCATATGTGGAATTGCTCCCCAAAATACATTCAGCTGCTTCTCCTGAGTACGGGGATACCACATGTGTGGGACTTTTTGGGAGCCTAGCCGCGTACGGGGCCCCAAAAACCAATCACCGCCTTCAGGATTTCTAAGGGCGTAAATTTTTGATTTCACTCCTCACTACCTATCACAGTTTTGAAGGCCATAAAATGCCCAGATGGCACAACCCCCCCCAAATGACCCCATTTTGGAAAGTAGACACCCCAAGCTATTTGCTGAGAGGCATGTTGAGTTCATGGAATATTTTATATTTTGACACAAGTTGCGGGAAAGTGACAATTTATTTTTTTTTTTTGCACAAAGTTGTCACTAAATGATATATTGCTCACACAGGCCATGGGCATATGTGGAATTGCACCCCAAAATACATTCAGCTGCTTCTCCTGAGTACGGGGATACCACATATGTGGGACTTTTTGGGAGCCTAGCCGCGTACGGGGCCCCGAAAACCAATCACCGCCTTCAGGATTTCTAAGGGCGTAAATTTTTGATTTCACTCTTCACTGCCTATCACAGTTTCAGAGGCCATGGAATGCCCAGGTGGCAAAAAACCCCCCCAAAATGACCCCATTTTGGAAAGTAGACACCCCAAGCTATATGCTGAGAGGCATGGTGAGTATTTTGCAGCCCTCAATTGTTTTTGAAAATAAAGAAAGACAAGAAAAAAAATGTTTTTTTATTTTTTCAATTTTCAAAACTTTGTGACAAAAAGTGAGGTCTGCAAAATACTCACTATACCTCTCAGCAAATAGCTTGGGGTGTCTACTTTCCAAAATAGGGTCATTTGGGGGGGGGGGAGGGTTCAGCTGCAGCTGAATGGCGTACCTGAAGACAAAAAAATGGTTAACAATAAAACAGTAAACAGTAAAGTATAAAAAATTGCATACCTGAAAAGCAAACATGATAAAACATAATAACAATAAAACATTGCAGTATAGAATACAGTAAAAAAGAGCAGAACAATAGAGAGAGAATAGAGAGAGAGAGAACAATAAAACGACAACTATTTTTTTTTTTTTTAATTATTTTTTTGTGTTTTTTTTTTTTTTTTACACTTTTTTTTGTAACTGTAACTTTTGTAACTGTAACCGGTTCCAGGTTCGGGTCTCCCAAAATGCGATGGCATCTTGGGAGACCCTGTGAAAGTGTGCCTAGTCTGTGCAATGCTGTACGCTAATACTTAACTAGTGTATGGTAGCAAAAAATCAAATTAGAGGGGGAAGAAGTATAGGGATTATGGCGGTGCCAAGAGAAACAGAATACAAAGCTTGAGAATAAAAAATTGTATTTATGTAACAAAAATCATTAAAATTAGACATGGAAATCACAAAAACAAGGTGTGCAGGAAATTCTAAAATCAATTCTGAAGCAAAAATATTTCACATGACTTGGCCTGATGATTGTGGCGGCCAGTTCAGTGAGTAGGTATTCAGATGCCCGACATGTTTCGCCAGTATTGGCTTCTTCAAGGACAGTTGTTTTCTCTTTCAATAATTTTTATTGAGAAAAAGTATAAAAGATATAGAAAATAACATGTACAAATTGCACAACATATACAGTTTACAATTAAATGGGGAGAGAAGGGGGGGGGGGAAGAACGGGGGGAGGGCCACATATTTCGACCTACGTGGTCTGCAGGGCTCCTATGAACATTCCATATTATGCATTATTTCTTTTTACTATGGGGATGTCTATACGTCTGTACCCACTCAATCAGATTTCTACAACTTGCATGTGTATTCAGGCTGTAAACCTAACACAGTACATTTGGGTATATATTTTGCTTGTCATATTTATTCCTCAATTCAATCCTTTATCTTTCGCTTTACTGCATTGTGTGGAGGGGAGGTGCGCCTCCGGGACCCAACCGCCCACCCCAATTGGGGTCTCTACTGTGGGCCGGGGGCCCCGGCCTCACACCCCCCCCCCCCGCCGCTCATATATAGGAGTTTCCAAAGCCGTTTCTATAGCAACATCTTAGGTAGGAGAACCTGCATAGATTGTTAAAAGGATAGAGCAGCAAAGGAAAAGTATAGGGGTAACAGAGAGAAAAATAGAGGAGGGGGAAAGAAGTTTGGGAGGAGTTCGGGTGGAGTGCACCCCAAGGGATCCCTTTCAGGATCCGTTAATTTTCAAAACCTGTTGATAAATAGGATAACCATGGTTCCCAAATTTTTTCAAAAGCCTTCTGTTTATCTAGAAGAATTGCTGTGAGGCGTTCATTAATCATAATCCAAGTCAGTTTTGCTTTAACCATTTCAAAAGGAACCAGGGGTTTTCTCCAGGCTCCCGCTATCGCTATTCTAGATGCTGTGAATATAAAGGATATGAGTTTCCTGGTGCGGCTAGGTATTCCTTCTACTTGGTCCCCCAATAAAGCTTGTTGTGGGGATTTGGTGAGGTTAACTTGGGTCAGTGAATATATGAAATTATAGATCCGTATCCAGAATCGTTTGACCTTAGGGCAGGTTCACCAAGTGTGGTACATTGTGCCTTCTTTGCCGCATCCTCTGAAACACAAAGGAGAAGCGTCGACAATATATGTCGCAATTCTCGTCGGGACCATGTACCACCTTAATAAAACTTTGTAATTCGCTTCTATCAGAGAAGTGTTAATATAGCCTTTCGCGGCCATCTGTGCCATTTTGTACCATTTATCAGTCTCCATCGTTATCTCCAAATCTTGCTCCCACCTTAGCATATAGGGTAATTTCTCCGTTATGGAGATCAGAATGCTATAGATTAGTGATATGTGGCCTTTATGTTTATCATAAGACCTGCATAGGTATTCCATTGGGGTGGAAGATAGAATGTCAGTTCTACGCTGTAGGGTATGCAGGAAATGAGCTATCTGGAGATAACGATAAAACTCTGTGTTGGGTAATTGAAACTTCTCTATTAGTGCTTGTTTCGGTAATATACCTTTATGGTCACACATGTCAGCAATGCGTATCAGACCTTTGTTGGTCCACCAAGCTAGGCTTTGGGGATTAAGACCTGGGGTGAAATCTGGGTTCCCCGCCAAGGGGGCCATGGGGGAATGTATGGAGCGGAAAGCAAAGGGTTTTTGTAATCTATCCCACAGACTCATTGAGAAGGATAATGTGGGACACATTAAGGTTGGTCTGTCTTTCATATTAAGCCACATCATATGGCTAATGGGTTTTGTGGGGTAAGGGGCAGATTCCATTGTCATCCAAGACGGGGCTGGTGCTCCGGAGTGGGAGCGAATTAATTGAGCCAATTGGGCTGCTTCGAAATATTTTATCAAATTAGGGACTCCCAGGCCTCCCTTGGTTTTGGGGGCATTAAGGGTTAGTTTATTCACCCTAGGTCTTGTGTTCCCCCATATGAACTTCATTATTTTCTTCTGAAACACCTCTAGATCAGGTCTGTTGATAGCAATCGGGAGAGTCCTAAACAAATACAACAATCTTGGTAAAAGATTCATTTTTATGGAGTACAGTCTGCCGAACCATGATGGGGGGCTAGCAGCCCATCTTGATAAATCTGATGTCAACCTCCCATACATGGGGGGGTAGTTGGCTTTATAGAGGGTCTGTATGGTGGGGGTTAGAAATATACCTAGGTATGGGAGTTTGTCTTTCTGCCATTTGAATTGGAATGACGCTTGTAGTTGTTGGACTGTCTGTTGTTCTATCGTGAGATTTAAGGCCTCGGATTTGGAGTGATTAATTGTGAGACCCGAAAACACCGAGAAGCGACGTAGAATTTGGAATAGATTGGGAAGAGAAACGATCGGAGAGGAGATGAACATCAAGATATCATCCGCGAACAGAGAACATTTCTGTTCGCCATTTCCACAATGTATGCCTCTTACGTCCTTATTGCTTCTTATTTTAATCGCTAGGGGGCTCTAATGCCAAAATAAATAGTATAGGTGATAAAGGGCATCCCTGCCTTGTTCCTCTGTGTATGTTTATTGTGTGTGATTTATATCCTTTTATCTGGATTTTGGCCGTAGGTGTATTGTATAGTGTCTGTAATATTGTTAGGAAATGGGGCCCAAACCCGTATTTCCTTAGTGCATAATATATATATTCCCATGTGACCGAGTCAAATGCTTTGCAAAGATCCAATGAAAGTAGCATACCCTTCCGTATTCCTATATTATCCCAGTTGGAGTTAAGTGCTGCTATGATATCTATCGCCCGACGGGTTTGATCTGAGGCTTGTCGGCAGGGGACGAATCCCACCTGGTCTGGGTGAATATAATTGGCTAGGAAAGTGTTCATTCTAGTCGCTAACACCTTAGTCATCAATTTGAGATCAGTATTAATTAGCGATATTGGGCGGTAATTGGCAGGGTCTCCATGATCCTTCCCCGGTTTGGGAATGACTTGTATGAGGGCTTCATTTTCGTATGTACCTAGTGTATCCCCTTTCCTTACTGCATTAAAAAAGGAACATAGATGCGGGGTCAATATGGCTGCGTATTTTTTATAGTAGTGGCCCGTGAAGCCATCCGGGCCAGGTGCTTTTGAGGGGTTCAGGCACTTGATGGCTGCTAAAATTTCCCCTTCAGTGAAGTCTGCTTCCATTAACTCTACATGTTCTCGTGCAACTTGTGGTAGTGAGATATCATGGAAAAAAGCGTCCGCTTTAGATTTAGGAAATGGATTGGGTTTGTTGTATAATTTAGTGAAGAACCTTGAGAATTCTCGTGTTATCAATTGGGGGTTTTGGGTATGTTTCCCTTCTCTCGTGCGAATTCTCGGCATGGCTGAGTTAAATGGACGGGGGGTAAGTTTTCTTGCTAGAAGGGTCGTAGGTTTATCTCCCCTGGTATAGAAACGATGTCTAGCCCAGCGGAGGTATTTTTCAGCCTTGGTTGTGAGACTATAATTTAGTGCTGACCGTGCTATATCTATTTTATGGCGTAAATCTAAATGGGGGTTAGCTTTTTGTTCCTGGACTATTTTGTGTAAATCTTCTTCCTGTTGCTGTATCTTTTGCATATTGTTTCTCTTGTTTCTAGAGGCTATTTGGATTAGTCTACCACGAATAGTGGCTTTATGTGCTGCCCAGTTAGTGCCGGGGGAGGTGGCACTAGGATGGTTATCAATGAAATATTGTCGAATATCTTTCTCTAGTTCAGCGTAAACTATGGGGTCATTTAGTAGTGAAGCATTAAGCCGCCAGGATGAGGGTTGTGGTCTCGTCCAGAGATCGGATAGAGACATTAAGACTGGTGAGTGGTCGGACCATGAGTTGGGAACTATTTCAGCAGATGTGATCGACGGCAGTAATGCGGATTGTATGAATAAATGGTCTATACGGGAATATGTTTTATGGACCAGGGAGTAATGTGTAAAATCTCTGGTTGTGGGATGAAAGTCTCTCCATACATCTACTAGATCATGGGAAAATAGCATTCGAGCAAGTTTAACGCCTTGTTTGGGAATATGTTTCACAATGGGTTTGTGAATATTAGACCTGTCCAAAATTTGATCCAGAGAAACGTTACTGTCTCCTCCCAATATTACTTTGCCTTGTATATGTGGGAGCAGGATTTTCAACATATTTTCGAAAAATGTTACTTGACCTGTGTTAGGCGCGTAATAAGATATAAGTGTGAGAGCACTTTCATTAACTGTACCCACAACCATGATATATCTCCCTTCCTTATCTTTTATGACCATATTAGGGGTGAATGGAACTCTCTTGGCGATACAAATTGCCACCCCTCTCTTTTTTTCTGGACCATTTGACAAATAAAAAGTGGGGTATTTAGAACTCAGGTAAGGGGGGGCTGATGTGCGCGAAAAGTGTGTCTCCTGGAGGAGTAGGAAATCAGCTTTCAAGTTATGGTAATTTTGAAAGGCCTTAGCGCGTTTCGTGGGGGAATTTAAACCCTGGACATTATGTGTTAAAATGCGAGTATGGGATGTGTGTACTAGTGAGCTTAACATTATGGTTCGACAGTCTGTACTTGCCCGTTGTAGATGTCTGCCATCTCCGTCCGCCTGAGGGTGTCCTGGTATGGTTCTTCGCTGTTCGGACGTTGGGGTGCACTCCGGGAGGGAGGGGGGAGAAAAGAAAAAGAGAGAGAAGATGAGAAAATAATATTGGGGTAGGATGAACTGGACCACTGTCCACCTGTCCCCCTAGAAAAAACATAGATGAGCATCTTATATAAGGTTAAAGACATATATTTCAAGGTCCTGGAGATCATAGTCTCCGTCTAGTGGAGCGAGGTTATCGTCACCCAGTCGGTGACGGCAAGCTCGCTAGAAAGTGGCATGCGGTTCCGCCCCGGCTCTTTCAATATAAAACATTGTTCCTGTAAGGAGGGAATCCTATCCAAGCTAATAGACTAACGTTTTCTATAGGCCTAAATCTCGCTAGGCTCAACTAAACAAAGTTGAGAAATTGTTTGCATAGAACAAGTAACGCCTACATTCTAAGCTAACAGTTATTAGTGGAGGAATTTCAAGCAAAACTCTCAATAAAAGGAGGAGACTATGTCCCTCTAAAAATAAGGAAGTCTCATTAATGTTGTAATGACATAATAAACTGGCTCAACCTTAGCCAACCGTATGAGTTCCAAGTCCCCTAGGGGGTCCATGCAGCGATGGAGTTTGTCACTGCAGGAGCAAAAGGGAAAAAATGTTGATCAATAGAATATTCAGTTTTATCAACCGTCTGGTCCTGTTGCTGGGTGTCGTCTTCTTGAGGAATATCGTGAGCATTGTTGTTCCCACAAGGGTGAGACTGGATGATCCAATTCCGGTCGAGATTTTGGGGAGGATGTTTCTCTGGAGATTAAGCCTAGGCCCATAAGGATGTCTTCTCCATCTGGAAAATTAGTAAAGGAATGTGTTTTCCCCTTAAAGGTGAATGACAAACGAAAAGGGAATGACCACCGATACTTAATTTGGCGGTTAGTAAGCTGCGCCAATAACGGCTTCAGGGCCCGTCTTTTTTGGATAGTCATTTGTGAAATGTCCGCAAAAATCTGTATTGGATGACCCATGAGGTTGATTTCATTCTTACCGCGGGCTGCGGTCATTATTTGCTCCTTAATTCTATAAAAGTGTGGGTTGACGATCACATCCCTCGGGGGGCCATCTTGTCTTGGAGCTGTCAGTGCTCTGTGGACTCTGTCGATTTCCATGTGCTGCGGCGTGATGTCGGGAATCAGATCTTGCATTAATGTGTGCACTGCATCTTCCAAATCTGTTACTGTTTCTGGTAGTCCGCGTATGCGGAAGTTATGACGCCTGGATCTATTTTCTTGATCTTCGATTTTGGCGTTGGCTTCATCTAATTGCTCCTGCAGTGAGGATATCATATTTGAGTTCTGGTTAACTCTCCGAACTGTGCCATCCATTTTAGATTCAATATGATCCAGCCTCTCTCCTATATCATTAAAGTCATGCTTCATTTCAGCGGTGATTGATTGACATGCTTTGGTCAGTTCTTGTTGTAATAGAGCTGAAAAGCGAGCAAGGAGGACAGAATCTCCTGAGTATGGTGCTGGAGGTGGGGGAGGCTGTTCACTTGCTGTGCTGTTTTGGCTCAGGGCAAGTTCAGCTATTTCAGCCATATTTCTCTCCATGGAGGACGCTGGGGAGGTTGCACCATCTATTCCCTCTCCCTGATAAGTATGGGAGGGGGAAAGAGAGAAGTGTGGGGACTCACCCTTCTGCGGCCTGGTTGAATCTTCCTGTGATTGGGAGGAGAAGGGGTCCTGTGCTTCATCCATGTCTGCAGACGCAGAAGCTTGAAAGGAGGTTCTTGCAGGGGGGGATTGAGCGTTCTTCGCCCCGCTCACCTGCTTCGCTGCATGTATATCTGTCCTCCTGCCGGTCGCCATCTTGGATGGGGGGGTCCGCGCTGCTGTGTTCCCAGAACGGAACGAATAGCTGGTTTGTGGGGGCTTTTTCTTAGCTGTACCCCCTCCTCTGCGATTCATCGCTCGATCCGCAAACCGACAGCGAGTGTTGCGGCTTCCCTCCGGCTCGTTTTAGCTCTGAAAGGCCGGCGGCGTGCGGAGCAGGTCAGAACATGTCTGCTCCCGTGCCCGCGCGCATGCGCACTTTCAAGGACAGTTGTTTGATACCTAAAGCGCTACAGAGCTTTCTATGAAGAGAAATATAACAATCAATGACTGTTTTTAGAACAATTGATATACTAACGTACAGAAAATTGTATATATATATATATATGTTTGCGAGCTGTCCGGGCAGACCGCCCCCCACCGCCCAAAGTGGCCCCAAGGAGCCCACCCACACCACAAGGTGCCAAAAATGCCCCAACCAGGCTATCCAAGGATGGTATGATACCTGCAATTCACCAAGGATGGATGCTACAGGCCTCCGGAGCAAGGCCTCAAAAACAGAGATCACAGTAAATAGCTGCAGGGGACAATAAGAGGGACCTGACGGAGAATATGCCTAAAGAAATGTATATACAAACAAACAAATTATGTACACATAACGAGACCCAATGACCACACATCAATAAAATGAGAAATTTAATATTGGACTAACATAGTCTCTAATTTTTTACTTACAAGTAAGCTATTCAAATTGGGAGACAGGACACCGGAGAACAGCCATTATTAGGAGTGATTCATCATAGGATGAAAGGTGTAGAAAGTGTCACTGGAAAATTATATAAAAATGATATAAAAAAGAGGGGAAGGGGGGGAAAAGACATTTATATGCCAGGTAATACTATCCAAAAACGCAGGTCTGAAAACGCTAAATGCGATTCAGCTGTAACCAAGGACAGAATCTAAGTATAAACGGATTTACCAGTAGTATAATCGAAGGTGGAAAATTGTGGCTGAAAAGAGAGACCTGCAGCCGATGGAAGCACCAATTGGAACAAGCTAAGAGACAGAAAATATACTGTCAGCTTGATATAAATAAAATCCATAGGAGAGTGAAGGGAAACAGCCATTAGGGCAAAGAAGTGCTTACCCGATCGTGTTGCAGTTAGTATGACCATGTCCTGTGATTCCCTGGCGTGTCTAGTGGCCTGGGAAGCCGGCGCTCTTATGTCCCCCTCACACGAGCGGCGTCTGACGTCACCGCGCGTGTGAGCGGACAAAAAAGGCCACTGCGCATGCGCCGCCCGCAACTCCATCCGGTCCTACAAGGTCCAGGAGGATTAGCGGTGGTGTCCATGGTGATGTGTAAATACATCACAGACACTGCGCGGTATACAAGCGCTGCCATTGGCGGCGCGATACCTGGGAGATGGAGGTTGGTCCAATGCGCAGTGGCAGGGGCGGGCAAAGGACGAACCAATGCCCTTGGGTGTCCATACAGCTGGAGTGTTTCTATGTAAAGGGGCTGATAACACCAGAGACGGCAACAAAACACAACCCTGGAATACAGGGACCCGTGGACAGTTGGCCGCAACGGGTGACAGTCTAGAAGGGGGGGGAGGCAACCGAGGGTGCAAGGTGTGACTGAGACACAATGGGAGGCGGGGATGGGTGGGAAATAAACCAGGGATGAATGGGCTCAAAAATGAAAGGGGCCCCTGCACACAAGGCATGGAAAAAAGTTGGACAGAAGGAAGAAAAATTGGGAGAGCATAGTCCTTGGCATGTGCCCACACGGGTCACCCCGACAGCTCGCAAATTGAAACACACGTCAATAACACAGTATATTCATCAGTGCAAAAACAGTTATTAGCATGACAAAATGAAATGATATATACACGAATAAAACCCTAAGAACATCATAAGTGCTTAATAAGTCTATCTATTTCTGTTCAATTGATAAATTGGGAAAGTAATATACAAATAAAAAAAAAAAAAGAGGGGGGGGGGGAGGCGCCATAACTTGATCCATCAGGACCGATCTTTAAAGTGGGAAAGAAACTATTTAGGGAGGAATGTAGAAAATACTAAAGGAAATTGTAAAGATAAATAGAAAAATAATCATAATTGATGAGGTAGGCTGTATCAATCCCCAGGAGAAAAAGGGGGGGAGGGGGGTAAAGGAGGGGTGGGGGGGAGGGGTGGGGGAAAGGGGGGAGAAACAGGGGGAGAAGAACAGCCAACCTATAAAAACGGCTTGAAGCTGATGCCTTCATTAAGCCCTGGATGTCTAGTGGCCTCCAAGGTATGTATCCACTTGGTTTCTAGTTGGAGTAGTTTTTGGTCAATATCTCCACCCCTAACATGTATAGGGATATGTTCCAATGCTGTAAATCCCACAACATGGGGATTAGAGTCATGGTGTACTGCTATATGTCAATTGATGGAGGTGGAAATCTTACCTTTATATAAAGATTTGATGTGATCACGGATCCTGACACAGAACTGGCGTTTAGTTTTGCCAACATAGTAGCTGCCACATATACAAGTAGCAAGATAGACTATGCCGGTAGTTTGGCATGTGACTTTGTGTTTGATTTTGTGTCTTTGGCCATTTGGGAGCGGTTTTTCGCGTACATCATAAATGAACTCACATATGTCACAGTGGCCACATGGGAATGTGCCAACCACTGTTGAGGAAAACTCTGGTTTGGGTGCATGGTGGCTCACTATGACTTTATCCCGTAACGAAGGGGAACAACGGTAAGTAATTTGAGGTTGGGGTTGGATATATTTTTTTATGGTGTTATCTGCTGTAAGAAGGGGCCAGTATTTATTGAGAATATTCCTTACCTCATTATGATGTTGGGAAAATTGGGTAATAAGTCGGACCGGCTGAGAAACGTCCTTCTTTTTGATGGAATACAACAGTTTTTTCCGATCTAATTTTTTTACTTTGTTGAAAGCCTGTTTCAACAATTTTTGGCTGTACCCTCTTCTTTTTAATCTTTCGTAAAGGTCATGTGCGGCCACCAAGAAGTCCTTCTCGTCCGTACAGTTGCGTTTAATCCGTAAATATTGGGAATATAGGGAATACTATTTAGCAATGGTTTAGGATGAGCGCTGTTAGCGTGCAAAATAGTATTCCCTGACGTTTCCTTATGGTACAGGGATGAGGAAATGTTTCCATTGGAGTCCACTCGTGTTTCCAGATCAAGGAAAGTAATCCTTCTCTGGCTACACTCCATTGTGAACTTGAGATTATATGAATTGACCGCCAATATATCTATAAATTTCGTGAGATGTTCTCGAGTACCAGACCAAAAAAAGATGATATCATCAATATACCTGTGCCACGAACTCACGTGGCACAGGAAATCAGCAAGATCATGATTAGAAAACAGGTCTTTTTCCCACCCCCCCAGGTACAAGTTGGCGTAGGATGGCGCACATTTCGTGCCCATGGCCACGCCTTGCACCTGGAGGAAGTGGGAAGTGCCAAATAAAAAATGATTCCGTGTTAAGATAAAGCGTAAAAGATCGACCACAAAATCACTGTATCCCTTAAATTTAGGGCCTCTATCCTCCAACAGTTTGGAAATGACTTTGATGCCAGTACTATGCGGTATTGTGTTATAAAGACTTTCTACGTCCAATGCGACCAGCCATGTATCATGTGGAACTTGCAAGTCCTCCAGAATATGGAGGAGGTGTACCGTATCCTGAACATAAGAGGGAAGAGCATGTACATGTGGATTTAGGTACTTGTCCACAAGGGCACTAGCATTTTCTGTCAAACTTGAGCACCCTGACACGATAGGACGTCCAGGGGGATTTTTTAGCGACTTATGCAGTTTGGGCAGGGCGTAGAACGTAGGTACTCTTGGATTTTGGACATTTAGAAATTTCCAGGTGTTAATGTCTATGGTTCCCTTTTGATAGGCAGAGAAAATGAGCTCATAGTACTCACAAGTGAAGTTTTCAACAAGTGTACGTGAAATAGGTCTATACCAATCATGGTTGTCAAGGATGTTGCGGCACATAGTCTCATATGCCGCAACATCCATGACAACCACATTGATGTTTGCTTAGGGGGAAGGAGGAAAGATTTACCACATCCAGATCCGAAATACGTTGTGAATTAGAAACGGTGGGTGCTACATTGTTGGACTCTGTGTTGAGTCCAAGGCTTGGGATAAAAAAATAGGAGCCAACTTAGGATCAATTGCCTGAGAGGCACAAGACGGAATTCCCAAAAAAAGAAAGAGCGAATTACCTACTTCCTCCACGGATTCTATCCGACGCACCTTTGGAACCACCAACACGGCCAAGCCCCTAGGGGCTCGCCCCAAAACTACAAGCACTTCTACTCCACTTGCACGAGCACTACCACGGCCACCCCCTACCTCTTCTCGCACTGCACAGTCGGCACTCCCCATAACCACTCCTGCAACACTTGCTCTTCCTGCCTCCATTGGAAGACGGGTAAGTGAGCCTACCTTAACCACCATGTTCCCTACAGCCTCTCAGGCAATTGATCCTAAGTTGGCTCCTATTTTTTTATCCCAAGCCTTGGACTCAACACAGAGTCCAACAATGTAGCACCCACCGTTTCTAATTCACAACGTATTTCGGATCTGGATGTGGTAAATCTTTCCTCCTTCCCCCTAAGCAAACATCAGATAAAAGTCCTACAATTAGGTCTCACGTTCTGTCCTTCAGCTGATTTTGATAAATTTCAATTTATCAAGGATATACAGTTGTTTGCAAGAAAGCTAATGTTCAAGGTTATTTTTGATAAATCTAGTACAAACCAGATGGCAGACCCAGTACCAGAAAATAGTGTCCCTACAGTAGCCGAAATTCAGGCTATTGAAGACTTACTAACTCTTCTTGAAGAAGGTGGCACAGAGGATGAATGTCTGTGGGAATTTGACAACCACGGAATTGTGGCCTCTGGAGTATCCTTTAAACCGAAATCTACAAGTTTTCCCAATCTTTATGCAAATCCCAACATCTGGGCGTTTGTGGAACAAATTAGTAAGACCATCAAAGAAACGGACCTTCCCACTTTACACTCCTCTAATTTATCTTGTGCCGAAAAACAGGCCCTTAAATCTCTTCAAAACCACAATGGGTTGGTTATAAAACCCGCCGACAAAGGCGGCAATGTGGTTGTCATGGATGTTGCGGCATATGAGACTATGTGCCGCAACATCCTTGACAACCATGATTGGTATAGACCTATTTCACGTACACTTGTTGAAAACTTCACTTGTGAGTACTATGAGCTCATTTTCTCTGCCTATCAAAAGGGAACCATAGACATTAACACCTGGAAATTTCTAAATGTCCAAAATCCAAGAGTACCTACGTTCTATGCCCTGCCCAAACTGCATAAGTCGCTAAAAAATCCCCCTGGACGTCCTATCATGTCAGGGTGCTCAAGTTTGACAGAAAATGCTAGTGCCCTTGTGGACAAGTACCTAAATCCACATGTACATGCTCTTCCCTCTTATGTTCAGGATACGGTACACCTCCTCCGTATTCTGGAGGACTTGCAAGTTCCACATGATACATGGCTGGTCGCATTGGACGTAGAAAGCCTTTATGACACAATACCGCATAGTACTGGCATCAAAATCATTTCCAAACTGTTGGAGGATAGAGGCCCTAAATTTAAGGCATACAGTGATTTTGTGGTCGATCTTTTACGCTTTATCTTAACACGGAATCATTTTTTATTTGGCACTTCCCACTTCCTCCAGGTGCAAGGCGTGGCTATGGGCACGAAATGTGCGCCATCCTACGCCAACTTGTACCTGGGGGGGTGGGAAAAAGACCTGTTTTCTAATCATGATCTTGCTGATTTCCTGTGCCACGTGAGTTCGTGGCACAGGTATATTGATGATATCATCTTTTTTTGGTCTGGTACTCGAGAACATCTCACAAGATTTATAGATATATTGGCGGTCAATTCATATAATCTCAAGTTCACAATGGAGTGTAGCCAGAGAAGGATTACTTTCCTTGATCTGGAAATACGAGTGGACTCCAATGGAAACATTTCCTCATCCCTGTACCGTAAGGAAACGTCAGGGAATACTATTTTGCACGCTAATAGTGCTCATCCTAAACCATTGCTAAATAGTATTCCCTATAGTCAATATTTACGGATTAAACGCAACTGTACGGACGAGAAGGACTACTTGGTGGCCGCACATGACCTTTACGAAAGATTAAAAAGAAGAGGGTACAGCCAAAAATTGTTGAAACAGGTTTTCAACAAAGTAAAAAAATTAGATCGGAAAAAACTGTTGTATTCCATCAAAAAGAAGGACGCTTCTCAGCCGGTCCGACTTATTACCCAATTTTCCCAACATCATAATGAGGTAAGGAATATTCTCAATAAATACTGGCCCCTTCTTACAGCAGATAACACCATAAAAAAATATATCCAACCCCAACCTCAAATTACTTACCGTTGTTCCCCTTCGTTACGGGATAAAGTCATAGTGAGCCACCATGCACCCAAACCAGAGTTTTCCTCAACAGTGGTTGGCACATTCCCATGTGGCCACTGTGACATATGTGAGTTCATCTATGATGTACGCGAAAAACCGCTCCCAAATGGCCAAAGACACAAAATCAAACACAAAGTCACATGCCAAACTACCGGCATAGTCTATCTTGCTACCTGTATATGTGGCAGCTACTATGTCGGCAAAACTAAACGCCAGTTCTGTGTCAGGATCCGTGATCACATCAAACCTTTATATAAAGGTAAGATTTCCAGCTCCATCAATTGACATATAGCAGTACACCATGACTCTAATCCCCATGTTGTGGGATTTACAGCATTGGAACATATCCCTATACATGTTAGGGGTGGAGATATTGACCAAAAACTACTCCAACTAGAAACCAAGTGGATACATACCTTGGAGGCCACTAGACATCCAGGGCTTAATGAAGGCATCAGTTTCAAGCCGTTTTTATAGGTTGGCTGTTCTTCTCCCCCTGTTTCTCTCCCCTTTTTTCCCTTCCCCACCCCTCCTTTACCCCCCCCCCCTTTTTCTCCTGGGGATTGATACAGCCTACCTCATCAATTATGATTATTTTTCTATTTATCTCTACAATTTCCTTTAGTATTTTATACATTCCTCCCTAAAAATTTTCTTTCCCACTTTAGAGATTGGTCCTGATGGATCAAGTTATGGCGCCTTCCCCCCCCCCCCTCAATTTATCAATTGAACGGAAATAGATAGACTTATTAAGCACTTATGATGTTCTTAGGGTTTCATATGTGTATATATCATTTCATTTTGTCATGCTTATAACTGTTTTTGCGCTGATGAATATACTGTGTTATTGACGTGTGTTTCAATTTGCGAGCTGTCGGGGTGACCCGTGTGGGCACATGCCAGGGACTATGCTCTCCCAATTTTTCTTCCTTCTGTCCAACTTTTTTCCATGCCTTGTGTGCAGGTGCCCCTTTCATTTTTGAGCCCATTCATCCCTGGTTTATTTCCCACCCATCCCCGCCTCCCATTGTGTCTCAGTCACACCTTGCACCCTCGGTTGCCCCCCCCCTTCTAGACTGTCACCCGTTGCGGCCAACTGTCCACGGGTCCCTGTATTCCAGGGTTGTGTTTTGTTGCCGTCTCTGGTGTTATCAGCCCCTTTACATAGAAACACTCCAGCTGTATTTACACCCAAGGGCATTGGTTCATCCTTTGCCCGCCCCTGCCACTGCGCATTGGACCAACCTCCATCTCCCAGGTATCGCGCCGCCAATGGCAGCGCTTGTATACCGCGCAGTGTCTGTGATGTATTTACACATCACCATGGACACCACCGCTAATCCTCCTGGACCTTGTAGGACCGGATGGAGTTGCGGGCGGCGCACGCGCAGTGGCCTTTTTTGTCCGCTCACACGCGCGGTGACGTCAGACGCCGCTCGTGTGAGGGGGACATAAGAGCGCCGGCTTCCCAGGCCACTAGACACGCCAGGGAATCACAGGACACGGTCATACTAACTGCAACACGATCGGGTAAGCACTTCTTTGCCCTAATGGCTGTTTCCCTTCACTCTCCTATGGATCTTATTTATATCAAGCTGACAGTATATTTTCTGTCTCTTAGCTTGTTCCAATTGGTGCTTCCATCGGCTGTAGGTCTCTCTTTTCAGCCACAGTTTTCCACCTTCGATTATACTACTGGTGAGTGTAAATCCGTTTATACTTAGATTCTGTCCTTGGTTACAGCTGAATCGCATTTAGCGTTTTCAGACCTGCGTTTTTGGATAGTATTACCTGGCATATAAATGTCTTCCCCCCCCTTCCCTTCTTTTTTATATCATTTTTATATCATTTTCCAGTGACACTTTCTACACCTTTCATCCTATGATGAATCACTCCTAATAATGGCTGTTCTCCGGTGTCCTGTCTCCCAATTTGAAAAGCTTACTTGTAAGTAGGGATGAGCCGAACACCCCCCTGTTCGGTTCGCACCAGAACATGCGAACAGGAAAAAAGTTCGTTCGAACATGCGAACACCGTTAAAGTCTATGGGACACGAACATGAATAATCAAAAGTGCTAATTTTAAAGGCTTATATGAAAGTTATTGTCATAAAAAGTGTTTGGGGACCTGGGTCCTGCCCCAGGGGACATGGATCAATGCAAAAAAAAGTTTTAAAAACGGCAGTTTTTTCAGGAGCAGTGATTTTAATAATGCTTAAAGTCAAACAATAAAAGTGTAATATACCTTTAAATTTCGTACCTGGGGGGTGTCTATAGTATGCCTGTAAAGGGGCGCATGTTTCCTGTGTTTAGAACAGTCTGACAGCAAAATGACATTTTGAAGGAAAAAACTCATTTAAAACTACCCGCGGCTATTGCATTGCCGACAATACACATAGAAGTTCATTGATAAAAACGGCATGGGAATTCCCCAAAGGGGAACCCCGAACCAAAATTTAAAAAAAAAATGACGTGGGAGTCCTCCTTAATTCAATACCAGGCCCTTCAGGTCTGGTATGGATTTTAAGGGGAACCCCGCGCCAAAAAAAAAAAAAAAAACGGCGTGGGGTCCCCCCAAAATTCCATACCAGACCCTTATCCGAGCACACAACCTGGCAGGCCGCAGGAAAAGAGGGGGGGACGAGAGTGCGGCCCCCCCTCCCTCCTGAACCGTACCAGGCCACATGCCCTCAACATTGGGAGGGTGCTTTGGGGTAGCCCCCCAAAACACCTTGTCCCCATGTTGATGAGGACAAGGGCCTCATCCCCACAACCCTGGCCGGTGGTTGTGGGGGTCTGCGGGCGGGGGGCTTATCGGAATCTGGAAGCCCCCTTTAACAAGGTGACCCCCAGATCCCGGCCCCCCCCTGTGTGAAATGGTAAGGGGGTACATAAGTACCCCTACCATTTCACGAAGAAAGTGTCAAAAATGTTAAAAATGACAAGAGACAGTTTTTGACAATTCCTTTATTTAAATGCTTCTTCTTTCTTCTATCTTCCTTCATCTTCTGGTTCTTCTGGTTCTTCTGGCTCTTCTGGTTCTTCCTCCGGCGTTCTCGTCCAGCATCTCCTCCGCGGCGTCTTCTATCTTCTTCTCCTCGGGCCGCTCCGCACCCATGGCATGGGGGGGAGGCTCCCGCTCTTCTCTTCTTCTTTTCTTCTTTTCTTCTTTTCTTCTCTTCTTCTCTTCTTCTCCGGGCCGCTCCGCAATCCATGCTGGCATGGAGGGAGGCTCCCGCTGTGTGACGGCGCTCCTCGTCTGACAGTTCTTAAATAACGGGGGGGGCGGGGCCACCCGGTGACCCCGCCCCCCTCTGACGCACGGTGACTTGACGGGACTTCCCTGTGGCATTCCCCGTGACGTCACAGGGAAGTCCCGTCAAGTCACCGTGCGTCAGAGGGGGGCGGGGTCACCGGGTGGCCCCGCCCCCCCCGTTATTTAAGAACTGTCAGACGAGGAGCGCCGTCACACAGCGGGAGCCTCCCTCCATGCCAGCATGGATTGCGGAGCGGCCCGGAGAAGAAGAGAAGAAAAGAAGAAGAGAAGAAGAGAAGAAGAGAAGAGCGGGAGCCTCCCCCCCATGCCATGGGTGCGGAGCGGCCCGAGGAGAAGAAGATAGAAGACGCCGCGGAGGAGATGCTGGACGAGAACGCCGGAGGAAGAACCAGAAGAACCAGAAGATGAAGGAAGATAGAAGAAAGAAGAAGCATTTAAATAAAGGAATTGTCAAAAACTGTCTCTTGTCATTTTTAACATTTTTGACACTTTTTTCGTGAAATGGTAGGGGTACTTATGTACCCCCTTACCATTTCACACAGGGGGGGGCCGGGATCTGGGGGTCACCTTGTTAAAGGGGGCTTCCAGATTCCGATAAGCCCCCCGCCCGCAGACCCCCACAACCACCGGCCAGGGTTGTGGGGATGAGGCCCTTGTCCTCATCAACATGGGGACAAGGTGTTTTGGGGGGCTACCCCAAAGCACCCTCCCAATGTTGAGGGCATGTGGCCTGGTACGGTTCAGGAGGGAGGGGGGGCCGCACTCTCGTCCCCCCCTCTTTTCCTGCGGCCTGCCAGGTTGCGTGCTCGGATAAGGGTCTGGTATGGATTTTTGGGGGGACCCCACGCCGTTTTTTTTTTTTTTTTTGGCGCGGGGTTCCCCTTAAAATCCATACCAGACCTGAAGGGTCTGGTAAGGAATTTAGGGGGAACCCCACGTCATTTTTTTTTTAAAATTTTGGCCGGGGTTCCCCTTAATATCCATACCAGACCTGAAGGGCCTGGTATGGAATTTAGGGGGACCCCCACGTCATTTTTTTTTTTTTAATTTTGGTTCGGGGTTCCCCTTTGGGGAATTCCCATGCCGTTTTTATCAATGAACTTCTATGTGTATTGTCGGCAATGCAATAGCCGCGGGTAGTTTTAAATGAGTTTTTTCCTTCAAAATGTCATTTTGCTGTCAGACTGTTCTAAACACAGGAAACATGCGCCCCTTTACAGGCACACTATAGACACCCCCCAGGTACGAAATTTAAAGGGATATTACACTTTTATTGATTGACTTTAAGCATTATTAAAATCACTGCTCCTAAAAAAACGGCCGTTTTTAAAACTTTTTTTTGCATTGATCCATGTCCCCTGGGGCAGGACCCAGGTCCCCAAACACTTTTTATGACAATAACTTGCATATTAGCCTTTAAAATTAGCACTTTTGATTTCTCCCATAGACTTTTAAAGGGTGTTCCGCGGCATTCGAATTTGCCGCGAACACCCCAAATTGTTCGCTGTTCGGTGAACTTGCGAACAGCCAATGTTCGAGTCGAACATGAGTTCGACTCGAACTCGAAGCTCATCCCTACTTGTAAGTAAAAAATTAGAGACTATGTTAGTCCAATATTAAATTTCTCATTTTATTGATGTGTGGTCATTGGGTCCTGTTATGTGTACATAATTTGTTTGTTTGTATATACATTTCTTTAGGCATACTCTCTGTCAGGTCCCTCTTATTGTCCCCTGCAGCTATTTACTGTGATCTCTGTTTTTGAGGCCTTGCTCCGGAGGCGTGTAGCATCCATCCTTGGTGAATTGCAGGTATCATACCATCCTTGGATAGCTTGGTTGGGGCATTTTTTGGCACCTTGTGGTGTGGGTGGGCTCCTTGGGGCCACTTTGGGCGGTGGGGGGCGGTCTGCCCGGACAGCTCGCAAACATATATATATATATATATATATATATATATATATATATATATATATATATATATATATATATATATATACAATTTTCTGTACGTTAGTATATCAATTGTTCTAAAAACAGTCATTGATTGTTATATTTCTCTTCATAGAAAGCTCTGTAGCGCTTTAGGTATCAAACAACTGTCCTTGAAGAAGCCAATACTGGCGAAACATGTCGGGCATCTGAATACCTACTCACTGAACTGGCCGCCACAATCATCAGGCCAAGTCATGTGAAATATTTTTGCTTCAGAATTGATTTTAGAATTTCCCGCACACCTTGTTTTTGTGATTTCCATGTCTAATTTTAATGATTTTTGTTAAATAAATACAATTTTTTATTCTCAAGCTTTGTATTCTGTTTCTCTTGGCACCGCCATAATCCCTATACTTCTTCCCCCTCTAATTTGATTTTCAAACTATCGGGATGAGGTGTCGTATTACATCAAGGGTTGCTCAGCCAGACTTTAAATAGTGTATGGTAGCGTTCAAAACATTCACCAATGCAAAGACCAGGATTGTCAGGACAGGAGGGACAATAATAGTGGGTGTCATGCCTATATCCACGCTTGCTGCAGACATGACATCTTTTTTGGGGGGATTCGTTGGGTAGGGGTACTCGGGAGGACATAAAGAAAATGCCTCTCATGCAGCTGACTGCATTTGGTTGGGGATGTGAATGGGGGAAGTACGGGTGCTGCAGAAATGGTGGGTTCCCAATTAGGATTGGCGAATGCAGCAGGAAGGGCATTATGGGCACGACGGGCCTGTGTTTGTCTTCTTCTTGGTGGCAGCGGGACACTACTTGTGCTTGCCACCTCACCAGCTTGAACTGCACTTATGGGACTTGCCATGTCACCAAGTGTTACTGCAGTGCTGGTTTGACTATGACCAGGGTGTACTAGGCTGCTGGTGCTTGCCAGTTCCCCCAAACGCTACCAAAAAAAACTGTTAGCGATCGCAGGGATCAGGCCTGGGTGGAGGGGCAAAACGCAGGTGTTAGCAGGTATCTGGGCTGATCCCGCTAACACTGCGTTTTTGGGAACCCTAAACTGCTGGGGACGCTAGTATAGATCTGATCGGACCAGATATTGATCCGTTCAGATACTATACCACTAAGGGAGGTATATGCTGCGTGCGTGGGTGTTAGCGGTACTGGCGCTAACCTGACACTGCCTGGGGCAACGCAGACCCTGTCTGACCCTAAAACCTAACTTATATCAGGGGGCTAAACCTTTATTAGGTAATAAACGGCGGGTGCCCTGACACTATAAAAAATAAACTAACTAATCAGCATCACCCGTAACAGTTATACGGTGATCACTGGTGAAAGGGTTAACTAGGGGCAATCAAGGGGTTAAAACCTTTATTAGGTAGTATATGGGGGTCCCTGACGCTATAAAATGCTTACGGCGAACCTATATATTAACCTCCCTAACTAGCGTCACCAGTGACACTAATACAGTGATCAGAAAAATGATTGCTTAGTGACACTGGTGACGGGGGGTTATCAAAGGGTTAAAACTTTATTAGGGGGGTTAGGGGGGTACCCTAGACCTAAAGGGGGCTAACACTAACTGCCCTACCACACTTACTGTCACAAACTGACAGCAATGCAGTAAAAAAAAAACTGCTTGGTGTCACTGTGACGGAGGAGGATGATTGGGGGGTGATCAGGGGGTGATGGGGGATGAAAAGTATGTCTGGCATGTTCTACTGTGTGTGTTGTGTTGTGCAACTCACTCAGATGTCTTCTCTCCTCGGTGCCGGAACGGAAAATACAGAGCCGAGGAGAGATGACATCACTTCCTCTGCCGCTGTTTACTATACAGCAGCAGAGGAAGGATTTCATTGGCTGGGAGCGATCGCGAGGGGGGGGCCACGAATGGATGGCATCCCCCTCACCTCTGATCGCTCCCGGACAGAAGCCGACTGCCTCGGGCACCGGGCGCCCGCGGGAGGCAGATCACGTACCAGGTACGTGATTTTGCCTGCCCGTGCCATTCTGCCGCAGTATATCTGCGTGAGGCGGTCTGCAAGTGGTTAAGGTGGGATATGATCAACATGTATGCAGGGTCTTTAAGGCAGAGCAAAAGGGCATCATTGTTGTGGGGCCCAAAGCAGCTGCCTCATACTTGCCAACTATCCCCTTTTAAATTCCCTTGTTCCTTAAAGTTTTAGTACCGTGCTGTGTCCCGATATTTCAGTGTGAAGTTCTGTTGCTAATGCTGCCCAGCTCTGCCCTATTTCCATGTATAGGTGACTCACCTACAGACCCTGTGCTTACATGTAAATAACCTGCATTGATATGCAAATAGCAAAGGCAATAATATGTAAATAGCCGCAGACCAACGGCATTGATATGTAAATAGAGACAGCATTCATATGTATATCATGCCCCCTGGAGTTATATCCACCATCACTTCTGCTGAATGCTGCCCACTGGGGAGGTAAAGTGAGCATGCTTGAAAGTCTTGCCTACAACTGTGGTCATTAAGCCTAATATCAGCCTGTTCTGTAAAATTAAGCAAGGTGGGAACCTGTTTCAAAATAACATGGTGCCACAGCACCCTGAATTTTGGTGTATGCGAATTTGTACTTCTCAGCAGATGCGTGAGGGTATCATTAACAATTAATGGCACTGCTGTGTATCTGCTAAAGGCCAGCATCTTTCTGCGGTGTCGGGAAAGCAATTTTGCATGCATTCCCAACACACACAAATGTGAACGCAGTCTAAATGTCTCACTTACATTGGTGGTCAGTGTAAATCTTCTCATTACATTGGGGCTTGGTGTATAATCCTCTCATTCACACTAGTGGCCAGTGTGAAGGTCCCCCTTAGAGTGTAAATCCCTCCTTACATTGGTGGTTACTGTGAATGCTCCTATTACATTAGTGTTCAGTGTAAATCCCCCCCGTACATTGGTGGCCAGTGTAGAAACTCCTTATATTGGTAATCGGTAAACAAATCAAAATCCACACTTTCATTTGTGGTCAATTTTGAATCCTCCCTTACATTGGTGGTCCATGTAGATGCCACCTATAAAATCGTGGTGAGTAGGGATGAGCCGAACACCCCCCGGTTCGGTTCGCACCAGAACCCGCGAACGGACCGAAAGTTCGCACGAACGTTAGAACCCCATTGACGTCTATGGGACTCGAACGTTCGAAATCAAAAGTGCTCATTTTAAAGGCTAATTTGCATGGTATTGTCCTAAAAAGGGTTTGGGGACCCGGGTCCTACCCCAGGGGACATGTATCAATGCAAAAAAAACTTTTAAAAACGGCCGTTTTTTCGGGAGCAGTGATTTTAATGATGCTTAAAGTAAAAAAAAAAAGTGAAATATTCCTTTAAATATCGTACCTGGGGGGTGTCTATAGTATGCCTGTAAAGTGACGCGTGTTTCCCACGTTTAGAACAGTCCCTGCACCAAATGTCATTTTTAAAGGAAAAAATCTCATTTAAAACTGCTTGCGGGTTTAATGTCATGTCGGGTCATGGCAATATGGATGAAAATCAGTGAGACAAACGGCATGGGTACCCCCCAGTCCATTACCAGGCCCTTTGGGTCTTGTATGGATATTAAGGGGAACCCCGCACCCAAATTAAAATAAGGAAAGGTGTGGGGCCACCAGGCCCTATATACTCTGAACAGCAGTATACAGGCGGTGCAAACAAGACAGGGACTGTAGGTTTGTTGTTAAGTAGAATCTGTTTGTAATTTTGAACATTTTTAACGTGTTTAGCTCCAGCCAAAAAATCTTTTCTAAGCTTTTTGGAAAACATAGGGAAGGGTTATCACCCCTGTGACATTTGTTTTGCTGTCTTTCCTCCTCTTCAGAAGATTTCACCTCACTTTTTTGTCCCAATGAAAAATGTTTTTTGAAAATTTGGGTTTTTTTGTGGAACAAGGATTGGAAAGCATCAGTGGAAAGGAGAAATTGTTTTCCCATATTAACTCTTACAGGAGAGAATTTCCCTTCCTAGGGGTAGATTTCATCTCACTTCCTGTTGTCTCCTTCCGTTTGCAAGTAGGAGTCGTTTGTAAGTTAGATGTTTGAAAGTAGGGTCCTGCCCTATATACTCAGCAGAAATTTGGGCCTTAGGTGTTGCTGTGGCCACAACACTGTAAGCCCTCACAGGGCCCTGCTGTGAAATATTAGATCAAGAATTGTAATTACATGCCCCTGTTGAACAGGAGCTGAAAAATTAGGCCTTAGGCACTGGTGCTGGTGCCACAACACTGCAACCCCTCACAGACACTCTAGTTGGAACGCAGGAACGAGCCCTGCTGCAAAGTATTGCTTCAAAAATTGTAATTACACGCCCCTGTTAGACAGGGGCAGAAAAATTGGGCCTTAGGCACTGGTGCTGGTGCCACAACACTGCAACCCCTCACAGACACTCTAGTTGGAACGCAGGAACGAGCCCTGCTGCAAAGTATTGCATCAAAAATTGTAATTACACGCCCCTGTTAGACAGGGGCAGAAAAATTGGGCCTTAGGCACTGGTGCTGGTGCCACAACACTGCAACCCCTCACAGACACTCTAGTTGGAATGCAGGAACCAGCCCTGCTGCAAAGTATTACATCAAAAATTGTAATTACACGCCCCTGTTAAACAGGGGCTGAAAAATTGTGCCTTAGGCACTGGTGGTGGCGCCCAGAACCAAAAATGTTCTTACAAGCTATCAGCGTGATGATTGAGGAGGAAGAGGATAATTACTCAGGGATAGTCACTCAGCATCAGCATAGGCAGTCTTTGAAGGGATCTGACATTTCAAAAAAAATTATTCGGTTACATCAGCATCAGGTGCTTGGTAGCTGGTGGTGATCCAAGACTCATTCATTTTTATGAAGGTCAGCCGATCGACCGAGTCGGTGGACAGACGCACCCTGTGATCGGTTACCACGCCTCCAGCAGCACTGAATGTGCGTTCCGAAAGAACGCTGGATGCAGGACAGGCCAGTAGCTCAATTGCATACTGTGCAAGCTCTGGCCAGTGATCCATCCTCAAGACCCAGTAACCCAGAGGATTTTCGGTGGGAAAGGTGTCCAAGTCTGATCTTGCCCCTAGGTATTCCTGCACCATGTAAAACAGATGCTGGCGATGGTTGCTGGAACCGATCATACCTTGGGGCTGCGGACCAAAAAATTGTCTGAACGCATCGGTCAGACGGCCACCTTCTCCACCGCTCCTTCTTTGACTGACCGAAGCCTCAGCAACACGTTGTCCAGAAACAGGAGTTTGTAACCTCCCAGTCTCTGGGAACGCGTTGCACAGACCTTTCTGCAAGGCCTCCCGAAGATGTTTCATCCTCTGCTCCCTCTGCGATGGCAAGATAAGGTCCGCAACCTTACCCTTGTAACGTGGATCAAGGAGGGTTGCCAGCCAGTATTGGTCCTTCTCCTTGATACCACGAATACGAGGATCCTTACGCAGGCTTTGCAGGATCAGGGAGGCCATGCAGCGTAGGTTTGCTGAGGCATTCGGTCCGGAGTCCTCTGGGTCACTAAGGACAACAACGTCCGCAGCCACCTCCTCCCAGCCACGTACAAGTCCATGTGTTCCTTGGGACTGATCCCTTAAAGACTGCTGCTGATGCTGAGTGCCAGGCTCCACCTCCATACTGACACAATCTTCCTCCTCCTCCTCCTCCTCCTCGTCCTCTTCCTGTGTGATCGGCGGGCACGCAGGAACACTGTCTGGATAAAGGGGGCCTTGAGAGCTAAGGAAGTCCTCCTCTTCCTGCCTCTGTTCTGCCTCAAGTGCCCTGTCCATTATTCTACGCAGCGTGTGCTCCAACAGGTGGACAAGGGGGACAGTGTCACTGATGCATGCACTGTCAGTGCTCACCATCCTCGTGGCCTCCTCGAATGGTGACAGGACAGTGCATGCATCCCTGATCATGGCCTACTGGCGTGGGGAAAAAAAAACAAGCTCCCCTGACCCTGTCCTGGTGCCATAGTCGCACAGGTACTCATTGATGGCCCTCTGCTGCGTGTGCAGCTGCAGCATGGCTGCAGCATGGCCAACGTTGAGTTCCACCTGGTGGGCATGTCACAGATTAGGCGGTTCCTTTTGGAGGTTCCTTTTGGAGGTCCGTCAGCCGAGCACTGGCATTATATGACCGGCGGAAATGCACACAGACTTTCCTGGCCTGCCTCAGGACATCCTGTAAGCCCGGGTACCTGCCCAAGAACCGCTGCACCACCAAGTTAAGGACGTGAGCCAAACAGGGCACATGGGTCATTTGTCCCTGTCGGGGGGCAGAGAGGAGGTTGGTGCCATTGTCGCAAACCACCATTCCTGCCTTAAGTTGGCGTGGCGTCAACCACCTCTGAACCTGCCCCTGCAGAGCTGACAGAACCTCTGCCCCAGTGTGGCTCCTGTCCCCCAAGCACACCAGCTCAAGCACCGCATGGCATCTTTTGGCCTGCGTACTTGCGTAGCCCCTTGAACGCCTACGGAGCACCGCTGGTTCCGAGGAAGAGGCCATGGAGGAAGAAGAAGAGGAGGGGGTGGAGGAGAGAGGTGTGTCACAATCAGGATTTTGGAGGCGTGGTGGCGGAACAACCTCCAACACTACTGCACCTTGTCCTGCATCCTTCCCAGCTGCCAGCAGAGTCACCCAATGCGCCGTGAAACTTAGGTAACGTCCCTGTCCATGCCTGCTGGACCATGAGTCAGCGGTAATATGCACCTTACCGCTGACCGCCCTGTCCAGCGAGGCATGGACATTGCCTTCCACATGCCGGTAGAAAGCCGGAATCGCCTTCCGTGAGAAAAAGTGGCGTTTGGGTACCTGCCACTGAGGAACCGCACATTCCACAAACTCACGGAAGGGGGCAGAGTCTACCAACTGAAAAGGCAACAGTTGAAGTGCTAGCAATTTTGCCAAGCTAGCATTCAACCGCTGGGCATGTGGATGGCTGGGAGCAAACTTCTTTCGGCGGTGCAGCAGCTGGGGCAGGGAAATTTGCCTGGTACAATCTGACGTCGGTGTACCAAAAGCAGATTGCCCACAAGTACTTGGCTGTGACACACCTAATTCTACACCTTCATTCCTCTCACTGCAGGTCTCAGAGAGGACTGAAGGTCTAGTGGGGTTGGAAATCTCAGCTGATGAGGAGCAAGGAGAGATCCTCTTTGTTCTTTGGTGTGGGTCTTTTAGATACGCTTGCCAACGAACTGCATGGCAGGTCAACATATGTCTGGTCAAGCATGTGGTACCCAAGCGGGAGATGTTTTGGCCACGCGAGATACGCTTGAGACATATGTTGCAAATAGCAGCGGTGCGATCTGATGCACTCGTCTCAAAAAAGGCCCACACCAAAGAACTTTTTGAATAACGCGCAGAGACTGCAGCGCCCTGCACATGTGGAGCTTTGGGGTGTGATGCAGTCAATGTGCTGCCCTTAGGCTGGCCCCTGGAGGGCATCCTGCCTCGTTGGTGATGTGCCGCCGCCTCCTCCTCCTCCTCCTCCTCCTCTCTCCTATCAGGCACCCACGTTGAGTCAGTGACCTCATCATCCCCTCCCTCCTCATCACTGGAGCAAACCTGGCAGTATGCTGCAGCAGGGGGAGCATGACTGCCAGATTGCTGTCCTTCTTGGGCACCCCCTCTGTCCGTGCTCATGTTACTGCCTTCATCGAGCTCAGTATCGTCATCAGAGCCTTCCAAACGCTGGGCATCCTCCTGGAGCATGTACCCAACACTGTGGTCAAACAGTTCGAGGGAATCCTCATGAGGACATGGTGGAGCTAGGGAAGGAGTCACTGATGACATTGAGCTGAGGGAAGAGGCCGCTGCTTTGCCAGACAAAGCACCCTGGGCATGGGTGAGAGAGGATGAGGAGGATGAGGACGGCTTGGTCATCCACTCGACCAAGTCTTCCGCATGTTGCGGCTCAACACGGCCAGCTGCCGAAAAAAAGGCCAAGCGTGTCCCATGGCCACGTGCTGATGAGGATGCACCGTCTCCACGACCAGCACTAGACACAGAGCCTGCTTGCCCTCTCTTATTGGCTTGTGACTGTCTGCCTCTCCTTCTTGGCCTTCCAGACATACTAATGGCCTGTAGCTGCACTAAGCTGGGATAGAACACCTGTAATTTTCTTCAGGTAGCTTTATATACTGTAACCAGACAAGCCTGCCTGTCAGTAGGAAGATAACAGGAACGGATCTAGCTGAACACTGTGAGCAGGACGCACTGTACTAAATGTAAATAGTCTAGCTGCCTGACCGTGGTACTAATAGGATCAAATAGAACACCTGTAATTTTCTTCAGGTAGCTTTATATACTGTAACCAGACAAGCCTGCCTGTCAGTAGGAAGATAACAGGAACGGATCTAGCTGTACATTGTGAGCAGGACGCACTGTACTAAATGTAAATAGTCTAGCTGCCTGACCGTGGTACTAATAGGATCAAATAGAACACCTGTAATTTTCTTCAGGTAGCTTTATATACTGTAACCAGACAAGCCTGCCTGTCAGTAGGAAGATAACAGGAACGGATCTAGCTGAACACTGTGAGCAGGACGCACTGCACTAAATGTAAATAGTCTAGAAGATAACAGGAACGGATCTAGCTGAACACTGTGAGCAGGACGCACTGCACTAAATGTAAATAGTCTAGAAGATAACAGGAACGGATCTAGCTGAACACTGTGAGCAGGACGCACTGCACTAAATGTAAATAGCAGGAACGGATCTAGCTGAACACTGTGAGCAGGACGCACTGCACTAAATGTAAATAGTCTAGAAGATAACAGGAACGGATCTAGCTGAACACTGTGAGCAGGACGCACTGCACTAAATGTAAATAGCAGGAACGGCTCTAGCTGAACACTGTGAGCAGGACGCACTGCACTAAATGTAAATAGCAGGAACGGATCTAGCTGAACACTGTGAGCAGGACGCACTGCACTAAATGTAAATAACAGGAATGGATCTAGCTGAACACTGTGAGCAGGACGCACTGCACTAAATGTAAATAGTCTAGAAGATAACAGGAACGGATCTAGCTGAACACTGTGAGCAGGACGCACTGCACTAAATGTAAATAGCAGGAACGGATCTAGCTGAACACTGTGAGCAGGACGCACTGCACTAAATGTAAATAGCAGGAACGGATCTAGCTGAACACTGTGAGCAGGACGCACTGCACTAAATGTAAATAGCAGGAACGGATCTAGCTGAACACTGTGAGCAGGACGCACTGCACTAAATGTAAATAGCAGGAACGGATCTAGCTGAACACTGTGAGCAGGACGCACTGCACTAAATGTAAATAACAGGAACGGATCTAGCTGAACACTGTGAGCAGGACGCACTGCACTAAATGTAAATAGCAGGAACGGATCTAGCTGAACACTGTGAGCAGGACGCACTGCACTAAATGTAAATAGTCTAGAAGATAACAGGAACGGATCTAGCTGAACACTGTGAGCAGGACGCACTGCACTAAATGTAAATAGTCTAGAAGATAACAGGAACGGATCTAGCTGAACACTGTGAGCAGGACGCACTGCACTAAATGTAAATAGCAGGAACGGATCTAGCTGAACACTGTGAGCAGGACGCACTGCACTAAATGTAAATAGTCTAGAAGATAACAGGAACGGATCTAGCTGAACACTGTGAGCAGGACGCACTGCACTAAATGTAAATAGCAGGAACGGCTCTAGCTGAACACTGTGAGCAGGACGCACTGCACTAAATGTAAATAGCAGGAACGGATCTAGCTGAACACTGTGAGCAGGACGCACTGCACTAAATGTAAATAACAGGAACGGATCTAGCTGAACACTGTGAGCAGGACGCACTGCACTAAATGTAAATAGTCTAGAAGATAACAGGAACGGATCTAGCTGAACACTGTGAGCAGGACGCACTGCACTAAATGTAAATAGCAGGAACGGATCTAGCTGAACACTGTGAGCAGGACGCACTGCACTAAATGTAAATAGCAGGAACGGATCTAGCTGAACACTGTGAGCAGGACGCACTGCACTAAATGTAAATTGCAGGAACGGATCTAGCTGAACACTGTGAGCAGGACGCACTGCACTAAATGTAAATAGTCTAGAAGATAACAGGAACGGATCTAGCTGAACACTGTGAGCAGGACGCACTGCACTAAATGTAAATAGCAGGAACGGATCTAGCTGAACACTGTGAGCAGGACGCACTGCATTAAATGTAAATAGTCTAGATAGAAGATAACAGGAACGGATCTAGCTAAACTGAATACAGTGTATATATATATATATGCAACACCTGGGATGCATATATATACACAATACACTGTAAGTGCAGCTAACTGACTGACTGTTCTGCCTAATCTATCTAACTCAAATCAAATGACACTGTCTCTCTCTCTCTCTATCTCTCAGCACACCGGAACACACACTACACAGGGCCGCCGTGCAGGCGGCCTTATATAGTGTGGGGTGTGTACTAAATCCCCTGAGCCATAATTGGCCAAAGCCACCCTGGCTTTGGCCAATTACAGCTCTCTCTACTGACGGCGCTGTGATTGGCCAAGCATGCGGGTCATAGTGCATGCTTGGCCAATCATCAGCCAGCAATGCACTGCGATGCCGCAGTGAATTATGGGCCGTGACGCGCCACACGAATTTAGCGCGAACGGCCCATATCGTTCGCAATTCGGCGAACGGGCGAACAGCCGATGTTCGAGTCGAACATGGGTTCGACTCGAACACGAAGCTCATCCCTAGTGGTGAGTGTAAATCTCCCCTTACATTTGTGGCCAGTGTAGAAATCACCCTTTATTGGTTGTTGATGTAAAATCCCCCATTACCTTGGTTGTCAGTGTAAATTTTTCATTACATTGGTGATCAGTGTGCATTTCCCTTTACATTGGTGGTAAGTGCAGAGTTGCCCATACACTGGTGGTCAGTGTAAATCCCTCTTTACATTGGTGGTCAGTGTAAATCCTCCCTAACATTGGTGGTCAGTGTAGAAGTGTCACCTTACATTGGTGGTCAGTACAAATCTCCTCGACAATAGTTGTCAGTGTAAATTCCCCCTTATATGGAGGTCCTTGTGTATTCCCCCTTACACTGGTGGTTGGTGTAAATGCTCCTATTACACTGGTGTCAATGTAGAAATCCCTCTTTATATTGGTGGTGGTCAGTGCAAATTCCCCCTCACATTGTTGGTCAGTGTAAATCCCCCTGTGTGTGCAGGCAGTGAGGAGATGATGTTCTGTAACCTTTAGCAACCAATCAGTGAGCAGTAATGATGTGCACTAACCTCTTGCAGCCAATCAGCGGTAAGGATATGCAGTAACCTCTAGCAATCAATCAGTGAGCAGTAATAATGTGCAGTAACCTCTAGCAACCAATTAGTGAGTAGCAAGGATGTCCAGTAACCACTAGCAGCCAATCAGTGTGCAGTATTGATGTACATTATTCTCTAGCAACCAATGAACAAGCAGAAGTCATGTGCTGTAGCCTCTAGCAAATAATCAGTGAACCATAATGTGTGCTGAAACCTCTAGCAGCCAGTCATTGAGCGGTAATGACACACTGTAACCTCTGGCAACCAATCGCAATCACTGCCTGATCTGATGTATGTCTCGAGCATGTGGAGAACGAAATTGCATGGCAAAATGTTTGCCCAGAGTGCAATCAATATTAAAGACGGCCCTGCATGTATGTATACATAAGTGGTCCATATAGTGAACTTGGTGTTGAGTTATTCACTTTAAGGTCATCACAGAGGACAAGTGGGCACTCATGATTGCTAGAGGAAAAGAGATTTAATCTCCAGATTTAATCTCCAAAGGTTTCTTTGCAGTAAGAGCTGTGAAAATGTGGAATAGACTCCCTTAAGAGCTGGTTCTGGCCAGCTCAGTAGATTCCTTTGAAAAAGTTCTGGATTCTTTCCTGAGCCTGGGTTCACACTACAACGGGCTGCGGATCGCACAGGAGCGCTGTGCGTCCCTGTTCCCTGTTTCTGGGACGAATCAGGGCCGATTCTATGCTTGAATTCGGCCCTGAAACGGAGCCAAAGACGCGCAGCATTTTTGTGCAGTGCGCTCCGCAGCCGCCCCGGAGATATGTGAACCGGCTCCATAGGGAGCCAGTCACATTCTCCTGTTATGCGAATTAGATGTGCGGAAACGCACATCTAATTCGCATAGGTGTGAACCCAGGCGAAATGTACATAATATAACTGGATACTAACACTTATAGTTAAAGTTTATCCAGGGAATACCTGATTGCCTATTGGAGGATCAGGAAGGACATTTTTCCCCTGCTGGAGCAAATTGGATCATGCTTTGCTGTTTTTTTTTGCCCTCCTCTGGATCGACTGTGGGTATAAGATTGTGTATATAAGATTGTATGGTTTTTATTTTCCCTTTTATTGGTTAACTACTTGACCACTGGGCACTTAAACCCCCTTGCTAATCAGACCAATTTTCAGCTTTCGGTGCTCTCACATTTTGAATGACAATTACTCAGTCATGCAACACTTTACCCTTTTGAAATGTTTGTCCTTTTTTTTCACACAAATAGAGCTTTCTTTTGGTGGTATTTAATCACTGCTGTTTTTTTTTTAATTTTTTGCGCTATAAATCAAAAAAGACTGAAAATTCGGTAAAAAAAAAAAATTCTTTGTTTCTGTTAAAATTTATTGCAGAGTATTGGCGAGTATTGTCAGAGTATTGCCGAGTATTGCCGAGTATTGGAAGGGTATTGGCAGAGTATTGGCAGAGTATTGCATAGTATTGGCAGAGTATTACATAGTATTGCAGAGTATTGCATTGTATTGCAGAGTACTGTCATGACATGACGCCGGTTTGTTTACAAGTGACGGAGCGATCCCATGGTAAATGGCCGCTATCAGCGGCTATTTACTGTGATCCGTGATGCGCTGGGTCCCCCGGATCCAGCGATCACAGATGTTCCTGGGTGTGCTCCCCAGGGGGTGCGCGGGAGCGCAATTCTATGAGGACGTCCATGGACACCCACCCAGAATAAGCCGCCCGCGCTGTAGCCGTCTTTCGGCTATGGCCCGGTCAGCATCTGGTTAAACTACTGTAGATGGACTTGTGTCTTTTTTCAACCAGACTAACTACTGTATGTAAAAGATGAGTAGTGAAACAAACTACCACAGAAATGAATAAAATGTCACCTGTAGCATTTCAATAAAGTTCTTACAAAAAACTTAACCACTTAAAGACCAGCCTCGTTTTGGATTTTAGGTGTTTACATGTTTAAAACAGGTTTTTTTGCTAGAAAATTACTTAGAACCCCCAAACATTATATATTGTTTTTTTTCTAACACCCTAGAGAATAAAATGGCGGTCATTGCAATACTTTTTTTTGCACCGTATTTGCGCAGCGGTCTTATAAGCGCACTTTTTTTGGAAAAAATTCACTTTTTTGAATAAAAAAATAAGACAACAGTAAAGTTAGCCCAATTTTTTTTTATATTGTGAAAGATAATGTTACACCAAGTAAATTGATACCCAACATGTCACGCTTCAAAATTGCGCCCGCTCGTGGAATAGCGTCAAACTTTTACCCTTAAAAATCTCCATAGGCGACGTTTAAAAAAATTCTACAGGTTGCATGTTTTGTGTTACAGAGGAGGTCTAGGGCTAGAATTATTGCTCTTGCTCTACCGGTCGTGGCGATACCTCACATGTGTGGTTTGACCACCGTTTTCATATGCGGGCGCTACTCGCGTATGCGTTCGCTTCTGCGCACGAGCTCGTCGGGACAGGGCGCTTTAAAATTTTTTTTTTTTTTTTTATTATTTATTTTACTTTATTTTATTTATTTTTTCACTGTTTTAAAAAAAATAAAAATTTGGATCACTTTTATTCCTATTACAAGGAATGTAAACATCCCTTGTAATAGAAAAAAGCATGACAGGTCCTCTTAAATATGAGATCTGGGGTCATAAAGTCCTCAGATCTCATATTTAGACTAAAATGCAAAAAAAAAAAAAAAAAAAAAAAAAAAAAAGTCGTTTAAAAAAAATGACACAAAAAAAATTGTGCCTTTAAGAGAAGTAGGCGGAGCCGACGTAATGACGTCGCTCCGGCCGTCACATGGTATAGAGACGGGTGGGGGCCATCTTGGCCTCACTCGTCTCAATACCTCAGCGGTGACAGGTCCCGATCTCCTCCGCCGATACCGACGGCTCCGGTAAGCGGCGGAGGGCGCGGGAGAGCGGCGGGAGGGGGGGTGGCACCTCTCCCGCCGCCGATAACGGTGATCTCGCGGCGAACCCGCCGCAGAGACCACCATTATCGTGTACAGAAACGCCGGCCCTAAAGATGGATACCTCGGTTGTGGCAGCAGCTGCTGCCTTTACCGAGATATCCATCTTTAAAAAAATGACGTATATATACAGTGGCCGGTCGTGAAGTGGTTTTAAACAATGTGATGTGTAGTGCATATCATGCTGTCTAATCTCCATACCAGCGGCCATTTGTTCAGCGTGCCTGTTGGTGTCAACGAACCCTTACACACAACACAGAGCTCAGGCAAACCTCTCCCCCCACATCCCCCCGCCCCCAACCGCAAGCAAAATCTTCTCTTGCAAAATGTACTATATAAAAAAAGTCCAGATTAACTAGCTGCTTCTGGGTCATATTTGTATCGTTTTCTAAATAGTGCAGCGCTGTGTCTCATTAAATAATGTGCATACAAAATTTATATTAAACATTTCATGATCAAAAAAAATATTTTAAATTAAAAAAAATGTCAAAAAATTAGAAAAAAACGGTTAATATGTGTCAATGCTTCCAAAACAATCACCGCTGTGTGTGTTAGTCTTCAAATGGACCAATATCCAGTGCACACCTCCACCAGCTAAAGTGCCTGCTCACCTCAAAGATGAATGTAAAAGCATAGACTAATCACTCCTCGTGTCCACCACAATGGATCAACTTTCACTCTCCAATGGTAATCCTACAGTCTCCAGACTGCTCCTCTGTGTGGGTAATCAGCATTTGTACTGCTGTCAGACAAACCTTCCTACACTTTCTCATTAGTGCTCAATCACGCTATTACTTCTGTAGGTTATAGACATGACTAAAGGATTCGTCAACCTTGGGTCCTTACCATTAAAATTAAAGACACAGACCGCGTGACATGGGTTTTAAAAAGGCCACAGCAGCCCCATTTATTAACCAAATAATAAATAACATAACGTGAAAAACACGTAACACATACCCGTAAGAACAAAAATAATATCCAACAGCAAGAGGTCTTTGGGTGTATTAAAAAAGGCACACTTTATGACCTTAATGGTCTATATCCTCAGCTGAACCCCAACTGGCTTGAGGACGCTCGGACATCACACCAACTTCCATATTCCCTTCCCCCAGGGGACTTATCTCCTGGGAGAACCACCGCTAACCAAAGGAAAGCGCCATCCTTAGATGGGCCCCACTACTCCTGTGACCATGCAAAATTTTCACTGACCCCCCAAAGACCCCTTGAACCGCTGACTGCTGCGACAAAATTAAACAGTACACCTTAACATGAAATTATACCATAAACCATAAATATAGTTGTTTTTTTTTTTTTTTTTTTTTTTTATGTTTCCTTTTTTTTTTTTTTTTTTTTTTTTTTTACTTATGTGTTTTTGTTTTCCTTCTCTTTTTCCTTTTTTTTTGAAAAGCAAAGTGTGAAACAACAAAAAACATTTACCCCATCCCTAAACACCAACACTCCCCCAACCTGTCCAGCATGCTAACCCCTAACACCAGGGCGGGAGGGCGGGAAGATGTCTCCTCTCCAACTTCTCTGAGTGATGAAGAATCCACCCCCTACACCGGACCCCAAGCCTCTGGATCCTGCCCCATCTGATTTCTACCTCCAATCAGGTAAGAGATGACTTCATGCCCCCACCACTGACCTGACTGACCGTTACTTGACCCCTGTTCCTCCCATAGTCATGCAGCCCCTGCATCCATTCTCTCCTATGGGTCTCACTTGAAACAACAAACACAAATGCCATAGTGTACTCTGTGTTGCATGTTTATTAAAAGACCCCAAAACAAATCCACTTACAAGATAAAAACTTTAAAACAGCATGTCTCAAATCATCACTTCATTCACCGCAAAGCTACACTCACGATGCTTTACAGATTTGGCTCCTCCCCTCTAAATATTTGTTGTATCATTCTCTAGATTTATGGAACACAGTTTTTCTCTCCGCTTTTGATATATTAACCACTAAGCCACCGCCCACCATCATATGACGGCTGGACGAGGCTTCTGTTATTCTGGGAGGACGTCATATGACGTCCTCGCCTTCCCGAGCCACTAGGGGGCGCGCGCGCGCGCCCGCCGTGTCACCCGGGACCCGGTGCGCGTGCCCGGCGGCCACGATGTCCGCCGGGCACCCGCGATTGCCGGGTAACACAGCAGGAGCGTGGATCTGTGCATGTAAACACAGATCCACGTCCTGTCAGAGAGGAGAGGAGACCGATGGCGTGTCCCTTGTACATAGGGACAGCGATCGGTCACCTCCCCCAGTCAGTCCCCTCCCCCCACAGTTAGAATCACCTCCTTAGGTAATACATTAACCCCTCGAGCGCCCCCTAGTGTTAACCCCTTCCCTGCCAGTCACATTTACACAGTAATCAATGCAATTTTATAGCATTGATCGCTGTATAAATGTGAATGGTCCCAAAAATGTGTCAAAAGTGTCCGATGTGTCCGCCGCAATATCGCAGTCACAATAAAAATTGCAGATCACCGCCATTACTAGTAAAAAATAAATAAATAATAAAAATGCTATAAATCTATCCCGTATTTTGTAGACGCTATAACTTTTGCGCAAACCAATCAATATACGCTTATCGCAATTTTTTTTTACCAAAAATATGTAGAAGAATACGTATCGGCCTAAACTGAGGAAAAAATTTGTTAAAAAAAAAAAAAAAAAATTGGATATTTATTATAGCAAAAAGTAAAAAATATTGTGTTTTTTCAAAATTGTCCCTCTTCTTTTGTTTATAGCGCAAGAAATAAAAACCGCAGAGGTGATCAAATACCACCAAAAGAAAGCTCTATTTGTGGGAAAAAAATGATAAAAATTTAATTAAGGTGCAGTGTAACACGACCGCGCAATTGTCATTCAAAGTGCGACAGCGCTGAAAACTGAAAAATGGCTTGGGCAGGAAGGGGGTGTACGTGCCCTGTATTGAGGTGGTTAAGGAAACTAAACCCTACTCAGAAATAAACATAACTCTTTTTTTGTTTAAGCCCGGTTTCACACATGTGCGGTGCGAATTGAAGCTCCGGTTTCACTGCGCAGAGAAAAATCAGTTGTTCAGCGGTTCGTCAACATTTTAGCTGCGGATCAGCTGCGAATTCTGAAGTAACCCGTGAGTGTCTAATTATAGGTTCAATAAAAATTTTATTATTTTCAATACAAGTGTATACAGAATAAAGCATGAACAAGAGCCGGAGCCTAACGTTAGGCAAGCCGGATAACCAAGTACAGGTGCATACATGTATAAATACAATGTGATGTATTCTGTTACTTATAAAAAGGTTGCTGAACATAATGTTTATAAAGTAAACGTTTAAACAGTAATCCATCTTAAAGTGCTAATGCCCTGTCATAGATTCTGGACGCCCCAATGGGGAACTGCTGCGTCCAGGTTGAGAGAAATTATTAATAAGGCATTTACATTCGTTGTGGATAAGAATAAATAAAAAAAAAAGGAATGTTCTTCCAGTTCTTTTAAGTCGTGGGAGGACTCATGGTAAGGACTTCAGAATACTAGTAATTCCTTGGTGTGGCCAAGAGAGGCCAGGGAGGATAGGTTTGAGTGTGCTACAGGTAGCCGAACAAGAAAAGGAAAAATACAGTATAGGAGGATAAGGAGATCTGGGGAAGGAGGGGGGGGGGTGGACAGTGGGCCTCGACCCAATATCAGCATCCATTCCGGGCATTTGGAAAAGCTGTTGTACAGAAATTTAGAATTTTAGGGTCTCAGGTCCCATTAGTTGCTGAGAGCCTATGTTTTAGTTTGTCAGAAGCAGAGTAATGCCTCCAAATGCTCCAGATAAAAGAGAATTTTGATTGTGTATCTAGTACCTCGGCCTGCATTTTTTCCATGTGCATTGCATTGTTTATTTCATTAACCCATTCCATCAGGGAAGGAGGGGTAGTCGTTTTCCAATGTCTCGGTATTAGCTGTCTCCCTGCACTGAGAAAGAATTTCAGAAGATTATGCTTTTGTGATTTAATGGTGCCAGGGAGTATTGAAAGGAGAGCAATGGCTGGAGATGGTGTGAGTGGTTTATCGTATATTTCCGTATATATTTGAAAAATATGTGTCCAAAAAGGGAGAAGCACATCGCACTCCCACCAAATATGTATGTACGTACCTTTCTCTGAGTTACATCTCCAACATATATCAGAGGCTAGAGGGTACATAACCTTGAGAGAGGTTGGGACTCGATACCACCTCGACACCAGTTTGTAGTTTTTTTCCCGAGTATAATTCGAGGTGGTTGATTTATTAGTGAAGAGGAAGGCTTTCTCCCATTCGGCTTCTGTTATTTCTCTCCCGAGTTCCTCAGACCAAATTTTAGTATATTTAGGTAGGGATGTATGTAAATTGCCTGAAACTAATTGATATATCAGTGATAAAGTGTGTCTAGGAGTTTCCGGGAGTGTGCAAAGTTGCTCGAATCCAGTCAGGGGTCTATGAATTTGTTTGGAGTTATGGAGTTGTTTACAGAAAGAATCCAGGTGTAGACGTGTAAGCCATGATATCTTGGGTGACAAAACGACTCGGTCTGTGGCATATGTGCCTAGAGTGTTGTGCATGAATTGTCTGGCTGTGGGCCAGTAAGCTCTGTCATAGTCATCTAGGTTTAATGCCGAGCTACCCTCGGGGAAGGCAGGATTATCAAATAAGGGAGTAAGAGGGCTCAGTTCGGAAGTTAGAGAATAAATCTCTCGCTTACGATACCAGATTCTCAGGGCATCTCTTGTAAGAGGGGAAAGCTCTATTAAATTTTTGTGTGTCTGACCATAGCCCCATAAGAGAGCGCGGAGATCTATTGAGGACAGATCTTGTTCCACTAAGGTAGAGGCTTTGACCATCGGACGGGGAAACCACTCCAGGATACGTGAGATCACTGTCGATGTGTGATAAAGTTCAAAATCTGGTAAATCTGTCCCTCCTTTAGCGGAGGGGGAGCAGAGTAGTTTATGTTTCAATCTAGGGTGGCTTCCCCGCCAGACAAATTTAATTGCCATGGATCGTAGGGTGCGGAAAAAAGCTGCGCGGAGGGCGATTGGAAGGGCCTGGTATAAATAGAGTAATTTGGGGAGAATATCCATTTTTAGTACATTCATGCGACCGAACCAAGACAGTGGCAAGTCCATACGGGTGTCGGTTAGGCGTCTCAGTTTCGTCAATAATGGGCTAAAGTTGAGGGCGTATATTTCTGATGGACGTTTCGGAATAGCTGTACCTAGATATGATATGGAGCTTGTCTGCCATTGAAAGGAAAAGTTGGTTTTGAGAGAGGCAAGGGTGGTCTGAGATAAGGACAAATTCAGAGCCTCCGTTTTGGTGATGTTCAGTTTATAATTACTAAAGGAGCCAAACCGCTCAATCTCAGCTAATATAGATGGGATAGTGATATGTGGTTGGGTTACGTAAAGTAGTAGATCGTTTGCATAAAGGGAGAGTTTACAGTGAGAAGAAGGGGTTTCTACACCGTGTATGTTGGGATTAGCTCTAATAGCTTGGGCCAGGTGTTCAATTACCAAGGCAAACAAGAGTGGGGACAGGGGACATCCTTGTCTAGTGCCATTGGTGATCGTGAATTTCTCAGATTGAGTGCCATTTACTAAAACTGTAGCTGAAGGTTTGGAGTATAGGAACATTATGCGTGCTAGCATTCTTGGGCCTAGACCTAATTGAGAGAGGGATGCTGATAAGAAGGGCCAGCTGACCCTGTCAAAGGCTTTTTCTGCATCGCATGAAAGTAGACAGGTTGGTATAGAGTGTCTAATTATAGATGCGAATATAGAGCAGGCCAATCGCTTGTTATCTATTTGTGAGGCTGCTTATAAAAAGCTTGATTTTTCTGGACACTTTCTGGTAGTCCAGGAGTCTGTATTGTGTGGGTTATTTTTGTTAGCAAAATGTGTGCTGCTCTGCCCATGATAATGCCAACAGTTGTTGCTGTAACAGCAGCAATCTTGCTGGAAGTAGAGAAGAGGAGAAGGAGGAGGAGAAGAAGATACTGGGTTCATCCCATACTAGCAAATAGGGATGATAGAGGCCAGTTCATGATCCTGTATGAAGACTAGGGATGAGCCGAACACCCCCCGGTTCGGTTCGCACCAGAACCTGCGAATGGACCGAACATTCGCACGAACGTTAGAACCCCATTGACGTCTATGGGACTCGAACGTTCGAAATCAAAAGTGCTCATTTTAAAGGCTAATTTTCATGGTATTGTCCTAAAAAGGGTTTGTGGACCCGGGTCCTGCCCCAGGGGACGTGTATCAATGCAAAAAAAACTTTTAAAAACGGCCGTTTTTTTGGGAGCAGTGATTTTAATGATGCTTAAAGTAAAAAAAAAGTGAAATATTCCTTTAAATATCGTACCTGGGGGGTGTCTATGGTAAGCCTGTAAAGTGGCACGTGTTTCCCGTGCTTAGAACAGTCCCTGCACAAAATGTAATTTTTAAAGGAAAAAAAGTAATTTAAAACTGCTTGCGGGTTTAATGTAATGTCGGGTCCTGGCAATATGGATGAAAATCAGTGAGACAAACGGCATGGGTACCCCCCAGTCCATTACCAGGCCCTTTGGGTCTTGTATGGATATTAAGGGGAACCCCGCACCCAAATTAAAAAAGGAAACAGCAGTATACAGGCTCTGTACTCTGAACAGCAGTATACAGGCGGTGCAAACAAGACAGGGACGGTAGGTTTGTTGTTAAGTAGAATCTGTTTGTAATTTTGAACGGGTACATATTTAACGTGTTTATCTCCAGCCAAAAAATCTTTTTTAAGCTTTTTGGAAAACACAGGGAAGGGTTATCACCCCTGTGACATTTGTTTTGCTGTCTGTGCTTCTCTTCAGAAGATTGAACCTCACTTTTTGTCCCAATGACAAATGTTTTTTGAAAATTTGGGTTTTTTGTGAAACAAGGATTGGTGATAAAGCATCAGTGGAAAGGAGAAATGTTTTTCCCATATTAACTCTTACAGGAGAGAATTCCCCTTCCTAGGGGTAGATTTCATCTCACTTCCTGTTGTCTCCTTCCGTTTGCAAGTAGGAGTCGTTTGTAAGTTGGATGTTTGAAAGTAGGGGCCTGTCCTATATACTCAGCAGAAATTTGGGGCTTAGGTGTTGTTGTGGCCACAACACTGTAAGCCCTCACAGGGCCCTGCTGTGAAATATTAGATCAAGAATTGTAATTACATGCCCCTGTTGAACAGGGGCAGAAAAATTGGGCCTTTGGTGGTGGTGGTGGTGCTGGTGCCACAACACTGTAAGTCCTCACTCGCTCTTGGTGGGCGCAGAAACGGGCCCTGCTGTGAAATATTAGATCAAGAATTGTAATTACCTGCCCCTGTTGAACAAGGGCAGAAAAATTGGGCCTTTGGTGGTGGTGGTGGTGCTGGTGCCACAACACTGTAAGTCCTCACTCGCTCTTGGTGAGCGCAGAAATGGGCCCTGCTGTGAAATATTAGACCAAGAATTGTAATTACATGCCCCTGTTGAACAGGGGGTGAAAAATTGGGCCTTTGGTGGTGGTGCTGGTGCCACAACACTGTAAGTCATCACTCGCTCTTGGTGGGCACAGAAATGGGCCCTGCTGTGAAATAATAGATCAAGAATTGTAATTACATGCCCCTGTTGAACAGGGGCTATAAAATTATGCCTTAGGCACTGGTGCTGGTGCCACAACACTGCAACCCCTCACAAATACTCTAGTTGGAACGCAGGAACGAGCCCTGCGGCAAAGTATTGCATCAAAAATTGTAATTACACGCTCCTGTTAAACAAGGACTGAAAAATTGGGCCTTAGGCACTGGTGACAGCGCCCAGAACCAAAAATGTTCTTACAAGCTGTCAGCGTGATCATTGAGGAAGAAGAGGATAATTACTCAGGATAGTCACTCAGCATCAGCATAGGCAGTCTTTGAAGGGATCTGAGATTTCAAAAAAAATTATTCGGTTACATCAGCATCAGGTGCTTGGTAGCTGGTGGTGATCCAAGACTGATTCATTTTTATGAAGGTCAGTCGATCGACCGAGTCGGTGGACAGACGCACCCTGTGATCAGTTACAAAGCCTCCAGCAGCACTGAATGTGCGTTCCAAAAGAACGCTGGATGCAGGACAGGCCAGTAGCTCAATTGCATACTGTGCAAGCTCTGGCCAGTGATCCATCCTCAAGACCCAGTAACCCAGAGGATTTTCGGTGGGAAAGGTGTCCAAGTCAGATCTTGCCCCTAGGTATTCCTGCACCATGTAAAACAGACGCTGGTGATGGTTGCTGGAACTGATCATACCTTGGGGCTGCGGACTAAAAAATTGTCTGAACGCATCAGTCAGACGGCCACCTTCTCCGCAGCTCCTTCTTTGACTGACCGAAGCCTCAGCAACACGTTGTCCAGAAACAGGAGTTTGTAACCTCCCAGTCTCTGGGAACGCGTTGCACAAAACTTTCTGCAAGGCCTCCCGAAGATGTTTCATCCTCTGCTCCCTCTGCGACGGCAAGATAAGGTCCGCAACCTTACCCTTGTAACGTGGATCAAGGAGGGTTGCCAGCCAGTATTGGTCCTTCTCCTTGGTACCATGAATACGAGGATCCTTACGCAGGCTTTGCAGGATCAGGGAGGCCATGCAGCGTAGGTTTGCTGAGGCATTCGGTCCAGAGTCCTCTGGGTCACTAAGGATGACATGGTCCGCAGCCACCTCCTCCCAGCCACGTAAAAGTCCATGTGTTTCTTGGGACTGATCCCTTAAAGACTGCTGCTGATGCTGAGTGCCAGGCTCCACCTCTATACTGACACAATCCCCCTCCTCCTCCTCCTCCTTGTCTTCCTGTGTGATCGGCGGGCACGCAGGAACACTGTCTGGATAAAGGGGGCCTTGAGAGCTAAGGAAGTCCTCCTCTTCCTGCCTCTGTTCTGCCTCAAGTGCCCTGTCCATTATTCCACGCAGCGTGTGCTCCAACAGGTGGACAAGGGGGGACAGTGTCACTGATGCATCCACTGTCAATGCTCACCATCCTCGTGGCCTCCTCAAATGGTGACATGACAGTGCATGCATCCCTGATCATGGCCCACTGGCATGGGGAAAAAAAACAAGCTCCCCTGACCCTGTCCTGGTGCCATAGTCGCACAGGTACTCATTGATGGCCCTCTGCTGTGTGTGCAGCCACTGCAGCATGGCCAACGTTGAGTTCCACCTGGTGGGCATGTCACAGATTAGGCGGTTCTTGGGCAGGTTAAACTCCTTTTGGGGGTCCGCCAGCCGAGCACTGGCATTATATGACCGGCGGAAATGCACATAGACTTTCCTGCCCTGCCTCAGGACATCCTGTAAGCCCGGGTACCTGCCCAAGAACCGCTGCACCACCAAATTAAAGATGTGAGCCAAACAGGGCACATGGGTCATTTGTCCCTGTCGGAGGGCAGAGAGGAGGTTGGTGCTATTGTCGCAAACCACCATTCCTGCCTTAAGCTGGCATCAACCACCTCTGAACCTGCCCCTGCAGAGCTGACAGAACCTCTGCCCCAGTGTGGCTCCTGTCCCCCAAGCACACCAGCTCAAGCACCGCATGGCATCTTTTGGACTGCGTACATGCGTAGCCCCTTGAACGCCTACGGAGCACCGCTGGTTCCGAGGACAAAGCACAGGAAGAGGCCATGGAGGAAGAAGAAGAGGAGGGGGTGGAGGAGAGAGGTGTGTCACAATCATTAGTAGTGGCATTTTGGAGGCGTGGTGGCGGAACAACCTCCAACACTACTGCACCTTGTCCTGCATCCTTCCCAGCTGCCGGCAGAGTCACCCAATGCGCCGTGAAACTTAGGTAACGTCCCTGTCCATGCCTGCTGGACCATGAGTCAGCGGTAATATGCACCTTACCGCTGACCGCCCTGTCCAGCGAGGCATGGACATTGCCTTCCACATGCCGGTAGAGAGACGGAATTGCCTTCCGTGAGAAAAAGTGGCGTTTGGGTACCTGCCACTGAGGAACCGCACATTCCACAAACTCACGGAAGGGGGCAGAGTCTACCAACTGAAAAGGCAGCAGTTGAACTGCTAGCAATTTTGCCAAGCTAGCATTCAACCGCTGGGCATGTGGATGGCTGGGAGCAAACTTCTTTCGGCGGTGCAGCAGCTGGGGCAGGGAAATTTGCCTGGTACAATCTGATGTCGGTGTACCGAAAGCAGATTGCCCACAAGTACTTGGCTGTGACACACCTAATTCTACACCTTCATTCCTCTCAGTGCAGGTCTCAGAGAGGACTGAAGGTATAGTGGGGTTGGAGATCTCAGCTGATGAGGAGCAATTTGAGAGGTCCTCTTTGTTCTTTGGTGTGGGTCTTTTAGATACGCTTGCCAACGAACTGCATGGCAGGTCAACATATGTCTGGTCAAGCATGTGGTACCCAAGCGGGAGATGTTTTGGCCACGCGAGATACGCTTGAGACATATGTTTCAAATAGCAGCGGTGCGATCTGATGCACTCGTCTCAAAAAAGGCCCACACCAAAGAACTTTTTGAATAACACGCAGAGACTGCAGCGCCCTGCACATGCGGAGCTTTGGGGTGTGATGCGGTCAGTGTGCTGCCCTTAGGCTGGCCCCTGGAGGGCATCCTGCCTCGTTGGTGATGTGCCGCCTCCTCCTCCTCTCTCCTATCAGGCACCCACATTGAGTCAGTGACCTCATCATCCCCTCCCTCCTCTTCACTGGAGCAAACATGGCATTATGCTGCAGCAGGGGGAGCATGACTGCCAGATTGCTGTCCTTCTTGGGCACCCCCTCTGTCCGTGCTCACGTTACTGCCTTCATCTAGCTCAGTATCATCATCAGAGCTTTCCAAACGCTGGGCATCCTCCTGGAGCATGTACCCAACACTGTGGTCAAACAGTTCAAGGGACTCCTCAGGAGGACATGGTGGGGCTAGGGAAGGAGTCACTGATGACATTGAGCCAAGGGAAGAGGCCGCTGCTTTGTCAGACAAAGTACCCTGAGCATCGGTGAGAGAGGATGAGGAGGATGAGGACGGCTTGGTCATCCACTCGACCAAGTCTTCCGCATGTTGCGGCTCAACACGGCCAGCTGCTGAAAAAAAGGCCAAGCGTGTCCCACGGCCACGTGCTGATGAGGATGCACCGTCTCCACGACCAGCACTGTTGCCTCTAGACACAGAGCCTGCTTGCCCTCTTTTATTGGCTTGTGACTGTCTGCCTCTCCTTGTTGGCCTTCCAGACATACTAATGGCCTGTAGCTGCACTAAGCTGGGATATATATATATATATATATATATGTACTGATGCTGCAGCTAGCAAAATCAACTGCCTGCCTGTAGTATGAGAACACCACCAACCTTCTACGGGTAGCTTTAGCTGAACACTGTGCAGAGCTCGCAAAAAACTAACTTGTAGCTTGTTTAGCTGCCTGCGGTAGTGATAGGATCAGGAAAAAACCACCAACCTTCTACAGGTAGCTTTAGGTGAACACTGAGCAGAGCTCGCACTACACTAACTTGTAGCTTATTTAGCTGCCTGCGGTATAGGTGCAATGAAAAATCTGGACTGCCGCACTCCAGATTGGAATAATAAAGGTAAAATCTTCTTTATTGAAAAAATGACATGGTATAAACTGCGTACATTGCTCTGTTGAAGTGATACAGCATAACCGCTGACGCGTTTCACACTCCCATAGAGCACTTACTCATGGCTCTTAGCTGCCTGTGGTAGTGATAGGATCAGTAAAACACCACCAACCTTCGACAGGTAGCTTTAGGTGAACACTGTGCAGAGGTCACCAAAAAATAACTTGTAGCTTATTTAGCTGCCTGCGGTAGTGATAGGATCAGGAAACACCACCAACCTTCTACAGGTAGCTTTAGCTGAACACTGTGCAGAGCTCACAAAAAATAACTTGTAGCTTTAGCTGAACACTGTGAGGAGGACGCACTATACTAACTTGTAGCTTTAGCTGAACACTGTGCAGAGGTCTCACTACATTAACTTGTAGCTTTAACTGAACACTGTGAGCAGGACGCACTTCACTAACTTGTAGCTTTAGCTGAACACTGTGCAGAGGTCTCACTACACTAACTTGTAGTTTTAGCTGAACGCTGTGAGGAGGACACACTACACTAACTTGTAGCTTTAGCTGAACACTGTGCAGAGGTCGCACTACACTAACTTGTAGTTTTAGCTGAACACTGTGAGGAGGACGCACTACCCTAACTTGTAGCTTTAGCTGAATACTGTGAGCAGGACACATTACGCTAACTTGTAGCTTTAGCTGAACACTGTGCAGAGGTCTCACTACACTAACTTGTAGTTTTAGCTGAACACTGTGAGCAGGACGCACTTTACTAACTTGTAGCTTTAGCTGAACACTGTGCAGAGGTCTCACTACACTAACTTGTAGTTTTAGCTGAACACTGTGAGGAGGACGCACTACACTAACTTGTAGTTTTCGCTGAACACTGTGAGGAGGACACACTACACCAAGTTGTAACTTTAGCTGAACACTGTGAGGAGGACGCACTACACTAACTTGTAGCTTTAGCTGAACACTGTGCAGAGGTTGCACTACACTAACTTGTAGTTTTAGCTGAACACTGTGAGGAGGACACACTACACTAACTTGTAGCTTTAGCTGAACACTGTGCAGAGGTCGCACTACACTAACTTGTAGTTTTAGCTGAACACTGTGAGGAGGACGCACTACACTAACTTGTAGCTTTAGCTGAACACTGTGCAGAGGTCGCACTACACTAACTTGTAGTTTTAGCTGAACACTGTGAGGAGGACGCACTACACTAACTTGTAGCTTTAGCTGAACAATGTGCAGAGGTCGCACTACACTAACTTGTAGTTTTAGCTGAACACTGTGAGCAGGACCTATTACGCTAACTTGTAGCTTTAGCTGAACATTGTGCAGAGGTCTCACTACACTAACTTGTAGTTTTAGCTGAACACTGTGAGCAGGACGCACTTTACTAACTTGTAGCTTTAGCTGAACACTGTGCAGAGGTCTCACTACACTAACTTGTAGTTTTAGCTGAACACTGTGAGGAGGACACACTACACTAACTTGTAGCTTTAGCTGAACACTGTGCAGAGGTCGCACTACACTAACTTGTAGTTTTAGCTGAACACTGTGAGGAAGACTCACTACACTAACTTGTAGCTTTACCTGAACACTGTGCAGAGGTCGCACTACACTAACTTGTAGTTTTAGCTGAACACTGTGAGCAGGATGCACTACACTAACTTGTAGCTTAAGCTGAACACTGTGCAGAGGTCTCACTACACTAACTTGTAGTTTTAGCTAAACACTGTGAGGAGGACGCACTACCCTAACTTGTAGCTTTAGCTGAATACTGTGCAGAGGTCACACTAAACTAACTTGTAGCTTTAGCTGAACACTGTGAGAAGGACGCACTACACTAACTTGTAGCTTTAGCTGAACACTGTGCAGAGGTCTCACTACACTAACTTGTAGTTTTAGCTGAACACTGTGAGGAGGATGCACTACACTAACTTGTAGCTTTAGCTGAACACTGTGCAGAGGTCGCACTACACTAACTTGTAGTTTTCGCTGAACACTGTGAGGAGGACACACTACACTAACTTGTAGCTTTAGCTGAACACTATGCAGAGGTCGCACTACACTAACTTGTAGTTTTAGGTGAACACTGTGAGGAGGACGTACTACACTAACTTGTAGCTTTAGCTGAACACTGTGCAGAGATCGCACTACACTAACTTGTAGTTTTAGCTGAACACTGTGAGGAGGACGCACTACACTAACTTGTAGCTTTTGCTGAACACTGTGCAGAGGTCGCACTACACTAACTTGTAGTTTTAGCTGAACACTGTGAGCGGGACACATTACGCTAACTTGTAGCTTTAGCTGAACACTGTGCAGAGGTCTCACTACACTAACTTGTAGTTTTAGCTGAACACTGTGAGCAGGACGCACTTTACTAACGTGTAGCTTTAGCTGAACACTGTGCAGAGGTCTCACTACACTAACTTGTAGTTTTAGCTGAACACTGTGAGGAGGACGCACTACACTAACTTGTAGCTTTAGCTGAACACTGTGCAGAGGTCGCACTACACTAACTTGTAGTTTTAGCTGAACACTGTGAGGAAGACGCACTACACTAACTTGTAGCTTTACCTGAACACTGTGCAGAGGTCGCACTACACTAACTTGTAGTTTTAGCTGAACACTGTGAGCAGGATGCACTACACTAACTTGTAGCTTTAGCTGAACACTGTGCAGAGGTCGCACTACACTAACTTGTAGTTTTAGCTGAACACTGTGAGGAGGACGCACTACCCTAACTTGTAGCTTTAGCTGAATACTGTGCAGAGGTCACACTAAACTAACTTGTAGTTTTAGCTGAACACTGTGAGGAGGATGCACTACACTAACTTGTAGCTTTAGCTGAACACTGTGCAGAGGTCGCACTACACTAACTTGTAGTTTTAGCTGAACACTGTGAGGAGGACGCACTACACTAACTTGTAGCTTTAGCTGAACACTGTCCAGAGGTCGCACTACACTAATTTGTAGTTTTAGCTGAACACTGTGAGCAGGACACATTACGCTAACTTGTAGCTTTAGCTGAACACTGTGCAGAGGTCTCACTACACTAACTTGTAGTTTTAGCTGAACACTGTGAGCAGGACGCACTTTACTAACTTGTAGCTTTAGCTGAACACTGTGCAGAGGTCTCACTACACTAACTTGTAGTTTTAGCTGAACACTGTGAGCAGGACGCACTTTACTAACTTGTAGCTTTAGCTGAACACTGTGCAGAAGTCTCACTACACTAACTTGTAGTTTTAGCTGAACACTGTGAGGAGGACGCACTACACTAACTTGTAGCTTTAGCTGAACACTGTGCAGAGGTCTCACTACACTAACTTGTAGTTTTAGCTGAACACTGTGAGCAGGACGCACTACACTAACTTGTAGCTTTACCTGAACACTGTGCAGAGGTCGCACTACACTAACTTGTAGTTTTAGCTGAACACTGTGAGCAGGACGCACTACACTAACTTGTAGCTTTAGCTGAACACTGTGCAGAGGTCTCACTACACTAATTTGTAGCTTTAGCTGAACACTGTGCAGAATTCGCACTACACTAACTTGTAGTTTTAGCTGAACACTGTGAGCAGGACGCACTACACTAACTTGTAGCTTTAGCTGAACACTGTGCAGAGGTCTCACTACACTAACTTGTAGTTTTAGCTGAACACTGTGAGTAGGACGCACTACACTAACTTGTAGCTTTAGCTGAACACTGTGCAGAGGTCTCACTACACTAACTTGTAGTTTTAGCTGAACACTGTGAGGAGGACGCACTACAATAACTTGTAGCTTTAGCTGAACACTGTGCAGAGGTCACACTACACTAATTTGTAGTTTTAGCTGAACACCGTGAGGAGGACACACTACCCTAACTTGTAGCTTTAGCTGAACACTGTGCAGAAGTCACGCTAAATTAACTTGTAGCTTTACCTGAACACTGTGAGGAGGACGCACTACACTAACTTGTAGCTTTAGCTGAACACTGTGCAGAGGTCTCACTACACTAACTTGTAGTTTTAGCTGAACACTGTGAGGAAGACGCACTACACTAACTTGTAGCTTTACCTGAACACTGTGCAGAGGTTGCACTACACTAACTTGTAGTTTTAGCTGAACATTGTGAGCAGGACACACTACACTAACTTGAAGCTTTAGCTGAACACTGTGCAGAGGTCTCACTACACTAACTTGTAGCTTTAGCTGAACACTGTGAAGAGGTCGCACTACACTAACTTTTAGTTTTAGCTGAACACTGTGAGCAGGACGCACTACACTAACTTGTAGCTTTAGCTGAACACTGTGCAGAGGTCTCACTACACTAACTTGTAGTTTTAGCTGAGCACTGTGAGCAGGACACACTACACGAACTTGTAGCTTTAGCTGAACACTGTGCAAACGTCTCATTACACTAACTTGTAGTTTTAGCTGAACACTGTGAGGACGCACTACACTAACTTGTAGCTTTATCTGAACACTGTGCAGAGGTCTCATTACACTAACTTGTAGTTTTAGCTGAACACTGTGAGGAGGAAGCACTGCACTAACTTGTAGCTTTAGCTGAACACTGTGCAGAGGTCACCCTACACTAACTTGTAGTTTTGGCTGAACACCGTGAGGAGGACACACTACCCTAACTTGTAGCTTTAGCTGAACACTGTGCAGAGGTCACACTAAACTAACTTGTAGCTTTAGCTGAACACTGTGAGGAGGACGCACTACACTAACTTGTAGCTTTAGCTGAACACTGTGCAGAGGTCTCTCTACACTAACTTGTAGTTTTAGCTGAACACTGTGAGGAGGATGCACTACACTAACTTGTAGCTTTAGCTGAATACTGTGCAGAGGTCACACTAAGCTAACTTGTAGCTTTAGCTGAACACTGTGAGGAGGACGCACTACACTAACTTGTAGCTTTAGCTGAACACTGTGCAGAGGTCTCAGTACACTAACTTGTAGTTTTAGCTGAACACTGTGAGCAGCACGCACTACACTAACTTGTAGCTTTAGCTGAACACTGTGCAGAGGTCTCATTACACTAACTTGTAGTTTTAGCTGAACACTGTGAGGACGCACTACACTAACTTGTAGCTTTAGCTGAACACTGTGCAGAGGTCACACTACACTAATTTGTAGCTTTAGCTGAACACTGTGCAGAGGTTGCCCTACACTAACTTGTAGTTTTAGCTGAACACTGTGAGCAGGACGCACTACACTAACTTGTAGCTTTAGCTGAACACTGTGCAGAGGTCTCACTACACTAACTTGTAGTTTTAGCTGAACACTGTGAGGAGGACGCACTACCCTAACTTGTAGCTTTAGCTGAATACTGTGCAGAGGGCACACTAAGCTTACTTGTAGCTTTAGCTGAACACTGTGAGGACGCACTTCACTAACTTGTAGCTTTAGCTGAATACTGTGCAGAGGTCTCACTACACTAACTTGTAGTTTTAGCTGAACACTGTGAGCAGGATGCACTACACTAACTTGTAGCTTTACCTGAACACTGTGCAGAGGTCTCATTACACTAACTTGTAGTTTTAGCTGAACACTGTGAGCAGGACGCACTACACTAACTTGTAGCTTTAGCTGAACACTGTGCAGAGATCTCACTACACTAACTTGTAGTTTTAGCTGAACACTGTGAGGAGGACGCACTACACTAACTTGTAGCTTTAGCTGAACACTGTGCAGAGGTCACACTACACTAACTTGTAGTTTTAGCTGAACACCGTGAGGAGGACACAGTGCCCTAACTTGTAGCTTTAGCTGAACACTGTGCAGAGGTCACACTAAACTAACTTGTAGCTTTAGCTGAACACTGTGAGGAGGACGCACTACACTAACTTGTAGCTTTAGCTGAACACTGTGCAGAGGTCTCACTACACTAACTTGTAGTTTTAGCTGAACACTGTGAGGAGGACGCACTACACTAACTTGTAGCTTTAGCTGAACACTGTGCAGAGGTCGCATTACACTAACTTGTAGTTTTAGCTGAACACTGTGAGCAGGATGCAGTACACTAACTTGTAGCTTTAGCTGAACACTGTGCAGAGGTCTCACGACACTAACTTGTAGCTTTAGCTGAACAGTGTGCAGAGGTCGCACTACATTAACTTGTAGTTTTAGCTGAACACTGTGAGCAGGACGCACTACACTAACTTGTAGCTTTAGCTGAACACTGTACAGAGGTCTCACTACACTAACTTGTAGTTTTAGCTGAACACTGTGAGCAGGACGCACTACACTAACTTGTAGCTTTACCTGAACACTGTGCAGAGATCGCACTACACTAACTTGTAGTTTTAGCTGAACACTGTGAGCAGGACGCACTACACTAACTTGTAGCTTTAGCTAAACACTGTGCAGAGGTCTCACTACACTAATTTGTAGCTTTAGCTGAACACTGTGCAGAGGTCGCACTACACTAACTTGTAATTTTAGCTGAACACTGTGAGCAGGACGCACTACACTAACTTGTAGCTTTAGTTGAACACTGTGCAGAGGTCTCACTACACTGACTTGTAGTTTTAGCTGAACACTGTGAGGAGGACGCACTACACTAACTTGTAGCTTTAGCTGAACACTGTGCAGAGGTCAAACTACACTAACTTGTAGTTTTAGCTGAACACCGTGAGGAGGACACACTACCCTAACTTGTAGCTTTAGCTGAACACTGTGCAGAGGTCACACTAAACTAACTTGTAGCTTTAGCTGAACACTGTGAGGAGGACGCACTACACTAACTTGTAGCTTTAGCTGAACACTGTGCAGAGGTCTCACTACACTAACTTGTAGTTTTAGCTGAACACTGTGAGGAGGATGCACTGCACTAACTTGTAGCTTTAGCTGAACACTGCAGAGGTCGCACTACACTAACTTGTAGTTTTAGCTGAACACTGTGAGGAAGACGCACTACACTAACTTGTAGCTTTACCTGAACACTGTGCAGAGGTCGCACTACACTAACTTGTAGTTTTAGCTGAACACTGTGAGCAGGACGCACTACACTAACTTGTAGCTTTAGCTGAACACTGTGCAGAGGTCACACTAAACTAACTTGTAGCTTTAGTTGAACACTGTGAGGAAGACGCACTACACTAACTTTTAGCTTTAGCTGAACACTGTGCAGAGGTCTCACTACACTAACTTGTAGTTTTAGCTGAACACTGTGAGGAGGATGCACTACACTAACTTGTAGCTTTAGCTGAACACTGCAAAGGTCACACTACACTAACTTGTAGTTTTAGCTGAACACTGTGAGGAAGACGCACTACACTAACTTGTAGCTTTACCTGAACACTGTGCAGAGGTCGCACTACACTAACTTGTAGTTTTAGCTGAACACTGTGAGCAGGACACACTACACTAACTTGTAGCTTTAGCTGAACACTGTGCAGAGGTCTCCCTACACTAACTTGTAGCTTTAGCTGAACACTGTGCAGAGGTCGCACTACACTAACTTGTAGTTTTAGCTGAACACTGTGAGCAGGACGCACTACACTAACTTGTAGCTTTAGCTGAACACTGTGCAGAGGTCTCACTACACTAACTTGTAGTTTTAGCTGAACACTGTGAGCAGGACGCACTACACTAACTTGTAGCTTTAGCTAAACACTGTGCAGAGGTCTCACTACACTAACTTGTAGTTTTAGCTGAACACTTTGAGGATGCACTACACTAACTTGTAGCTTTACCTGGACACTGTGCAGAGGTCTCATTACACTAACTTGTAGTTTTAGCTGAACACTGTGAGCAGGATGCACTACACTAACTTGTAGCTTTAGCTGAACACTGTGCAGAGGTCACACTATACTAACTTGTAGTTTTGGCTGAACACCGTGAGGAGGACACACTACCCTAACTTGTAGCTTTAGTTGAACACTGTGCAGAGGTCTCACTACACTAACTTGTAGTTTTAGCTGAACACTGTGAGGAGGACGCACTACACTAAATTGTAGCTTTAGCTGAACACTGTGCAGAGGTCACACTATACTAACTTGTAGTTTTGGGTGAACACCGTGAGGAGGACACACTATCCTAACTTGTAGCTTTAGCTGAACACTGTGCAGAGGTCACACTAAACTAACTTATAGCTTTAGCTGAACACTGTGAGGAGGACGCACTACACTAACTTGTAGCTTTAGCTGAACACTGTGCAGAGGTCTCACTACACTAACTTGTAGTTTTAGCTGAACACTGTGTGGACGCACTACACTAACTTGTAGCTTTACCTGAACACTGTGCAGAGGTCTCATTACACTAACTTGTAGTTTTAGCTGAACACTGTGAGCAGGACGCACTACACTAACTTGTAGCTTTAGCTGAACACTGTGCAGAGGTCTCACTACACTAACTTGTAGTTTTAGCTGAACACTGTGAGGAGGACGCACTACACTAACTTGCAGCTTTAGCTGAACACTGTGCAGAGGTCACACTACACTAACTTGTAGTTTTAGCTGAACACCGTGAGGAGGACACACTGCCCTAACTTGTAGCTTTAGCTGAACACTGTGCAGAGGTCGCACTAAACTAACTTGTAGCTTTAGCTGAACACTGTGAGGAGGACGCACTACACTAACTTGTAGCTTTAGCTGAACACTGTGCAGAGGTCGCATTACACTAACTTGTAGTTTTAGCTGAACACTGTGAGCAGGATGCACTACACTAACTTGTAGCTTTAGCTGAACACTGTGCAGAGGTCTCACGACACTAACTTGTAGCTTTAGCTGAACAGTGTGCAGAGGTCGCACTACATTAACTTTTAGTTTTAGCTGAACACTGTGAGCAGGACGCACTACACTAACTTGTAGCTTTAGCTGAACACTGTACAGAGGTCTCACTACACTAACTTGTAGTTTTAGCTGAACACTGTGAGCAGGACGCACTACACTAACTTGTAGCTTTAGCTGAACACTGTGCAGAGGTCACACTACACTAACTTGTAGTTTTAGCTGAACACCGTGAGGAGGACACAGTGCCCTAACTTGTAGCTTTAGCTGAACACTGTGCAGAGGTCACACTAAACTAACTTGTAGCTTTAGCTGAACACTGTGAGGAGGACGCACTACACTAACTTGTAGCTTTAGCTGAACACTGTGCAGAGGTCTCACTACACTAACTTGTAGTTTTAGCTGAACACTGTGAGGAGGACGCACTACACTAACTTGTAGCTTTAGCTGAACACTGTGCAGAGGTCGCATTACACTAACTTGTAGTTTTAGCTGAACACTGTGAGCAGGATGCACTACACTAACTTGTAGCTTTAGCTGAACACTGTGCAGAGGTCTCACGACACTAACTTGTAGCTTTAGGTGAACAGTGTGCAGAGGTCGCACTACATTAACTTGTAGTTTTAGCTGAACACTGTGAGCAGGACGCACTACACTAACTTGTAGCTTTAGCTGAACACTGTACAGAGGTCTCACTACACTAACTTGTAGTTTTAGCTGAACACTGTGAGCAGGACGCACTACACTAACTTGTAGCTTTACCTGAACACTGTGCAGAGATCGCACTACACTAACTTGTAGTTTTAGCTGAACACTGTGAGCAGGACGCATTACACTAACTTGTAGCTTTAGCTGAACACTGTGCAGAGGTCTCACTACACTAATTTGCAGCTTTAGCTGAACACTGTGCAGAGGTCGCACTACACTAACTTGTAATTTTAGCTGAACACTGTGAGCAGGACGCACTACACTAACTTGTAGCTTTATTTGAACACTGTGCAGAGGTCTCACTACACTGACTTGTAGTTTTAGCTGAACACTGTGAGGAGGACGCACTACACTAACTTGTAGCTTTAGCTGAACACTGTGCAGAGGTCAAACTACACTAACTTGTAATTTTAGCTGAACACCGTGAGGAGGACATACTACCCTAACTTGTAGCTTTAGCTGAACACTGTGCAGAGGTCACACTAAACTAACTTGTAGCTTTAGCTGAACACTGTGAGGAGGACGCACTACACTAACTTGTAGCTTTAGCTGAACACTGTGCAGAGGTCTCACTACACTAACTTTTAGTTTTAGCTGAACACTGTGAGGAGGATGCACTGCACTAACTTGTAGCTTTAGCTGAACACTGCAGAGGTCGCACTACACTAACTTGTAGTTTTAGCTGAACACTGTGAGGAAGACGCACTACACTAACTTGTAGCTTTACCTGAACACTGTGCAGAGGTCGCACTACACTAACTTGTAGTTTTAGCTGAACACTGTGAGCAGGACGCACTACACTAACTTGTAGCTTTAGCTGAACACTGTGCAGAGGTCACACTAAACTAACTTGTAGCTTTAGTTGAACACTGTGAGGAAGACGCACTACACTAACTTTTAGCTTTAGCTGAACACTGTGCAGAGGTCTCACTACACTAACTTGTAGTTTTAGCTGAACACTGTGAGGAGGATGCACTACACTAACTTGTAGCTTTAGCTGAACACTGCAAAGGTCGCACTACACTAACTTGTAGTTTTAGCTGAACACTGTGAGGAAGACGCACTACGCTAACTTGTAGCTTTACCTGAACACTGTGCAGAGGTCGCACTACACTAACTTGTAGTTTTAGCTGAACACTGTGAGCAGGACACACTACACTAACTTGTAGCTTTAGCTGAACACTGTGCAGAGGTCTCCCTACACTAACTTGTAGCTTTAGCTGAACACTGTGCAGAGGTCGCACTACACTAACTTGTAGTTTTAGCTGAACACTGTGAGCAGGACGCACTACACTAACTTGTAGCTTTAGCTGAACACTGTGCAGAGGTCTCACTACACTAACTTGTAGTTTTAGCTGAACACTGTGAGCAGGACGCACTACACTAACTTGTAGCTTTAGCTAAACACTGTGCAGAGGTCTCACTACACTAACTTGTAGTTTTAGCTGAACACTTTGAGGATGCACTACACTAACTTGTAGCTTTACCTGAACACTGTGCAGAGGTCTCATTACACTAACTTGTAGTTTTAGCTGAACACTGTGAGCAGGACGCACTACACTAACTTGTAGCTTTAGCTGAACACTGTGCAGAGGTCACACTATACTAACTTGTAGTTTTGGCTGAACACCGTGAGGAGGACACACTACCCTAACTTGTAGCTTTAGCTGAACACTGTGCAGAGGTCACACTAAACTAACTTGTAGCTTTAGCTGAACACTGTGAGGAGGACGCACTACACTAACTTGTAGCTTTAGCTGAACACTGTGCAGAGGTCACACTACACTAACTTATAGTTTTAGCTGAACACCGTGAGGAGGACACACTGCCCTAACTTGTAGCTTTAGCTGAACACTGTGCAGAGGTCTCATTACACTAACTTGTAGTTTTAGCTGAACACTGTGAGGACGCACTACACTAACTTGTAGCTTTACCTGAACACTGTGCAGAGGTCTCATTACACTAACTTGTAGTTTTAGCTGAACACTGTGAGCAGGACGCACTACACTAACTTTTAGCTTTAGCTGAACACTGTGCAGAGGTCTCACTACACTAACTTGTAGTTCTAGCTGAACACTGTGAGGAGGACGCACTACACTAACTTGTAGCTTTAGCTGAACACTGTGCAGAGGTCACACTACACTAACTTGTAGTTTTGGCTGAACACCGTGAGGAGGACACACTACCCTAACTTGTAGCTTTAGCTGAACACTGTGCAGAGGTCTCTCTACACTAACTTGTAGTTTTAGCTGAACATTGTGAGGAGGACGCACTACACTAACTTGTAGCTTTAGCTGAATACTGTGCAGAGGTCACACTAAGCTAACTTGTAGCTTTAGCTGAACAATGTGAGGAGGACGCACTACACTAACTTGTAGCTTTAGCTGAACACTGTGCAGAGGTCTCAGTACACTAACTTGTAGTTTTAGCTGAACACTGTGAGCAGCACGCACTACACTAACTTGTAGCTTTAGCTGAACACTGTGCAGAGGTCTCATTACACTAACTTGTAGTTTTAGCTGAACACTGTGAGGACGCACTACACTAACTTGTAGCTTTACCTGAACACTGTGCAGAGGTCTCTTTACACTAACTTGTAGTTTTAGCTGAACACTGTGAGCAGGACGCACTACACTAACTTGTAGCTTTAGCTGAACACTGTGCAGAGGTCTCACTACACTAACTTGTAGTTTTAGCTGAACACTGTGAGGAGGACGCACTACACTAACTTGTAGCTTTAGCTGAACACTGTGCAGAGGTAACACTAAACTAACTTGTAGCTTTAGCTGAACACTGTGAGGAGGACGCACTACACTAACTTGTAGCTTTAGCTGAACACTGTGCAGAGGTCTCACTACACTAACTTGTAGTTTTAGCTGAACACTGTGAGCAGGACGCTCTACACTAACTTGTAACTTTACCTGAACACTGTGCAGAGGTCGCACTACACTAACTTGTAGATTTAGCTGAACACTGTGAGCAGGAGGCACTATACTAACTTGTAGCTTTAGCTGAACACTGTGCAGAGGTCACACTACACTAATTTGTAGCTTTAGCTGAACACTGTGCAGAGGTTGCACTACACTAACTTGTAGTTTTAGCTGAACACTGTGAGCAGGACGCACTACACTAACTTGTAGCTTTAGCTGAACACTGTGCAGAGGTCTCACTACACTAACTTGTAGTTTTAGCTGAACACTGTGAGGAGGACGCACTACCCTAACTTGTAGCTTTAGCTGAATACTGTGCAGAGGTCACACTAAGCTTACTTGTAGCTTTAGCTGAACACTGTGAGGAGGACGCACTACACTAACTTGTAGCTTTAGCTGAACACTGTGCAGAGGTCTCACTACACTAACTTGTAGTTTTAGCTGAACACTGTGAGCAGGATGCACTACACTAACTTGTAGCTTTAGCTGAACACTGTGCAGAGGTCTCACTACACTAACTTGTAGTTTTAGCTGAACACTGTGAGCAGGACACACTACACTAACTTGTAGCTTTAGCTGAACACTGTGCAGAGGTCTCACTACACTAACTTGTAGTTTTAGCTGAACACTGTGAGGACGCACTACACTAACTTGTAGCTTTACCTGAACACTGTGCAGAGGTTGCACTACACTAACTTGTAGTTTTAGCTGAACACTGTGAGCAGGACGCACTACACTAACTTGTAGCTTTAGCTGAACACTGTGCAGAGGTCTCACTACACTAACTTGTAGTTTTAGCTGAACACTGTGAGGAGGACGCACTACCCTAACTTGTAGCTTTAGCTGAATACTGTGCAGAGGTCACACTAAGCTTACTTGTAGCTTTAGCTGAACACTGTGAGGAGGACGCACTACACTAACTTGTAGCTTTAGCTGAACACTGTGCAGAGGTCTCATTACACTAACTTGTAGTTTTAGCTGAACACTGTGAGGACGCACTACACTAACTTGTAGCTTTACCTGAACACTGTGCAGAGGTCTCATTACACTAACTTGTAGTTTTAGCTGAACACTGTGAGCAGGACGCACTACACTAACTTTTAGCTTTAGCTGAACACTGTGCAGAGGTCTCACTACACTAACTTGTAGTTCTAGCTGAACACTGTGAGGAGGACGCACTACACTAACTTGTAGCTTTAGCTGAACACTGTGCAGAGGTCACACTACACTAACTTGTAGTTTTGGCTGAACACCGTGAGGAGGACACACTACCCTAACTTGTAGCTTTAGCTGAACACTGTGCAGAGGTCTCTCTACACTAACTTGTAGTTTTAGCTGAACACTGTGAGGAGGACGCACTACACTAACTTGTAGCTTTAGCTGAATACTGTGCAGAGGTCACACTAAGCTAACTTGTAGCTTTAGCTGAACAATGTGAGGAGGACGCACTACACTAACTTGTAGCTTTAGCTGAACACTGTGCAGAGGTCTCAGTACACTAACTTGTAGTTTTAGCTGAACACTGTGAGCAGCACGCACTACACTAACTTGTAGCTTTAGCTGAACACTGTGCAGAGGTCTCATTACACTAACTTGTAGTTTTAGCTGAACACTGTGAGGACGCACTACACTAACTTGTAGCTTTACCTGAACACTGTGCAGAGGTCTCATTACACTAACTTGTAGTTTTAGCTGAACACTGTGAGCAGGACGCACTACACTAACTTGTAGCTTTAGCTGAACACTGTGCAGAGGTCTCACTACACTAACTTGTAGTTTTAGCTGAACACTGTGAGGAGGACGCACTACACTAACTTGTAGCTTTAGCTGAACACTGTGCAGAGGTAACACTAAACTAACTTGTAGCTTTAGCTGAACACTGTGAGGAGGACGCACTACACTAACTTGTAGCTTTAGCTGAACACTGTGCAGAGGTCTCACTACACTAACTTGTAGTTTTAGCTGAACACTGTGAGCAGGACGCTCTACACTAACTTGTAACTTTACCTGAACACTGTGCAGAGGTCGCACTACACTAACTTGTAGATTTAGCTGAACACTGTGAGCAGGAGGCACTATACTAACTTGTAGCTTTAGCTGAACACTGTGCAGAGGTCACACTACACTAATTTGTAGCTTTAGCTGAACACTGTGCAGAGGTTGCACTACACTAACTTGTAGTTTTAGCTGAACACTGTGAGCAGGACGCACTACACTAACTTGTAGCTTTAGCTGAACACTGTGCAGAGGTCTCACTACACTAACTTGTAGTTTTAGCTGAACACTGTGAGGAGGACGCACTACCCTAACTTGTAGCTTTAGCTGAATACTGTGCAGAGGTCACACTAAGCTTACTTGTAGCTTTAGCTGAACACTGTGAGGAGGACGCACTACACTAACTTGTAGCTTTAGCTGAACACTGTGCAGAGGTCTCGCTACACTAACTTGTAGTTTTAGCTGAACACTGTGAGCAGGATGCACTACACTAACTTGTAGCTTTAGCTGAACACTGTGCAGAGGTCTCACTACACTAACTTGTAGTTTTAGCTGAACACTGTGAGCAGGACACACTACACTAACTTGTAGCTTTAGCTGAACACTGTGCAGAGGTCTCACTACACTAACTTGTAGTTTTAGCTGAACACTGTGAGGACGCACTACACTAACTTGTAGCTTTACCTGAACACTGTGCAGAGGTTGCACTACACTAACTTGTAGTTTTAGCTGAACACTGTGAGCAGGACGCACTACACTAACTTGTAGCTTTAGCTGAACACTGTGCAGAGGTCTCACTACACTAACTTGTAGTTTTAGCTGAACACTGTGAGGAGGACGCACTACCCTAACTTGTAGCTTTAGCCGAATACTGTGCAGAGGTCACACTAAGCTTACTTGTAGCTTTAGCTGAACACTGTGAGGAGGACGCACTACACTAACTTGTAGCTTTAGCTGAACACTGTGCAGAGGTCTCACTACACTAACTTGTAGTTTTAGCTGAACACTGTGAGCAGGATGCACTACACTAACTTGTAGCTTTAGCTGAACACTGTGCAGAGGTCTCACTACACTAACTTGTAGTTTTAGCTGAACACTGTGAGCAGGACACACTACACTAACTTGTAGCTTTAGCTGAACACTGTGCAGAGGTCTCACTACACTAACTTGTAGTTTTAGCTGAACACTGTGAGGACGCACTACACTAACTTGTAGCTTTACCTGAACACTGTGCAGAGGTCTCATTACACTAACTTGTAGTTTTAGCTGAACACTGTGAGCAGGACGCACTACACTAACTTGTAGCTTTAGCTGAACACTGTGCAGAGATCTCACTACACTAACTTGTAGCTTTAGCTGAACACTGTGAGGAGGACGCACTACACTAACTTGTAGCTTTACCTGAACACTGTGCAGAGGTCACACTACACTAATTTGTAGCTTTAGCTGAACACTGTGCAGAGGTTGCACTACACTAACTTGTAGTTTTAGCTGAACACTGTGAGCAGGACGCACTACACTAACTTGTAGCTTTAGCTGAACACTGTGCAGAGGTCTCACTACACTAACTTGTAGTTTTAGCTGAACACTGTGAGGAGGACGCACTACCCTAACTTGTAGCTTTAGCTGAATACTGTGCAGAGGTCACACTAAGCTTACTTGTAGCTTTAGCTGAACACTGTGAGGAGGACGCACTACACTAACTTGTAGCTTTAGCTGAACACTGTGCAGAGGTCTCACTACACTAACTTGTAGTTTTAGCTGAACACTGTGAGCAGGATGCACTACACTAACTTATAGCTTTAGCTGAACACCGTGCAGAGGTCTCACTACACTAACTTGTAGTTTTAGCTGAACACTGTGAGCAGGACACACTACACTAACTTGTAGCTTTAGCTGAACACTGTGCAGAGGTCTCACTACACTAACTTGTAGTTTTAGCTGAACACTGTGAGGACGCACTACACTAACTTGTAATTTTACCTGAACACTGTGCAGAGGTCTCATTACACTAACTTGTAGTTTTAGCTGAACACTGTGAGCAGGACGCACTACACTAACTTGTAGCTTTAGCTGAACACTGTGCAGAGATCTCACAACACTAACTTGTAGCTTTAGCTGAACACTGTGCAGAGGTCTCACTACACTAACTTGTAGTTTTAGCTGAACACTGTGAGGAGGACGCACTACCCTAACTTGTAGCTTTAGCTGAATACTGTGCAGAGGTCACACTAAGCTTACTTGTAGCTTTAGCTGAACACTGTGAGGAGGACACACTACACTAACTTGTAGCTTTAGCTGAATACTGTGCAGAGGTCTCACTACACTAACTTGTAGTTTTAGCTGAACACTGTGAGCAGGATGCACTACACTAACTTGTAGCTTTAGCTGAACACTGTGCAGAGGTCTCACTACACTAACTTGTAGTTTTAGCTGAACACTGTGAGCAGGACACACTACACTAACTTGTAGCTTTAGCTGAACACTGTGCAGAGGTCTCACTACACCAACTTGTAGTTTTAGCTGAACACTGTGAGGACGCACTACACTAACTTGTAGCTTTACCTGAACACTGTGCAGAGGTCTCATTACACTAACTTGTAGTTTTAGCTGAACACTGTGAGCAGGACGCACTACACTAACTTGTAGCTTTAGCTGAACACTGTGCAGAGATCTCACTACACTAACTTGTAGTTTTAGCTGAACACTGTGAGGATTACGCACTACACTAACTTGTAGCTTTAGCTGAACACTGTGCAGAGGTCACACTACACTAACTTGTAGTTTTAGCTGAACACCGTGAGGAGGACACAGTGCCCTAACTTGTAGCTTTAGCTGAACACTGTGCAGAGGTCACACTAAACTAACTTGTAGCTTTAGCTGAACACTGTGAGGAGGACGCACTACACTAACTTGTAGCTTTAGCTGAACACTGTGCAGAGGTCTCACTACACTAACTTGTAGTTTTAGCTGAACACTGTGAGGAGGACGCACTACACTAACTTGTAGCTTTAGCTGAACACTGTGCAGAGGTCGCATTACACTAACTTGTAGTTTTAGCTGAACACTGTGAGCAGGATGCACTACACTAACTTGTAGCTTTAGCTGAACACTGTGCAGAGGTCTCACGACACTAACTTGTAGCTTTAGGTGAACAGTGTGCAGAGGTCGCACTACATTAACTTGTAGTTTTAGCTGAACACTGTGAGCAGGACGCACTACACTAACTTGTAGCTTTAGCTGAACACTGTACAGAGGTCTCACTACACTAACTTGTAGTTTTAGCTGAACACTGTGAGCAGGACGCACTACACTAACTTGTAGCTTTACCTGAACACTGTGCAGAGATCGCACTACACTAACTTGTAGTTTTAGCTGAACACTGTGAGCAGGACGCATTACACTAACTTGTAGCTTTAGCTGAACACTGTGCAGAGGTCTCACTACACTAATTTGCAGCTTTAGCTGAACACTGTGCAGAGGTCGCACTACACTAACTTGTAATTTTAGCTGAACACTGTGAGCAGGACGCACTACACTAACTTGTAGCTTTATTTGAACACTGTGCAGAGGTCTCACTACACTGACTTGTAGTTTTAGCTGAACACTGTGAGGAGGACGCACTACACTAACTTGTAGCTTTAGCTGAACACTGTGCAGAGGTCAAACTACACTAACTTGTAATTTTAGCTGAACACCGTGAGGAGGACATACTACCCTAACTTGTAGCTTTAGCTGAACACTGTGCAGAGGTCACACTAAACTAACTTGTAGCTTTAGCTGAACACTGTGAGGAGGACGCACTACACTAACTTGTAGCTTTAGCTGAACACTGTGCAGAGGTCTCACTACACTAACTTTTAGTTTTAGCTGAACACTGTGAGGAGGATGCACTGCACTAACTTGTAGCTTTAGCTGAACACTGCAGAGGTCGCACTACACTAACTTGTAGTTTTAGCTGAACACTGTGAGGAAGACGCACTACACTAACTTGTAGCTTTACCTGAACACTGTGCAGAGGTCGCACTACACTAACTTGTAGTTTTAGCTGAACACTGTGAGCAGGACGCACTACACTAACTTGTAGCTTTAGCTGAACACTGTGCAGAGGTCACACTAAACTAACTTGTAGCTTTAGTTGAACACTGTGAGGAAGACGCACTACACTAACTTTTAGCTTTAGCTGAACACTGTGCAGAGGTCTCACTACACTAACTTGTAGTTTTAGCTGAACACTGTGAGGAGGATGCACTACACTAACTTGTAGCTTTAGCTGAACACTGCAAAGGTCGCACTACACTAACTTGTAGTTTTAGCTGAACACTGTGAGGAAGACGCACTACGCTAACTTGTAGCTTTACCTGAACACTGTGCAGAGGTCGCACTACACTAACTTGTAGTTTTAGCTGAACACTGTGAGCAGGACACACTACACTAACTTGTAGCTTTAGCTGAACACTGTGCAGAGGTCTCCCTACACTAACTTGTAGCTTTAGCTGAACACTGTGCAGAGGTCGCACTACACTAACTTGTAGTTTTAGCTGAACACTGTGAGCAGGACGCACTACACTAACTTGTAGCTTTAGCTGAACACTGTGCAGAGGTCTCACTACACTAACTTGTAGTTTTAGCTGAACACTGTGAGCAGGACGCACTACACTAACTTGTAGCTTTAGCTAAACACTGTGCAGAGGTCTCACTACACTAACTTGTAGTTTTAGCTGAACACTTTGAGGATGCACTACACTAACTTGTAGCTTTACCTGAACACTGTGCAGAGGTCTCATTACACTAACTTGTAGTTTTAGCTGAACACTGTGAGCAGGACGCACTACACTAACTTGTAGCTTTAGCTGAACACTGTGCAGAGGTCACACTATACTAACTTGTAGTTTTGGCTGAACACCGTGAGGAGGACACACTACCCTAACTTGTAGCTTTAGCTGAACACTGTGCAGAGGTCACACTAAACTAACTTGTAGCTTTAGCTGAACACTGTGAGGAGGACGCACTACACTAACTTGTAGCTTTAGCTGAACACTGTGCAGAGGTCACACTACACTAACTTATAGTTTTAGCTGAACACCGTGAGGAGGACACACTGCCCTAACTTGTAGCTTTAGCTGAACACTGTGCAGAGGTCTCATTACACTAACTTGTAGTTTTAGCTGAACACTGTGAGGACGCACTACACTAACTTGTAGCTTTACCTGAACACTGTGCAGAGGTCTCATTACACTAACTTGTAGTTTTAGCTGAACACTGTGAGCAGGACGCACTACACTAACTTTTAGCTTTAGCTGAACACTGTGCAGAGGTCTCACTACACTAACTTGTAGTTCTAGCTGAACACTGTGAGGAGGACGCACTACACTAACTTGTAGCTTTAGCTGAACACTGTGCAGAGGTCACACTACACTAACTTGTAGTTTTGGCTGAACACCGTGAGGAGGACACACTACCCTAACTTGTAGCTTTAGCTGAACACTGTGCAGAGGTCTCTCTACACTAACTTGTAGTTTTAGCTGAACATTGTGAGGAGGACGCACTACACTAACTTGTAGCTTTAGCTGAATACTGTGCAGAGGTCACACTAAGCTAACTTGTAGCTTTAGCTGAACAATGTGAGGAGGACGCACTACACTAACTTGTAGCTTTAGCTGAACACTGTGCAGAGGTCTCAGTACACTAACTTGTAGTTTTAGCTGAACACTGTGAGCAGCACGCACTACACTAACTTGTAGCTTTAGCTGAACACTGTGCAGAGGTCTCATTACACTAACTTGTAGTTTTAGCTGAACACTGTGAGGACGCACTACACTAACTTGTAGCTTTACCTGAACACTGTGCAGAGGTCTCTTTACACTAACTTGTAGTTTTAGCTGAACACTGTGAGCAGGACGCACTACACTAACTTGTAGCTTTAGCTGAACACTGTGCAGAGGTCTCACTACACTAACTTGTAGTTTTAGCTGAACACTGTGAGGAGGACGCACTACACTAACTTGTAGCTTTAGCTGAACACTGTGCAGAGGTAACACTAAACTAACTTGTAGCTTTAGCTGAACACTGTGAGGAGGACGCACTACACTAACTTGTAGCTTTAGCTGAACACTGTGCAGAGGTCTCACTACACTAACTTGTAGTTTTAGCTGAACACTGTGAGCAGGACGCTCTACACTAACTTGTAACTTTACCTGAACACTGTGCAGAGGTCGCACTACACTAACTTGTAGATTTAGCTGAACACTGTGAGCAGGAGGCACTATACTAACTTGTAGCTTTAGCTGAACACTGTGCAGAGGTCACACTACACTAATTTGTAGCTTTAGCTGAACACTGTGCAGAGGTTGCACTACACTAACTTGTAGTTTTAGCTGAACACTGTGAGCAGGACGCACTACACTAACTTGTAGCTTTAGCTGAACACTGTGCAGAGGTCTCACTACACTAACTTGTAGTTTTAGCTGAACACTGTGAGGAGGACGCACTACCCTAACTTGTAGCTTTAGCTGAATACTGTGCAGAGGTCACACTAAGCTTACTTGTAGCTTTAGCTGAACACTGTGAGGAGGACGCACTACACTAACTTGTAGCTTTAGCTGAACACTGTGCAGAGGTCTCACTACACTAACTTGTAGTTTTAGCTGAACACTGTGAGCAGGATGCACTACACTAACTTGTAGCTTTAGCTGAACACTGTGCAGAGGTCTCACTACACTAACTTGTAGTTTTAGCTGAACACTGTGAGCAGGACACACTACACTAACTTGTAGCTTTAGCTGAACACTGTGCAGAGGTCTCACTACACTAACTTGTAGTTTTAGCTGAACACTGTGAGGACGCACTACACTAACTTGTAGCTTTACCTGAACACTGTGCAGAGGTTGCACTACACTAACTTGTAGTTTTAGCTGAACACTGTGAGCAGGACGCACTACACTAACTTGTAGCTTTAGCTGAACACTGTGCAGAGGTCTCACTACACTAACTTGTAGTTTTAGCTGAACACTGTGAGGAGGACGCACTACCCTAACTTGTAGCTTTAGCTGAATACTGTGCAGAGGTCACACTAAGCTTACTTGTAGCTTTAGCTGAACACTGTGAGGAGGACGCACTACACTAACTTGTAGCTTTAGCTGAACACTGTGCAGAGGTCTCATTACACTAACTTGTAGTTTTAGCTGAACACTGTGAGGACGCACTACACTAACTTGTAGCTTTACCTGAACACTGTGCAGAGGTCTCATTACACTAACTTGTAGTTTTAGCTGAACACTGTGAGCAGGACGCACTACACTAACTTTTAGCTTTAGCTGAACACTGTGCAGAGGTCTCACTACACTAACTTGTAGTTCTAGCTGAACACTGTGAGGAGGACGCACTACACTAACTTGTAGCTTTAGCTGAACACTGTGCAGAGGTCACACTACACTAACTTGTAGTTTTGGCTGAACACCGTGAGGAGGACACACTACCCTAACTTGTAGCTTTAGCTGAACACTGTGCAGAGGTCTCTCTACACTAACTTGTAGTTTTAGCTGAACACTGTGAGGAGGACGCACTACACTAACTTGTAGCTTTAGCTGAATACTGTGCAGAGGTCACACTAAGCTAACTTGTAGCTTTAGCTGAACAATGTGAGGAGGACGCACTACACTAACTTGTAGCTTTAGCTGAACACTGTGCAGAGGTCTCAGTACACTAACTTGTAGTTTTAGCTGAACACTGTGAGCAGCACGCACTACACTAACTTGTAGCTTTAGCTGAACACTGTGCAGAGGTCTCATTACACTAACTTGTAGTTTTAGCTGAACACTGTGAGGACGCACTACACTAACTTGTAGCTTTACCTGAACACTGTGCAGAGGTCTCATTACACTAACTTGTAGTTTTAGCTGAACACTGTGAGCAGGACGCACTACACTAACTTGTAGCTTTAGCTGAACACTGTGCAGAGGTCTCACTACACTAACTTGTAGTTTTAGCTGAACACTGTGAGGAGGACGCACTACACTAACTTGTAGCTTTAGCTGAACACTGTGCAGAGGTAACACTAAACTAACTTGTAGCTTTAGCTGAACACTGTGAGGAGGACGCACTACACTAACTTGTAGCTTTAGCTGAACACTGTGCAGAGGTCTCACTACACTAACTTGTAGTTTTAGCTGAACACTGTGAGCAGGACGCTCTACACTAACTTGTAACTTTACCTGAACACTGTGCAGAGGTCGCACTACACTAACTTGTAGATTTAGCTGAACACTGTGAGCAGGAGGCACTATACTAACTTGTAGCTTTAGCTGAACACTGTGCAGAGGTCACACTACACTAATTTGTAGCTTTAGCTGAACACTGTGCAGAGGTTGCACTACACTAACTTGTAGTTTTAGCTGAACACTGTGAGCAGGACGCACTACACTAACTTGTAGCTTTAGCTGAGCACTGTGCAGAGGTCTCACTACACTAACTTGTAGTTTTAGCTGAACACTGTGAGGAGGACGCACTACCCTAACTTGTAGCTTTAGCTGAATACTGTGCAGAGGTCACACTAAGCTTACTTGTAGCTTTAGCTGAACACTGTGAGGAGGACGCACTACACTAACTTGTAGCTTTAGCTGAACACTGTGCAGAGGTCTCGCTACACTAACTTGTAGTTTTAGCTGAACACTGTGAGCAGGATGCACTACACTAACTTGTAGCTTTAGCTGAACACTGTGCAGAGGTCTCACTACACTAACTTGTAGTTTTAGCTGAACACTGTGAGCAGGACACACTACACTAACTTGTAGCTTTAGCTGAACACTGTGCAGAGGTCTCACTACACTAACTTGTAGTTTTAGCTGAACACTGTGAGGACGCACTACACTAACTTGTAGCTTTACCTGAACACTGTGCAGAGGTTGCACTACACTAACTTGTAGTTTTAGCTGAACACTGTGAGCAGGACGCACTACACTAACTTGTAGCTTTAGCTGAACACTGTGCAGAGGTCTCACTACACTAACTTGTAGTTTTAGCTGAACACTGTGAGGAGGACGCACTACCCTAACTTGTAGCTTTAGCCGAATACTGTGCAGAGGTCACACTAAGCTTACTTGTAGCTTTAGCTGAACACTGTGAGGAGGACGCACTACACTAACTTGTAGCTTTAGCTGAACACTGTGCAGAGGTCTCACTACACTAACTTGTAGTTTTAGCTGAACACTGTGAGCAGGATGCACTACACTAACTTGTAGCTTTAGCTGAACACTGTGCAGAGGTCTCACTACACTAACTTGTAGTTTTAGCTGAACACTGTGAGCAGGACACACTACACTAACTTGTAGCTTTAGCTGAACACTGTGCAGAGGTCTCACTACACTAACTTGTAGTTTTAGCTGAACACTGTGAGGACGCACTACACTAACTTGTAGCTTTACCTGAACACTGTGCAGAGGTCTCATTACACTAACTTGTAGTTTTAGCTGAACACTGTGAGCAGGACGCACTACACTAACTTGTAGCTTTAGCTGAACACTGTGCAGAGATCTCACTACACTAACTTGTAGCTTTAGCTGAACACTGTGAGGAGGACGCACTACACTAACTTGTAGCTTTACCTGAACACTGTGCAGAGGTCACACTACACTAATTTGTAGCTTTAGCTGAACACTGTGCAGAGGTTGCACTACACTAACTTGTAGCTTTAGCTGAACACTGTGAGGAGGACGCACTACACTAACTTGTAGCTTTAGCTGAACACTGTGCAGAGGTTTCACTACACTAACTTGTAGTTTTAGCTGAACACTGTGAGGAGGATGCACTGCACTAACTTGTAGCTTTAGCTGAACACTGCAGAGGTCGCACTACACTAACTTGTAGTTTTAGCTGAACACTGTGAGGAAGACGCACTACACTAACTTGTAGCTTTACCTGAACACTGTGCAGAGGTCGCACTACACTAACTTGTAGTTTTAGCTGAACACTGTGAGCAGGACGCACTACACTAACTTGTAGCTTTAGCTGAACACTGTGCAGAGGTCACACTAAACTAACTTGTAGCTTTAGTTGAACACTGTGAGGAAGACACACTACACTAACTTTTAGCTTTAGCTGAACACTGTGCAGAGGTCTCACTACACTAACTTGTAGTTTTAGCTGAACACTGTGAGGAGGATGCACTACACTAACTTGTAGCTTTAGCTGAACACTGCAGAGGTCGCACTACACTAACTTGTAGTTTTAGCTGAACACTGTGAGGAAGACGCACTACACTAACTTGTAGCTTTACCTGAACACTGTGCAGAGGTCGCACTACACTAACTTGTAGTTTTAGCTGAACACTGTGAGCAGGACACACTACACTAACTTGTAGCTTTAGCTGAACACTGTGCAGAGGTCTCACTACACTAACTTGTAGCTTTAGCTGAACACTGTGCAGAGGTCGCACTACACTAACTTGTAGTTTTAGCTGAACACTGTGAGCAGGACGCACTACACTAACTTGTAGCTTTAGCTGAACACTGTGCAGAGGTCTCACTACACTAACTTGTAGTTTTAGCTGAACACTGTGAGTAGGACGCACTACACTAACTTGTAGCTTTAGCTAAACACTGTGCAGAGGTCTCACTACACTAACTTGTAGTTTTAGCTGAACACTTTGAGGACGCACTACACTAACTTGTAGCTTTACCTGAACACTGTGCAGAGGTCTCATTACACTAACTTGTAGTTTTAGCTGAACACTGTGAGCAGGACGCACTACACTAACTTGTAGCTTTAGCTGAACACTGTGCAGAGGTCACACTAAACTAACTTGTAGCTTTAGCTGAACACTGTGAGGAGGGCGCACTACACTAACTTGTAGCTTTAGCTGAACATTGTGCAGAGGTCACACTACACTAACTTGTAGTTTTAGCTGAACACCGTGAGGAGGACACACTGCCCTAACTTGTAGCTTTAGCTGAACACTGTGCAGAGGTCACACTAAACTAACTTGTAGCTTTAGCTGAACACTGTGAGGAGGACGCACTACACTAACTTGTAGCTTTAGCTGAACACTGTGCAGAGGTCTCACTACACTAACTTGTAGTTTTAGCTGAACACTGTGAGCAGGATGCACTACACTAACTTGTAGCTTTAGCTGAATACTGTGCAGAGGTCTCACTACACTGACTTGTAGTTTTAGCTGAACACTGTGAGGAGGACGCACTACACTAACTTGTAGCTTTAGCTGAACACTGTGCAGAGGTCAAACTACACTAACTTGTAATTTTAGCTGAACACCGTGAGGAGGACACACTACCCTAACTTGTAGCTTTAGCTGAACACTGTGCAGAGGTCACACTAAACTAACTTGTAGCTTTAGCTGAACACTGTGAGGAGGACGCACTACACTAACTTGTAGCTTTAGCTGAACACTGTGCAGAGGTCTCACTACACTAACTTTTAGTTTTAGCTGAACACTGTGAGGAGGATGCACTGCACTAACTTGTAGCTTTAGCTGAACACTGCAGAGGTCGCACTACACTAACTTGTAGTTTTAGCTGAACACTGTGAGGAAGACGCACTACACTAACTTGTAGCTTTACCTGAACACTGTGCAGAGGTCGCACTACACTAACTTGTAGTTTTAGCTGAACACTGTGAGCAGGACGCACTACACTAACTTGTAGCTTTAGCTGAACACTGTGCAGAGGTCACACTAAACTAACTTGTAGCTTTAGTTGAACACTGTGAGGAAGACGCACTACACTAACTTTTAGCTTTAGCTGAACACTGTGCAGAGGTCTCACTACACTAACTTGTAGTTTTAGCTGAACACTGTGAGGAGGATGCACTACACTAACTTGTAGCTTTAGCTGAACACTGCAAAGGTCGCACTACACTAACTTGTAGTTTTAGCTGAACACTGTGAGGAAGACGCACTACGCTAACTTGTAGCTTTACCTGAACACTGTGCAGAGGTCGCACTACACTAACTTGTAGTTTTAGCTGAACACTGTGAGCAGGACACACTACACTAACTTGTAGCTTTAGCTGAACACTGTGCAGAGGTCTCCCTACACTAACTTGTAGCTTTAGCTGAACACTGTGCAGAGGTCGCACTACACTAACTTGTAGTTTTAGCTGAACACTGTGAGCAGGACGCACTACACTAACTTGTAGCTTTAGCTGAACACTGTGCAGAGGTCTCACTACACTAACTTGTAGTTTTAGCTGAACACTGTGAGCAGGACGCACTACACTAACTTGTAGCTTTAGCTAAACACTGTGCAGAGGTCTCACTACACTAACTTGTAGTTTTAGCTGAACACTTTGAGGATGCACTACACTAACTTGTAGCTTTACCTGAACACTGTGCAGAGGTCTCATTACACTAACTTGTAGTTTTAGCTGAACACTGTGAGCAGGACGCACTACACTAACTTGTAGCTTTAGCTGAACACTGTGCAGAGGTCACACTATACTAACTTGTAGTTTTGGCTGAACACCGTGAGGAGGACACACTACCCTAACTTGTAGCTTTAGCTGAACACTGTGCAGAGGTCACACTAAACTAACTTGTAGCTTTAGCTGAACACTGTGAGGAGGACGCACTACACTAACTTGTAGCTTTAGCTGAACACTGTGCAGAGGTCACACTACACTAACTTATAGTTTTAGCTGAACACCGTGAGGAGGACACACTGCCCTAACTTGTAGCTTTAGCTGAACACTGTGCAGAGGTCTCATTACACTAACTTGTAGTTTTAGCTGAACACTGTGAGGACGCACTACACTAACTTGTAGCTTTACCTGAACACTGTGCAGAGGTCTCATTACACTAACTTGTAGTTTTAGCTGAACACTGTGAGCAGGACGCACTACACTAACTTTTAGCTTTAGCTGAACACTGTGCAGAGGTCTCACTACACTAACTTGTAGTTCTAGCTGAACACTGTGAGGAGGACGCACTACACTAACTTGTAGCTTTAGCTGAACACTGTGCAGAGTTCACACTACACTAACTTGTAGTTTTGGCTGAACACCGTGAGGAGGACACACTACCCTAACTTGTAGCTTTAGCTGAACACTGTGCAGAGGTCTCTCTACACTAACTTGTAGTTTTAGCTGAACACTGTGAGGAGGACGCACTACACTAACTTGTAGCTTTAGCTGAATACTGTGCAGAGGTCACACTAAGCTAACTTGTAGCTTTAGCTGAACAATGTGAGGAGGACGCACTACACTAACTTGTAGCTTTAGCTGAACACTGTGCAGAGGTCTCAGTACACTAACTTGTAGTTTTAGCTGAACACTGTGAGCAGCACGCACTACACTAACTTGTAGCTTTAGCTGAACACTGTGCAGAGGTCTCATTACACTAACTTGTAGTTTTAGCTGAACACTGTGAGGACGCACTACACTAACTTGTAGCTTTACCTGAACACTGTGCAGAGGTCTCATTACACTAACTTGTAGTTTTAGCTGAACACTGTGAGCAGGACGCACTACACTAACTTGTAGCTTTAGCTGAACACTGTGCAGAGGTCTCACTACACTAACTTGTAGTTTTAGCTGAACACTGTGAGGAGGACGCACTACACTAACTTGTAGCTTTAGCTGAACACTGTGCAGAGGTAACACTAAACTAACTTGTAGCTTTAGCTGAACACTGTGAGGAGGACGCACTACACTAACTTGTAGCTTTAGCTGAACACTGTGCAGAGGTCTCACTACACTAACTTGTAGTTTTAGCTGAACACTGTGAGCAGGACGCTCTACACTAACTTGTAACTTTACCTGAACACTGTGCAGAGGTCACACTACACTAACTTGTAGATTTAGCTGAACACTGTGAGCAGGAGGCACTATACTAACTTGTAGCTTTAGCTGAACACTGTGCAGAGGTCACACTACACTAATTTGTAGCTTTAGCTGAACACTGTCCAGAGGTTGCACTACACTAACTTGTAGTTTTAGCTGAACACTGTGAGCAGGACGCACTACACTAACTTGTAGCTTTAGCTGAACACTGTGCAGAGGTCTCACTACACTAACTTGTAGTTTTAGCTGAACACTGTGAGGAGGACGCACTACCCTAACTTGTAGCTTTAGCTGAATACTGTGCAGAGGTCACACTAAGCTTACTTGTAGCTTTAGCTGAACACTGTGAGGAGGACGCACTACACTAACTTGTAGCTTTAGCTGAACACTGTGCAGAGGTCTCACTACACTAACTTGTAGTTTTAGCTGAACACTGTGAGCAGGATGCACTACACTAACTTGTAGCTTTAGCTGAACACTGTGCAGAGGTCTCACTACACTAACTTGTAGTTTTAGCTGAACACTGTGAGCAGGACACACTACACTAACTTGTAGCTTTAGCTGAACACTGTGCAGAGGTCTCACTACACTAACTTGTAGTTTTAGCTGAACACTGTGAGGACGCACTACACTAACTTGTAGCTTTACCTGAACACTGTGCAGAGGTTGCACTACACTAACTTGTAGTTTTAGCTGAACACTGTGAGCAGGACGCACTACACTAACTTGTAGCTTTAGCTGAACACTGTGCAGAGGTCTCACTACACTAACTTGTAGTTTTAGCTGAACACTGTGAGGAGGACGCACTACCCTAACTTGTAGCTTTAGCTGAATACTGTGCAGAGGTCACACTAAGCTTACTTGTAGCTTTAGCTGAACACTGTGAGGAGGACGCACTACACTAACTTGTAGCTTTAGCTGAACACTGTGCAGAGGTCTCACTACACTAACTTGTAGTTTTAGCTGAACACTGTGAGCAGGATGCACTACACTAACTTGTAGCTTTAGCTGAACACTGTGCAGAGGTCTCACTACACTAACTTGTAGTTTTAGCTGAACACTGTGAGCAGGACACACTACACTAACTTGTAGCTTTAGCTGAACACTGTGCAGAGGTCTCACTACACTAACTTGTAGTTTTAGCTGAACACTGTGAGGACGCACTACACTAACTTGTAGCTTTACCTGAACACTGTGCAGAGGTCTCATTACACTAACTTGTAGTTTTAGCTGAACACTGTGAGCAGGACGCACTAAACTAACTTGTAGCTTTAGCTGAACACTGTGCAGAGATCTCACTACACTAACTTGTAGCTTTAGCTGAACACTGTGAGGAGGACGCACTACACTAACTTGTAGCTTTACCTGAACACTGTGCAGAGGTCACACTACACTAATTTGTAGCTTTAGCTGAACACTGTGCAGAGGTTGCACTACACTAACTTGTAGTTTTAGCTGAACACTGTGAGCAGGACGCACTACACTAACTTGTAGCTTTAGCTGAACACTGTGCAGAGGTCTCACTACACTAACTTGTAGTTTTAGCTGAACACTGTGAGGAGGACGCACTACCCTAACTTGTAGCTTTAGCTGAATACTGTGCAGAGGTCACACTAAGCTTACTTGTAGCTTTAGCTGAACACTGTGAGGAGGACGCACTACACTAACTTGTAGCTTTAGCTGAACACTGTGCAGAGGTCTCACTACACTAACTTGTAGTTTTAGCTGAACACTGTGAGCAGGATGCACTACACTAACTTATAGCTTTAGCTGAACACCGTGCAGAGGTCTCACTACACTAACTTGTAGTTTTAGCTGAACACTGTGAGCAGGACACACTACACTAACTTGTAGCTTTAGCTGAACACTGTGCAGAGGTCTCACTACACTAACTTGTAGTTTTAGCTGAACACTGTGAGGACGCACTACACTAACTTGTAGCTTTACCTGAACACTGTGCAGAGGTCTCATTACACTAACTTGTAGTTTTAGCTGAACACTGTGAGCAGGACGCACTACACTAACTTGTAGCTTTAGCTGAACACTGTGCAGAGATCTCACAACACTAACTTGTAGCTTTAGCTGAACACTGTGCAGAGGTCTCACTACACTAACTTGTAGTTTTAGCTGAACACTGTGAGGAGGACGCACTACCCTAACTTGTAGCTTTAGCTGAATACTGTGCAGAGGTCACACTAAGCTTACTTGTAGCTTTAGCTGAACACTGTGAGGAGGACGCACTACACTAACTTGTAGCTTTAGCTGAATACTGTGCAGAGGTCTCACTACACTAACTTGTAGTTTTAGCTGAACACTGTGAGCAGGATGCACTACACTAACTTGTAGCTTTAGCTGAACACTGTGCAGAGGTCTCACTACACTAACTTGTAGTTTTAGCTGAACACTGTGAGCAGGACACACTACACTAACTTGTAGCTTTAGCTGAACACTGTGCAGAGGTCTCACTACATCAACTTGTAGTTTTAGCTGAACACTGTGAGGACGCACTACACTAACTTGTAGCTTTACCTGAACACTGTGCAGAGGTCTCATTACACTAACTTGTAGTTTTAGCTGAACACTGTGAGCAGGACGCACTACACTAACTTGTAGCTTTAGCTGAACACTGTGCAGAGATCTCACTACACTAACTTGTAGTTTTAGCTGAACACTGTGAGGAGGACGCACTACACTAACTTGTAGCTTTAGCTGAACACTGTGCAGAGGTCACACTACACTAACTTGTAGTTTTAGCTGAACACCGTGAGGAGGACACAGTGCCCTAACTTGTAGCTTTAGCTGAACACTGTGCAGAGGTCACACTAAACTAACTTGTAGCTTTAGCTGAACACTGTGAGGAGGACGCACTACACTAACTTGTAGCTTTAGCTGAACACTGTGCAGAGGTCTCACTACACTAACTTGTAGTTTTAGCTGAACACTGTGAGGAGGACGCACTACACTAACTTGTAGCTTTAGCTGAACACTGTGCAGAGGTCGCATTACACTAACTTGTAGTTTTAGCTGAACACTGTGAGCAGGATGCACTACACTAACTTGTAGCTTTAGCTGAACACTGTGCAGAGGTCTCACGACACTAACTTGTAGCTTTAGGTGAACAGTGTGCAGAGGTCGCACTACATTAACTTGTAGTTTTAGCTGAACACTGTGAGCAGGACGCACTACACTAACTTGTAGCTTTAGCTGAACACTGTACAGAGGTCTCACTACACTAACTTGTAGTTTTAGCTGAACACTGTGAGCAGGACGCACTACACTAACTTGTAGCTTTACCTGAACACTGTGCAGAGATCGCACTACACTAACTTGTAGTTTTAGCTGAACACTGTGAGCAGGACGCATTACACTAACTTGTAGCTTTAGCTGAACACTGTGCAGAGGTCTCACTACACTAATTTGCAGCTTTAGCTGAACACTGTGCAGAGGTCGCACTACACTAACTTGTAATTTTAGCTGAACACTGTGAGCAGGACGCACTACACTAACTTGTAGCTTTATTTGAACACTGTGCAGAGGTCTCACTACACTGACTTGTAGTTTTAGCTGAACACTGTGAGGAGGACGCACTACACTAACTTGTAGCTTTAGCTGAACACTGTGCAGAGGTCAAACTACACTAACTTGTAATTTTAGCTGAACACCGTGAGGAGGACACACTACCCTAACTTGTAGCTTTAGCTGAACACTGTGCAGAGGTCACACTAAACTAACTTGTAGCTTTAGCTGAACACTGTGAGGAGGACGCACTACACTAACTTGTAGCTTTAGCTGAACACTGTGCAGAGGTCTCACTACACTAACTTTTAGTTTTAGCTGAACACTGTGAGGAGGATGCACTGCACTAACTTGTAGCTTTAGCTGAACACTGCAGAGGTCGCACTACACTAACTTGTAGTTTTAGCTGAACACTGTGAGGAAGACGCACTACACTAACTTGTAGCTTTACCTGAACACTGTGCAGAGGTCGCACTACACTAACTTGTAGTTTTAGCTGAACACTGTGAGCAGGACGCACTACACTAACTTGTAGCTTTAGCTGAACACTGTGCAGAGGTCACACTAAACTAACTTGTAGCTTTAGTTGAACACTGTGAGGAAGACGCACTACACTAACTTTTAGCTTTAGCTGAACACTGTGCAGAGGTCTCACTACACTAACTTGTAGTTTTAGCTGAACACTGTGAGGAGGATGCACTACACTAACTTGTAGCTTTAGCTGAACACTGCAAAGGTCGCACTACACTAACTTGTAGTTTTAGCTGAACACTGTGAGGAAGACGCACTACGCTAACTTGTAGCTTTACCTGAACACTGTGCAGAGGTCGCACTACACTAACTTGTAGTTTTAGCTGAACACTGTGAGCAGGACACACTACACTAACTTGTAGCTTTAGCTGAACACTGTGCAGAGGTCTCCCTACACTAACTTGTAGCTTTAGCTGAACACTGTGCAGAGGTCGCACTACACTAACTTGTAGTTTTAGCTGAACACTGTGAGCAGGACGCACTACACTAACTTGTAGCTTTAGCTGAACACTGTGCAGAGGTCTCACTACACTAACTTGTAGTTTTAGCTGAACACTGTGAGCAGGACGCACTACACTAACTTGTAGCTTTAGCTAAACACTGTGCAGAGGTCTCACTACACTAACTTGTAGTTTTAGCTGAACACTTTGAGGATGCACTACACTAACTTGTAGCTTTACCTGAACACTGTGCAGAGGTCTCATTACACTAACTTGTAGTTTTAGCTGAACACTGTGAGCAGGACGCACTACACTAACTTGTAGCTTTAGCTGAACACTGTGCAGAGGTCACACTATACTAACTTGTAGTTTTGGCTGAACACCGTGAGGAGGACACACTACCCAAACTTGTAGCTTTAGCTGAACACTGTGCAGAGGTCACACTAAACTAACTTGTAGCTTTAGCTGAACACTGTGAGGAGGACGCACTACACTAACTTGTAGCTTTAGCTGAACACTGTGCAGAGGTCACACTACACTAACTTATAGTTTTAGCTGAACACCGTGAGGAGGACACACTGCCCTAACTTGTAGCTTTAGCTGAACACTGTGCAGAGGTCACACTAAACTAACTTGTAGCTTTAGCTGGACACTGTGAGGAGGACGCACTACACTAACTTGTAGCTTTAGCTGAACACTGTGCAGAGGTCGCACTACACTAACTTGTAGTTTTAGCTGAACACTGTGAGCAGGACGCACTACACTAACTTGTAGCTTTAGCTGAACACTGTGCAGAGGTCTCACTACACTAACTTGTAGTTTTAGCTTAACACTGTGAGCAGGACGCACTACACTAACTTGTAGCTTTAGTTGAACACTGTGCAGAGGTCTCACTACACTAACTTGTAGTTTTAGCTGAACACTGTGAGGAGGACGCACTACACTAACTTGTAGTTTTAGCTGAACACTGTGCAGAGGTCACACTACACTAACTTGTAGTTTTAGCTGAACACCGTGAGGAGGACACACTACCCTAACTTGTAGCTTTAGCTGAACACTGTGCAGAGGTCACACTAAACTAACTTGTAGCTTTAGCTGAACACTGTGAGGAGGACGCACTACACTAACTTGTAGCTTTAGCTGAACACTGTGCAGAGGTTTCACTACACTAACTTGTAGTTTTAGCTGAACACTGTGAGGAGGATGCACTGCACTAACTTGTAGCTTTAGCTGAACACTGCAGAGGTCGCACTACACTAACTTGTAGTTTTAGCTGAACACTGTGAGGAAGACGCACTACACTAACTTGTAGCTTTACCTGAACACTGTGCAGAGGTCGCACTACACTAACTTGTAGTTTTAGCTGAACACTGTGAGCAGGACGCACTACACTAACTTGTAGCTTTAGCTGAACACTGTGCAGAGGTCACACTAAACTAACTTGTAGCTTTAGTTGAACACTGTGAGGAAGACACACTACACTAACTTTTAGCTTTAGCTGAACACTGTGCAGAGGTCTCACTACACTAACTTGTAGTTTTAGCTGAACACTGTGAGGAGGATGCACTACACTAACTTGTAGCTTTAGCTGAACACTGCAGAGGTCGCACTACACTAACTTGTAGTTTTAGCTGAACACTGTGAGGAAGACGCACTACACTAACTTGTAGCTTTACCTGAACACTGTGCAGAGGTCGCACTACACTAACTTGTAGTTTTAGCTGAACACTGTGAGCAGGACACACTACACTAACTTGTAGCTTTAGCTGAACACTGTGCAGAGGTCTCACTACACTAACTTGTAGCTTTAGCTGAACACTGTGCAGAGGTCGCACTACACTAACTTGTAGTTTTAGCTGAACACTGTGAGCAGGACGCACTACACTAACTTGTAGCTTTAGCTGAACACTGTGCAGAGGTCTCACTACACTAACTTGTAGTTTTAGCTGAACACTGTGAGTAGGACGCACTACACTAACTTGTAGCTTTAGCTAAACACTGTGCAGAGGTCTCACTACACTAAATTGTAGTTTTAGCTGAACACTTTGAGGACGCACTACACTAACTTGTAGCTTTACCTGAACACTGTGCAGAGGTCTCATTACACTAACTTGTAGTTTTAGCTGAACACTGTGAGCAGGACGCACTACACTAACTTGTAGCTTTAGCTGAACACTGTGCAGAGGTCACACTAAACTAACTTGTAGCTTTAGCTGAACACTGTGAGGAGGACGCACTACACTAACTTGTAGCTTTAGCTGAACATTGTGCAGAGGTCACACTACACTAACTTGTAGTTTTAGCTGAACACCGTGAGGAGGACACACTGCCCTAACTTGTAGCTTTAGCTGAACACTGTGCAGAGGTCACACTAAACTAACTTGTAGCTTTAGCTGAACACTGTGAGGAGGACGCACTACACTAACTTGTAGCTTTAGCTGAACACTGTGCAGAGGTCTCACTACACTAACTTGTAGTTTTAGCTGAACACTGTGAGCAGGATGCACTACACTAACTTGTAGCTTTAGCTGAATACTGTGCAGAGGTCTCACTACACTAACTTGTAGTTTTAGCTGAACACTGTGAGCAGGACACACTACACTAACTTGTAGCTTTAGCTGAACACTGTGCAGAGGTCTCACTACACTAACTTGTAGTTTTAGCTGAACACTGTGTGGACGCACTACACTAACTTGTAGCTTTACCTGAACACTGTGCAGAGGTCTCATTACACTAACTTGTAGTTTTAGCTGAACACTGTGAGCAGGACGCACTACACTAACTTGTAGCTTTAGCTGAACACTGTGCAGAGGTCTCACTACACTAACTTGTAGTTTTAGCTGAACACTGTGAGGAGGACGCACTACACTAACTTGTAGCTTTAGCTGAACACTGTGCAGAGGTCACACTACACTAACTTGTAGTTTTAGCTGAACACCGTGAGGAGGACACACTACCCTAACTTGTAGCTTTAGCTGAACACTGTGCAGAGGTCACATTAAACTAACTTGTAGCTTTAGCTGAACACTGTGAGGAGGACGCACTACACTAACTTGTAGCTTTAGCTGAACACTGTGCAGAGGTCTCACTACACTAATTTGTAGCTTTAGCTGAACACTGTGCAGAGGTTGCACTACACTAACTTGTAGTTTTAGCTGAACACTGTGAGCAGGACGCACTACACTAACTTGTAGCTTTAGCTGAACACTGTGCAGAGGTCTCACTACACTAACTTGTAGTTTTAGCTGAACACTGTGAGCAGGACGCACTACACTAACTTGTAGCTTTAGTTGAACACTGTGCAGAGGTCTCACTACACTAACTTGTAGTTTTAGCTGAACACTGTGAGGAGGACGCACTACACTAACTTGTAGCTTTAGCTGAACACTGTGCAGAGGTCACACTACACTAACTTGTAGTTTTAGCTGAACACCGTGAGGAGGACACACTACCCTAACTTGTAGCTTTAGCTGAACACTGTGCAGAGGTCACACTAAACTAACTTGTAGCATTAGCTGAACACTGTGAGGAGGACGCACTACACTAACTTGTAGCTTTAGCTGAACACTGTGCAGAGGTCTCACTACACTAACTTGTAGTTTTAGCTGAACACTGTGAGGAGGATGCACTGCACTAACTTGTAGCTTTAGCTGAACACTGCAGAGGTCGCACTACACTAACTTGTATTTTTTCGCTGAACACTGTGAGGAAGACGCACTACACTAACTTGTAGCTTTACCTGAACACTGTGCAGAGGTCGCACTACACTAACTTGTAGTTTTAGCTGAACACTGTGAGGAGGACGCACTACACTAACTTGTAGCTTTAGCTGAACACTGTGCAGAGGTCACACTAAACTAACTTGTAGCTTTAGCTGAACACTGTGAGGAGGACGCACTTCACTAACTTTTAGCTTTAGCTGAACACTGTGCAGAGGTCTCACTACACTAACTTGTAGTTTTAGCTGAACACTGTGAGGAGGATGCACTACACTAACTTGTAGCTTTAGCTGAACACTGCAGAGGTCGCATTACACTAACTTGTAGCTTTAGCTGAACACTGTGCAGAGGTCTCACTACACTAACTTGTAGCTTTAGCTGAACACTGTGCAGAGGTCGCACTACACTAACTTGTAGTTTTAGCTGAACACTGTGAGCAGGACGCATTACACTAACTTGTAGCTTTAGCTGAACACTGTGCAGAGGTCTCACTACACTAACTTGTAGTTTTAGCTGAACACTGTGAGCAGGACACACTACACTAACTTGTAGCTTTAGCTGAATACTGTGCAGAGGTCTCACTACACTAACTTGTAGTTTTAGCTGAACACTGTGCAGAGGTCTCATTACACTAACTTGTAGTTTTAGCTGAACACTGTGAGCAGGACGCACTACACTAACTTGTAGCTTTAGCTGAACACTGTGCGGAGGTCACACTATACTAACTTGTAGTTTTAGCTGAACACCGTGAGGAGGACACACTACCCTAACTTGTAGCTTTAGCTGAACACTGTGCAGAGGTCACACTAAACTAACTTGTAGCTTTAGCTGAACACTGTGAGGAGGACGCACTACACTAACTTGTAGCTTTAGCTGAACACTGTGCAGAGGTCTCACTACACCAACTTGTAGTTTTAGCTGAACACTGTGAGGAGGACGCACTACACTAACTTGTAATTTTAGCTGAACACTGTGAGCAGGACGCACTACACTAACTGTAAATATCTAGCTGCCTGACTGTGGTACTAATAGGATCAAAAGAACACCAGCAATTTTCTTCAGGTAGCTGTAAATACTGTAACAAGACAAGCCTGCCTGTCAGTAGGAAGATAACAGCAACGGATCTAGCTAAACTGAATACTGTGTATATATATATATATATATATATATATATATATATGCAACACCTGGGATGCATATATATACAGAATACACTGTAAGTGCAGCTAACTCACTGACTGTCCTGCCTAATCTAGCTAACTCAAATGAAATGACACTGTCTCTCTCTCTATCTCTCAGCACGCCGGAACACACTACACAGGGCCGCCGTACAGGCGGCCTTATATAGTGTGGGGCAGGTTCTAAACCCCCTGAGCCATAATTGGCCAAAGCCACCCTGTCTTTGGCCAATTACAGCTCTCTCTACCGACGGCGCTGTGATTGGCCAAGCATGCAGGTCATAGTGCATGCTTGGCCAATCATCAGCCAGCAATGCACTGCGATGCCGCAGTGAATTATGGGCCGTGACGCGCCACACAAATTTGGCGCGAACGGCCCATAATTCACTGCGGCATCGCAGTGCATTGCTGGCTGATGATTGGCCAAGCATGCACTATGACCCGCATGCTTGGCCAATCACAGCGCCTTCGGTAGAGAGAGCTGTAATTCGACGAACGATTGAACAGCCGATGTTCGAGTCGAACATGGGTTCGACTCAAACGAGAAGCTCATCCCTAATGAAGACCTCGGTGGGCATGAAGAAAAATTTTTAATTACACGCGCATATCAATAACTAGGTGAGTAATTTATTTGCCAAACAATAATTTTAAAAACATATTTCCATAGTAGGGGAGGTTTGAAAAAGACACAAGTCCCTCAAGTCTAACTTATGTGTGTGACTATATGTCAGTGTTATCATTTTAAAAAGCTTGGTGTTCCCCCCCCCCCCAAAATCCATACCAGAACATTATCAGAGCATGCAGCCTAAAAGGCCATGAAAAAGGGAGGAGTGAGTACCCCCTTCCTGGACCAAACCAGGCCATATGCCCTTAACATGTGTAGTGTGTTTTGTGCCACCCCCCCCCCAAACACCTTGCCCCCAAGTTGATGAGGACAAGGTGCTTTGTGTGGGGGGATCCAGTTTGGGACCAGACAATTGTTATTGTTAAATTCAGCTGCCAGTGGCTAAACGTATGTCCAAATGATGACACAACTGCAAATGACGTTATATCTTATTTGTTATGCCAGCTCTTTAACATACATTTTTATTTTGATAAAAGATGCAGGCCTTCTTACAAATAAGAATGTTCTTAAACATTTACCTTATTATTTAGAAAAGTGTATGTCAAAATTTGTTTCATACACAAATCTAATAAAAGACTCCTTTTTGAATTAGTTATGACGAATTACTTGGATTAATCTCCCCTCTCTTGGAGCGTCAGAACACGTGCTACAGAACAAGTATCCAGCCTGCTGAAAGATTACTGATCACATTAAGGTACTTTTCACCACTGATGTCCTTTGTCATGTGAATGTAGGAGAATGCAATATTTTTCATTTTGAACTCTTCAAACATGTGTCATTCTAAATATATAACCCGACAAAAGTTGGCGGAATAATTATTTATTCAAGTATACTTAAAAAAATTTAACAATTGGCACATGTAGCCAACATAAATTAACATTCAACAAAAACAAAAAATATACATGTCTCTCAAGTAGGCCTCTTGAACATATTTTTAAAAAAAGGTGTCCTCTTGGTCCTCAACCTTGGAAAGACCTCATAAATCACAGATTGTGATATGTCTTTTTAAAAGGGGCCTCACTGGAGTAGTGACTGGCGGAAGCCTGGTCATCACGGGCAGTGCTGGGATCTGGCCTAGCCTCGCCATGTTGACTTGTCACATACATACCAGGATTGGGGGGGGGCCTGATTGAAGGAATTGGGGATGGGATGGGATAGGGAATGTTACTGTGTGTGACTTCATATATGGAGGTTGCCTTTTCAAAGCTAGAAGGATAGGATGGGGGATTATAGGGGTAAGGTTGGTGTTGTTCAGGTTTGACTTTCTTTATTAGAGGGACAAAACTGAGCGCCAGTATAGTATCCAGACATAAAAAAGCATCCACCTTTTCAGACATGTTTTTCAACATTTCAAGTAGGCGCTCACTTATGTCAGGTTGCGATAGAGGTGGTCGCCTCCGTGGCACTTTGGCTGGCAGAACAATGTCTGCAGGAGCAGAGGAGGGCCCAGGGATAGCCTCTGCCACTGCAGAATGCTCATCTGGGTTTGTTTCCCACAGATTCGAGGAGCTTTGGATTTGTGACAAATCCTCTGTGCCTTCTTCCAAACTAATCTGGGCTTGGGCCTCCGGTTGTGCCTCCAGTTGGTCATCCATAGCATCTTATTCCTCCCAACTAGCTTCTGTCTTGTTTTGAAAAAAAAGAGTGTAACTTAACATGGCATTAGGGATGAGCCGAACACCCCCCTGTTCGGTTCGCACCAGAACATGCGAACAGGAAAAAAGTTAGTTCGAACACGCAAACACCGTTAAAGTCTATGGAACACGAATATGAATAATCAAAAGTGCTAATTTTAAAGGCTTATATGCAAGTTATTGTCATAAAAAGTGTTTGGGAAACTGGGTCCTGCCCCAGGGGACATGGATCAATGCAAAAAAAAGTTTTTAAAACGGCCGTTTTTTCAGGAGCAGTGATTTTAATAATGCTTAAAGTCAAACAATAAAAGTGTAATATCCCTTTAAATTTCGTAGCTGGGGGGTGTCTATAGTATGCCTGTAAAGGGGCACATGTTTCCTGTGTTTAGAACAGTCTGACAGCAAAATGACATTTCAAAGGAAAAAAGCCATTTAAAACTACTCGCGGCTATTGCATTGCCGGTCCGACAATACACATAGAAGTTCATTGATAAAAACGGCATGGGAATTCCCCACAGAGGAACCCCAAACCAAAATTAAAAAAAAAAATGATGTGGGGGTCCCCCTAAATTCCATACCAGGCCCTTCAGGTCTGGTATGGATATTAAGGGGAACCCCGACCAAAATTTAAAAAAAAAAATGACGTGGGGGTCCCCCTGAATTCCATGCCAGACCCTTCAGGTCTGGTATGAATTTTAAGGGGAACCCCGCGCCAAAAAAAAAAAAACGCGTGGGGTCCCCCCAAAAATCCATACCAGACCCTTATCCGAGCACGCAACCTGGCAGGCCGCAGGAAATTATTAAGCATTATTAAAATCGCTTCTCCTGAAAAAACGGCCCTTTTTAAAACTTTTTTTTGCATTGATCCATGTCCCCTGGGGCAGGACCCAGGTCCCCAAACACTTTTTATGACAATAACTTGCATATAAGCCTTTAAAATTAGCACTTTTGATTTCTCCCATAGACTTTTAAAGGGTGTTCCGCGGCATTCGAATTTGCCGCGAACACCCCAAATTGTTCGCTGTTCGGCGAACTTGCGAACAGCCAACGTTCGAGTCGAACATGAGTTCGACTCGAACTCGAAGCTCATCCCTACTAGGCATAATCCAAGTTAAGAGGTTTGCAGATACATAGATGATATAGATGAAAACTTACTCCCTCATCTCCACAATGGGTTGCAGAAAATCTAAGTCCTTGGCAAACATATAGGGTACCCTAGGCGCTGCCCCAGAGCCACTCCTTGCTTCTTTGAGATGGCGTATATATTTGCGGTAAGCATCACGCATGCTGCGCCACCTTGTCTGTAAGTAATGCACTGAAAAACAAAAAATAAAATACATTTTATTTATGTCTGCTTTTAGGTACCTAGCAACAGGAAATTAGTTTGGAAGTTTGCACTTTGAATTTAAGCTTGGGAGATCAACTATTAGTGGCATTGTTAATCAAACCTGCCTAGTCATATGGGAAGAACTGAAGGATTTGGTTATAAAGAAGCCAAACAAACACGAATGGTTGCAGGTAGCGGAGCTATTCTGGCAGCGTTGCAACTTCCCCAACTGTCTGGGAGCCATTGATGGGAAGCACATCTGCATACTCAAGCCTCCAGCTAGTGGGAGCCAATATTTTAATTATAAGAAATATTTTTCGTTGGTATTAATGGCAGTGGCAGACGCAAATTATAAATTTATTTATATTGATGTGGGTTTTTATGACAGCAGCTCAGATTCTAGTGTATTTTCACATTCCTCATTTGGCCACATGCTGCGTGAGAATACACTAGACTTGCCCAGTCATTCTCCCCTGCCCGGAACAACAGATCCTTCCCTCACACATGTATTTGTAGGAGATGAAGCGTTTGCACTTGCAGAGCACATGCTCAGGCCTTTTTCTAGTCGCTCTCTGACAACAGAAAAAAGAGTGTTCAATTATAGGCTCACTAGGGCAAGACGAGTAGTTGAATGTGCATTTGGTATACTATGCAATAAGTGGAGATTCATGCATACATCAATAAATCTCAGTATTGACATGCTATCAGTGCTGTTAAACCAGCCTGTGCACTGCACAACTATGTACGTGAACGTGGCGGATATCTATTTGAGGATTCCCTGAGCCATAACATGGAGGCGGCACAGTGGAATGTTACTAGGGGCACCACTAGTGGTACACATATTCGTGGTGAATTCCAAAACTTCTTTATGTCGCCAGCTGGGGAGGTGCCTTGGCAGATGAATTCTATCTAATCATAAAAAGTGTGTATTGGTTTGCATTATATTATCAGGGCCTTGACAAAGTGAAAAGTGTGCTGTAACAAATAATGCTTTTTTTCTTAATTTTTGTTTATTTAAATAAAAATAATGTTGTTCACATTTGTATTGTATATTCTTTTGCTAGCCGTCGCTGTCTGACGCCGTTATGTGCACAGTGTTGAGGGCATGTGGCTTGGTATGGATTTGTGGGCAAAAACACGCTGTTGTTTTTTCTAATATTAGAATAAAAATGGACAACATAAGTAAACAATAGGACAGCATCTACAGGTAGTGAAAGGGAATAAAAAACTTACATTTGGCAGCCTGAACTTGGGATGAGCACATGCTCCACTCTGGCAAGATGATTCTGGCAATTTCCAGCCATGCATCGGTTTCTCCCTCACAAGTCTGATCATCTCCTCACAATCCATGGATTCCTTGGCCTTTGATGCAACTTTTCTACCCCTTTTTGCCATGCTTGCTCAGCACACCAAAACAGACAGGGGAGGAACTGGAAGAGGGGGAGGTGTAGGAGGAGGGGAGATCATTTATGTTCACACCGCAACACAGCTGCGAATCAGATGCGTGCCCATAGAAGATAATGGGCTTGTAATTCGCACCGCAATGACCAGAAAACGCACACATTTTTTGTGCAATGCGCAGTGCAAATGCAACGCACATATGTGAACCAGCCTCATTCAAATGAACCTAGTTTAAAATGTCCTGTGAATTGGATGCGTTGTAAGCCGCATCTAATTCGCATAGGTGTGAACCCGGGCTAAATCTTTATTGTTAAAGATTTTGTCTTTTTGTTTTCCTTTTCTACTCATTCTTTTTGACCTTCCTCCAAAAAAGAAGGTTGCATTTCCTGTCTGCAGGTATTATCTTCTACTAAAGTGGATTTTTATCTTTAGTTGCTCCTAGATCTACTCCTACCCCTACTTCCAGTCAGATTGAATATTTCCGCACTCTCCCAGTCCTCTCAAGTGCTTCTTTTGTTTTCTGTCTTTTGTTCATTCTGCACCTCCTCTAACTCTTTTTTAAATATTTCATAACATTTTTTAAAATCAGGTGTTCTTTAAATCTCTCATTGACACAATATTATTAAGTGCTTCCTCTAATTCCTTTTTATTAAATATTTTCCTCAGCAACAATAATTTTTGTCATACTTAATGTAAACCATGTTTAATAAGTTCATCTTTCCATCTGTAAAGGAAGAAATCATTTCTCAATTGTTCAATTCTTTCCTGAAGTACCCATGGGATTACTTCTGCTTCAATGTAGGGCCATCTAGAGTGACCAAATTTCATCCTCTTTTAGAATATTCAGTGACTAAATGTTGTGCCCAAACAGCCTTAGTCCACCTGTTAAAGGCAGTTCCTATCTCTTCCTCAACTCTATTTATTTGTAAAGCAATGAGTATACAATCCCTGCTTTATTTGTGGGAAAGATGTTAAAGTTCTGTAAATAACTACAATCTTAATGATTTTGACAAAATCCATTCCAACAAGGTGCATGTAAACCAAAAAACAATTACACAAACAAGTAAAAAATCTTAGTCTTAGTGATTCTATCACCCCTTATCTGTAAGTGACTTTTGCTAGTGATGTTTGCTTGCTCCTGCCTTTCAGTAAATCAGGTATTCCAGTGCTGCAAGAAACCCCTGCACTCCTGCCTATCTGTTCTCTGAACCTGGTTAGCATAGCTTGTGTTGGTGTGCTCCCTCAGCACTCCGCTACAAAGCAAGCTGTATCAAGGGTCTTTGACTCCCAGCCATATGTGACATCCATTATCTAACAACCATGAATTTGAGCAGGAGGTACTGTCAAATTCCTCCAGCATCTGAAATTTTGAAAAAATGGCAAGTTACTTGGGTGGAGTTTGATTCTCCAGTAATAACATGGTTACATAGTAGGTGAGGTTGAAAAAAGACACAAATCCATCAAGTCGAACCTATGTGTGTGATTATGTCAGTATTACATTGTATATCCCTGTATATTGTGGTCATTCAGGTGCTTATCTAATAGTTTTTTTAAATCAATGTCTCCGCTGAAAACACCGTCTGTGGAAGGGAATTCCACATCCTTGCTGCTCTTACAGTAAAGAACCCTCTAAGCAATTTAAGGTTAAACCTCTTTTCTTCTAACCTTAATGAGTGGCCACGTTTCTTATTAAATTCCCTTCCATGGAAAAGTTTTATCCCTATTGTGGGGTCACCAGTATGGTATTTATAAATTGAAAACATATCCCCTCTCAAGCGTCTCTTCTCCAGAGAGATTAAGTTCAGTGCTCGTAACTTTTCTTCATAACTAAAATCCTCCAGTCCCTTTATTAGCTTTGTTGCCCTCCTCTATACTCGTTCCATTTCCAGCACATCCTTCCTTAGGACTGGTGCCCAGAACTGGACAGCATACACCAGGTGAGGTCGAACCAGAGTCTTGTAGAGTAGTAAAATTATCACTTTATCTCTTGAGTTAATCCCCTTTTTTAATGCATGCCAATATTCTGTTTGTTTTGTTAGCAGCAGCTTGGCATTGCATGCCATTGCTGAGCCTATCATCTACTAGGACCCCCAGGTCCTTTTCCATCCTTGATTCCCCCAGGGGTTCTCCCCCAGTGAGTAGATTGCATTCATATTTTTGCCACCCAAATGCACTATTTTAAATTTTTCCACATTAAACCTCATTTGCCATGTAGTTGCCCGGCCACATTAATTTGGTTAGATCTTCTTGCAAGGTTTCCACATCTTTCGGAGAAGTTATTGCCCTGCTTAGCTTAGTATTGTCCGTAAATACAGAGATTGAACTGTTTACCCAATCCTCCAGGTCGTTTATGAACAAATTAAATAGGATTGGTCCCAGCACAAAACCCTGGGGGACCCCACTTTCCACCCCTGACCATTCCAAGTATTCCCCATTTATCACCACCCTCTGAACTCGCCCTTGTAACCAGTTTTCAATCCATGTACTCACCCTATGGTCCATGCTAACAGACCTTACTTTGTACAGTAAACGTTTATGGGAACTGTGTCAAATGCTTTTGCAAAATCCAGATACACCACGTCTACAGGCCTTCCTTCATCTAGATGGCAGCTCGCCTCCTCCAGGATGTTAATAGATTGGTTTGGCAAGAATGATTCTTCATGAAGCCATGCTGATTACTGCTAATAATACAGTTTTCATTACTAAAATCTTGCATATAGTCCCTTATCATCCCCTCCAAGAGCTTACATACTATTGATGTTAGGCTAACTGGTCTGTAATTTCCAGGGATGTATTTTGGCCCTTTTTTAAATATTGGTGCTACATTGGCTTTTCTTCAATCAGCTGGTACCATTCCAGTCAGTAGACTGTCAGTAAAAATTAGGAACAATGGTCTGCCATCTACTTGACTGAGTTCCCTAAGGACCCAAGGGTGCAAGCCATCCGGTCCCGATGACTTATTAATTAATATTAAGTTTTCCAAGGCTATTTCTAATTCTGTCCTCTGTTAGCCATGAGGGGGCTTCCTGTGATGTGTCATGAGGATAAACACTGCAGTTTTGGTTACTGAAGCCCTCGATTCCCTTGTGAAGACCGAGGACAAGAATACATTCAATACCTTCTTCATCTCCCCATCCTTTGTAACCAGATTTCCTTCCTCATTCTTTATAGGGCCAAAGTGGTATGTCCTCCCTTTTTTACTGTTTATATGCTTAAAGAATTTCTTGGGATTTTTTTTGCTCTCCTCCGCTATGTGTCTTTCGTGTTCTATCTTAGCCGCCCAGATTGTACCCTTATATTTCTTGTTGCATTCTTTGTAAAGTCTGAATGCTGATGATGATCCCTCAGCCTTGTATTTTTTGAAGGCCCTCTCCTTTGCATTTATATGCATTTTTACATTGGAGTTAAGCCATTCAGGACTTTTGTTCGCTCTTTTAAATTGATTTCCCAATGGGATGCGCTGGCTAATGCCCTTATTTATTTATGCTCTTAAAGCAAAGCCATCTCTCCTCCGTGTTCTTTGTTCCTAGGATTTTATCACAATTTATATCTTCTAGCAAGGTTCATAGTTTAGGGAAGTTTGCTCTTTTGAAATACAATGTCTTTGTATTCCCTTTATGTCTCCTATTGGTGTGATTTATACTGAAGCCAATTAACCTGTGATCGCTTCCTAAATTGCCCCTTATTTCCACATCCGTGGAATAACATTTTACTATGCAGCGCAAAAACATTAACCGGCTGCTAAGCCAAGCCAGCAGCAGTTGGGTGGGTTGGAAAGGAACTTGCAAACCCTTTCATTCAACTGCATAGAGGGGAGGTGTGATGATAATGAGATGGGGAATGGGGGGTCCAGGGCCGGCCCTACCATGGGTCCCCATGGGTATTTTGGACCCGGGCGGCATTTTCAGAGGGAGGCAAATTGACGCCCAAGACAGTGGCGGAACTCGCTCCCACCCGCTCCGAATTTTACTGGGGAAGTGATCGCCGCTTATCTCTCTGTGAGGGGGCCCAGAGCTGCTGCTGTTAGAGATAATGATGGGAGTCAGCAGAGCACTCACTGTCATATCCGCTCCTTGGCTCCTCCCCCGATTGCTGCAGACAAATGCCATGTTGGGCCAGGAGGCAGAAACTGCAGGAGAAAGTCAGCTGTCTAGAGACCCCATGTTGGAAGAGGTATTACTGGATTCACGACTGACACTGGGAGCAAGTAATTGCTAGCACTGCTAAACCCATCTGCACCACCGCTGCCTCTGTCTGAACCCCCCACCACCGCTGCCTCTGACCACCACATCTGCCTCTGACTGAACCCCCCACCACCACATCTGCCTCTGAATAAACCCCCCCACCACTACATCTGCCTCTGACTGACCCCCCCTCCCCCATCACCACTGCCTCTGACTGAACCCCCCAACACCACATCTGCCTCTGACTGAACCCCCCCAACACCACATCTGCCTCCAATTGAAACCCCCCAACACCACATCTGCCTCTGACTGAAACCCCCCCACCACATCTGCCTCTAACTAAAACCCCCCCACCACCACATCTGCCTCTGACTAAACCCCCCCACCACCACTGCTGCCTCTGTCTGAACCCCCCACCACTTCTGCTTCTGTCTGAACCCCCCACCAGTTCTGCCTCTGTCTGAACCCCCCACCACCGCTGCCTCTGACTGAACCCCCCCACCACCACCACATCTGCCTCTGACTGAACCCCCACCACCACTTACTCGGACTAAACCCCCCACCACCACTTCTGCCTCTGACTGAACCGTCCCACCTCCGCTGCCTCCGTCTGAACCACCCACCAATGCAGCCCTTGTCTGATCCCATCACCACCGCAGCCTCTGTCTGAACCCCCCCACCACCACTGTCTCTGTAGGGAACCCCCAACCACCACTCTGTCTGAACTCCCTACTACTGTAGCCTCTGTCTGAACCCCCTCACCACTGCTGCCTCTGTCTGAACCCCCCACCACCGCAGCCTCTGTCTAAACCTCCCACCACCGCAGCCTCTGTCTGAACCCCCCCATCACCGTAGCCTCTGTCTGAACCTCCCCCACTTACCACCGCAGCCTCTGTCTGAGTCCCCCTACCACTGCTGCCTCTGTCTGAACTCCCCACCACTGCAGCCTCTGTCTGAACGCCCCACCACTGCAACCTCTGTCTGAATCCCCACCACCACCGCAGCCTCTGTCTGAACCTCCCCCACCACTGCAGTCTCTGTCTGAGCCCCCCACCACAGCTGCCTCTGACTGACCCTCCCACCACCACTGCCTCTGTCTGAACCCCCCACCACAGCAGCCTCTCTCTGAACCCCCACCACTGCAGCCTCTGTGTGAACCCCCACCGCTGCAGCCTCTGTCTGAACCCCCCCACCACCGCTGCCTCTGTCTGAACCCCCCCACCACCTCTGCCTCTGTCTGAATCCCCCCACCACTGCTGCCTCTGACTGAACCCCCTACCACAACCACCACCACTGCCTATGACTGAAACCCCCACCACCACATCTGCCTCTGACTGCCACATCTGCTTTTGACTGAACACCCCACTACTGCCTCGGACTAAATCCCCACCACCACCACCACCACCTCGGTCTAAACCCCCCACCACCACTGCCTCTGACTGGACCCCCCACCACCACCGCCTCTGTCTAAACCCCCCACCACCACTGCCTCTGACTAAACCCCTTACCACCACTGCCACCTCTGTCTAAACCCCCCCACCACCACTGCCTCTGACTGAACTTCCCACCACCTCTGCTGCCTCGGACTAAACCCCCCCACCACCACTGCCGCCTCTGTCTAAACCTCCCCACCACCACTGCCTCTGACTGAACCCCCCACCACCACTACAGCTGCCTTGGACTGAACCCCCACCACCATCACCACCACCACTGTTGCAAGACCTTGCATTCTCCTTATGGTTCCAGGCTCAGTGGTTCCAACTGAGCATCTGGGGACCATGAGACATGGAATTCAGGTAACCTGATGCCTATTCCATTTGAAGGGCCCTCTTCTTACTGTCAGGAGGTGAGCCTTCTTTCCACTAGCCACCACTAGCTCCAACCCAACCAGTGTAATAGGGCGTACACACGGTCGGACTTTGTTCGGACATTCCGACAACAAAATCCTAGGATTTTTTCCGACGGATGTTGGCTCAAACTTGTTTTGCCTACACACGGTCGCACAAAGTTGTCGGAATTTCCGATCGCCAACCACGCGTTCACATACACCACGTATGACGAGACTAGAAAAGGCCGGTTCAGAACCAAGCGCGGCACCCTTTGGGCTCCTTTTGCTAATCTCGTGTTAGTAAAAGTTTGGTGAGAGACAATTCACGCTTTTTCAGACTCGTGGCTTTCAGATCGTTTTCTGCCGTTCAGTTTGTACTTGTGGGTTTGTATCTGCTCTTCAGTGCATGCAGTCAGTTCGTATCAGAGTTTTCTGTGTGATCTTGCCTGCTCGTTGCTATTTTTCAGGTCGCTCTTCACAGGCCTTGCTGTTCTTCAGTGCGTTCTGTTACTTCGTTCTGAGCAGCCGACCGTTTTCTAGCCATGTTTCGTATGCGTACTCCTCGTAGAGTTCGTGCTGTGCGGGGGCTTGGTGTTGGGGTCCTGACCTTGACACAAGTCCAGTCCATGAACAGGGTGGGGAGGAGTTCATGGACCAAGAATTGGTTGCTTCAGCGTGACCAGTTCTGTCATATGCCTTTGCTCCGTGAGATCCGTGAGAATAATCCTGATGATTTCAGGAACTTTCTCAGGATGACGGACCCCGTATTTCACCGTTTGTTGGCTTCGCTGACCCCCTATATTAGCAGGCAGGATACCTGCATGAGGCAAGCCATCACTCCGGAGCAGAGGCTGGTCGCTACCTTACGGTATTTGGCCACAGGGAGAAGTCTGCAGGACTTGAAGTTCTCGACAGGCATCTCCCCCCAGGCTCTGGGTATCATCATCCCAGAGACCTGTTCTGCCATCATCCAGGTCCTGCAGAAGGAGTATATGAAGGTAAGATTTTTATCCTTTTATATCACATTTTATTGTCTTTAATGTTTGATAATATATTGTATTTCTTTCCTCATTCCCTAATTACCATGCTTGGAATATGCTGTGAATGTCCCCTTTGTCCTCATGCATGCAGGATTTTTATGTAATTATTATTTTATGTCCTTCATACATATTTGCCCTTCAATAACCTCCCCAGCATGGTGTCTCCTGGCCTATATTCACCTCATGTAGTCACTTAACAATGTATTTTTTCTGCTCCATAGTAGTGCTTTACCCCAAACACCCCCTAAAATGTTTGGTAATGTTATTTTTGATTTTAATTCAGGCAGAGTGCCAGAGGCTTTTTTTTGTGGTATCCCAAAATAATTTTTAGTAACCCTCCCTCCCCCCCCTGCTAAGTCAGCTGATCCCAATTCTCTATCCTCAATCATCTATCACCCATACACACTATACCCATCTCTTTTGCGGTCAGATTTATGGCTGAATTACCCAAAGCATGTAGTGCAAGGGCCTGCCTGTATACTTTCCAATGGTACTGTTTAAAGTTTTTGTATCCTATTATTATCTTGATAGGTAATAGCATAATGTCCAAATGTCCTCAAATGTGTACAGTGTGTATTTATATCTTTGTATTCAGACACTTCTTACCTGTCCAGTGGTCTGCCAATAGTGTAACTAAGGAGGGGCTGTTCCAAGTAAGACCCATTATTTAGGCATTCATCTCTCAATGAAGTGAAGAGGGTTACCTGTCCAAGATTTCCACACACCCCATAATGTTAGAAATGGCCCATGAGAGGGGGGGGAGGGGGAATATGATAGGTGTACCTTATACTTTGGCCTTGTTAAATTCCCCTTAATAAATGCTATCTGGAGGTTGCCCCATAATGTTTGTGTCTAATCTGCTTGCCATGTTTCAGAGTAAAAATAGTAATGTTTATTGTTTTTTCCTCAACAGTTTCCTTCCACGCCACAGGAATGGCAGACTGTGGCCTCCCACTTTGCCCAGCGGTGGGACTTTCCTAACTGCGGAGGGGCAATTGATGGGAAACGTCCACATCGTCCCACCACCCAACTCGGGGTCGTACTATTATAATTACAAGGGGTTTAATAGTATAGTGATGTTGGTGGTGGTGTTGGCTAATTACGACTTCTTGTATGTGGACGTGGGAAAGAATGGCCGGATGTCCGATGGTGAAGTCATCGCCCAGACGGAGTTCTACAGGCGTCTCCAGAATGGCAGCTTGGACTTGCCAGCTCCAGAGGACAATGTGGAAGGACTCCCATTTGTGTTCGTTGCTGATGAAGCATTTGCGCTGGGGGACCACCTGATGCGGCCATTCCCGATGAGGACCCTCACCCCAGAACAGAGGGTTTTTAATTACCAGCTGGCCAGAGCCCCGAAGAGTGGTGGAGAACACATTTGAAATCCTGGCCAGCCGGTTCCGCCTATTTCTGACACCTATCCATATGGCAGAGTATAAACTGAACCATATAATACTTGCGTGCTGTGTTCTCCATAACTTTTTACGGAAACATTCGGCCAACTATGCTGGCTCAGTTGGGCCTGAGGCCGGAATCCTACATCAAACCACACTGACGGCGCTTGAAAGTGGCCGTCCTGGCTTGCCCTCCCTGAGTGCCCGTGATGTCCGGTTACGCTACCTGGAGTTCTTTGCGGGTAGGGGGGCTATCAATATGCCAGACAATATGTGAAGCCTTTTTAAAATACAAAAAAAAGAAAATCTTTGTGGATATTTACTGCTTGTGTTTGTTTTAGCTGACCCTGACAGAAATGTTTTGAGTGCAGAAAATGTCGTGATTGGGTAACCTTATACAAAGCACTGTTGGCTGTTAGTTCCTAAATGCAAAAACACATTTCACTACAAGTGCACTTGCAACTGCACTGAAACTGCACTTGTAGTGCAAAGAGGATTTGCCCTTAGGAAATAACCCCCACTTTTGCATAAAACAGCTATTACATCACCCCAAAAGTGTTGTAGTGTTGAGACAATAATCCACACATTCTTGAGTAAGCCACTTTTTTATACCTGCACAATCACATGTGCATTTACCAAAGGTTTTTAAAACAAACCAACATGTTTGTTGTATAACAATTTTTGCAGTAGCATTATCAAAAATTGAAATGTCCATTTTAGATAAAACAGGCCTGTGTAAAACCAACAAGAAAGCCAAAAAACTTGAACTTACAAAGTTCACATTAGGTAAAACCTGAAGGCTATATCAGACATCAGTATTTAGGAACTGGGTTTGATATAGCGTTCAGATGGGGGGAAATCACCCCTGGAAAAGCCAAATTTGGAAGATGCACACAAATTTATCAATGTCAACATGTGCTATCTGCCATCAGGGGGGATCAAGGGAGGTGTTTTGGGGGAGCAAGCCCTTCCTCAACGCGACTTTATAATTGAGGAAGGGGTTGCACCCCCAAAACGCGTCCATTGATCTCCCGTGATGGCAGATAGCACATGTTGGCACACTGCGTGCATCCTCCAAATTTGGCTTTTCAAAACATTTCCAAAAAATTTAAAAGATTGAACCACAATACAAAAAGTGATTTTGTGGGGTTTTAAATTCGCCCCAAAACATCAATGATGTTATTATTTTTTTAATAACATCATGGATTTTTTGCTGGATGTTTTGTAGTTTGGCATTACACCCCATGATCTCCCCGATCAGGATCTGGGCACTTTCTGAAGTAAAGCGTTCTCTATCCCTCACATCACGATCACCTAAAAAGAGATAAAGAAAAAAAAAACAGGTCTCAAAAATCTGCCACCATCCATCTCTTTTACCTGAGCCTGTGGTCGCAGACACTCACCTGTTGTGGTGCCAATCTCCACCACGTCTTCTTCCTCCTGCTCAGCTTGTGTTGGTGTAAGTTCCCCTTCTTCCAGAGGTGGGGGGTCTCTGGTCTCCTCGGATGAGGGGTGTCCTCCGAGTCTTTTCTCCCCTATGTAAAACAAAAATGGTATAATTAGCACACAGATATTTGATGGCAGAACTAGAAATAGGAAACATTGTTTGGAAGTGGGGTACAATTGTCAATTTTAGCCGAGTTCCAAGATGTATTTTTTTTATTGCCCTTTGTCAAGCTGCAATACTTTACCTGTTTAGTACAAGCTTCACAGATGGAGACCCCCCTATAGTATACACTGGAGCACCTGTGTGGCCCCCTAATAAAAATGGTGTTCTTGTGTCCCACACTAGTGCTCCAGTGTCCAGAAGTGAAAACAGCTGCTCAGTGTCCTCTCCTTACACACAATCTAGTTTGCATTTTATTCTAGTAACAAACCCATCTACACAAACAACTATTTGGCATCCAAGTAGGCCCCAAAAAAAATGTAGGAAAATGCATATTGCCTAAACAATGGTGTTCTAGAGGCCGAAAGAAAAATGTTTGATACGAACGAATAATGGGCCCATGAACATTAAAGTTGCCCTTTTAAACGTTACAATTAATCAAAGCATATGGAGCAGCATGAACGTAATAAAGACAGAAAGAATACGAACACAGCACAACTACTTACTTTTTTGCAGCACTCTCCGGATCTTTCGGTACTGCTCTGGCTCTCTCAACTTCAGGTCCGACCACCGCTTCCTGAGCTGATCTTTAGATCTTCGTACCCCGAAATTCCTATGAAGGCTTTTGACCACTTTCGCCATGATCTTGGCCTTTCTGATGTTGGGGTTGGGGTAAGGCCCATACTTTCCGTCATAGTCGGACTTCTTCATGATGTCGACCATCTCCAACATCTCCCCAAAGGACATATTTGTGGCCTTAAAACGTCTCCATCTGGATCGGGACGTGTCCGGATCCGGGCTTTCCTCCTCCTCCTCCTCGTTGCTAGAATTAGCACGCACCTGCTGTAACTCCGCCATGTGCTCTTCACCCACTGCGCCGAACGAAAAGGGGCGGGGAATAGACTAGAAAGAACGTCAGGGGCGGGCGGAGTTACACGCATGCGCAGTGTGTATAAAGCGTAACACGCGTGCGTATTACGTACGATCTGTGAGCGGAGGAAGGAGCATTGGACGCGCCGATCGTAAGAACGAAGGTAAGAGACAAACTTGTGCCTATACTGCTTCTAGATTGAGGCCTATGTTGTAACAAGATTAGGAGAGATTTGTCTGACATTAGGCTTTGTCTTGTGTTGTGTCTTGCAGTGAACATGGATATGCTACTCAAAGATAATGACTTCATGTCAGTATTCATAGATATGTTACGGGAGCTGCCCTGTCTGTGGGAGATTAACCACCCCCATTTCAAGAACCAAACAAAGAGGAAGGCAGCACTGGTGCAATTGTGTGAAATTGTGACGCAGGTGATCCCCACGGCAGACATCACATATTTAAAGATATTAATTGGTTGCCTGAGGAGCACATATCTAAGGGAGCGCAATAAAGTCCAGGATTCGCAGAGATCCGGAGCAGCAGATGACATCTATGTCCCCAGGATGTTGTACTACGACAGGCTGCATTTTATGGCAGGCCAGAATGAACCCAGGTCATCCCTCTCCAGTCTTCCTTCCACACTTCCTTCCCCCCTGGCTGAGGCTTCTGACGCCCAACCTGGGCCTTCCAGGCCACATGTGGAGGAGCCCAGATTGAGCCAGGTATAGCATTCCTCTAAATATTTCTGCTTGTCCAATCAATGATGTTAACTAGATGTTAGTTGGGAGTACTAATTTAGGATTGTGATTGATGATGCAAAACATTACAACCATGTCCCTTTTCATACACAGGGATGTCTCAGCGAGGAGGTAGCCGGGCCGAGCCGGCTGGCTGATCTGCAGGTCCCTCCAGCCCCCCGAATAGAGAAAGTGGCAGTAGGAAGAGTGCCCTAGAGGAGGCTGCTATAGGATTCTTTTGGAGGGCTACAGAGGTCCTGGGAGCACCCCACACCATGGAGGAGAACATTGCTGCCTTCATTGCATATAAAATGCAGAGGATGGAGGAGGGCCAACAAGTCATGTGTGAGGCCCTCATATTGAAGGCTCTTGAGAAAGGTATGAGGGGCCAAATGACACCTCAGACACACCTTTGGGATGGTCCTCCTCCTCCTCCTGCAGGTCCTCCTCCTCCTTCTCCTCCAGGTCCCCCCAGTCCTCCTCCAGGTCCTCCTAGTCCTCCTCCTCCTCCTGCAGGTCCTCCTCCTCCTCCTCCTTCTCCTCCAGGTCCCCCCAGTCGTCCTCCAGGTCCTCCCAGTCCTCCTCCAGGTCCTCCTCCTCCTCCTGCCACATCTCCAACTGCACAGCCACAGCCCGGAAGGAAGCGTGGAAGGAAGACCAGACAGTGATTGCCCTGGGTTCAGTCTGGTCGGCCAAAAGATGCAGCCTCTTGTGGTACCACAGCCTGGGGACACAGATGTCATCTGCTGCTATCCGGATCTCTGCGAATTCTGGACCAGACTGCCCTCCCTTACATATGGACTCCTCAGGCCACCAATTTTGATGTTCAAGAATTGATGTCTGCCGTGGGGGTCCCAGGCTTCGCTAATTTCTCCTGTTGATCCAGTGTTGCCTTCCTCTTTGTTTGTTTCTGAGCCCTTAATAAAGGATTTTTGTTTTGAATTATACTCTCCTATGTATTTTACTTCAAAAAGGACAGTTGGTTTGTGAGGATTCAGGTACATTTCAAATATACAATGTGAAATGAACAAGGGACACCAACAACAAACAATCTCCTTGAGATTAAATAATAAAAGATATCAATGGTGTTGGGGTAACTTGACACACAAAACACACCCAAAAATATTCTGGAGTAAAAATAAAAATAACATTGAACAAAGATCAGCCTTGGAAAAAATCAAAACATTAAAGAAAAAAAAAGGCAGAAAATCCAAAAAAAAAAAAATAATATAAAACTGTCAGATGTGACAACTAATAACAATATATTCAGGGAATCCCACTAAAAAAACACAAATACAAGTTTGTGAGAAGTGTGTGTGAATATGAGCAGCAAAACGACTTAATTCTTGTCACATTATAAAGAAGAAGAGAGTGCACTGTATTAAACCATTTTGAACATTGCAGCGTGACGAAAGTGCTGTATCCATTGCGAACGCTAAGTTTACCAGAACGAGCTGTCCCGTCTCGGAATTTCTTCTGAGCATGCGTGGCACTTTGTGCGTCGGAACAGGCCACACACGGTCGGAATTGACGCGATCGGATTTTGTTGCCGGAAAATTTTATCTCCTGCTGTCCAACTTTGTGTGTCGGAAAATCCGATGGAAAATGTCCAATGGAGCCCACACATGGTCGGAATTTCCGACAACACGCTCTGATCGGACATTTTCCATCGGAAAATCCAACCGTGTGTACGGGGCATTACACTTTTACCCATGTTATTGGGGACCCTGTCACTATCACATTTCAGTATATTATGAGTAGGGATGAGCTGAACACCCCCCGGTTCGGTTTGCAGCAGACCATGCGAACAGGCAAAAAATTTGTTCGAACACACGAACACCGCTAAAGTCTGTGGGACACGAACATGAAAAATCAAAAGTGCTAATTTTAAAGGCTTATATGCAAGTTATTGTCATAAAAATTGTTTGGGGACCTGGGTCCTGCCCCAGGGGACATGTATCAATGCAAAAAAAAGTTTCAAAAACGGCCGTTTTTTCGAGAGCAGTGATTTTATTAATGCTTAAAGTGAAACAATAAAAGTGAAATATTCCTTTAAATGTCGTACCTGGGGGGTGACTATAGTATGCCTGTAAAGTGGCGCATGTTTCCCATGTTTAGAACAGTCCGAGAGCAAAATGACATTCCTAAAGGAAAAAAAGTCATTTAAAAGTACTCGCGGCTATAATGAATTGTCGGTCCCAGCAATACACATAAAAGTCATTGAAAAAAAACGCATGGGATTCCCCCACAGTCCATTACCAGACCCTTCAGGTCTGGTATGGATTTTAAGGGGAACCCCGTGCCAAAATTTAAAAAAAAATGGCGTGGGGTCCCCCTAAAAATCCATACCAGACCCTTATCCGAGCACACAACCTGGCAGGCCGCAGGAAAAGAACTCCTGAACCATACCAGGCCACATGCCCTCAACATGGGGAGGGTGCTTTGGGGTAGCAGCCCCCCAAAGCACCTTGTCCCCATGTTGATGGGGACAAGGGCCTTATCCCCACAACCCTTGACCGGTGGTTGTGGGGGTCTGCGGATGTGGGGCTTATCGGAATCTGGAAGCCCCCTTTAACAAGGGGACCCCCAGATCCCAGCCCCCCGTGTTAAATAGTAACGGGGTACATATGTACCCCTACCATTTCACAAAAAATGTGTGAAAATGGTAAAAAAACACAAGACATGGCTTGGGACAAGTCCTTTATTAAAAAATTAAAAAATAAAAGTGTGCCACGAAGTCCATTCATCTTCTTCTTCTCTCGCTCCAACGGACCGAAAAAGCAAAAAAAAAAGCCGCATGCCGCCACCGATCTGCCTCCATGGGAGGCACCCGTCATAATGACCGGCCTCTCAGGTGACAGCTCTTTTATAACTGAGGATGGGCCACATGATGATGTCGCCGGGTGACCCCGCCCCCTCTGACACATGGGGACATCCCTATGGCTTTCCCCTATGGCTTTCCTATGTAACTAAGTGACCCCCCTCTGATGCTACGGGGAAGCCATAGGAATGTCACGTGTGCCAGAGGGGGCAGACCCCATTACCATTTCACACAGGGGGGAGGCCGGGATCTGGGTGTCCCCTTGTTAAAGGGGGCTTCCATATTCCGTAAGCCCCCTGCCCGCAGACCCCCACAACCACTGGGCAAGGGTTGTGGGGATTAGGACCTTGTCCCCATCAAGATGGGGGCAAGGTGCTTTGGGGACTACCCCAAAGCACCCTCCCCATGTTGAGGGCATGTGGCCTGGTATGGTTCAGGAGGGGGGGCGCTCTCTCGTCCCCCCTCTTTTCCTGCAGCTTGCCAGGTTGCGTGCTCGGGTAAGGGTCTGGTATGGATTTTTGGGGGGACCCCCATGCCATTTTTTTTTAATGCAGTTTTGTGTGTATCCTGGTGGGGTCTGTGGTTGTTTAGCTGTCCTTTCTGTCAATCATCGGGAGTTGCACAGCATGTCAGGGCCTCTCCCCCTATGTCTGCTTCGGCAGGATACAGGGGATCGATCAGGTGCTCTCCGTGCCTCGGCATCATGCCTCCACGCCAGCACGTGAGGTCCGTTGGACCATCTGGCGCTGGCATTGTGTTTTCCATTTGGTCGAAAATGTGGAGGGCGGCGTCTCCAGCGTCCAGGGGCGGCTATATAGTTACTATTTATACACATTTAAATTACATTTTATTACTTCTAGAACCAACACCATTACACATCACCAGTGTGGTTTATTACCAGCACACCTCATGGGGTTTTCCTTGTGCGCCTGGCCTCCCCTCCTTGGGCTCTTCCCTCTACTCCCAGACTTGACTCATTTGGCGGCCTGCAGCCACTGACCTCATGTGGTTCACACCCCATTGGTATGTGAGTATCCTTTCTGGGATGAGTGATTCTCTCTCTTCCCCTATATGCATACCTTCTCCTCTAACAATGCACACTGTACTTTAATGATCAATCTCTATATATATATTATTATTTTTTAGATTTTAATGCAAATTGCCCCTGAAGAGTGTTCGATACATGAAACGCGTCGGCCATACGACAGGCACCAAGATAATTAATCGATTTTTTATTAAGGTCTTTTATATCAGTATGGTTTTATCCAGTAGTCTGGTGAATATGTGTTTGGTTTTTTTATCATCTAATAAGGACCATTGCCCTGCATCATAAGTGGGTTGTTACCCTGTTCACAATGTATCTGCCCTTGTACATACACTATGTGACTGTTACCCGGTATTTGGCTTGTTATTATGTTACTATCTTTTTTTACCAATAAAATGATTATTTTCAATACTGACTAATCCTTTGGCCCCACTTACCTTAAAACCTTTTTTTTTGGCCCCTTTATTAACAACCAAAAAAAAATGCCATAAATTAACTTCAATTTAAATATATGTATATATATTATATATATATATATATATATATATATATATATATATATATATATATAGTATCTCACAGAAGTGAGTATACCCCTTACATTTTTGTAAATTTTTTATTTTTTATTATATCTTTTCATGTGACAACACTGAAGAAGTGATACTTTGCTACAATGTAAAGTAGTGAGTATACAGCTGGTATAACAGTGTAAATTTGCTGTCCCCTCAAAATAACTCAAAACAGAGCCATTAATGTCTAAACCGCTGGCAACAAAAGTGAGTACACCCCTAACTGAAAATGTCCAAATTGGGCTCAAAGTGTCAATATTTTTTGTGGCCACCATTATTTTCCAGCATTGCCCTAACCCTCTTGGGTATGGAGTTCACCAGAGTTTCACAGGTTGCCACTGGAGTCCTCTTCCACTCCTCCATGACGACATCATGGAGCAGATGGATACCTTGCTCTCCTCCACCTTCCATTTGAGGATGCCCCGCAGATGCTCAATAGAGTTTAGGTCTGGAGACATGTTTGGCCAGTCCATTACCTTTACCCTCAGTTTCTTTAGCAAGGCAGTGATCTTCTTGGAGGTGTGTTTGGGGTCGTTATTATGTTGGAATAGTGCCCTTGCGGCCCAGTCTCCGAAGGGAGGGGATCATGCTCTGCTTCAGTATGTCACAGTACGTTAGCATTCATGGTTCTCTCAATGAACTGCAGCTCCCTAGTGCCGGCAGCACTCATGCAGCCCCAGACCATGACACTCCCACCACTATGCTTGACTGTAGGCAAGACACACTTGTCTTTGTACTCCTCACCTGGTTGCAGCCACAAACGCTTGACACCATCTGAACCAGATCTGGGTACTACCCAGCGGAGTCGCCATGGGTAATTCAGAGTGAGCTGACTCCTGATCAGAGGAACCGTTGCTGTATCGCTGGGTCAGGTGAGAGGGCTGATCGGCCATTATCTACTAACGTCCATAGGAACTGCAGTCTCTGACCATCTCTTGTATTATATCTGCAGTCTCTGATCATCTCCTGTACTATGTCTGCAGTCTCTGACCATCTCCTGTATTATATCTGCAGTCTCTGATCATCTTCTGTAGTATGTCTGCAGTCTCTGATCATCTCCTCTACTATGTCTGCAGTCTCTGACCATCTGTATTCCTGCAATGACTCCATTCCTTTCTCCACCAGGGATGGCGCTAGGCTGTGTGGCTTTCCTTCTGGTGGCACAGGGCAGCGGGGTTGTCTCTCGGATGGTGTTCCCTCAGCACTGTCCTCTCCCTCTGGAGTCCTGGGTGTACTTCCCTGAAAGCTTTCCCAGGCTCCTGGCTCTCTCTCTATCCCATTCAGCTGAGCATGCTGTGTGGGTTGCAGTTTCTGTGTTACAGTGGGGCTGCCAGTCCTTTGGACTACATGTCCCACAATCCTCTTCTCTGCTCCTTTTTCTATTCTGTTTCTTCCCTGGGCATATGAAGGCGGTGGAAGATACATAGTGGGCGGCTGTGCTGGCAAGCACCGCTCATTAGTACAGCAGCGCGCAGGAGAGGGGGGGGGGAGAGCCTGCAGCTGCATTGGCGTCACTAGGGTTGGGGTCACCCCCCTTCCACCAACTATAGTCGCCCCTCAGTACAGACCCCCCTCCACTAAGTATAGACCCCCCTCCATCAGTGCAGAACCCGCACTAAGTATAAACCCCTCCCTCAGTACAGACCTTACTCAGTACAGACCCCCAAGGAAAACCCCCTCCATTAGTACAGACCCCCCCCAGGACAGATCACCCCCTCCATTAGTACAGACCAACACACAGGACAAACCACCCCTCCATTAGTACAAACCCCTAATTAGTATAGACCCCCCAGGACAGACTCCCCTCCATTAGGACAGACCCCCCCATTTTACAGACCCCCCCTCCATTAGTACAGACCCCCCATTAGTACAGACCCCCCTGCATTTGTACAGACCCCCCCTCCATTAGTACAGACCCCCTAGGACAGACCCCCCCTCCATTAGTACAGACCCCCCAGGACAGAACCCCCTCCATTAGTACAGACCCCCCAGGACAGACCCCCCTCCATTAGTACAGACCCCCCAGGACAGACCCCCCCTCCATTAGTAACGCCCCCCCAGGACAGACCCCCCCTCCATTAGTACAGACCCCCCCTCCATTAGTACAGACCCCCCAGGGCAGACCCCCCATTAGTACAGACCCCCCAGGACAGACCCCCCTCCATTAGTATAGACCCCCCAGGACAGACCCCCCTCCATTAGTACAGACCCCCCCAGGACAGACCCCCCCTCCATTAGTAACGACCCCCCAGGACAGACCCCCCTCCATTAGTACAGACCCCCCAGGACAGACCCCCCATTAGTACAGACCCCCCAGGACAGACCCCCCTCCATTAGTACAGACCCCCCAGGACAGACCCCCCCTTCATTAGTACAGACTCCCCCTCCATTAGTACAGACCCCCCCAGGAAAGACCCCCCTATTAGTACAGACCACCAGGACAGACCCCCCATTAGTACATACCCCCAGGACAGACCCCCCCTCCATTAGTACAGACCCCCCCTTCATTAGTATAGACCCCCAGGACAGACCCCCCTCCATTAGTACAGACCCCCCAGGACAGACCCCCTATTAGTACAGACTCCCCAGGACAGAGCCCCTCTCCATTAGTACAGACCCCCCCAGGACAGACCCCCCCCCTCCATTAGTACAGACCCCCCCTCCCCCTCCCCCCTAAAAACACCCGGGCGGCAGCTGGAGAGGAGAGGACAGTTTGCAGCCACGCCGCCCGGGTGGAGAACAGAGCAGTAAACAGCAGGCAGGAGTGAGAGACACAGAATGGAGAATGTGTCAGGCATGGACCGTCCCGCCCCCCCCGTGCGACATCACTGCGCGGCTGGTCTCTCTCCACACAGAGACCAGCCGCTCTGCCTCCATTCTCATCTCCGGCTGGCTGTTCTATTTCTCTGACAGGAGGAGGGAGGGGCTTGAGCAATTAACACAGCGGCGCCTTTTCTACTTCGAACACCAGCGCCGGACACAAACAAGAGGAGGAGGAGAAGGGAATGGAGCACTCTGGCGCTTCAGCGCCCCACCTCTCTGGCGCTCGGGTGCACTGCACCCTGTGTACCCCGTCTGGGATTGGCCCTGCCAATCACAGTCCTGCTAGCCCTGTTCACCATCTAGAGAATGATGATTCACTTGGTTGCCACTACCAATCTCAGAAAGAAGGGATTTCACTGTGATTGGGAAAACCACAATCAGGTGACAGTTTGTGGAATTACTGTTGAGCTTCTGGGAACTTTGTTGAAATTATTCCTGAACCTTTGTGTCACTTACTACTGAACCCCTGTACTCTGTGTCTTTTGCTGTGCCACACTTTTTCTCAGCTGCGGCGCCCCAACTTATGATCCTGCACACAGGCCCACTGCTTTCAGAAAATTCCCCTGACCTGAGCTCATCATTGCGCATCCATTCCAGATGCTTGTAATTGACATCACATACATCACATACAAGCATGTGGGCTGGATGTGAGAGGTAGATCAGCAGGATTAATGTGCAGGTAGATGTGTCTCATCTCTGCTTCCTTTCATCACTCTGCATATCACGCATATCATAGATGAGAAGAGGGTACAGCGGTGGAGCAGACGAGCAGGAAGGTACAGCGGTGGGGCAGATGTGCAGGGAGGTACAGTGGTAGAAGAGATGAGAATGAGCTTCAACAGTGGGACAGAAAAGCAGGGGGGTACAGTGATGAGGCAGATGAGCAGGGGGGTTCAGTTTTGGGCCAGATGAGAAGGGGGTTCAGTGGTGGGACAGAAAAGCAGAGGGGTAGAGCAGTGGGGAAGATGTAGAAGGAGGTGTATTGGTGGGACAGATGAGCAGGGGGAAGAGAGGTGGGGCAGAGGAGCAGGGGGGTATAGAGGTGAGACAGATGTGCAGGAGGTACATTGGTGGGGCACATGAGAAAGAGGGTTACAGTGGTGGGGCAGATGAGCAGATGGCTTCAGTGTTAGGACAGGTGAGAAGGTGATTCAGTAGTGAGACAGAAGAGCATGGGGATATGACGATGGAGCAGATGTGCAGAGAGGTACAGTGGTAAGGCAGATGAGAAAAGGGGTACAATGATGGGGCAGATGAGCAGCGGGGTTACAGTGGTGGGACAGAAGAGCAGCGGGGTACAGTGGTGGGGCAGATGTGCAGGAGGTACAGTAGTGGGAGGGATGAGAAGGGGGTTCAGCGGTGGGACAGAAAAGCAGGGGGGTACAGTGATGGAGTAGATGAGCAGGGGGTGTACAGTGGTGGGGCAGTGGAGTGGGGGGGGGGTCAGTTCAGTGCTGGGCCAGATAAGAAGGAGGTTGCAGTGGTGGGAAAGATGAGCAGGAGGGGTTCAGTGTTGGGGCAGATGAGAAGGGGGTTCAGCAGAGGAACAGAATAGCAGGAGGTACAGCGGTGGGGCAGATGGGAAAGGAGGTGCATTGGTGGGACAGATTAGCAGGTGTTACAGTGGTTGGGCAGAAGAGCAGGGGGTACAGAGGTTAGGCAGATGTGCAGAGGGGTGCAGAGGAGAAAGGAGGTACATTGGTGGGACAGATGAGCAGGAGGTACAGCAGTGTGGCAGAGGAGCAGGGGCAACAGAGATGGGACAGATGTGCAGGAGGTACAGTGGTGGGGCAGATGAGAAAGGGAGTTACAGTGGTGGGAGATGAGCAGATAAATTCAGTGTTAGGACAGATAAGAACATGGTTCAGCGGTGAGACAGACGAGCATGAGGGTACGGCGATGGAGCAGATGTTCAGGGAGGTACAGTGGTGGGGCAGATGAGAAAGGGGGAACATTGGTGGGGCAGATGAGCAGGGTGGTACAGTGGTGGGGCGGATGTACAGGGGGTTACAGTGGTGGGACAGATAAACAGGGGGGGGGTACAGTGGTGGGGCAGATGTGCAGGTTAGTACAGTGGTGGGGCAGATGTACAGGGAGTTACAATGGTGGGGCAGATGTACAGGAGTGTACAGTGGTGGGACAGAAGAGTAGGGTGGTACAGTGGTGAAACATATTTACAGGGGGGGCAGTGATTTGAGTTAAGGAGGTGAATTGGGGCTGATCTGAGGTGTGGAGTTGCAGTAATTGGGGCTGATCAGAGGCATGAGTGCAGAATGTTGATTTCTCACTACAATTCAAGTAGTTTACAGCATTTACTTTATAAAAAAATCCTTTTTGTGATTGGGAGTATGAAATTGACATTCTTTTTGTTATAAAATTGGCACGTTCAATTTCTTTGAAAACATTTTTCGGCACACTGTGCTCAAAAGGTTGCCTACCCCTGCACTACAGTGTGGCCTAAATGGAGACAAGGGCTTTAGGTTTCACTGTAATCTTTGTGCAGCTCAAAAATATACCACTTGACAACTAATAGAGGAAAGGACAGAGGACCACGATCAAATGTAGCTCCTTTCATACACCTGTGACTGCTTAATTATTTAATGGACTCACTTGTAAAAAGGTTGATGATCCCACTGATCTATATCTGCATCTCCTTATCTGGTTCATTAATTTTTTTAGGTCTGCTTTACATATAACAATGTGATTTTTTTATGATACCATGCCTGATAAAAAATACAGTAAGTTAATCATTGAAGAGATACAGTAATCAAAAAATTTGTTTGGTAAAGGTCTAGCCAGACTGAGTAAATATTGGCCAATAATTCGAAGACCTGCCTGTGTGTCTCTTTTCCTCTGTCTGCCACTCAGTAAGACTATTGGAATGTCCTTTACCTTATGGTATGATCTTTTAAGGTCATGCATTTTGTAGCCCCTAGGAGAAAAGAAGTACTCTCTGCCTCAAATGCCAACTCAGTCGAGCAATTTCGTTTTGCTCCCATGAATTGGCCAGTGGGTATACTCTTCTTGAGAGATGATGGATGGTGGCTGTCCCAGTGGAGTATGGCATTTGTGGATGTAGGTTTCAGGGAGATCTATTTAGAATTTGCCAATTACAGTTTACTTACCTCCTCATAAAAAGAAATCCGATTTGTGTGACAACATCTGTCTTTCATGAATTCATGCTGTCTGTTGCTTAAACTTGCCTACAAGGCCAATTCTGACATTTTTCTCCTACATGTAAAAATCATAATTTTTTTTGCTAGAAAATTACATAGAACCCCCAAACATTACATATGTTTTTTTAGCAGAGAATACAATGGCGGTCATTGCAACTTTTTATCTAGCACGGTATTTGCACAGCAATTTTTCTAATGCGTTTTTTTGTTTAAAAAAAACAAAACAAGAAAGTTAGCCCAATATTTTTGCATAATGTGAAAGATGAAGTTACGCCGAGTAAATAGATACCCAACATGTCACGCTTCTAAATTGCACACGCTCGTGGAATGGCGCCAAACTTTGCTATTTAAAAATCCCCTTAGGCGATGCTTTAAAAATTTTTACTGGTTACATGTTTTGAGTTACAGAGTAGGTCTAGGGCCAGAATTATTGCTCTCACTCTAACGTTCACGGCAACACCTCACATGTGTGATTTGAACATGTGGGTGGGACTTAAGTATGCGTTCGCTTCTGCGTGCGAGCTCACAGGGACAGGGGGGCTTTAAAAAATTTTTATTTTTTTTTATTGTTAATTTTACTTTTTTTATTTTAGCTTGACACTTTTTTTTCAAAAACATTTTTTTGACCACTTTTGTTTCTATTACAAGAATGTAAACATCCCTTGTAATAAGAATAAGCATGACAGGTGCTCTTTACAGTGAGATGTGGGGTCAATAAGACCCCACATCTCACCTCTAGGCTTAGAAGCCTGAAATAAAAAATAAAAAATAAAAAATAAAAAGATCACAGCTTCCCAGCCGAAGCGGCGCCGTTTTTTTGAATACAGAGGTCATAATGTCCTACGTCATAACATCGCGCCCGGCCTCTGAACTATCATAGAGACTCCGGTGACCATCTGGTCCGCCGGAAATCTCTATGCTAAACATCCGGGACTGGCGGATCCTGTGACCGACTCACCGATCGTATCGGTGAGTCGGTACAAGCACCGGAGGGCGGTGGAACAGCCGCTATGATCATTCTTATGCTGCGCAGATTCGCCGGCTCTAAAAAACGATATCTGGATGATGTCTGTAGCTACAGGCATCACTCAGATATCCCCGCTCAAAGTCGAGGACGTCATTTGGCGTACGGCGGGCGGGAAGTGGTTAAAATATTTTTTTCCAGCAAAAACGCATCTATGTGGTCATTTCTTAAACTCTCCAGTATCTTCCCAACTATAGAAGTTAAACTAACAGGCCTACAGTTAGTTGGTAAAGAAATTTTCTACTTTCTGTTATATAAAATATCCAAAAAACCCAAATTTTGTCATAAATTTAGGCCAATATATTCTGCTACATGTCTTTGGTAAAAAAATCCCAATAAGTGTATATTCATTGGTTTGTGTGAAAGTTATAGCGTCTACAAACTATGGTATATACAGTGGGGATGGAAAGTATTCAGACCCCCTTACATTTTTCACTCTTTGTTATATTGCAGCCATTTGCTAAAATCATTTAAGTTAATTTTTTTTTCTCATTAATGTACACACAGCACCCCGTATTGACAGAAAAACACTGAATTGTTGACATTTTTGCAGATTTATTAAAAAAGAGAAACTGAAATATCACATGGTCCTAAGTATTCAGACCCTTTGCTGTGACACTCATATATGTAACTCAGGTGCTGTCCATTTCTTCTGATCATCCTTGAGATGGTTCTACACCTTCGTGTGAATCCAGCTGTGTTTGATTATAATGATTGGACAAGATTAGGAAAGCCACACACCTGTCTATATAAGACCTTACAGCTCACAGTGCATGTCAGAGCAAATGAGAATCATGAGGTCAAAGGAACTGCCTGAAGATCTCAGAGAATTGTGGCAAGGCACAGATCTGGCCAAGGTTACAAAAAAATTCTGCTGCACTTAAGGTTCCTGTGACAGATCTAGCCGGGAAAGAGACATTTGGAGGGGACTGTATGCTAGCCTCTTGCCGATCGATCGGGGGCCCTTGCATTTGGGGGAACGGTGCTCTTTGTGAGCTGCATGTCTGGGGACCCTGGATTTGCCATATTGGAATAGTGGCTGATTCATAATGTTGGGACAGATACTGTTAGGAGATGCTGATGTAAATTCCAACACCTGTCTGTCTATTGTCTGCTAAAATGTGTATTGTAAATAAGTCTACTATGGGATCTAAGAGTCATTAGATCCCCATTGTTATTTGTGTTAATTAACTCTGCTATTGTGTGAAGAAGAGTCTATGTTGATTGTGATAATGTTGATTGGATTTTCTGAGCTACAAGACAGCCAGTCTGGCATAACGGTCATGTCTGAGTCATCTAGGCCAGTGGTTCTTAACCTTTCTAGTGTGGTGACCCCTTGATAAAATTTTCCAAGTTGGGGGGACCCCTAACAGTAAAATTATTTTCGCAGCATGGGTAGTCAGCACCCAATGCAAGACAAGTAATTTGCGCCCCTAACCCATGGACATTTAGCGCTCCCTGAGTCTCTTCCACTCGTACAGTATTAAAACCCCTTATGGTACGTTTTAGGATGTACCACTTTCTCTTTGTTCTCCTTTCTTTCCCTTTTATCCTTCTCTATCCTAATTTCTTTTTTTTTTCCCCCATCCCTCTCTCTAGTTGTCTTTCTTGTTCTTTGATTCTTTCTCTCCCTTTTTCTTTGTTCCTCCCCCTCTTTTGCTCTCCCTTCCATGTATTCTCTATTTTTATTCCTTTTCTTACTCCTTGGTGGGTGGGGGGAATGGGATAAGTGGCAGTGCTGGCGGGGAGTTGGGATGAGTGGCAGTGCTGGGTGGAGTTCTGATTAGCCAACTTAGGTGCTCTTGATCAAGGTCATCTGCTGATCTGAGAACTGTAGTGGGGACTTTTAATGGCAACTATAATCACAGGTAGTGTTAGTCACTGTGTCTCCGGCTTCACTGCGTCTCCGACTTTGTGGTGTCTCATAGCAGTGACACTTATGCTGAAATCAGGAGATAGGGTCTCCTCCAGCCCCTCCCAATTCACATTCCTCACCAGTCAGCTGACCTCTAGTCTCTGCCCCCCAGCCATGACGTGAACTGAATGGGCGGCTGCAAAAAGGCTGAGTGGGCGGCCACGGGCTCCAGGAACAGCCCAGCTGGGCGGCCACAGGCGCCAGGGACGGCCCTGCTGGGTGGTCATGAAAGACTGGGAGAGTGGTGCGGGCTTCAGGAACAGCGCAGGACTTGGTGACCCCTAGCAAATCGTCATTCGACCCCCGAGGGGGTCCTGACCCCCAGGTTGAGAACCACTGATCTAGGTTGTCTAAAGGGATTAGTTAATTAGCTCATGTTAATTAGGTTAATTAGGTTACAGCTGTATTGTTAGAGTAATATGAGCAGGAGGTCTGCACCTCCACTTTGAGTGTATAAAAGCCTGTATTTTGTCAATAAAGATAGATTCCTGGTTGAACTTACATACAGCCTGCCTGGTGTTTGTTCTGAGCTACACAACTGGGTTAGAACGGCACATAGCTGAAGTTCCTAGAGCTGGCTGTCCAGCCAAACTGAGCTATCGGGGGAGAAGAGCCTTGATGAGAGAGGTAGAACCCAAAGATCACTGTGGCTGAGCTCCAGAGATGCAGTCTGGAGATGGGAGACAGTTGTAGAAAGTCAACCATCACTGCAGCCCTCCACCAGTCGGGGCTTTATGGCAGAGTGGCCCGACGGAGGCCTCTCCTCAGTGCAAGACACATGAAAGCCCGCATGGAGTTTGCTAAAAAACACCTGAAGGAATCCAAGATGGTGAGAAATAAGATTCTCTGGTCTGATGAGACCAAGATAGAACTTTTTGGCCTTAATTCCAAGCGGTATGTGTGGAGAAAACCAGGCACTGCTCATCACCTGTCCAATACAGTCCCAACAGTGAAGCATGGTGGTGGTAGCATCATGCTGTGGGGGTGTTTTTCAGCTGCAGGGACAGGACGACTGGTTGCAATCGAGGGAAAGATGAATGTGGCCAAGTACAGGGATATCCTGGACGAAAACCTTTTCCAGAGTGCTCAGGACCTCAGACTGGGCTGAAAGTTTACCTTCCAACAAGACAATGACCCTAAGCACACAGCTAAAATAATGAAGGAGTGGGTTCACAACAACTCCATGACTGTTCTTGAATGGCCCAGCCAGAGCCCTGACTTAAACCCAATTGAGCATCTCTGGAGAGATCTAAAAATGGCTGTCCACCAACGTTTACCATCCAACCTGACAGAACTGGAGAGGATCTGCAAGGAGGAATGGCAGAGGATCCCCAAATCCAGGTGTGAAAAACTTGTTGCATCTTTCCCAAAAAGACTCATGGCTGTATTAGATCAAAAGGGTGCTTCTACTAAATACTGAGCAAAGGGTCTGAATACTTAGGACCATGTGATATTTCAGTTTTTCTTTTTTAATAAATCTTCAAAAATGTCAACAATTCTGTGTTTTTATGGCAATATGGGGCGCTGTGTGTACATTAATGAGCAAAAAAAAATGAACTTAAATGATTTTAGCAAATGGCTGCATAATAACAAAGAGTGAAAAATTTAAGGGGGTCTGAATTCTTTCTGCCCCCACTGTATACTGGAATTAATAATAAAAAAAGCAACCTAGGGTGACAATGCTGCTCCTCCATAGATATATATCAGAGCCAGTCAGTGCTGTCACCCTGGAACAGAATGTATATTATAGACAGGATCCCTAGATAAAAATAGAAACAAAAGCCTGAAAAAAGAAGACTAATGCCACGTACACACGACCGGTTTTGCCGTCGGAATAAACTCCGAAGGTTTCTCCGACAGAACTCCGATGGAATATCGCATACACATGGTCACACCAAAGTCTGACCGTCCAGAACGAGGTGACGTACAGCACATATGATGGGGGTAGAAAAAGGAAGTTCAATAGCCAGTAGCCAATAGCTTCTGTCTCGTATTTGCTTCAGAGCATGTGTCCTTTTTGGTCCGTCGGAGCAGCATACAGACGAGCGGTTTTCCCCAATAGGAATTGGTTCCACCAGAAATATTTAGAACATGTTCCATTTCTAGGTCCGTCAGGATTTTCGAAAAAAAAAGTCCGATGAGGCATACACACGATCGGAATAGATGACGAAAAGCTTCCGTCGGACTTTTTCTGTCGGACATTCCGCTCGTGTGTACGCGGCATGAGGGACTGGTAGGCTTGCTAGCATGTACTGCTATGAGTCACCCAGGGGCTGGGTTGTTTAGCCCCATTGTAAACCCAGTGCCCAATGCAAACCTACACTGTGTGCCAACGCGTATGAATGGCAGGTTTGAAATTGCACTAAACCACCCCCTGTTCTTCCGCAACACTCATTTCATTTCTGTAAAGCCTTTATCCTAAAAGGAAAAAAAAACAGTTTGTTTTAACTGAATATAAAGCGTCACCTAAAGTTTTGTTCAATGTGTTAATGTATTTAAACCTGCTAGTACATCTAACACTCCCCTCCCTGCAGACTGACAATGCTGCTGCCCAAAGGTGCCCCCTGAGCTCTTTTATCAAAAGTCAAGGCACTCAAATACAGGGGGTGTGTTGGTGGATCACCAGGAGAAAACAGAGAAAAGCTAAAAAAAGAAACCTGATGCAGCCACCACATCTGATAATTGGTAATATATAAAGTTTTTGGTTTTATAATGGGGTTTAATACCATTTTAAAACAAAAAATGTATTCTTAAAGCAGAACTCTATTCACCAGTGTTGGCCCGTCCATAGGGGGTGCGCGGGCGCCGCCCCCCCTCCCCCCCCCCCCCACTCCAGGCAGTCACAAAATAAAATAATATTTTTTTTTAAAAATGGCCCTAAAAAAAAAAAAAAAAAAAAAAAAAAAAAGGTCCTTAAGTGCACTGTGTTCAGTGACACAGTGACACAGTGACACAGTGCACTATGGGAAGAACCACGTCTATGCAATCAGGAGATTGCAGATGAGGCGCTTCATTTGCGGGCTTTTGTCCCGCCTTGCGGCGCATTCCATTGCGCCGAACAGCTTCTGCCTGACGCCCATAGTATGTATTACTACGGCCGGGTGGTTTGATTGACATCCGAGTTAGATGTCACTTACGGTTCTCTCTCTCCCATTGCGCCCGAGCGGAGTAAGCTTGAGGAGTGGACTCCTTCACCGCCGCTGCTGCCCACTGAAGGAGACACAGCAGGAGGAGAGGACACCACAGCAAGGTAAGTGCCGGTCCGAACGGGGGGGGGGGGGGCTTGATGGGACAGTGAGGCTGCAATTGATGGGACACAAGTTGCATTTGATGGGACAGTGAGGCTGCAGTTGATGGGAGAGTGAGGCTGCATTTGATGGGACAGTGAGGCTGCATTTGATGGGACAGTGAGGCTGAATTTGATGGGACACAGGCTGCATTTAATGGGACACAGTGAGGCTGCATTTCATGGGACAGTGAGGCTGCATTTTATGGGACAGTGAGGCTGCATTTGTTGGGACACAGTGAGGCTGCATTTGATGGGACACAGTGAGGCTGCATTTGATGGGACACAGTGAGGCTGCATTTGATGGGACAGTGAGGCTGCATTTGATGGGACACAGAGTGCATTTGATGGGATAGTGAGGCTGCATTTGATGGGACAGGGAGGCTGCATTTGATGGGACACAGTGAGGCTGCATTTGATGGGATACAGTGAGGCTGCATTTGATGGGACACAGTGAGGCTGCATTTGATGGGACACAGGCTGCATTTGATGTTACAGTGAGGCTGCATTTGATGAGACAGTGAGGCTGTATTTGATGGGACAGTAAGGCTGCCTTTGATGGGACACAGTGAGGCTGCATTTGATGGGACAGTGAGGCTGCATTTGATGGGACAGTGAGGCTGCATTTGATGGGACACAGGCTGCATTTGATGGGACAGTGAGGCTGCATTTGATGGGACACAGTGAGGCTGCATTTGATGGGACAGTGAGGCTGCATTTAATGGGACACAGTTAGGCTGCATTTGATGGGACACATGCTGCATTTGATAGGACAGTGAGGCTACATTTGATGGGACACAGGCTGCATTTGATGGGATATTGAGGCTGCATTTGATGGGACAGTGAGGCTACATTTGATGGGGCACAGGCTGCATTTGATGGGATAGTGAGGCTGCATTTGATGGGACGCAGGCTGCATTTGATGGGACAGTGAGGCTGCATTTGATGGGACACAGGCTGCATTTGATGGGACAGTGAAGCTGCATTTGATGGGACACAGGCTGATGCATTTGATGGGACAGTGAGGCTGCATTTGATGGGGCACAGGCTGCATTTGATGGGACACAGGCTGCATTTGATGGGACAGTGAGGCTGCATTTGATGGGACGCAGTGAGGCTGCATTTGATGGGACAGTGAGGCTGCATTTGATGGGACAGTGAGGCTGCATTTGATGGGACACAGTGAGGCTGCATTTGATGGGACAGTGAGGCTGCATTTGATGGGACAGTGAGGCCATATTTGATGGCACACAGGCTGCATTTTATGGGACAGTGAGGCTGTATTTGATGGGACAGTGAGGCTGCTTTATATGGAACACAGGCTGCATTTGATGGGACAGTGAGGCTGCATTTGATGGGACAGTGAGGCTGCATTTGATGGGACAGTGAGGCTGCATTTGATGGGGACACAGTGAGGCTGCATTTGATGGGGTACAGTGAGGCTGCATTTGATGGGACACAGTGAGGCTGCATTTGATGGGACAGTGAGGCTGCATTTGATGGGACACAGGGTGCATTTGATGGGACAGTGAGGCTACATTTGATGGGGCACAGGCTGCATTTGATGGGATAGTGAGGCTGAATTTGATGGGACGCAGGCTGCATTTGATGGGACAGTGAGGCTGCATTTGATGGGACACAGGCTGCATTTGATGGGACAGTGAAGCTGCATTTGATGGGACACAGGCTGTATTTGATGGGACAGTGAGGCTGCATTTGATGGGACAGTGAGGCTGCATTTGATGGGGCACAGGCTGCATTTGATGGGACACAGGCTGCATTTGATGGGACAGTGAGGCTGCATTTGATGGGACACAGTGAGGCTGCATTTGATGGGACAGTGAGGCTGCATTTGATGGGACACAGTTAGGCTGTGTTTGATGGGACAGTGAGGCTGCATTTGATGGGACACAGTGAGGCTGCATTTGATGGGACACAGAGGGGCTGCATTTGATGGGACAGTGAGGCCATATTTGATGGCACACAGGCTGCATTTTATGGGACAGTGAGGCTGTATTTGATGGGACAGTGAGGCTGCTTTATATGGAACACAGGCTGCATTTGATGGGACACAAGCTGCATTTGATGGGACAGTGAGGCTGCATTTGATGGGACAGTGAGGCTGCATTTGATGGGGACACAGTGAGGCTGCATTTGATGGGGACACAGTGAGGCTGCATTTTATGGGACAGTGAGGCTGCATTTGATGGGGTACAGTGAGGCTGCATTTGATTGGACACAGTGATGCTGCATTTGATGGGACACAGGGTGCATTTGATGGGATGGTGAGGCTGCATTTGATGGGACACAGGCTGCATTTGCTGGAACAGTGAGGTTGCATTTGATGGGACAGTGAGGCTGCATTTGATGGGACACATTGAGGCTGCATTTGATGGGATAGTGAGGCTGCATTTGATGGGACACAGTGAGGCTGCATTTGATGAGACAGTGAGACTGCATTTGATGGGACACAGTGAGGCTGCATTTGATGGGACAGTGAGGCTACATTTGATGGGACAGTGAGGCTGCATTTGATGGGACACAGTGAGGCTGCATTTGATGGGACAGCGAGGCTGCATTTAATGGGACATTGAGGCTGCATTTGATGGGACAGTGAGGCTGCATTTGATGGGACACAGTGAGGCTGCATTTGATGGGGCACAGTGAGGCTGCATTTGATGGGGCACAGTGGCTGCATAAGGTGGGCACAGTAGCTGTATTTGATGGGGCACAGTGGCAGCATTTGATGGCACAGTGGCAGCATTTGATATGGCACAGTGGCTGTGTTTGATGGGCACAGTGACTGCGTTTGATGGCACAGTGGTGGCAATTGATGGGCTCAGTGGCTGCGTTTGATGGGCTCAGTGGCTGCGTTTGATGAGCACAGTGGCTTCAATTGATGGGTTTTTTTTTCAGAACTTTTCAGTTTGTTTGCACCCCCCCAAAAATTTTGAGCACCAGCCGCCACTGATATTCACCCATTCCCTGGTGCTGTGATCCCCCAGAGCTTCCTGTCAGCTGCCCAGTGGCTTCTGGGTATCAACCTCAAGACATTTCCATTGGCCAGGCTGAGATGATGTCACTCCTGCGCATGCGTGGCAGTTTAGTAATTTTGGCATTGCCAAAATTCTTACACTGAGTACAGTGCGGACAGTCAGGTAAGTAACTTAAATGCAGAAGAGACATAGCATGTTCACAATTTTTTATATTTTATTTAAGTAAAGTTCTGCTTTAATGAAGCATATTTATATAGTTGCAACTACTCTGCTCAGCAGTTATTTATCACTTTTATACTGTGTTATACCTGTTGAATAATTTGCCATAATTATTACGTGTTTTCATTGTCTGTATGTTAATTAGGAGTTCCTTTTTTGAGTCCCTTTTGAAGCACATCTGGATTTCCCATTCTGCAATGAAAAATCCTGATCTCAGTAACAGGTGGAATACAGCTATACAGAGCTGTTTTTTGACAATCTCCATTTGGAGATGGCATACTGTTGACTTTATTATTGATTCACTATTCATTCCCATGGAGGACTTATAATGCTCAGTGGGCACTCCTTCCATATTTTAGCCTTTACATTTATAAATGCACTTGCCTTCTATACTAGCTGTGTGGGAAGTTTATAGCTTTCCCAAATGTATAGTTTAAATGCCAGTGAAAAGCTGGTGGTAAATACAGATGAATCTATGCATGTTACTGTGTCAAGTTCATATTTTTTTCAAATATGCTTCAACAAACAACTCCAATGTCCCTACATTGCTTTTTCTTTTACTTTGTTCCTGTAGCAAGAAACAGCTTTTATTACTCACTGTGGTATCATCACCAGGCTTGTAAAATGGTTGCAGGGGCAGCTGCTTAAAGCGGAGTTCCAGCCTCTGAAAAATAAATGTAAAAGTCAGCAGCTACAAATACTGTAGCTGCTGACTTTTCTGTTCAAAGTTTTTTATTGAAAAGTAGACATGAAATTCAACAGGCAATATTTGTGTGACATGTAGCAATAAGAATTATACAGGTTTCTTTTCTGCAACATATACATTACAATAGGCAACAAGAACATATCAAAAATAAAATGTCCAGAGGATATTCCTCGCAGAGATATTTGTGGACATAATATATCTGTTTTGAATTATAACTAGTGAGAAATTAAAACAAAAACGAGAACAAAAACTAAAGTTTTATTCGTTTGCTCGAAAGGTGAATCTGCGAGCATGTGCATAGTCAGAATCTGGAAATCGTTTTGTAAATTGTAGAAAACATTACCAGTGATGTATCCGGAGGAGAAACATTAAGTAGAAAAGGTAGAGTGAGGATAGTGGTAGGAGTAGAATAGTTAGAAAGAGACTAGAAGTAAGGAGTGGAAAGGAAAGGGATGGTCGGGGGGGCCACATAAACCAAAGAAGCACCATTAAGTCTGTCTAATGTTGTTGTGACCAGATTAGGGTTTTAGAAGTTGTTTATCGAAGTCCGGGGGTAAGAAGTGTTCAGCCCAAGAATTCCAGATTTTAAGGTGTTGGGGAATTCTATCAAGGATTGTTGCTTCTATTTTACTGTGGATCATAGCTTGAGTGACCCTATTTTTGACTTCGGCTAGAGCGAGTTTTGGGGTTTTCCAGGCCCTGGCTATCGTCTGTTTGGCTGCTGTCGTGAGCTGAAGGAGAAGGCGGGTCTGGGATCTGGTGAAATCCGAGGGGGTAAGATTCAGCAATGCAACAGCCGGGTCAGGATCAATGGGATGTTGAAATAAGGTGGAGGCCATACGGAATATTGCAGCCCAAAATTCCTGTACTATTGAGCACGTCCACCATATATGTATATGGGTACCCCGTTCATTACAGCCACGGAAACAGGTAGCCGGATAATTTGGGAGAAATTTGGAGATCCTGGCAGGAACCAAGTACCATCTCATGAGTACTTTGTAATTCGCTTCTTGAGCTATTACATTGTGGGATGATATTTTCGTATTGGACCAGATGTCAGACCAGCCCTCTGCATCAAGATCTAATGAGAGGTCTTTGGACCACTGTACAGCATAAGAGGGAAGGTTGGTTGGGGGAGAGGTCAGGTGAGTATATAGGAGGGAAATTAGTCCCGGGGCATGAGGGTCAGAGTTGCAAATTCCTTAGAAAATGGATAGATCATCTAGTGAGGTGTGTTTGCCTATAGTTGTACGGATAAAGTGAGCTATCTGTAAATATCTAAAAACTTCTGTAGGGGGAATGTCAGCATTGTTTTGTAGCGAAGAAAATGTCTTAATGGTAGATCCAGAAGCAAAATAGCATATACGGTATAGTCCTGCCCTAAGCCAGATTTGAAACGATCTTGGATTGGTTTGGGCCGGGTAAAATTTCGGGTGATCTAGGAACGAGAGTAACGGGGAGTGAGCAGATTGTAATTTAAATGGACCTCGAAGTTTGTCCCACAACTTAAGGGAGTGTCCTGTAATGGGATTACTGATTGGACCTCGCGTTGAGGGGGGCAGCCATAATATGTTGAACACTTTGAGGGGGTGAAGGTCTATGGCTTCCAAACTAACCCAAAGTGGAGTTTCATTTTTTGCATGGTATAGAGTTATCTGGGCTAGCTGAGCAGCGTGATAATATCCCAAAAAGTTAGGCAGACCCAACCCCCCCCTTGAGTTTACTACGAAGTAATATAGCTTTAGCTACCCTAGGTCTAGTGGAGCTCCATATATATTTGGACACTCTTGTCTGAATAATGCGATGGTAGTATGAAGCAATAGGGATCGGAAGGACTCTATATAAATAAAGTAGTTTTGGCAGCATAGACATCTTTACAGCCGCAATCCGGCCTAGCCATGAGATACATATCGGGCGCCAAGATTCTAATAGAGTTGTTATGTGCTTTAACATAGGGAGGTAGTTGGCTCGAAATAGGTGGGCCGGGTCGCTAGTTAGCTTGATACCAAGGTAGGCTATTGTGGTTGTAGACCAGGTGAAGGGGAAGAATTCTCGTAAATGTTCTAGTTCTGAGTGTGGTAGGGACACGTTGAGGGCCTTAGATTTGGATTGGTTGACTTCTAATCCTGATATTAGAGCAAATTTGTCTAGAAGGTATATTAGATTTGGGAGTGTGGTTCGTGGGGAGGTGACAAATAGTAGTGCATCGTCGGCAAATAGGCATAATTTATGTGATGTAGAGGCTATATCTAAGCCTTTAATATTTGGATTTGCTCTAAGGAGAGCTGCTAGTGGTTCAATCGCTAATGCGAACACTAGAGGGGAGAGGGGGCACCCTTGTCTTGTACCTCGTTGTATCTGAAAGTAGTCCGATCGGTATCCTGAGTATTTAACATATGCTTGTGGTTGGTTGTAAAGGGAGTCTACCCATTGTAGAAAGTTAGGGCCAAATCCCCATCTTTGTAGTATATAGCGGAGGTAAGGCCAAGAGACTGTGTCAAACGCCTTACGAATATCAAGAGAGAGAAGATGCATAGGGATTTGGCGTGTTCAGGCTAGGTGTTGGAGCAGGATGACACGACGGATATTATCACTGGCCTGGCGTTTTGGAATGAAACCTACTTGGTCTTTGTGTATAAGGCCACCTATAAACGGGTTGAGGCGTAACGCCATAATTTTGGCTAGGATCTTTATATCTAGGTTGAGTAAGGATATGGGCCTGTAGTTGGACCACAGAGAATTGTCTGTGTTAGGCTTGGGTATCATAGAGATAATGGCTGTCAACGTGTCCCGACCAAAAGAGTGTTGTTTAAGGAGGGCGTTAAAGGTGTTAGTGAGAAGGGGGGCTAGGATAGGAGCAAATTTTTTGAAGTATGAACTAGAAAGACCATCAGGGCCTGGTCTTTTGTGTGGTTTAAGAGACTTTATAGCAATAAGAAATTCTTCGGTCGTGACGGGGCATTCCATAGACTCTCTATTGGCCTCTGACAATTTCGGAAGTGTGATGTTTTGAAATAATACCTCAGCTTGTGTCGCAGAGAAGGTACGTGTTGGGGTATATAATTCAGCTAACTTTCTGCGGAATTCAGAGAGCACCTTCACCGGGTTACTTGTGAAATTATCATTGGCCAGTTTGAGCCTGATGGGATTGTGCACCCTATCCGGTCGACGAATTCTCAGTGCAAGGAAGGTGTCTGGCTTATTGGCTTTAGTATAAATTGTGTGGTTGAATCTGCGAATGGCTTTGTCTGCTGATTCTGCCAAGAGCAGGTCCAACTCTGTTTTCGTCTTCTCTAACAAAATTCTATGAGGTTCAGTTGGAGTGGATTGGAATTGGAGGAAGAGGCGGTGAAAATCTGCTTCCAATTGCTGGGTTCTAAGTTTTTTATCTCTTTTGAGGTGAGTAGATACAGATATGCAGGTCCCTCTAATTACGGGTTTGTGCGCCTCCCATAATAGGACAGGTGAGATGTCAGGAGTGGAATTATGCTTTATGTATTCTTTAAGGGCTAGCTCTATATCAAAACAGTAGGATTGGTTAGTTAAATATGCCTCATTTATACACCATGTGCGGTCTCTAGACTGAGGGATCAGGGTAGAGACAGTTGTGATCACTGCACAGTGGTCTGACCAGGTAATTGGAATAATGTTTGCGTGGAGTAGGGTTGGTGAGGATGCAACAGGTATAAAGATGTGATCGATCCTTGAAAAGGATTTGTGTGGGTATGAATAAAAAGTAAAGTTTTTCTTGGCTGGATTACATTCTCTCCATGTGTCTAGTAAAGAGGCCTGCTGGAAAAGTTTGCGAAATAGTATAGAAGGGGAGTATTGTTCAGGGGCATAAGGAGATTTATCAAGGTGCGGATGTAGCACTTGATTGGAATCGCCGCATATAAAGAGGGTGCCCTTGCAGTGTAATCGTATTACTTGTAGGAGGTGTTTGAAGAAGGGGTTAGGATTGTTATTGGGGGCATAATAGGAGACTATAGTGGACATCACGTCTTGCAAGTGTCCAACTAAAATAATATAGCGACCTTCAGGGTCTTTAATTTCATTTGTTAGGGTGAATGGAAGGGTGTGGTGAAATGCAATGAGGACGCCTCGTTGTTTAGTGGCAGCCGAGGCGGTGAACACTTGGGGATATTTAGAACTGAAGTATTTCGGAGTTGCTTGGGTTGAAAAGTGTGTTTCCTGTAGGGCCACTATGTTGGCCTTCAGGTGTGCGAAGGCACGAAAGGCCTTAACCCTTTTATTTGGGGAGTTGAGTCCCTTAACATTAAGGGAGAGTATGTTCAGAGGGGCCATTTATGTGGGTTGGGAGAAGTACTATAGGGTAGATGTTTGAGGATCATGCGGCCCACCTGACCTAGTGAAGAATGAGGAAGGAAATGAAAAAAGAGGTGTGAGGAAAGGAAAGAGGAGGAGAGAGAGGATAGAGCATGTTTTTTGTAGAGAAAATAAGGAAGTGTAATAACACTTGGTGCGTTGGACATGTTAGCCCAACAGGTAGATGCCCATACTTCCAAACCAGCCAGCTGGCGAGGGAGCATGTGCATCCTATAGGGGGGAGCAGTGACATTTCCCCGCCGCAGGTCGGGAAAAGTTAAGAAACTGTAGTGCTCAAACAATATAAACAGTACGCACTAAGACCGTATCACTATATTCAGTTGTAAGATATCGGTAATAACCCCACTTTGGTGAGAAAAATTTAGTGCCAAAAAAAAAAGAAGGAAGGGGGGGAGCGAGTGGGGATATAACTAGGTGGTAAGGGAAGGGCAGGGAGGAAGAGTGGAAAGGAGAGGTTAGGATGGGTGAGGAGGTTCTAGGGGGGAAGGGAGGGAAAGAGAGGGAAGGGGGGTAGGGGGGAAAGAGGGAGGAAAAATGGGAAGGGATGGGGGTGGGAGGAAGGCATCAAGTGGCACAACTGAGATCAGAATCACCAGGGGGGATAAGGAAGTCTAAAAATAAAAGGTATCAACTTAACTATACTTTTATAAGTAGTATAATTGGTATTTTTGAAATCTTAGGTTAAACAAGCAAGGTTAAACCGAACAAAGCAAAAGGAGAGTATTCAAGACATATGCACCCTATGATGGAATTAAGGGGATCACATATGCTGAGTCCCGCAACAATGGGAAGTCTTACCAGAACACAAACTTCTGTGTCCCGGTGATGTAAAATAATAAAAAAAAAAAAAAAAAAAAAAGGAAAATGGAAAAATCACAACTATCTCAGTTCATTGAGATATCAACCGTGCAACCAGGAGTTCTCCTGAGGTGTTGAATAAGAGCATTAGAGGCTAGGTTTTTCAGCGAGATGTGTGCTTTAGGATCAAAAAGGTTTGCTTGACGAGACGGTGTTCCTTTTCGGATCGAGGAAGGGCCAGCTTGATTCCACTTAGGAGTGGTGGTGTATGGATAGGCTGCAGAGCGGGCTGGAGTACGTGGTAGCGAAGTCTCGGATTGATGTGCAGGGGGCGACAGGTGCAGTGATTCAAGAAGACGCTGCAGTGATTCTGGAGATGTGGAGGAGTGTTGCTGCCCCTGGAACGTGAATTGAAGAGAGAAGGGGAAACGCCAGGTATATTTTATCTGATGCTGTATCAGGATTTGTAATTGCGGTTTCATGGCTCGCCGTTTAGCAATGGTAAGGGGTGCCAAGTCAGAGAAAAGTTGGTAGTTGTGGTCTTGGAACTGGAGAGCGTCTTTATTCCGGGCTGCTGCGAGTAGTTGCTCCTTTGTGCGGAAAAAGTGTAGTTTAATTATTATGTCCCGTGGAGGGCCGTCTTGTTGGCGGCGAGTAAGCGCCCTGTGAATTCTGTCAAATTCCAGGCGTTCAATAGGTATGGAGGGACAGAGTTCCTGAAAAAGGGCTGTTGTAAAGGATTGTATATCCTCAACCACTTCAGGGATACCCCGGAGGCGTAAATTGGACCTGCGAGAGCGGTTCTCGGCGTCCTCTAACCGTGAGAGTAATGTGGCATTTTCCTCACGGAGAGCTGCCTGTTCCAGAGCATGTTCTTGTATAGTAAGCTCTATATCATCTACCCTGGTTTCCAAGTCTGCTGTGCGCTGACCTAATTCCCTTATCTCCCGTGACAGTCTGTTAGTTATTTGGTCAGATGTAGCTTTCAGGGCCTTGTTTAACATCTTCTCCATGTGTTTCAAGAAATCAGGCTGTGACATACCTTGTTGTGCAGGGATGGGAGAACCGCTGTATACAGAGTCTGCGGCATCATCCTCTTCACTGTCTGCCTGCTCCGTTCTAGCTGGAGATGCAGCTTGCTGTTTGGCGAGGGCTTTCGCCGCCATCTTGGATGAGGCGCGGGCCAGGGCCTCTTTGATCGGTTTGGTCTTATTCTTGCCTCTGTGGCCCATCAGAACCATCCCGGTTGTGGCTCGGGTGACGCTGGGGATGATCGCCGGTATCTTGGTTCAGTTAGGTGGTCTGAGGGCGCTATACGGTCCCGAATCTGCGGCGGGGAATGCGGAGCTCTAAGAGGTAGCGTCCTCCATGCTGAGCCTCGCGCATGCACCCTGTAGCTGCTGACTTTTAATATAAGAAGACACTTACCTGTCCAGGTTTCCCACAATGTCGGTCCCCCAGGCTTTGGCATTGCAACTAAGGAAAACCGGCAGTGAAGCCTTCAGGTTCTTACTGCGCATGGGCGAGTCACGCTGCACTTTCTGAATGGCCCTGTCGCCTTCGGGACACACATAGGTCCCAGAAGGCAGCAGGGGGAAGGAGGAGGGGCTGATGCAAATGAGTATATGACGTATCTCGCCGTGGTGGGGTAGAATGGAAGTCCTGCAGGAAACCAAAAAAAGGGACAAAACAGCAAAAAATAAAAAAATAAAGAAAGAATAGCCAAAAACAAAGTGGGGTGGGGTGCTTAATTGATTAAGACCTTGTTTCAATTTAGCCTGGACCTCCGTTTTAAAGCTAAGTTCATATTGATGTAGGCACACATCAAGAACTATATCTAACAAGAGTGTGTGGACCAGTGTAGAGGTACCCCCGTAGGGGCTGCTGAAAGTTGTAGTCCGTCTGTCACCCTGCCCAGCCCGGCATTCACTTTCTCCAGCACACAGAGTCAATGAATAGTCCGTTAACTTTGTTTTTGTGTTTTTATTGAGGGGTAAAACTTGGATGGGGTTAGAGGATTTATAAGATGCCCAGAATTTGAGTAGAAACATTTGCATTGGGACAGAACTATGTACACTCCCTGTACATATTTACAATTCACACTCCTCCTGCACAAACATGTTTGCAGACTATTACCTCCTCTCTCTCTCCAGCACATCACTTCTCTGGCACAGCTAGCACATGGTTAGGCCTGACTCTGATTCCAGCCAGGGCTTGTAGAAATGCCTTTTGCAGGCAGGGACCGCAGGCCCCTGCGGTGTAGCCAGAAAAGGTTAAATTGGTTAAATGCTAGCTGTCCTTGGTGGACTACTGATCCCAGCCAGTCCTCTTCAGGCCCTGCCAGCCTTCCTGGCTGCAGCTGCCCCGACTCCACTGCCCATGGCATCACAGTCTCTCTCGCTGACTCTACATCCATCTCAGACTGCACACTCCCAGTCTGCTCCGGCATGCCTCCCCAGTTATCAGTTATGCCTGCCACACACCAACACCTGGTGGATCCCTCCTGGAGACTTTGCCTGGCAGTACCTTCCACTATCCTCCCCTACTCCTGGTCAGAACACCCCTGTGGTTTGTATGAGGGTTCCTTCCACTCCCGAACTCCAGGCCCAAGGTCGCCCCCGCCAGATTGTGGAGTTCCCTCAAAGGCCCCTGACAGCTAGTACTCCATCTTTCAGTTCTTCCAACTGAACTCTCCTCCCCATCTGGGCTGACCCTGGTTATTTCAAGGAGGCTTGCCCCCTGCCAATCCTAGTTGGGATTGGTCAGGGCTCCCTGAGACACCCCAGACAGCCCTTCCTCACTTCCTCTCCTCCCTTCTAGAATCCTCAAGAAGTAAGAGGGAGGTGACAGGAAGGTGATGCTGTCTGTGAATCACCAGCCTACTCTGAGCCACTCCCAGCCCATACAGATCAAAACAAACAGGCCTAGCTCACAGCTGTACTTGTACTGACAAAAATCCTACTGCTAGCACCTACCTAAAGTAGAGGGTGCTACAACAGCTTTTGTGAGCCAAGGCACATACTTACCAACTGTCACAAATTTCGTCAGGGATTTAGACCCTTTTCCCGGATTTAGCCATTCCTGTGAAATGTCCCGGGAAATTCTTATTTTACCAATTTTTTTTTTTTGCAGCCGCCGCTAGAGGTCTGTGGCCGACGGAGACAATGTTCCCGAAGACCAAAATAAACAATTACTGTTTAGCAATGGCCGGGTGGCTCCAATAGAATTTGAGCTGTGGCACGGCCCACCTCCCGCCCCGCTGCCGTCTGTCTGTGACCTGATTTGGAAAGGGGCGGAGGTGGGCGGCGCCGCAGCTCAATTGCTATTGGCAGCCACCCGGCTATTTTGTCCCATTCTATTTAGTTATGGCGGCGGAGAGAGTCTCCACTGCTGGGAATACCTGATGTAAGGAAAGGGGGGGCTCCATTGGGGGATGCCTGGTGTAAGGACAGGACTCTGCTGGCAATGCCTGATGTAAGGGGGGACTCCGCTGCAATGCCTGATGTAAGGGAGGACTCCGCTAGCAATGCCTGATGTAAGGGGAACTTTGCTGGCAATGTCTGATGTAAGGGGGGACTCTGCTGGCAATGTCTGATGTAAGGGGGGACTCCACTGGCAATGTCTGATGTAAGGGAGGACTCTGCTGGCAATGTCTGATGTAAGGGAGGACTCCGCTGGCAATGTCTGATGTAAGGGGGGACTCCGCTGGCAATGTCTAATGTAAGGGGGGACGCTGCTGGCAATGTCTGATGTAAGGGGGGACTCCGCTGCCAATGTCTGATGTAAGAGGGGACTCCGCTGGCAATGTCTGATGTAAGGGAGGACTCCGCTGGCAATGTCTGATGTAAGGGAGGACTCCGCTGGCAATGTCTGATGTAAGGGGGGACTCCGCTGGCAATGTCTGATGTAAGGGGGGACGCCGCTGGCAATGTCTGATGTAAGGGGGGACTCTGCTGGCAATGCCTGATGTAAGGGGGGACTCCGCTGCAATGCCTGATGTAAGGGGGACTCCACTGCAATGCCTGATGTAAGGGGGGACTCCGCTGGCAATGTCTGATGTAAGGGAGGACTCCACTGGCAATGTCTGTTGTAAGGGAGGACTCTGCTGGCAATGCCTGATGTAAGGGGGGGACTCTGCTGGCAATGTCTGATGTAAGGGAGGACTCAGCTGGCAATGTCTGATGTAAGGGGGGACTCTGCTGGCAATGTCTGATGTAAGGGAGCACTCCGCTGGCAATGCCTGCTGTAAGGGAGGACTCAGCTGGCAATGCCTGCTGTTAGGGAGGACTCTGCTGGCAATGCCTGATGTAAGGGGGGACGCTGCTGGCAATGTCTGAGGTGAGGGAGGACTCTGCTGGCAATGTCTGATGTAAGGGGGGACTCCGCTGGCAATATCTGATGTAAGGGAGGACTCCGCTGGCAATGTCTGATGTAAGGGGGACTCCGTTGGCAATGTCTGATGTAAGGGGGGACTCCGCTGGCAATGTCTGATGTAAGGGAGGACTCTGCTGGCAGTGCCTGATGTAAGGGGGGACTCCGCTGGCAATGTCTAAAGTAAGGGGGGACTCTGCTGGCAATGTCTGATGTAAGGGGGACTCTGCTGGCAATGTCTGATGTAAGGGAAGACTCCGCTGGCAATGTCTGATGTAAGGGGGGACTCTGCTGGCAATGCCTGATGTAAGGGGGGACTCTGCTGGCAATGTCTGATGTAAGGGAGCACTCCGCTGGCAATGCCTGCTGTAAGGAAGGACTCAGCTGGCAATGCCTGCTGTAAAGGAGGACTCTGCTGGCAATGCCTGATGTAAGGGGGGACTCTGCTGGCAATGTCTGAGGTAAGGGGGACTCTGCTGGCAATGCCTGATTTAAGGGGGACTCTGCTGGCAATGCCTGATTTAAGGGGGGACTCCGCTGGCAATGTCTGATGTAAGGGGGGACTCCGCTGGCAATGTCTGATGTAAGGGGGAACTCCGCTGGCAATGTCTTATGTAAGGGAGGACTCTGCTGGCAATGTATGATGTAAGGGGGGACTCTGCTGGCAATGTCTGATGTAAGGGGGGACTCTGCTGGCAATGTCTGATGTAAGGGAGGACTCTTTTGGCAATGCCTGATGTAAGGAGGAACTCCGCTGGCAATGTCTGATGTAAGGGGGGACTCCGCTGGCAATGTCTGATGAAAGGGGGGACTCCGCTGGCAATGTCTGATGTAAGGGGGACTCTGCTGGCAATGCCTGATGTAAGGGAGGACTCTGCTGGCAATGTCTGATGTAAGGGAGGACTCTGCTGGCAATGTCTGATGTAAGGGAGGACTCTGCTGGCAATGTTTGATGTAAGGGGGGACTCCGCTGGCAATGCCTGATGTAAGGGAGGACTCAGCTGGCAATGCCTGATGTAAGGGAGGAGTCAGCTGGAAATGCCTGATGTAAGGGAGGACTCTGCTGGCAATGTCTGATGTAAGGGAGGACTCTGCTGGCAATGTCTGATGTAAGGGGGGACTCCGCTGGCAATGCCTGATGTAAGGGAGGACTCTGCTAGCAATGCCTGATGTAAGGGAGGACTCAGCTGGCAATGCCTGATGTAAGGGAGGAGTCAGCTGGAAATGCCTGATGTAAGGGAGGACTCTGCTGGCAATGTCTGATGTAAGGGAGGACTCTGCTGGCAATGTCTGATGTAAGGGGGGACTCCGCTGGCAATGCCTGATGTAAGGGAGGACTCTGCTGGCAATGTCTGATGTAAGGGGGGACTCTACTGGCAATGCCTGATGTAGGGGTGACTCCGCTGGCAATGCCTGATGTAGGGGGGGACTCAGCTGGCAATGTCTGATGTAAGGGAGGACCCTGCTGGCAATGCCTGATGTAGGGGGGACTCCGCTGGCAATGCCTGATGTAAGGGAGGACTCCGCTGGCAATGCCTGATTTAAGGGAGGAGTCAGCTGGAAATGCCTGATGTAAGGGGGGACTCTGCTGGGGACACCTGATGTAGGGGGGGACTCCGCTGGCAATGCCTGATGTAGCGGGGTCTCCGCTGGCAATGTCTGATGTAAGGGAGGACTCTGCTGGCAATGCCTGATGTAGGGGGGGACTTCGCTGGCAATGCCTGATGTAAGGGAGGACTCAGCTGGCAATGCCTGATGTAAGGGAGGAGTCAGCTGGAAATGCCTGATGTAAGGGGGGACTCTGCTGGGGACACCTGATGGCATCTGGATAACACTGATTGAGCATTTTAGCTGACAACACAGTGCTGCATCAAACAGGAGATTGAGAGAATACTGGATTTTTGGCAGATCTGATGTTTTTGGTGTACTAACAGCAGTTTTAATAGAACAAAACATGGTAATATGTGCACTGTGCTGCCCCAACAGGGCATTGAATTGTATATATCAGGGATATGCAATTAGCGGGCCTCCAGCTGTTGCAAAACTACAAGTCCCATCATGCCTCTGCCTCTGGGTTTTATGCTTGTGGCTGTCAGAGACTTGCTATGCCTCATGGGACTTGTAGTTCTGCAACAGCTGGAGGTCCGCTAATTGCATATCCCTGGTATATATTGTTTTCCTAACCATTTTCTATGGACGTTTATGTTTAGTTTGCATGCTGTAATCTAGTGACCCTTTGTGGTAATGCACTTGTCTCTCAAGTTTATTTTTCCCTTATGTTATGACACGCTTCCTTTGAATGTAATGCTCCACCCTTCTTCCTGTGTTTTATACTTCCTGTGTCATGGATGCAGCAGCAAGCCACATGTAGCAGGACACGTATTCTGCATAAGTAAGCTACAGACAGTATCATCTTTTGACCGCATAAATACTACAACCTATTCATCTGTTTGTATCCTGTCATCTGCTGTAACCTGATGTTCAGAATAAAAGCATCTTGTGGATGGATGGTATTTGGTGAGTTCAAACTATCTGATGAGGATTGTCTTCAGTGATTATATATTTTACAGGCCAGGCATAGAGGTCTCCCAAGGGATAAGTCGCTTCACAACAATTCAGAGTCAGAATAGTCAAAAGATGTATAGAATTCCTACAGTCTGCTGTCTACATGTGTGTGCCTGATCTGCAATCAAGCTCAGTGCCACCTGCCATCTTGTGAAAGCACATGGTCGCACAAGCTTACTCCACCTCATGTGAATGTTAAAAACTGTTTCTCTACATTGAATTGTGCTACCGCACCTGTCTAAGCTGCTGTTCATCTTCTTAAAGAGACAGTACCATTTTTTATAAAAACGTGAAAAAGGTCTACACAAGACTCTGAGCACCCTTTTGTGGCTGAACCAATACAGATTCATCATGCCTCTGAACCCGCAGATGTACAGGGAGCAGATTCTGCAGATATTGCTGAACAGAGTGTAAGACCCAATCGTACAATAAAACCTACACAGTAACTCAGAGAAAACTATGAAACCACTAGACATGAGTTCTCCAGAAATCTGTCAGACTTATGGGACAGAACTTCACACTGCATGTCAGTTTTGTCACACTTTAATGATCAACCAGCTGAACTAAGAGACTCTATAGATTGCTTATCTGCCATGTACAAACGCTACCAGCGGCTGTTTGCAAAATACACAGCTTTCTTGCAGGACTGTAATATAGAGGACTCCTCAGCAGAACTGACCAAGGCTGATACACTAAACCAACAAAGGGATCTCTTAGTGCAAAAGGCCCAGTGTAAGGCAGGACTCCGCATTGCTCAACTGCAGGAGACCAGATCTCACAGATCCACATCAATCAAGTACACTACACGTTCTTCTAGATCCTCTCACTCCAAAAGTTCGACATTAAGTGACAAGATAATAGAGGCCTGTGCAAGTCTGGAAGCAAATAAAATGCGAAGCTCCTTTACCAGAAAGGAAGCAGAAGTAGAAACACAAAAGGCAGCTCACCATGCAAAGATGGTAAACTTCCAAGCAGAGATGGAAGCTCAGAGCAAAGCTTGCCAAGCAGAGATGGAAGCTCGCCAAGTAGAGATGGAAGCTCAGAGCAAAGCTAGCCAAGCAGAGATGGAAGCTCAGAGCAAAGCTCGCCAAGCAGAGCTGGATGCTCAAAGCAAAACTCTTGAAGCAGAGATGGCAGCTCAACAAGCAGAGGCAGATTCCCAAATAAAGATTCTGCAAATGGAAAAGGAGGAAGCAGCTGCCCTAGCAAGGCTGAGAGTCCTTGAACAAGCAATGGGAGAAAGTGTTAACTCAGACTGTTCCATCCCAGTGGAACTGCAAGACCCAGTTGAACGCACCAGTGAATATGTACTAAAGCATAGTGTTTGCAATGATACAGAGTTATCTCCTGTAGTCCTACTAACAACACTGTTCTGACTCTCAACACAGAGACCTCTCAGCTCCAAATGCCTGAGCTTCTTCAAGTCTACAACACAAGTGCATCTGTGCAGCAAACTGCATCACCTCTTGCTGACAACAAGGTGACTTCCAGTGACAAGCCAGCACAAGCCTTAGGGACAACACCACAGTTAAATGCTCCTGCAACATCATTTCATCCTGGTAAACCTCACCCTACTTCACCAAAGAACTTTCACACCCGAGGGGTTCCACAAGTTACTTTGGCACCGAAGAGTGAGAGAGATCAGACTTGAATGACTTCGCCAGATACATGGTACGCCGTGAGCTCATTAACACTACCCTCTCAAGGTTTGATGACTGTCCAGAGAGCTACAGGGCCTGGAGATCAACCTTCAAAGCTGCCATTGCTGATCTCAATCTTACTACCAAGGAGGAACTTGATTTGCTCATAAAGTGGCTGGGGCCAGAATCTGCAGATCGTGTTAAAAGACTGAGAACAGTGCATGTTGACCACCCAGATGCAGGTCTTGTTGCTGCATGGGCAAGACTTGAGCAAGCCTATGGTAGCTCTGAAGCCATAGAAAGCGCTCTATTCAAAAGACTGCAAAACTTCCCAAAAATAGGGAACAAAGACTACCACAAGCTCCAAGATCTAAGTGATCTTCTCATGGAGCTGGAGTTAACAAAGACAGACCCACGTCTACCTGAACTAAGCTTCCTGGACACTGCTCATGATGTCAATCCAGTGGTGTCTAAACTGCCATACGGCCTGCAAGAGAAATGGGCACAACAAGGCTTAAGGTACAAAAGAGACTATAATGTATCTTTTCCTCCATTCGCATATTTTTGCAGGTTCATCAGTGATCAAGCCTGGACGAGAAACGATCCCAGCTTCAGCTTCATTGAACCCAACTTGCCTGCTTCATCATCTTCATCAAGGTATGATAACATTGCAGCTAAACGTAGGGACTTTAATAGAGCAATATCTGTTAAAAGGACAGACATCTCACCACCCGTATCCTCTCCTGCTCACAGAGCGATTCAGGTGACAGAGATAAACACCCTAATCATAAGTGTCCTATTCACAAAAAGCCTCACCCCCTAAAGAAATGTCGTGGGCTTAGGGCAAAGACGTTACAAGAGCGCAGGGAGACTCTTCAGAAACTTGGAATATGCTACAGGTGCTGTGCTTGTTATGGACATTTTGCTAAAGACTGTAAAGTTGTCATCAAGTGCACAGAATGCAGTAGCGACAGACATGTTACCGCTATGCATCCGGGTCTACCCTCAGACAATTCACAGCAGCCTTCTACCTCCAGCCCTGTCTCAAGTCATGGCGGGGAGCAACAAGGTCATGTTCCAGCCACAGCTAACGTTTCTTCTTCATGCACAGAAGTCTGTGGAGAATGCTTAGATAACAAATGCTGTGCTAAGATATGCTTAGTCAAGGTATATCCAAAGGGTCAACCTGAGGAAGCTATTAGGATGTATGTCATAATAGATGAACAGAGCAACAGATCCCTGGTTAAGCCTAAATTCTTTGAGATCTTTGGCACAGAGGGACACGCATCACCGTATATTCTCAGAACCTGTTCTGGTCTTGAAGAGACCTTCGGTAGAAAGGCAGATGGGTTCATGGTCTCTCATATCAATAAGGGAGAGGGCATACCCCTACCAACATTAGTTAAGTGTGACCAGATACCAGATGAAAGGGAAGAAATTCCTACTCCAGAGGCTGCATATCACCATCTTCACTTGAGGCACCTTGTTAATGAAATTCCTGCAATGGACATGAATGCTGAAATCTTGATCTTGCTAGGAAGACACATTCTCAGAGTACACAAAGTATGCAAGAAGTGCAATGGACCTGATAATGCCCCTTACGCACAAAAACTTTACCTAGGCTGGATAATCGTGGGCAGCGTATGCTTGGATAGTATGCATACGTCATCCGAGATCCACTCCTTCAAAACTTACTTTTTAGGAAACAAACGTGCATCCCACTTCAAACAGTGCCCTCGCCATTATGAAGTAAAAGAGAAGCCTCTTGACATCATCCAAGTACCTGATGTCACTCCTAACATTTGTGATGACAACCTAGGTACCACAGTGTTTTGTACTACAAGCGATGACAACAAAATAGCCTTGTTAGTCGAAGACAGAGAGTTCATCAAAATAATGGACAAAGAGTTCTTCCAGGATGAGTCTAACGGCTGGGTTGCACCATTACCTCTTCATGCTGCAAGGGTTAAACTCCCAACCAATCGTGAACAGGCTCTATCCAGATTCAACTCACTTCATCGAACACTAAAGAACAGGCCTGAAATGAAGGACCATTTCATCACCTTTATGAAAAGGATCTTTGACAATGATCACACCGAACCAGCTCCACCACTTCAAAGACACGATGAGTGCTGGCACCTGCCTTTCTTCGGAGTGTATCATCCACGTAAGCCAAAGCAAATTAGGGTAGTATATGATTCCAGTGCTAAGCATCAAGGCGTATCCCTGAACAATGTTCTTCTCACTGGTCCAAACCTAACCAACAACCTTGTAGGTGTACTTATAAGGTTTAGAAGAGAGCCAGTTGCCAAAACTGCCGACATTGAACAAATGTTTCATTGCTTCACTGTGTGTGAAGACCATAGGAAACTCCTAAGGTTTCTGTGGCACCGTGACAACAACATGGACAATGAGATGATTGAATACTGCATGAAGGTACATGTTTTCGGAAATAGTCCCTCACCCACTGTTGCAATATACGGTCTACAAAGGACTGCCCTTGATGGAGAAAAGGAGTAAGGTATAGACGCTCGACACTTCGTTGAAAGAGACTTCTATGTGGATGGCGGACTTAAATCTTTACCTACAGACAAAGAAGCCATAGACCTGCTACAAAGGACACAAGGTATGCTTTCTGAGGCTAACCTCAGACTACACAAGATTGCTTCAAATAGTGTTGCTGTCATGAAAGCCTTTCAAGCTGGCGATCATGCCACAGGGTTTAAAGACTTGAATTTAGGAATGGACATACCACCTGTACAGAGAAGTCTGGGCCTATGGTGGGACTTATTAAAAGACACCTTCGGTTTTCAAGTCAACCCTGCAGATCATGCCACCTGGCCAGTGTCTGCAAGTGTCTTTGCAAATTCTCCTTGGTTAACAGGTCCTGAATTCCTGCTGTGTCATCCAGAAGAAACCACAGCTGATGTCTTCAGTCTTCTAGAACCTGACAAAGATCCAGAGATTCGCCCTGAAATTAAGACCTTTGCCACTGATCTGAACCCTAACCTCCAAGTTGGAGACCTTGTTTTGCTCAAGGACCAGCAAGCTGAAAGAATTGAATGGTCCGTGGGACTCATTGTAAAGACCATTCCTAATGATGATGGTATGGTATGTAAGGTAGAGGTGAAGGTTGCCAGACAAGGAACTGTAAAGACTTTCCTCAGACCCATCACAGAACTTGTTTTACTCTTGCCTTTTGGAGACTGAACATGCTTACCTGGGTTTGTTGGATCCAGTTTCTACCACTAGAAGAATGTGCCTTGAACTTTAAGTGACACTTCTTGATGCCTTATTGCAGCTATTGATATTGCATTATATGCATGTTCCTTTTATGTCTTTCAGGTCTTCAAGACATCCAGCAAATTACACTGTTGTTATTTGCAGATGCATCACTACCATTCTGATATATATATATATATATATATATATATATATATATATATATATATATATATATATTGTTTTCCTAACCATTTTCTATGGACGTTTATGTTTAGTTTACATGCTGCCATCTAGTGACCTTTGTGGTAATGCACTTGTCTCTCAAGTTTACTTTTCCCTTATGTTATGACACACTTCCTTTGAATGTAATGTTCCACCCTTCTTCCTGTGTTTATACTTCCTGTATCATGGAGGCAGCAGCAAGCCACATGTAGCAGGACACATGTATTCTGCATAAGTAAGCTACAGACAGTATCATCTTTTGACCGCATAAATACTACAACCTATTCATCTGTTTGTATCCTGTCATCTGCTGTAACCTGATGTTCAGAATAAAAGCATCTTGTGGATGGAATCAGTATTTGGTGAGTTCAAACTATCTGATGAGGATTGTTTTCAGTGATTATATCTTATACAGGCCAGGCATAGAGGTCTCCCAAGGGATAAGTCGCTTCACAACATTCGGAGTCAGAATATGCACATATTGCAGAAATTTACTTAAAGTGGATGTAAATCTGAATTTTTTTCTTTTAATGAAGGCTTGCACCTTCTACAGTATAGGATTTCATGTCATCTGTGTCCAGTCTTACCACGAAGAGTTAATCCAGCTCTGAGCAGTCCTCTTATCTTTTTTCAGTGAGATAAAAGACAGACAGACAGAGAAATAGGAGTCTGTTTCTTCCCCTTGCTGTGAGTGACAGGTAATTTACATATCTCATGCACAGCCTGAGAGAGACATTCTGTGTACTTCAGATCCCCTCCTCCTTTCTTCTCCAGCTCTCCCAGGATTGGCTGCTCCACACCTCAGCATGACTGGGCATGCTGAAATCATGTGGTAATTTTTCTTGGTTTTGATTGGATGTTAGTGATCATAGTTCAGTTTAAGAAATACACAGGAGAAAATGCATATTGTCAAGGGGAGTGTAGAGGTAGGCAGGAAGTCTACTGACATCACGACTCCAGACAACAGACCCTCCCACAGAATCTGCAGTTTTTCAGGTTTCATAACAGACAGAGGGGAGACATTTGACAGGTAAGGATACATGCAGGAGGCATGTATATCCTTATAGATAACCACTATGGCCGTAGTTTATAAAAGATGAGAGTGGGTTTACATCCACTTTAAAGCAGAGTTCCGCCAGGGTAAATTTTTTTTTAAAGTCAGCAGCTACAAATACTGCAGCTGCTGACTTTTAATACATGGACATTTACCTGTACAGGGAGACCGTGATGTCGGCACCCAAAGCCGACCAGTCCCTTGGCTCCGGGTGCAGGCGCCGGCACTTAGTTTTCCTTATTAAGGGAAACAGCCTGTTTCCTACTGCGCATGCGTGAGTCATGGTGCGCTTTCTAAATAGGACCGTGTGTCTCCCAGAAGGCAGCAGGGGGGAAGGAGGAGGGGCCGGATATTGCGTAGTTCGCCACACAAGATTGCGGTGATTTTTCCCCAGTTTTGTTTTCCCTTGACATACCATTTTTTAATACTTTGGCCTCTTGCACATGGTCATAAAGAACGGCATATAGGCATTCAATGTAAAATATATCTGTTGTTGTGGCACCTGGGATCTACAGTTGCAGCATATTTTTGCCCATAGGATACATTACTGAAAACACTGTGTGTGTGTGTATAACCATTTTACTTACATATGAGTACAAGCATATTTTTTAAAATGTTGAATGTAAGGTTCTGAAAAGTACGCTTACGCTGGGGCCGGCAGTTACACATGCACTGTGTTTTTGGTAATGCATTCCTATGGGATAAAATACACTGCAGCTGTGGCTCCTGGGTGCCACAACAGACATATTTTACACTCTATGTTTATATGCTGTTCTTATGAGCCATGTGTAAGAGGCCTTAATTAACCGCTTGCTGTCCGGGTGTTGTATATAAATGACCAGGTGGCTCCTTCCTGAGTGCGGAACGGCATACATATACAGCCTTCCACTTTTGCGGCTTGTAAGCTCCCTTTAGGGCATGCAGCAGTGTGACCTGTGATCACTGTGTATTTTAGACAATGAAATAGGCCCTGTACAATGTTATTGCTATGACCAATCACTGTGCTCACTCTTGTAAACAAAGGTTGCACACTGAAACCAGTATTCCATCTCCTCTCACTGGTGTCACTATACCAAGGCAGCCAGCAACAGTGTCCCGAATCACTGCCACATGAGTCACAGTGTCACCAGAACAGTGTAAGACAACAACAGTGTACCTGATAGCCTTTTGAAATCTTCAAAAGACTCACCATGACTCTTAATAAAATACCTTGTGGTGTCTTCTTTCCAAATGTGGTAATGTGTGGGTATTTATGCTGTGCTGGCACAACAGGGCCTCCAAAAATGTGATATGTAGTCAGGAAATTAGATGGCTAGTTTATGCCCCTTGAAAGCTTAAAGTTGATCTCTGGTAATTGGGCCCCTCTATGCATCTAGGCTGCAAAAAGTCTCACATATATGATATCTTTATACTCAGGATATCTATGCTTTGTCTGAGAAATATCTTATTGAGAGTAGGGATGAGCCCGAGATTGCAGAACAGCGAACATTATGCAGTGTTTGCGGCAAATTCGAAAGCCGCAGAACACCGTTAAAGTCTATAGGACAGTTACGTGAAAAAACAAAAGTGCTCATTTTAAAGGCTTATAAAGTCTATAGGACACTTACATGAAAAAACAAAAGTGCTAATTTTAAAGGCTTATATGCACGTTATTGCCATAAAATGTGTATGGGGAGCCGTGTCCTGCCCCAGGGGACATGTATCAATGCAAAAAAGAAAATTTTAAAACTGCCTTTTTTCAGTAGCAGTGATTTTAATAATGCTTAAAGTGAAACAATAAAAATGAAATATATTTCTTTAAATATCATGCCTGGGGGGTGTCCTTAGCATGCCTGTAAAGTAGCGCATCTTTCCCATGTTTAGACCAATATCACAGCAAAATTACATTTCTAAAGGAAAAAATCTCATTTAAAACTGCTCACGGCTGTAGTGAATTGTCAGGATCCCAGCAATATAGATAAAAATCATTGAAAAAAATGGCAAGGCCCCCCCCCACCCCCAGTCCATTACCAGGCCCTTTGGGTCCGGTATGAATAGTAAGGGGAACCCTGTGCCAAAATGAAAAAAAAAATGGCATAGGGGTCCCCTCAAAATCCATACCAGACCCTTATCCAAGCACACAACCTGACAGGCGTCCCCCCCGAACCGTACCAGGCCATATGCCCTCAACATGGGAAGGGTGTGGGCATGTTGATGGAGACAAGGGCCTTATCCCCACAACCCTTGCCCGGTGGTTGTGGGGGTCTGCAGGCGGGGGGCTTATCGGAATCTGGAAGCCCCCTTTAACAAGGGGACCCCCAGATACCGCCCCCCCATGTGAATGGGTATTGGGTACATTATGCCCCTACACATTCACCAAAAAAAAGTGTAAAAATGGTAAAAATTACAGAAGACAATTTGGGACAAGTCTTTTATTTAAAAAAATAAATAAAAATAAAAAAAAAAACACCTGTCCCACGATGTCCATTCATCTTCGATCACAGCGCCTGACGACCCGAGAAAAACAAAACAAAAAAAAACACGCAACAACTCCGCCTCCATGAGAGGCTCCCGCTGACTAAAGCCTCTTCGCGATGACAGCTGTTATATAGCCCGCCTTCCTCTGACTTTTTTTTTTTTAATAAAGGACTTGTCCCAAATTGTCTACTGTAGTTTTTACCATTTTGACACTTTTTTTGCTGAATGTGTAGTGGTACAATGTACCCGATACCCATTCACATGGGGGGGCGGGATATGGGGGTCCCCTTGTTAAAGGGGGCTTCCAGATTCCAATAAGCCCCCCGCCCGCAGACCCCCACAACCACAAGGTAAGGGTTGTGGGGATGAGGCCCTTGTCCCCATCAACATAGGGACAAGGTGCTTTGGGGGGACCCCAAACCACCCCCCCATGTTGAGGGCATGTGGCCTGGCACGGTTCAGGAGGGGGGGGCCCTCTCTCACCCCCCCTTTTCCTGCGGCCTGCCAGTTTGCGCGCTTGGACAAGGGTCTGGTATGGATTTGGGGGGGCCCTATCCATACCAGACCCTTATATTTTTATTTTGGCACAGGGTTTCCTTTAAAATCCATACCAGACCTGAAGGGCCTGGTATAGATTTTGGGGGGACCCCTACACCATTTTTTTTATTTGGCGCAGGGTTCCCCTTAATATCCATACTAGACCTGAAATACCTGACAATTTGGGGAGACCCCACGCATTATTTGCCTGGTAATGGACTGGGGGGGAACCCATGCCATTTTTTTCAATGATTTTTATCTATATTGCTGGGATCCGACGATTCATTACAACCGCAAGCAGTTTTAAATGACTTTTTTTCTTTAGAAATGTCATTTTGCTGTGGTTTTGTTCTAAACATGATAAAAGTTTTGCTACTTTACAGGCATACTAAGTGCACCCCCCCAACGGCACGATATTTAAAGAAATATTTCATTTTTATTGTTTCGCTTTAAGCATGATTAAAATCACTGCGCCTAAAAAAATGGCCGTTTTTAAAACTTTTTTTTGCATTGATACATGTCCCCTGGGGCAGGACCCAGGTCCCCATGCCGTTTTTTTCAATGATTTGTATCTATATTGCCGGGATCCGACAATTCATTACAGCAGCAAGCAGTTTTAAATGAGATTTTTTCCTTTAGAAATGTCATTTTGCTATGGTATTGTTCTAAACATGGGAAAGATGCGCTACTTTACAGGCATACTAAGGACACCCCCAGACTCCTGAAAAAACTGACATTTTTAAATCTTTTTTTGCATTGATACATGTCCCCTGGGGCAGGACCCAGGTCCCCAAACACTTTTTATGGCAATAGCTTGCATATAAGCCTTTAAAATGAGCACTTTTGATTTTTCATGTTCCTGTCCCATAGACTTCAACGGTGTTCGCTTGTTCGTACAAATTCTTTGCCTGTTCGCGTGTTCTGGTGCGAACCAAACCGGTACGTGTTTGCCTGTTTGCGTGTTTGCCTAATTGACAGCTGTGTGTAAAAAAACTGTAAATTTCCTATCAAATACTTACCGTAATTTTCCTTTCTTGATAGACTCCATGGCAGCATACGTGTGGGTTAACCCTGCCTCCTCCCCTATAAGACCCTTATCCCATAAATCTTTGCTCCAAGCTAGCAGCCGTGTTCCGTAAACTAGCTTACTCCAGACATTTGGGAGGGAACTCCTGCTAACATGGAAGAAAGGAAAGAAAGGAAAATTACAGTAAGTATTTGATAGGAAATTTTTCGTTTTCCTCACAGACTCCTTGGCAGCATACGTGTGGGAAAAAACTTGCCGTACACATCCGGGTGGGAAAAATGTTGTGCAAAGAAAGTTTAACACCGTCAAATGACAGACTTGTAAACCAAAATTAACTGAAGATAGGGCAGCTGATTCAACACAGTAATAGGACACAAACATGTTCATAGACGACCAGGAAGCCACCTTGCAAATTACTGCCCAAGATGTAGACCCACTCCTGGTTGTGTGAGCAGACACTACCTCCAAAGGAGCCAAGCCCATGTTGGATGACCTAGGCAATCCGTGTTTGATTTGATATAAGTAAAGACAGCACAAGCCATTACTGTACAGAGGCCATGTTCACCACAAGCCATTACTGTCCAGAAGCCATGTTCATTGAATAATAACCAGAAGGAACAGGAAACACCACACAGGAAGTGAATACAACAAACATGCATTATAAAGTTGCATTTAAAGAAACACAACGTTCATGACCATCCGTACCACAATCGCCCTAGATGAGACACGTTTCTCTGTCCTTTCTGCCAAAAGAATGAACAGGCATTCTGAAGCCTGAAGGAAGCTGTAGCATGTAGATATGACTTTACAATATCTGAGGGATTCCTAAAATTGAAGGAAGGCACTGCTGGAAGTCCAATCAGGATTCCCTGTTTACTAGAAATGCACTTTAACCAACTAAACCGCAGCGCGCTTTCTCCTACGTAAGTTAGAACTCTAATGCCGCGTACACATGAGCGGACTTTATGGCAGACTTTGCCCAGCAGACTTTTCAATGTACTTTACGATGGACTTTCTGAATGAACGGACTTGCCTACACACAATCCACCAAAGTCCGTTGAAATCGTATGTGATGACGTACGACCGGACTAAAACAAGGAAGTTCATAGCCAATAGCTGCCCTAGCGTGGCTTTTTGTCCGTCGAACTAGCATATAGACGAGCGGACTTTTTGACCGGACTCGATTTCGACGGATTGATTTAAACATGTTTCAAATCTAAGTCCGTCCAACTTTTGAGAAAACAAAGTCCGCTGGAGCCCACACACGATCGAATTGTCCGACGAAATCCCGTCCGCCGGGCAAAGTCTGCCATAAAGTCCGCTCGTGTGTACGCGGCATAAGATTGGCAGAACAATTTCTTAGCTCCCACGAAGACTCATGCACCCTTGGGAATTGAGTCAAGCATAGGTAACGTGCCGCTCAACTGGAAAGAACGTAAGAAAGTTCTCCATGACCAGTGAACCAATCTCTAAGGCTTTTTATGCCAACGTGATAACCAGGAAAAGGCGAACTTGACAGAGAGGCCTCTAATGGAGACAGCCCTAGAACACTCCGCTCCAATTCCCAAGGGGGAGTTAAGAACAAGAGAGAGACTCCTTTGGAAAACCTCCGCTTACTCAGTTGTCTGAGCCTAGCTGCTTTCTTGAAGAGTTGTTGGACAGGAAAGATGCCTAGACCGGAAAACACCTGTGAAGGCCAATAAAGCTGACACTTGAACTTCGAGGGAGCTGACCGATAGAGCCAGAACTAAATCCGACTGGAGGAAGCCTAGAATATCTAAAACTTCTAGATCAACACATGATCTGTCAGCAGCAGACGTGTATTGAACAACTTTGACCAGATACTCCCGTCAACTTTGCATTCATTCTTCTAGTATTCAAGAGAGTGGAGATGACTCTGGAAGAGCAGCCAAGGACCTCCAATCTCGAGAACCAGACTGTCAGACGCAACCGTGCTAGACATGGATGTAGGATTGTACTCAGTGACAAAAAGCCTGGCTTGAAGAGAAGGTGAACTGGGTTCCAAAAGCTGAACTGTGCTAGCAAGGGGAACCATGACCTAATTGGCCGATAAGGCATCACTGCCACTAACACCACAACCTCTGTTTGGAGTCTTCGTATAAAACCCAAGGTTGATCAGGACTGGAAGAAATGCATAGGTCCTACCACATTTACAATGATCCATCAGGGCATCTGCACTTGAAAACCTCCACATGTAGAGACCATTTGTTGTGGACTCTGAAAAGAAAATCCGTTGGAACATTTTGAACTCTGGGAACATACGCCGATGAGCTGTAGGCTCGATTCTCCTGAGCCCAAGACATAATTGTCTCCGCTTCCTATAATAGAGAACAGGCTGTGAGTCTCCAGGCTGCCTTTTAACGTAGGAGAACACCGTAGTGTTGACTAACCTAAGCGCACTGACACTCCCTTTGTTAAATGGTGAAAGGTTTGAAATCTGCTTCCTGGCTCCCACTGCTGGAGAAACCCCTTCCAGAAAGGCCACCTTCTCCAGCTTCCACTTAATCCTTGGATCTGTAGACACCATAGTGCCAATCATTTTAGACACTGAAAGGCATACATGTGGGAAGAAGAACGGGCCAGGAGTATTCAGATCCAAAATATCGGGATCCAGAGCCAAGGAAATGATTATATTGAACTGAGCCCCAAGGCCCACAAAAGACTGAGTGGGATCCAGGTGTCTTCTTGCCAGATTCAGCAGCCAGCCAAATTTGAGAAGCATAGAAAAGACCCGAGCTCTGGCCTCCAGTAGCTGCCCTCTGTCTTGGGACAGTAGAACAAGGACATCCATGTAGGGGCTTAAGCACCGTATAGCCATATGGTGTGACTAAATCCCCATATTTTTTAAAATGTTCAGGTGTTTTAAATAGCCTTGCAGGTGATAAATGTCATTTTTGCATGTGTGCGCTGTAATATTTTGTTCTTTTTATCATGGAAACAGACACCAGCTCTGGCTCCTGAACTACAGAGTTTCTAAAAACGCTCCTGAATACTGCGTCCACATTTCCATCCTCTTCAATATGGCCACAAGAGCCCAGGCAGACTTTCGGGCTAGTCACTGCATCTTCCAAGCAAGAGCGACATGCTTGCTCGCCTCATCAAAGCTTCAGCCATTTAGAGAGGCAGCCTTTAGATGCTTCACATCCTCATCTCTGAATGGATAGAGCTTGGCCATCTTGCTCAGAAGGGAGGGATGTCTCTTGACCTTGTTCCACTTATTCAAAATGATGTCCCCTAGTTCTGTTAAGAATGAGAATTTAGAACATTCTCTGTAAGGCTATTTGATCCGACTTTACAGTCTCTGGATCAAAGTTGCATCAAAAGTCGCAGCAAAGTAGCGCAGGAACCCCTCAAAGTCGCTGCAACTCTAAGTTGCATAGATTGGAACAGGTGCCATTGAACTTAATGGGTGACCCGCCATGCGTCCCCGTGTGTCCAAAGTCCCATGACAAGTCGCACTAGTGGAAACAGAGCCCAAAGATGCTTACAGAACTTCCCCTTGCTTTGCAGGAGACTCTACCTTGGTTGGGACAGTTCCAGTTCTTCCTGGTCATCTGAGTGGGAGAACACGCTGCAATGGCTGTTGGACTTTGTGTGTGGCTTGTATCCCACTCTTTAAGGGATTTTGCACCATGTGCCTTGCTCTCACTAGGGATTTAGCTGGAAAACACCACTGCCTGGGCTTAGCATGGCTCACACAGAGACTTTCCCTCTGGGACCGGAGTCCCGCAACCCCTGCAGGCTCCCTCCTTGGAGCAGCTGACATAGCGGTGGGTGCGTAGAGGAGGATTCAGAGCTTCTGCTATAAAGGTTGGACCTTGACGGTGACCTGTGACAAGTACATCTGAAGAAAAATGTTGTGACCTAATGATGTCTTTATCATCTTGTGCCATGTATTGTCAACCTGACCTAGAAAAACTCACAAAAGCAAAATAAGATAGAAAGGAAATAGTAAAACAACTCAAAAAGAGTACCCAGGTCAGCAAGGAAAGGAAAGGGTTAAAACCACACTCTCATACCTGCTCACTGTATACATCTATTCTCTCCAACTTCCCTAAGAATTGCTGTGATCTACCGGCCCCCTGGACCATTATCGACTTTCCTTGATGAGTTTTCTGCCTGGCTACCCTACTTTCTCTCTTCTGAAATTCCCACAATCCTACTCGGTGATTTCAACTTCCCTGCTAATACAAACACTCCTGCTACTTCTAAACTTCTTAGTCTAACCTCTTCATTTGTCCTAAAGCAATGGGTACAGGCTTCTACTCACTCTGATGGCAACACCCTTGACCTTGTATACTCCTACCTATGCAACTTCTCAAACAATTCTTTTCCTCTCTCCGACTATCACCTTATTAGTTTCTTTCTCTCCCTGTCTTCCACCACCTTTCCCTCCAATCACCTAACCATCACCCGTAGAAACTTTTGCAACTTCAACTCTTCTCTCCTCTATTCTGCTACTGACCACCTCTATGACAAAATCTCTCCCCTGTCCTGCCTCAACCAAGCCACTTCCATCTACAATAAATCCCTGTCCTCCACCACGGACAAGCTCGCTCCCCTCACTACACGCAGAATCAGTCCTCGACTCCTACAACCCTGGCAAACAGACGACACTAAAATTCTCAAAAAAAGTAGTCGTGCTCTTGAGCATCTGTGGCACAAGACTAAGTCTCTCAAAGACTTTAACCAATACAAATCTGCCCTCCAAAAATACTATTCTTTCCTCCACACTGCCAAGCAGACCTATTTTACAACTCTTATTAACACCTTCTCATCCAGTCACCGTAAACTTTTCTCTACCTTCAACTCTCTACTTCGTCCTCCACAGGCTCCACCCACTGACTCACTCACTGCCCAGGAGATTGCTAATTACTTCAAAAACAAGATTGATGCAATCCGTGATGAAATCTCCACTCTACAGGTATCTCCCCCAGTTAAGACCCCATATCAACAGGTACATTTGACACTCCCCTTATTTAAATCTGCTACTACAGACGAAGTTGCTAAGCTCCTTTCTAATGCCTACCTAAACACCTGCCCCCTGAACCCTATTTCCTCTCAAACACTATGGTCGCCCTCTGACTCTATCCTACACTCTCTAACCCACATCTTCAATCTCTCCCTCACCTCTGGCATTTTCCCCAATGCTCTAAAACATGCACTGGTCACTCCCATACTTAAAAAGCCGTCCTTGCACCCTACCAATCTTAACAACCTACGCCCTACCTCCTTGCTCCCCTTTTCCTCTAAACTCCTTGAACACCTGGTTTACAACCAACTGAGTGACCACCTCATTAATAATAACCTTCTTGATCCCCTTGAATCTGGATTTCGCCCTCAAGACTCCACAGAAACTGCTCTTTTAAAACTCACAAATGACCTACTAACTGCAAAAACCAATGGACACTATTCTGTACTCCTACTTCTGGACCTTTCAGCTGCCTTCGATACGGTTGACCACCCCTCCTCCTCAAAAAACTTTACTCCCTTGGTCTCCGTGACTGTGCTCTTCAGTGGCTCTCATCCTACCTATCCCAACGCACCTTCAGTGTCAATTCTACTTCCTCCGCTCCTCTTCCCTTCTCCGTCGGGGTCCCCCAATGTTCTGTTCTTGGACCTCTTTTATTTTCAATCTACACCTCTTTCCTGGGACAGCTGATAGCCTCTCATGGCTTTCGATATTATTTCTACGCTGACGACACACAAATCTATCTCTCCACCCCTCAACTCACTCCATCAGTCTCCTCACGCATCACTAACTTACTAACAAACATATCTGTATGGATGTCACACCACTTCCTCAAACTCAACTTGTCCAAAACCGAGCTTATAATATTTCCTCCCCCACGTGCCTCTTCCCCTGACTTCTCTGTCAAGAGCAATAGCACAACCATCCACCCATCCCCACATGTCAGCGTGCTAGGTGTTATCGCTTGCCGCCTCAACCTTCGTAACATCTCCAAACTATGTCCCTTTCTAACCAAAGAAACCACAAAGCTCCTGATTCACTCCCTGGTTATCTCTCGCCTTGACTACTGCAACTCCCTCCTCATTGGCTTATGTTTAAATAGACTATCCCCCCTTCAGTCCATCATGAATGCTGCTGTCAGACTCATCCACCTTACAAACCGCACATTGTCTGCTACCCCTCTCTGCCAATCCCTCCATTGGCTGCCACTTGCCCAACAAATTAAATTCAAAATACTAACGTTAAGTTACAAAGCCATCCACAACTCTGCCCCCAGCTACATCACTAGCCTAGTCTCAAAATACCAACCTAATCGCCCTCTTCGTTCCTCCCAAGACCTCCTGCTCTCTCTATATGGGAGGAGGAGCTCCCTCATCACCTCCTCCCATATCCGCCTCCAGGACTTCTTCCGAGCCTCGCCCATCCACTGGAATTCACTACCCCAATCTGTCAGACTGTCTCCAAATTTATCCACTTTTAGGCGATCCCTGAAAACTTTCCTCTTCAGAGAAGCCTATTCTGCCTCCATCTAACAACTGCACTATTTTCACCATTAGCTCATCCCCCACAGCTATTACCCTTTTGTATAACTTGATCCTCCCTCCTAGATTGTAAGCTCTAAAGAGCAGGGCCCTCTGATCCCCCCCTGTATTGAATTGTATTGTAATTGTACTGTCTGCCCTAATGTTGTAAAGCGCTGCGTAAATGTCGCAATCCTATTGTGAACGGGCGCTCGCTATGCCGGCCGGCGAATTGCTCTTTTTATCTTGTTTTATGTAAGTTTTCTACCTTTTTATAATAAAATGCCTTATCAGATTTACACTATGGCCATTTCTCCTTTGTCTACATGCCTTTGAGCTCGAGTGTGTGGATCTCCTGTTGCACTCCCGCAGTTACGCTGCACACAGACAAGTTATACTGCCAGCTGGATATCCCTGGTTTGGTCTGCATACAAGCTTTTACTGCTTGCTTTTTGGTAAGCGCAAAATCTATGTGGTGAAGGATCACTGTGAGCGGTGTGTCAACGTAGTTTTCACAATCAAGTCCTCTTTGTAGAATATTGAGGGGCTTTCCTTTGGGACTTTTCTCACTTTTACTCGAGGTTTCTGTTTTTCTTCAGTCAAGATCACTTATGAACTTTGATATGCATATACTGATTCACAGCCTTATTTGCATTGTTTGTCACTGATCCTTTATGATTTATGTGATTATTGCTCTATTTTTGGATTTCTTTAGTGTTGTTATTTCATAAGAGGAATTTTCTAGATGTATATTTCATCATCTCATGACATGTATGATTTATTTATGTATATTCACATTCAATCTATGGTATAGCGCAGTTTTTTTCTATATACATTTGATATTTTTGGTGTGCATCTCACAGTTAAACTGCTGCTCTTTGGGGGGGGGGGGGTTTGCATAGTGGCAGCGCAGTACTTTTCTTATTTTCCATTGTAATTGTACTGTCTGCCCTAATGTTGTAAAGCGCTGCGTAAACTATCGGCGCTATATAAATCCTGTATAATAATAATACACAGGGGGCAGTGATACATCCACAGTGTGGATTTTGGATTGGGCACCTTGGATTGTGGGCTCCTTGGGGGTGGAGACCGATGTGTGTGTGGAGCACTGCGTAAAAATTGACAGCGCTATATGGGTACCTTAAATAATAATAATAGATGGGCATCTTGATGGGTCACAATGTATAGGGATGGGCACAATTGTGGACATGCACCAACACTCACTCAGGTTGAACTGGATGGACTGGTGTCTTTATTCAGCTTTACTTACCATGTAACTATGTAACTATGTGTGAACTGCACAGACAGAAAAACCTGCACAGGTGATCAAATCATAGCAGAAACACACAGGCAGCATACCAGGGTGTTAATGAAGAGCCTGTGATGATTGCACACAGCACTTAGGGAAACTTCTGCAAGCTGCCTACAGAGAATTCCCTACATCAACAGTACTGACCGCCAAATTTCTCCACTGAAATGATGCCACCACCACCAGCAACGCCCATGCACTGGGCCCCTAGGAAGGAGCAACCCAGGGACGCCCGACCACAGAGGCGGCTATCTAATTAGGCAAATAGGGCGTTCGCCATAGGCTTTGCAGCTGCCTTATTTGCTTGACGTGTGTGGGAGTGGGAGAGGATATCCCCCAGTCAGTGTCCCTAAGCTGGCGAAGTGAGTGGGCGAGCCCAGTAAAGGGTCAGTATAAAGCGCTGCACTAGTATATTAACAGCGACGCACCAACCTGAAGCACCTTGCTCTGCCTCCCTCGGCACTCTCCAGCGCCCCCTCTCAGTGTCCTCCTACGCTGTCTGTGTTCCCGGGTCACCGATTCTGACAGAACAAATGCAGACAAATTGTAGAGGTGAAGGCGGAGCTGCTGAACCCACCAGAAGGGATGCATGGATGCACATGCAGGAGTTTGTTCGGATGTATGGAAGGAGGTGAGCTGCCAGCTTTTTGGGAGAACTTGGGACTTGAGGAAGGGAATTAAGATGGGGGCAGTGAGTGCAGGGTCTGCAGTAAGGTGGGAGGCCAGTTCTGGTGCTGTGCTGCTAACTTCAGTTGCTCTATGCATGCCACTGCAAGGTGGCCTCTGCAGTGATGGAGCAATAAATTAGGGCTCATTCACACCATATACCACTTTTATACCATCTGCACCCCTCTCATGTACATACTACCCCCCACCATACACTCCGCACCCCTCTCATGTAAATACTACCCCCCATCATACACTCCACACCCCTCTCGTGTACATACTACCCCCCACCATACACTCTGCACCCCTGTCATGTCATACTACCCACCTCCATACACTCCACACCCCTCTCATGTACATACTACCCTCCATCATACACTCCTCACCCCTCTCATGTACATACCCACCTTCATACACTCCGCATCCCTCTCATGTTGTCAGAAACCATGAATCAGACCGAGACAGAAGTACAGTTAAATCACACAAGTAAATAGAACAAGTGTAGTCAAAACATAGTCAAAGTTCGATAAGCGAAACGGATAGTCAGAGAAGCCAGAAATCAGGAAGCCAGGGAACAGCAAGCAGGATCTGGAGCCAGAAGAAATGTCAGCCAAGCAAGTCTTTTAACAGGAATGCAGGAGAGCGTCTCTGTGATGTTGACCAAGGCGAAGGCAGAGATAATCTGGGCTGGACGGCTTAAGTAGGCAGGACTGACAAGCAGGATATCATCAACAGGTTAGTAACAGAGAAGGAAGGGTTGAGCCCAGCCCTGACAGTACCCCCTCCTCAATGACCCCTCCCCCTCGGAGGACCACCAGGCTTGAGGGGAAAATGTCTATGGAAATCACAGAGGAGGACAGGGGCATATACGTCCGAGGATGAGACCCAAGAGTGTTCCTCCGGACCGTATGCTTTCCAATGCACCAGGTACTGTATGCACCCATGGAACCCATGGGAGTCAACAATAGACTGTACTTCATACTCCTCATGATTCTCAACCTGTACAGGGTGAGGACAAGGCACCGAGGTGGTAAAGCGGTCGCAGAAGGTTTTAATAAGAAGACATGAAATACATTAGAGATACGCATACTAGAAGGAAGGTCTAATGCGTAAGCCACTGGGTTAATCCTGCGAAGAATACGGAAAGGCCCAATAAACTGAGGTGCGAACTTCAGGGAGGGAACACGAAGTCGGAGGTTGCGAGATGACAGCCAAACCCTGTCCCCAACCTAGTAGGAAGTGCGCAGGCAGGCGTCTGCGGTCAGCATGGAGTCTGTACCTATCATTAGCATGTCGCAAAGCCTCCTGGACTTGTGCCCACGTGGAACAAAGACCACGGAGATGCTCCTCCAACACAGGAATACTCTGCGGAACAAATGAGTCAGGCAACAAGGAAGGTTGGAAACCATAGTTCGCCATAAACGGGGACAATCGGGAAGCAGCATTCAAGGCACTATTGTGAGCAAACTCTGCCCACAGTAAGAGGTCTGACCAGTTGTTATGTTGGTCAGAAATATAGCAACGTAGGAATTGCTCCAAGGACTGGCTGGCTCGTTCTGCAGCCCCATTAGACTGCGGGTGATATGCAGAGGAGAAAGCAAGCTGAATTCCCAACTGTGCACAAAAAGCCTGCCAGAACCGGGACACAAACTGACTTACCCTGTCCGAGACAATCACCTTGGGTAGCCCATGTAAGCGAAAGATCTCTCAAGCAAAAATAGAAGCCAGTTCCTTAAAAGTGGGCAACTTCTTAAATGAAATACAATAAGACATTTTTGAGAACCAGTCAACCATCATAAGGATAACTGTGTTGCCCTGGGAGTTGGGTAACTCCACAATAAAATCTATAGATAGGTTGGTCCAGGGCCTCTCTCCATTGGGTAGGGGTTGTAGGAGGCCCACTGGAAGATGTCATGGAGTCTAATGCCCCATACACACGGTCGGATTTTCCGATGGAAAATGTTCGATGGGAGCTTTTTGTTGGAAATTCCGACCGTGTGTAGGCTCCATCGGACATTTTCCATCGGAATTTCCGTCGCACAAAATTTGAGATCTGGATCTCAAATTTTCCAATAAAAAAGTCTGTTCTGATCGTGTGTACACAATTCCGACGCACAAAGCAGAATCAAGCAGAAGAGTAGCACTGGCTATTGAACTTAATTTTTCTCGGCTCATCGTACGTGTTGTACGTCACCGCGTTCTTGACGTTTGGACTTTCTGACCAACTTTGTGTGACCGTGTGTATGCAAGACAAGTTTGAGCCAACATCCGTCGGAAAAAAAACATGGATTTTGTTGTTGGAAAATCCTATCGTGTGTACAGGGCATTACTCTGAGCACACATGGAACAGGCAGCTAGACTAGGCCACCAGAATTGTGGAGAAATGGCCCAAAAGAGTTGATTCTTCCCAGGGTGGCCAGCAGCCTTGGGAGAATGGTAAGTCTGGAGCAAGGCAGTACGGAGACTCTCTGGGACAAAGCAGCGGTCACAAGGTTTCTCAGCAGGAGCATGGACATGAGCTGCAAGAATTTTGCCACTCAAAGTAGAAGTTAGACTGGTGCGAACCTGTTTTGCTTGCATCTATCTAGAAAGTAGACATGTGCATTCATTTTCGTCTGAATGCATTTTCGTCCGAATTTCAGATATTTTCGTTATCGTTTTAACAAACGATAACGAAAGTGCAGAATCCGAAAAACAAAAGATCCGACATAAACAAATGCTTTATTTTCATTTTCGTTGCTACAACAGTTTCGATATAGATAGGAGATTCGACATGATGCTGACAATAACAATCTGTGTCCATCAAACCTGTGGTCGAATGTGCCTAACCTTAACTCTATTAGTCCAAGATTATTCTACATAGAGAGAAAAGATTTGACGTAGAGAGAAAAGATTCGACGTAGAGAGAAAAGATTCGACATAGAGAGAAAAGATTTGACGTAGGGGAGAAAAGAACGCTGCTGGAATTGGGTGGGGGAAGTAAAATAAAAATAATGATGATGATGAATGTTATTGGCTGATTGTAACCAAAGAGGAGGAGCAGTAAAACAGTAAAAAACACCATAAGCCTTCAATGACAGATTCGACCTTAATTAATTTGGATTTTCGGACGAATGCAATTTTTAACGAAACACAAAATAGATAAAAACGAATTTCGGGAGTAACTAAATAAATGTATTTTTCGGACAAAAACGAAATTCCGAAACTAAATATTTCAGTGTGCACATGTCTACTAGCAAGGTTACTCTGTGGTATAAGCAAGGAAGCTGAGATTTCTGCAGTGTGTAAATGTGCTTTTACTATACAAAGATGCTGTACATACAAAACTATTACAATATTAGGAATACAATACAAGACTGACAGATATCTATAACAAGCAAAATGCCTAGCAAACTGAACAGCCTATAGTCTATAATAGTACAAATACACTTAAAGGTTACTTATCTTCTGTTACTGTATATTTGTGATCTCCATTGGCAATGATTTTTCGGGAGCATCAGGCACTGTTCTATCATGGGTGGCTTCTGATGTTACAGCAAGATGGTGTGTGTGTCTGTGTCCCTACTCACCCCTTTTATGTGTCAGGTTGTTTACCATAGTTACCAAACAACAGAAAACATACCTGTTTACTGTAGCTGTAGAAACAATGGACTGTTGCAAACTGTCAATTGAATACAAAAATGGTATCTACGTACCATTGTCTAATCAAACCAACACCTGACAGTAATCTAACAGTCATTCTTTCATTTTGAGAGCTGAAAGAACCTCAGAAAAGTACATTTCTTATTTGTTTACTGTAGCTATAGAAACAATAGCCTGTTAATTGAACTGTCAATTGAATACAACAATGATATTTACCCCCATTGTATAAAACAGCATTTGTTTGAGAAATCTACTCAAGCCAAAAACTGACAATATCTCTATGACCAACCACTATTGTGTAATGTTATGTCCCATGTATCGTAAGTCTGATTAATAAAAAAAATCATATTGTAACAAACGCAACACATTCCACCCTAGATTTTTTTTTCTCCGACTACACACAAAATTTCTTCATTACTAAACTCATTCTAAACATTAATTTTCATTGAATGCAACACCTCCCATTTCTGTCACTGAGAAGGTGTTTCAGTTTTTAACTAAAAAGTTCATTAGAAAGTCCATTCTAAATTTCTTTAGAAACAAGTCCAGGCTTGTAATACATCAAAGGCCTTGCTCTCCACAGCTCTTGCGATCTTCCGTCATTCTTTCCATCATGTAACCACTTTTCTCTGGTCTTCCTATGGATCAAATCGGGGACAGCCTGTGGAGTGGAAAACAAAGCGGATTATCTGTTCCTTCTAATAATACATTAACAGTAGATCCAGGCACTTCAGCTAAAATCTCTCCTCTAAATGGCTTCTTGCCTGGATATCTGACTAACACTTTGCCCCCTGCCTGTACCCACTTCTGACCCTCCCTAAGAACATCAATAGGGAGGAGAGGAAATATACTGACGAATTCCACAGACGATCACTGCTGTTTATTTTGGAAGGTTTGCTGTTATGTAGCATCACTTTCCACTCTTGCTGAGAAGTATCCACTAACCAGTCAGAGTCCCAGCCACTGTCTTGAAGCTCATCTGTCAATGCAAATGTAACTTCAAGCCTTCCTGCCAAATTCCCTCTCATTCCTAGATAAGCTTCAGCTTCAGATACGTCACTCTTGGTTTCTATGTCATGGGAAGCAGTAACATGGTTCTTTCAGGAACCTTACATAAATACCGAACTCTGCACTCCAGCTGTGGAATCTGTGCCCCAGCCCCCACAATCCTCTCATATGGTGTGCTTTTGGTTATTGGCCTAGAATTTAACAACATGACTGCCTGTGTGAGGACCTGATCCCACCCCCTTAGTGTATGTGTGGGTGTAAGTTTGCGTATCTGGTCTTTCAATAGCCCGTTGTATCTTTCAATCAAACCAGCTGCCTGTGGATGGTATGGGATGTGGAACAACCAGTACCCTCCAGAATCTTTGGCCCACTGCTGTACTGTTGATCCAGTGAAGTGTGAGCCGTTATCACTTTGGACTTGTTTGGGACAACCATAAGCAACAACAAGTTTCTGGAGCAGTTGAAGCATTGCGGCTTGATCTGCACGTTTGCAGGGATGAACAAGCATAAGTCCTGAATAGGTGTCCACTGCAGTGCAACAATATCTCAGTCCATTATTTCCCGGGGCAGGGGACCAATGAAATCGATCTGCCAGATCTCTGGAGGCATCTCACCCCTCCTAATCGACCCAGTGGAGTACTTTTACAATGGCCATTGTCGCACTTCTCCACACACTGTACAGTTCCCTATTACAGTCTTTATCATGTCCATGGATATAGGCAATCCTCTCTGCTGCGCCCATTCATATGTTGCTTTCTGCCCCAAATGTCCAGATTGCTTGTGGGCCCAGTTGGCCAAGTTCATCAAGACAGGATCAATTAGCACAACTGCCTTCACTTTGGCAATTTCATCTGCAACTCTGTTATAGTTCTCAAAGTCCGGGACTAGGGGCACATGTGCATCAACATGCCCCACTTTTATGGTGCGGGAGTGAGCTTCCTTCCAGATGTAGTCCCAGATTTCCGTGCCTCCCCACACCACCTTTCCATAAATCATCCATTCATTGGACTTCCACGTGGGCATCCAAGTTGTCAGTCCTTTAAAAAACGCCCAGCTGTCAGTGTAGATAGTGACATGGGAAGAAGGATCCTCATCACCACAGCTTTCAACTCTGCATACTGACTGGACCCTCCAATTCCGGTCTCCTGCAGGACTGTGTCTGTACTTGGGTTGTAGGCTGCTGCTGTCCATTTATGTCCAGACAAGGTGACTATGGCTGAACCATCAGTGAACCACGCTGACTCCTTCATGTCTTCTGACAGAGACTCAAAGGGTGGGGCCTCTTGAATGGGGGATGACTGCAGCACAGGAATTTCTTCTTCTGGCCGGGTGCTGGTAAAAGTGACAAGCCCAGCCAACTGTTTTGAAATGTCTCTAACATTCCCAGCTGCAATACCCCCTCTTTCTTTAAGGTACCACTTCCATTTCATCAGTGTCTAGTTCTGGGCTACAGCTGCCCTAGTGGTCAGTCCATTATCTCTCACCCATCCTGCTATTGGCAATGCAGTATGGATGGTGCTGTGTATGCCCCAAACAGGTACTTCTCTAGGGGCGTGTATCTCTTCTGTGCCCCTGTCAATTGTTTGGACCAAAATCCAATGGGTATGGCTCTCAGTCCTTTCTTTTCATTTGGCTGCCACAGACTCCAAGATATGGTACCATTCTGCTCCACTGCATCCAGCTGAAATGGTACTTCATGTCTCACGGGTCCTAATCCATGATGCTGCAAAATAGCTTCTTTAGCAGCCAGGAATGCAGTCCGCTGCTCTGAACCCCATGAGAACTCAGTCTTTTTTCTGGTGACATTATATATAGGCCTCAGAATCAGTCCAAGATGTGGGATGAACGATCTCCAGAACCCCACAACTCCAATGAATTTCTGTGCCTCCTTTTTGGTAGTAGGGGGCGACAGTGCCTGGATAGTTTGCACAACTGTCTCTGGAATTTTCCTCTGTCCAGTCCACATCATTCCCAGGAATTTCACTTCTGTGGCAGGTCCTTGGACTTTGTCTCTGTTGATAGCCCACCCTCTGTTCTCCAAGTGCTCTATCAGCAGGTGCAGTGCTTCAATTACATCTTCTTTTGTCCCAGAGATCATGATGTCATCAATGTAGTGAAACATAGCGACTTTCAAATTTAGGGTACTTAAATCTTGGCCAATCAGTCCATGACAAATCGTTGGAGAATGAAGATAGCCTTGAGGAAGGACAGTGAAAGTGTACTGGCGGCCGTCCCACACCATAGCAAACTGGTCTTGACACTCTGGGTCTATTAAAATCAAAAAGAAAGCATTAGCCAGATCTATCACAGGATGATATTCTCCTGCATTTTTAGCAATTTTCTCAACAATTGAGATCATATCTGGTACAGCTGACTTCAATGGAGGTGCCACTTTGTTTAGACCTCTGTAATCCACAGTCATTCTATATGTCCCATCAGGTTTTTTTACTGGGAACACCGGAGACGAGAAAGGACTTACAGCAGGTCTAAGGATCCCTACTCTCAACAGTTCTTGAATAGTCTCCCCAATTTCTTTGTGGCCTCCAGGAAGTCTGTACTGCTTGAGACAGACTGGCTTCTCTGGTGGAGGAATGTAGACAGGGGTCCATTTCGCATGACCTCTGACCACAGCCTTCACCGCCCTAACCAGATACACTTTATCAGATACCCGAATGTGAATGTACCTTTTTCAGTCTGAATTGACTGACCTTGAAGTACATCCATCCCAAGAATATTTTCGGGTAACTCTGATACCAAAACATTTGTCATAAATCCTGATACCTTGCCAATAGCCAATTTCACCCGTATCCTAACTGCTGGTGTAGTTTGCCCTCCCAAACCTTCTACATAAATCAATTCTCCTTTGTGATGGGAAGGATTTCCTTGCAAAAGTGTAACTCCGCTATCAACTAAAGCCATTACAAGTGTAGGAGAAGATGACTTCCCCCACCATACAGTGACAGGTGCATATGGGCGTCGGTCTCCTGCTGTCACTGCCCTCACGGCTATTACAGGACACTCACCTTCCCTTCATAAAGGATAAGGAACCTCCCAATCCCCTTTTCTGATTCTCTCTAATTCCTCCCCAGGATAAAGGGATTTGGGTTTGGGTTCATGTTCAGTTTTGGGAATTGGTTTGGGGCTAACAGGAGGGGTCTGTTCTGTTTCCTCTAAGTCTAGGCTGATGTTATCCTCACTAGGAGTAGTATTTCTAACCCTGACAGTTTTCTCTACTAAATGTTTCCACCTCTTCAGCATTTCTGCAGTAGAAATCCCATCTATCTCATCTTTAGGTACTCCTGCCTTTAATAGGTCCTCCCACATTTGTTTCCTAGAAATAACTAGCCTGGTTTTTTCTTCACCTCCTGTCTTCTCTACCCAATGCCCTTTCTTCTCTGTTCTTTTCTGCTTCTATTCTTCCTGTCTGGCCTTGACCTTACCTACTGCTCTGACAGGTTTTGTTTTAGTCTCCACTAGCTCCCCCAACTGGCTTAAAAGGGTTGTGGCTTCATGAATCTTGCTGTTTAATCCCAGGCCTCCCAACAAGGACAGTAATGGAGCCCTGAGATTAAATGGCGCAGACTTCATCAGCTTAGAGCACAGAGCAGACGTAAAGGTTTCCATATCTGGACCCATCCATTCTGGAAATGTATTTAATCCGGTTATACAACCCAGCTCACATAACCTGGAAATACCCTCTCCTATTGCTCTCCATGAGTAGGTATTTTCCAGGTCAGTAGGACTAGCGTATACTCAGACTATTCCACCTCTCACGAGGTCTAACAGTGAAAAATTCATGCTAAACTCTCTGGCTTTTCGCATTGCCTGACGCAATTGTGGATCATGGGTTAACACTCCCATAGTCACTGCTTCCTTACCTGACAAAACAACACTGTCCGCCCCTTCATCCCATAGGCTTAGGAGCCAGGTCAATAGGGGCTCCCCAGACCTTTATTTGTACTGTTTTGCCAGCTCACGGAGTTCAGTTTGTATAAACTCCCGTACTTCTTCAAATTCAACATCTCTGGGGTTGCGATAATGCACCTCCCCATCTGCCATATCCTCTCTATCATGTTGCCGTTTCCTACGCTTAGTAATGAGAGGTCTGCCATACTTTTTCTTTCGCACTAGCAGATCATCATACAAAATATCAAACTCTATCTCCTTATCCTCACTATCATTTGAGGAGAGCACATCTTCACAATCCCAATTTTGGGATGTGACAATGGCACGTACCCTGGCTTTACTAACAGTTTTACGGCCCTTCCTTTTCCTTAAGGCATTAATTGATTTGGTCATGAGGGCTGCACACCGCTCTTGCAAATCATCAGCCCAACTAGCAGTTGAACGCACACACTCTGAAGCAACTGCTAGTTGGTCTTTTAATACCTTAACTTCTGCCTCTGCCTTCTTCCTTTTCTGTGATTCAGTGTAAAGAGCATTAAGGAAATACCAGCCCACTGTGGACACTGTCCTCTTCTTTTTTACTTAAATCCAACCCCTTAAGGCTAAAAGCTACAAAATGATCTGAGACTTTATCACCCCAAGTCAGCTTCAAGGGAGAAGCATACCTCTGCAGCCTTGCTTTTCCTAAACAGCTTACGCAGCATTTTACCTAGCACAAGCTACACAACACACTACAGAAAAACAGGTCTGCTTCAGTTGAATTATAGCACAGTTCCCGGACGAGCCCCCAAATGTTTTGCTTGCGTCTATCTAGCAAGGTTACTCTGTGGTATAAGCAAGGAAGCTGAGATTTCTGAAGTGTGTAAATGTGCTTTTACTATACAAAGATTCTGTACATACAAAACTATTACAATATTAGAAATACAATACAAGACTGACAGATATCTATAACAAGCAAAATGCCTAGCAAACTGAACAGCCTATGGTCTATAATAGTACAAATACACTTAAAGGTTACTTATCTTCTGGTTTTGTATGTTCGTGATCTCCATTGGCAACGATTTTTTCGGGAGCATCAGGCACTGTTCTTCTATCATGGGTGGCTTCTGATGTTACAGCATGATGGTGTGTGTGTCTGTGTCTCTACTCACGCCTTTTATGTGTCAGGCTGTTTACCATAGTTACCAAACAACAGAAAACATACCTGTTTACTGTATCTGTAGAAACAATGGACTGTTGCAAACTGTCATTTGAATACAAAAATGGTATCTACGTACCATTGTCTAATCAAACCAACACCTGACAGTAATCTAACAGTCATTCTTTCTGTTTTAGAGCTGGAAGAACCTCAGAAAAGTACAATTCTTACTTGTTTACTGTAGCTATAGAGACAATAGCATGTTAATTGAACTGTCAATTGAATACAACAATGATATTTACCCCCATTGTATAAAACAGCATTTGTTTGAGAAATCTACTCAAGCTAAAAACTGACAATATCTCTATGACCAACCACTATTGTGTAATGTTATGTCCCATGTATCATAAGTCTGATTAATAAAAAAAATCATATTGTAACAAACGCAACACAGAACCGTAGCCAGAATAGGATCAGGAGAAATCATAGGAACCGGAACCGACTCCATCTTTGAAGTGGAGGATAATTGTCGTGATAAAGCGTCAGCCCTTACATTCTAAGGTATCAGGTAAGAATGAGACAATGTAATTGAAACTAGACAAGAAAAGAGCCCATCGCGCCCTTCTGGGACAGAGGCGTTTAGACTCAGACAAGAATGTGAGATTCTTATGGTCAGTAAGAATGAGAACCAGCACAGTGGTACCTTCGAAGAGATGTCGCCATTCTTTCAGGGCTAAAATGATCGCTAACAGCTCTGTGTCACCAATCTCGTAATTGTACTTCGCAGGTGACAATTTCTTGGAAAAGTAGCCACAAGGATTTATAGCACTCTCAGAGGTAGGACGTTGAGAAAGAAGGACGCCAACTCCAGTCTCAGAAGCATCAACCTCAAGGATAAAAGGTAATGTAGGATCAGGATGTGCCAACACAGGAGCAGAAACAAAAGCAGCCTTGAGACTCTCAAAGGCCTTAATGGATTCCGGAGACCAACTCTGTGGGTTACCGTCCTTTCTGGTCATATCAGTCAGGGGCTTGACCAGAGACGAGAAGTTACGAATAAACTTCCGATAATAGTTGGCAAAGCCAAGAAAACACTGCAGAGGACATAAGCCCACGGGTCGAGGCCACTGTAGGACTGCTGAAAGTTTCTCTGGGTCCATCAAAAAACCAGCCCAGGAATCTAACCTGTTCACGATGGAATTCGCACTTCTCCAATATACAATAGAGATTGTTCTCTCTTAGTTTCTGAAGCACACAACAAACATCTGTTTGGTGGCTCTCCAGAGACTTGGAAAATATGAAGATATCTCAGAGGACAGCGTTGATAAATTCCTGGAAAACTGTCGGGGCGTTACAAAGGCCAAAAGGCATTATGAGGTACTCATAATGACCTGTTCTGGTATTAAACGCAGTTTTCCACTCGTCGCCCTCCGTAATCCTCACAAGATTGTATGCACCTCTCAAATCAAGCTTTTTGAAAACCGTTGCTCCCTTGAGGTGGTCAAATAACTTTGTAATCAATGGAATTGGATAGGCATTCTTAATTGTGAAACGATTGAGACCCCTATAATTGATACAAGGTCTCAGTTCACCACTCCTCTTCTTCACAAAGAAGAAACCAGCACCAGCAGGAGAAGAGGATTTGCAGATGAAAGCTCGAGAAAGTGCATCGGCAACGTACTCCTCCATGGCCCTATCCTCCAACACCGACAGAGGGTAAACCCGGCCATGAGGGGGTATGGCACAAGGGGCTTATCCTTCTGGATAACTGGGGATGACACAAACAATGCCACCTAAGGTCTGGAGAGTCTCGAGTCAATGAGGATGGCCAACGTGATCAACTTCTCCAGCTCAGTGGGTATAGCTTGGGCTGCTATCTCTTCCTTGATGGTATCCGAGAGACCATGAGAGAAAGCAACCTCTGCTGCCAGAGTACGGAATTCAATGGCGTAATCTGCAACAGTTCTCGTACTCTGATGGACATGAGGCACTTGGCAGCAGAAGCGGAGCGTGCGAGACCATCAGATACCCTTTTAAAAGAAGCCACAAACTCTGAGTAACTCAAGACAACAGGTTTTTGCGTCTCCCATAGAGGGTTTGCCCAGACCAAGGCTCTCTCAGAAAGCAAAGATATCACAAAACCTACTATGCTTCTGTCCATGGGAATCGCCTGGGGCAGCATCTCAAAGTATATCTCAACCTGGTTGAGAAACCCTTTGCATTGGACTGGATCGTCCCCAAAACGCTGGGGAAGCAGAGCGGAACCAGACATACCTCTTATACCTCGAGGCGGATGCCTGCACAGAGACTGGAGCAGCAGCAGAGATGGCCTGCAACACAGGTTGTACCGGAGCAGCCACAGTGGGAGATTCCAGGTGAGCCGTGTGACTCAGGATCGTTTGTAACGCCATGGCAAACTGATCCTGCTCATCCAATCTGGAAAAAATATTACCAACAAGTGGATTGACTGCCTCTTCTGAATTAATGGCCTTCGCCTACTGTTAGAAACTATGAATCAGACTGAGACAGAAGTACAGTTAAATCACACTTGTAAAATAATAATAATGAAAAAAGGTAAACAGAGTAAACATAGTCAAAACATAGCCAGAGATCAGGAACTGAAATGGATAGTCAGACAAGCCAAAATATCAGGGAGCCAGAGATGAGCATAGTAGAAGAGCAAGCCAGATCTGGAGCCAGAAGGAATGTTAGCCAAGCAAGTCTTTAACAGGAACACAGGAGAGCGTCTCTAGAAATGTGACCAAGGCGAAGGCAGACGACTTAAGTAGGCGAGCAGGATATCATCAACAGGTGAGTCACTGTGGAGAGATAGGAGCTGGCAATTAGCCAATAGCTGAGCAGCCAGCTTTGAGAAGGAATGGGCAGCTAAGATAGAAGCTAAGATACAACACGAAAGGCACAAAACAGAGGAGAGTTTAAAAAAAACAAAAAAACAAGAAATTCTTTAAGTATATAAATAGTAAGAAAGGGAGGTCAGAACATATTGGCCCCATAAAGGATGATGAAGGGAATCTGCTTACAAAGGATGGAGAGATGGCAAAGGTTTTGAATGTTTTCGTCTCCTCAGTCTTCACAAGGGAAAAGGGGGGCTGCAGTAACCAAAACTGCAAGGTTTCTCCTCATGACACGTCACAGGAAGCACCCTCATGGCTAACAGAGGATAGAATTAGCAATAGACCTGAAAAACTTAAAGCGTTTGTTAACCCAAACAAAATAAAATAAAGATCTTAAAGCATGTTATACAGCACAGTGCTTGTGCTGTGTCATTTGGACCCCTGTATCACCTGAAATACCAGGCTGATCCTTACTGGCTATACCCTCCCCCCTGCAAACTGATCATAATAATCATGACATCATGGTCCCTTTGTGTGATTCCGTCAGCCGCAGCCTGCTATATGTCTCCTGTGTTTTCCTCCCCCCTCCTCTCTCTGCCTGTCTCTGCCCCCCCCCGCTCCTGCTGCTCTATCTGCTCCCATATCAGCTATTAAATGCTCCCATCCTCTCTGCACCATTATCATAATTGTCCCTGTGCCTGTGTTCTGTAAAAAAAAAATTGGGCGATTAGACCTATATGAGCACAGCTCCCGGCGCTCAGCTGATTGTCGGCACTGTCTCTTTCCCCTCTCCCCCTCCTCCCCGGATGGCTTGGCCCCGCCCACTGCAGCTGTGAGCTGGAGAGAGAAGAGAGGAGAGGAATCAGCTGAGTGACGGGAGCCACGCTCATATAGGTACAATCGGGCATTTTTTTTACAGAACACAGGCACAGGGACAATTAATATAATGGTACAGAGATGATGGGAGCATTTAATAAAAGTGGGTTAACAACCACTTTAACGTTAATTAATTAGTCACTGGGACCATATGGCTTGCACCCGAGGGTCCTTAAGGAACTCAATCAAGTGATTTCCAGACCATTATTCCTAATTTTTACGAACAGACTACTGACTGGAATGGTACCAGCTGATCGGAGAAAAGCCCATGTAGCACCAATATTTAAAAAAGGACCAATATATATCCCTGGGAACTACAGGCCAGTTAGCCTAACATCAATAGTATGCAAGCTCTTGGAGGGGATGATAAGGGACTATATACAAGATTTTACTAATGACAACAGTATCATTAGCAGTAATCAGCATGGATTCATGAAGAATCGTTCTTGCCAAACAAATCTATTAACCTTCTATGAGGAGGTGAGCTTCCATCTGGATAAAGGAAGGCCCGTAGACATGGCTTTTGCAAAGGCATTCAATGCAGGTCCCCATAAACGTTTAGTGTACAAACTAATATCTGTTAGCATGGACCATGGATTGAAAACTGTCTGCAGGGGCGAGTTCAGAGGGTAATGATAAATGGGGAGTACTCGGAATGGTCTGGGGTGGAAAGTGGGGTCCCCCAGGGTTCTGTCCTGGGAAAAATCCTATTTAATTTATTCATAAACGACCTGAAGGATGGGATAAACAGTTCAATCTCTGTATTTGCAGAAGATATTAAGCTAAGCAAGGCAATATCTTCTCTGCAGGATGTGGAAAAATTGGAAGGAGATCTGAACAATTTAATGGGGTGGGCAACTACATGGCAAATGAGATTTAATGAAGAAAAATGTAAAATAATGCATTTGGGTGCCAAAAATATGAATGAAGGGGGGGGGGGCACTTGCCCATATGCCTGTACACACACAGTGTTGTTATTACTTTGCCCAGACTTGCCAGAACCTGGATCATATGGATGCCCTGTTAAAGCGGGGGTCCACCCACACTGCCAAAAAAAAAAAAAATATTAAAAGCCAGCAGCTACAAATACTGCAGCTGCTGACTTTTAATACATGGCCACTTACCTGTTCCAGGGTTCAGCGATGTCGGCAGGGGACGCCGAGAACCCGCTCGGTTCTCAGCAGCTGCCGCCGCCATCCTAGGTGAGGGAATCAGGAAGTGAAGCGTTGCGGCTTCACTTCCCGGTTCCCTACTGTGCATGCGCGAGTCGCGCTGCGCGTCCCAAGTGGTCCCCGTTCTCTCCTGGGAGCTGTGTGTTCCCAGGAGACAGCGCGGTGGGGACGGGAAGTGGCGTAGACTCCCATGGGAGTCTATGCCGGAAGTGGGTGCAAATACCTGTCTTAGACAGTATCTGCACCCCCCTCCCCCCTGAAAGGTGCCAAATGTGACACCGGAGGGGGGGAGGGTTCCGAAAAGTGGAAGTTCCATTTTTGTGTGGAACTCCGCTTTAAGCTACCACAGTGTCTGTCCTGTTATCCAGACACTGCCAGCATACTGCCTTTACACTCAACCCAATAGGAATTCAAAGTGCACCAACTAAAGTGGCTAGCCGAAGACTCAAGACCTTTTTCTTCAAAGGGACTGAAGCTATTGTCACCATATGGACATGCACACATACCCAGGGCTCAGTACATGTGATGCATGACTGAGGTAGTCTGTTTTGGGAGCTGAGCAATTGACCACTGAACTAGTTACAATGTTTATAGTTTGTGGGTCTGTGGTGTCAGGGGACAGAAGAGAGAGGTTTGACATAAGAGAGAGTCATTCTTCTGCTCTCCTCCTGCCTGGATTCATAGAGCCAATTTAAAGGAATTGTAAAGGTTTGATTATTTTTTATTTAAAAAAAAAAATAACAGACATGTTATACTTACCTTATCTGTGCAAGGGTTTTGCACAGAGTGGCCCCCGATCCTCCTCTTCTGGGGTCCCCCAGTGGTGCTCTTGGCTCCTCCTCTTCTCGAGTGCCCCCAACACAGAGAGCCGCTTTCCATGGGGAAACTTGTGCGGGTGTGCTCCCAAGTGCTGCTAAGTCTATTGACACAGACAGGACTCAGTCCCACCCCCAGCTCCCGTGTCACTGGATTTGATTGACAGCAGCAGGGGCCAATGGCTCCTGCTGCTATCAATCTATCTAATGAGGACCCAAGACAGCAGCTGGAGCTGCTGTGCTCGTCGCTGGAATGATCGGGTTCAGGTAAGTAAAAGGGGGGCTCTGGGGGGGGGCAGCTGCACTACAGAAGGTATTTTACCTTAATGCATAGAATGCATTAAGGTGAAAAACCTCAAGGATTTACAACCACTTTAAGTAGAGGTAACCAATCCAAGGATTTACAAGGGTTTACAACCCCTTTAAGTAGAGGTAACCAATCCGGTATAAAATTGCAATATTGTGATTTGTTGCTATTAAAGTGTTTGTCTCTGCTCTTGGGGTTATTCGCAGTTGTGTAATTCCCTGAAAGCAGCCTGACTATAATATTGCATTATATTGCTCTTGATTTGAGTGACTACTCTTTAGTTGCAGTTGCGGCCCGTCCATTACGGGCACCGCCCCCTTTATCCTCGCCACCCCCTACATGTATAATGGATAGATTCATGCATAGCATGAATCTATACATGGCCGCCGCTGTTACTCCCTATTCAGGAGTCTGCCCCTTTCAGGGTGCCAGGCGCCTGAATTACAGCAGCGGGGCTGTTTTTTTGAAGCACCTGATTAGAGCCAGAGGCTCTAATAAGCTTCAAAATAGGGTGGACTCGTGGCGGCAGTGCATTGAGCTCGGAGCCCACCCAGGTGTTAAAACAGCGAATGAATTTTCGCTGATGTAACACTGATCCTCAATCCGGGCAATCAGAAGCGGGTGATTGACCTTAAAAAGATAAGACTCCCGATTGGCCGCCGAGGAGGAGGGAGGAAACGGAAGTCACCGCCGCTGTGGAGAGTAGTAGAACGGGAGGCCACTGCCAAGCACGGGAAGCCGCGATGGAGTAAGTGCTACTGACTGACCGACCTAGGGATGGGGGGTGTCAGTGGCATACAGTATACACTGTATATATATAAGTTTATCCTACCCACCGGGGATAGTCTCAATCTAGACCACACCTTTGCCCGATCCCTGCAGCGATTCAGGGGGACAGATTTATCTAGTGATATACTCTAGAGGGTTAGGCGTCATCTATATGCCCAGATACCTGAACTCCGTGGAAACAGCAGGCCTGATTTCTTATCTAGGAGCATGAGAGAAGACTTGGTCCAGTTAATCACTAAACCTGAATATCTGCCAAACCTCCGGACACCCTCCATAGCCTCCTTCAGGGACTTCAATATGTCTCCCAAAAGGAGCATGGTGTCTCAGCATAAAGCATACATTTTTCATGGAGCTCACCATACTGAAAGCCGCTGATGTCCTCATTGGCACGAATACGGGCAGTCATCTGTTCTATGGCCAGAGCGAACAGTAGAGGTGACAAGGGGCACCCCTGTCTGGTGCACCTAAATAGGTTAAAAGTACTGGGATGCCCTCCCCGGCTCTCTAATGGCTGCCTTCGTAGAACTGTATAATAGATGTACCCCACTGTCAAAGGCCTTGTGGGCGTCAAGAGAAAGTAAGGCCCTGTCCCCCATATTATGGGAAGTGGATTGTACAAATACAAATGACAAATAACCTGCGTAAATTTATGGCCGTAGATTTCTGAGGCATGAACCCAGCTTAATTCAAATGTATTATGGAAGATATAGCCTTGTTCAGTCTCAGGGCTAGGACCTTAGCCAGTATTTTCACATCTGATTGCAGAAGGGATATTGGCCTATACAAGCCTGGGTCTAAGGGGTCCTTGCCAGGTTTTAGTAATAAGACTATAATGGCTTTAGTCATAGAGGGAGGAAGGCACCTGTTTTTTTGGCTTCATTAAATACCCCCAACAGTCTGGGAAATAGCTGTTCCCCAATTTTGCTTATACACCTCTGCCGGAATACCATCCTCCCCCAAAAACGGAATAATAAAAACCGCAAAACACATCAAAAATCACATCACAAACACAACACTTGCATTTTAATTGAAGTCTATTACACGCAAAACGTGGGAAAAAAGTCTCTGACCCTTTCCAAAAATGCACCAGCTGCAAAACACATAGATGTAAATGCGTATCATAGGAAACCATGTTAAATAGACATTGGTGCGTTTCTGCAAACTGCAAAACGCACTAAAAAAAAAGCATAGGTGTGAACCTAGGGTTAGATGTGATTTCCCTTTGGGAGAATCTCACTATAAATGGCATTTTTATTGCAAGGGTTGCTCAAAATCAAGTTTGTATTTTAGTGCAGACTTCAAGCCAATCACAACTGGGGGGCGTTCTGTACATCATCTGTACACAGAATGCCTCCAGGTAGCTATATTGCATTTTACAGAAATATACAGTGCTGTAGATTGAAAAGGAAGGGTAATTTTTAATTACATTCAATTACAATATGACTTGTGTCTCAAATGTTTGCACTATATTATTATTTTTATTAATATGCTATTTTTTTTCCCATGAAAGTGGAGTTACCCTTTAACCCTTTAAGTGGTGGACAGCCACAGGGGCCTCTACATGTCTTAAGTGCTTATTTAATAAGGTATCTTGTAGCAATTCTCTAGAATGGAAGACTCCTCTCAGCACAGACCCTAATGCCCTGTACACACGATCAGATAATCATACGACTTATTGTTCGCATTTTGTTGCATAAAACTAATATCGAATTCAACAGTGCATTTTGCGCTCTACGAAATGTAAGATTTTTTTCGTACGATTCTGGAAAACCTTCCTGTTTGCAAAGCTATGTATAAGAAATTATGTCAAATATGTGTAACCCCTGTGTCTGCCACGCCTTTTGGCTATTTCCGTTCGTATTGTTCTCCCATCTCCTTCCCGGTTATTTTCATGTTTCCAATCATGTCTATCGATTTTTAGCGGAGGCATACTGTACTGATTAAACGATTGTCGTTCGCTGGGCTATCGTCCAAGCAAAGTTTTTGTGTTTGTCCCTTTGGATATTGTTGGACGAACTGTCATGATCGGCTGTCGAAAGCTGTGTACTAACGATCAGACTATCGTGCGATCAATCCGAAAGCGATTTTTATCATCTGATTATCTGATTGTGTGTACGAGGCATTACTGGGCCAAATCCCAGAGGGCACATAACTCAGCACACCATTCCTTTGGGCAGGAGCCCTGAGAACCAAGACACTCTGGAAGGTTGTCCCAATTATTTATTTCCTCCCCAGTTTACACCATTGAGACAAGTTCCTTAGTTATTGGGTGGGTGAATTAATATACCAAAACTCAGAAGTTAAACTGATAGTGAAGCCTAATACTAAATATTCCTAAAAACGTTCCCTCCTCCCTCCTCCTACCTATGCTGCATACTCTGTTTATAAAACATCTGTATACTTACCTTTTTTGTATCTCTCTGATCCTCTTATTTAAATCAACTGAAGGCAGAATTAAACCTTCTTCAATTGGTAGTTGTATGGCGCCTACAACATCCCAATGTAAAAGATTATACTTTTTTTTCTCCAGTTCATTCAACATATTCAAGAATTGATTATTTTTTTATTACTCAGAAAGATTTGGACAGAGTTCAAGTCACCACGATTGAACCAACTATGCTTGCAGATCATGGACCGGTCCAAATGGACATAGATTTAAATATAGTAGCTACAAGGACCTGGTCTTGGAGGCTCAACGACACATTGTTAGAGGACCCTATCACTATAGGTGGGGCCCTTCAGGGTTTAGAAGAATATTTCAGCCAGAACGATCAACCTAATACGTCTCCGACAGTATTGAGGGAGGCGCACAAATGCTTTATAAGAGGTATATTTCTTAAACATGGAGCGAGGATAAAGAAATTGAGGTGGTCGGAAATTACGCCGTTATTTTTGAAGATCCGCAAACTTGAGGCTATACATTGAGGCTATACATAAAAAAACACTCGCTTTACAGACACAGAAAGAATTACTTACTTTACGTCAGCAGTACAATCAAATCGTAAATACAGAAGTAAAGGAAAAATTATGTCGACATAAACAGTCTATCTATGAATATGGAAATAAACCAGGGGTTCTCCTAGCTAGGGCATTGAAAGGGACACAAACGAAACTGCATATTACTCAAATTAAATCTGAATCTGGCACCAAGTTGTCAGACCCAGAGTCTATAGCCCAGGAATTCCAAAAATTCTATCAGAAGCTTTATAACCTCCCTAACACTGAAACTCAGCAAGGTCTATTTAGGGCAGATCTGATATCTACCTTTTTGACATCTTCAGGTATGCCCTCCCTCTCATCAGAGGTAATTGAGGGAATGGAAGCACCTATAACAGATAAAGAACTGGCCATGGCAAAAGAATCTTCTAAATTAGGGAAGGCCCCTGGCCCAGATGGGCTAAGTTTGGCTTACTATAAAACTTTTCAGGATGTTCTCTCTCTATATTTTTTACGTACCTATAACTCTATTTCAGCCAACAGTAAGCTAACAGAGGACGCTTTGAGGGCTCACATTATGGTCATTCCTAAGCAGGACAAAGACCATACTCAATGTGGGAATTATCGCCCCATCGCACTCTTAAGTTTGAAGGCTGGCCGCAGACTAGCCTGGATTTGTAGGAGGAGTCTGAGGGCTATATATCTCTCCTCCTCCACGTCACTTCCGGGTTCCTCAGTACAGTGATCAGCAGCAGCAGTTCCTCTCCCGTGCTCCATCCACGCATCCGATGCTCAATCCAGTACCATCGAGGGGACTGCCGCCCACTTCTCCAGGTTCTATCCGGCTTTATCGAGGGGGCCGCCCGGTGCTCATGCTGGGAGGAGGGCATCCGTTCTCCCAGTCACGCTGGCACGATGTGGGGGGGTGTGGCTTCTCACATGATGCTGCGAGGCGTTTTTGCAATGGAGACAGTTCCGTGCAGCCAGGCGCCCCCTCCATTCCTTACAGCCAGCGTGTCACCTCAGTCTTACCCACAATGGCTCTGCTTCCTCCGCTGTCAGTTTGGAATCCTTTGGTGGATAAGTCACATTAGGAGGGGCCAGAGAACATCACACACTCTGTGTTGTGCCCAAAACGGTTTTGGGGGGGGGGTGTGGCCGGTGTCCTCTGGCTCTCGGCTGGCGGTGGAGCTGTGGCCCTCCAGCTGTCTGTACTACGGCTCCTCCTAGTCTCCACCCCTTCTACTCTCTCTCAGCATCTTGTCACTCTCCTGCACTAATATGCTTTAACCATGTCAGGACACAGGAGGACAGTGTGACCTGTATGTCAGACTCTACCGCATGATACATTTTCCAGTTAAAAAGATAATAATTTGTTGGCTTCATGTCGAGTCCGCAAGTTATTCATCTACGCACCATCACAGCAGCCGATTACAGCAGGGGGTGTCAGCCCTTACGCAGGTAGAGGTCTGCTCGGGGGTGGGGTCCGCCTGCTCTTAGCATGCCTCCATTCCTGGGGCCAGGCCACATACTATAAGTCAGCGTCCATTGGAATTCCGGTATGTGCACAGCAGGGGTAGTTGGGCGGTAGATACCATAGTTAGTTTGTTCCATGGCAGTGGTGTCATCTTTCGGGGGAGAGTATTTTGTTATTTTTTCAGTGGGCATAATTTTTTCATCTTGCATTGGTGAGGGGTCAGAAAAGCCAGCTGGTCTGTCGCTGGAGGTCCGGGGGACATGCTGGGAGTTTATTCATGCAACTGGGCATGAGAATTTCATTCTGGGGTCAAGCAGGGCCCTGAGTGCACTACTGTATGACAGAGGCTATATTAGTTCTGTTTAGTTCTGGCTGGGTTTCCACAATCTGTCAGCATCAGTCGTTGTTCGCAGCATTCCTGTCGCAGTTTTGTTCGTAGCATTTCATTCGCAGTATTTTAGTTTGCAGCATTTCTGTCATAGCATCTCTGTTGCAGCATTTTTCCGTGTAGCTTTCATTCGTTGCATTTTCCTGTCGTAGCTTTTTCCTGTGTAGTTTTCATGCACACAGTGTTTTTCCTGTCATAGTGATTTTCCTGTCATAGCATTTTCCTGTGTAGCTGCATTCGTAGCGATTTTCCTGTCATAGCATTTTGTCGTAGCTATTTTCCCGTCGCAACATTTTCCCATGTAGCTTTCATGAGTTGCGTTTTCCTGTTGTAGCTTTTCAGTCTTAAACGATTTTCCTGTCGTACCTTTTTCCCATGTAGTTTTCATTCGTAACATTTCCTGTCGTAGCATTTCATTCATAGCGTTTTCCTGTTGTATCGATTCTCCTGTGTAGCTTTCATTCGTAGTGAGTTTCCTGTCATAGCGATTTTCCTGTCGTAACAATTTTTCCTGTGTAGCTTACATTCCTAGCGATTTTCCTGTCATAGCGATTTTCCTGTCATAGCAATTTTTCCTATGTAGCTTTCATTCGTAGCGATTTTCCTGTCGTAGCAATTTTTCCTGTGTAGCTTTCATTTCATAGCGATTTCCTGTCGTAGCAATTTTTCCTGTGTAGCTTTCATTTCATAGCGCTTTTCCTGTTGTAGCGATTTTCCTGGGTAGCTTTCATTCATAGCGATTTTTCTGTCGTAGCAGTTTTCTGGGTAGCTTTCTTTCATAGCATTGTCCTGTCGTAGGATTTAGTTCATAGCATTCCGGTCAGTTAGTGCTCACATCCAGGGTCTGTCACATCCATGGATCCTTACGTACTGAGGTTTCGTTTCAAATGTTTGACCACAATCTTCTCGCCATTTTACAAATGTCATACGATGCACGTTCATTTCATCACAACTGTACGACTACCCACCACGGTCTGTGGGTACACTAGCCCTGAGGGTTTCAGTTTAATACCTGTCTCTGTTTTCTGTCGTAGCCTTTCATTTCGTAGCATGCCTGTCGTAGCATTTCTGTTAGCTAGGGCTCACATCCAGGGTCTGTCACGTCTACGGATCCATACGGGCTGAGGTTTCGTTTTTAATTGATTGTCGTCCCACAATCTTCTTGCCCGTATACCATACATCATACATGCACTTTCACCAATACACCTTTACTACTACCCACCACGGTCTGTGGGTACATCAGCCCTGAGTGTTCGTTTTTAATTGCTTGTCTTGGTGCTGCAGGTTGCTCGGGCTCGCTTACTGCATACACTAGGGTGGTATTGTCATTAGGTTCACATTCACGTGCTATTGGTCTTGTCATTTTTGCACCTACATCCTCATACTTGTCAGGTACGAAGGGGTGTTGTTCATGGGTTGGTTGTCTGTTCTCTTTTCTCTAGTTTGGGTTTCCTTAGTTCAGGGCATGATGCGTGTTCCGGAAGCGACAAAGTCGCATTCATCTCTCCATCGTCGCATGGGGGTTCAGCGCATGGTAGCACCACGTCAGGTAGAAGTGGGACCATACCAAACTCATAGCTAAGTTTTATCTCTGGTGTACTCCTTTCCCGGCCTCAGCTGGGGGGGCAGTATTTTTAGGTTATTATTCCTAACTCCGTCCCAACCTCTTCCAGCTATCAGCAGAACATGTTTCCATGCAGGATTCTTAACCCAGTTTCATGCGGTACTTAATGCGCTCTTAGGTCCATGCTATAATTGTTAGACAGGATGGAGGGGATCATAGCCCGCTCGGCTGGAGCGGAGGTGTCAGCTGCGTCCCCGGCTCCTGCTCTTTTCTGTGCGCCTGCAGGCGATGTTGGCATTTCTTCACTGTGGCATGTGGAACTAGGGGCTAGCCTGGTCACAGGCATCCGATCTGGCCATGGTTCTTTATCCAGAATATTCCAAGGGCTGCTACCAAGTGTGGGAAGTTTTCATAGGTTCATGTGCCTGGCTTTTTCGCTGCATATTGCGTCTGCTTTTTGCCCATCTGCCAACACTATCAAGTATCTATCAGGTGACCAGCATTTCAGGCCCCTACAAACTCCTGTTAGTCTGTCCAGATTTGCAACTCATCCTCTCTAAGCCATGATAAGGGTAGCCAGGGATGTTCTCTTGGCACGACTACCAGTTACCAGCCAGGTTTCATGGTGTTTCATACTTCCTGTTTCCTACCCTTGGCTCAGTTACCAGTTAGTGCTCTAGGCAATTCCCTTTTGCTACACTCACAACTTCTTCATGTTTAGATTAGAGGGACAAGCTAGGGGTTTGTGGTCATTACCGTACCGCAGGCACTGTATCGGATTGAAGCATACGTATTTCTCTGCAATATTCCTCTGGTCAGCTTTCTCCCTTCCCCATGCATCCGCTCACCAGGAACAGTTCGTTCTCATGTCCAGGTTTACCTTCCTTATTAGGCTCATATCCTGAACATTTTTTCTAGATTTTCGCCAGGATCGGAGGCAACTTTGTGGGTTCCGAACAGGGGGTCCCTTCTTTCATCAACAGGTACATGGGGCGCTGAAGTTCCTCCTATTTCAGCTGTTTCATATGTAATCCCCTTTTTTAGGCATCCAGGCTTTTGCTATTTTCTGGACGGATGGCTGTTGCTGGCCCTTCATTGAAGCTTTCACATCACACCTACTTTGGGTCTCTTTTTGCCCTCTTTTAGGCATACTGACCAGCCAGGCCAAGGCACACCTCAGGTCTTGGTAGGATTATTGCATTTCCAAGTGAAGACTCTGACTACAAGTTTGAAGGCTGGCCGCAGGCTAGCCTGGATTTGTAGGAGGAGTCTGAGGGCTATATATCCCTCCTCCTCCATCAGATCCTCGTCGGATTATTTCCGGGTTCCCACCCACCCGATCATTTCCGGGTTCCCACCCACCCGTTCCCCCATACTTTTATTATTTCATTTACATTTCATTTAGGGTATGCCCTCTTTTAGGCATACTGATCAGCCAGGCCAAGGCACACCTCAGGTCTTGGTAGTTAGGATTATCGTATTTGCAAGTGAAGACTCTGACTACAAATGCCGGTTTAAAATTATGTTCTAAAATCCTAGCGAATAGGCTATTGCCATATATTCCCGATCTTGTTCACGCAGACCAGGCAGGCTTTATCCCTCAGAGAGAGGCCAGGGACAATACTGTAAGGGCAATAGATCTGATCCACTCCACCCAATCGGAGGCTGGACCATTTTTGCTCCTATCAACAGACGCTAAAAAGGCCTTCGATCGGGTGGACTGGCAGTTCTTACGATCTACCCTTAGACATATTGGCTTGGGGCCACGAATGCAGTCCTGGATTCAGGCATTATATACTGGCCCCACAACCACTGTGCTGGTGAATGGGGCCCGATCAGAGTATTTCTCCTTGTCCAATGGGATGAGACAGGGCTGCCCTCTTTATCCATTAATCTTTGTGTTAATCTTAGAACCCTTTCTCTGTAAAGTTAGATTAGATTCCTTGATTAGTGGAATACAGGTCTCAAGCATGGAGCATAAAATCACTGCGTACGCAGATGATCTTCTATTTTTTCTTACCGACCCAGAGGTTTCACTACCTCGTCTATTTCAATGTTTTGCTCAGTATAAGGATCTGTTTAATTTTTCCATAAATGATGTTAAAAGTGAAGTGATGAGTATTCTTCTCCCTATGGAGTGTATTGTAAAGCTACAACACCTCTATCAGTTTAAATGGGTTCAGTCTTTTTTGAAATATCTGGGGGTTAAATTAACCCCGGACACTGCTTCATTATATGAGCTCAATTTTTGTCCATTGTTATCTAGAATGCGATCACAATTCCAACTTTGGCAAACATTTATCCTTACATGGTTTGGGAGGTGTAACGCATTTAAGATGACAATGCTCTCACAGATTTTATATCTAATGCAAGCGATACCTATTAAATTACCTCAAGCCTTTTGTTGTTCTTGTCAGACTTTCTTAAATAAATTTCTTTGGGGTAATAAAGTTGCTAGACTTCTTTACTCCCTGCTAGTACTGCCTAAATCTCTGGGGGGTATTGGTCTACCTGACTTGATTTCATACTACCGAGCCCTACATTTGTCTAGAGTGGTGTCATGGTGTACTTGCTCGCAGACCAAACCCTGGGTACAAGTCGAACAACATGCATCACTGATCGTTTTGTCTGTGCTTCCCTGGTTTGCCCATAAATATTATCGGGGGCTGAAGAGGCATCCTACAATTGGAGCTACAATTGCAGTCCTTATCCAAACACTTTCTACAAAGGGCCCTTCTCCCAATCCATCACCTTTAATACCAGTGATTCAGAACCCAGAATTTACGCCTGGGCTTGACAATAAACAGCTCAGGGGCCTGGTAGGACTTGGCATAACTAGATGTATGCACTTTGCTACCTCGCAGGGTTGGATGTCTATGCAAGATCTATCCACTCTTTCACAGCCCCCCTGAGCTCCTGGTCAGGCTTTCAATTGGAACATTATCTAAGGTCTATACCAGATGCGGAACTTCATGTTAGGTCACTGACACCCTTTGAGCATCTATGTATGGCGGGGGAATATGTACCACATTCGTTGTCTCTCTTGTATAAATTGATCATTGAGACTGCAGAAGGCCACGTCCCCTCGTATATACGTCGTTGGGAGGAGGACCTTCAAATTTCCTTTACAAGCGTGCAAATTAAAAGGATTATTTCTATGGCCCATAAATCTTCTATAGCAAGCCGCTTTCAAGAACAGAGCTATAAGTTGTTGGTCAGGTGGTACAGGGTTCCAGCCCTACTTAATAAACTCTATCCTCAAACCTCTAACCTATGTTGGCCTTGCAAGCAAGAGCCAGGGACATTATTACATATTTTCATATTTTCAGTCAACCTTGGTTTGGACCCCCTGGGATATCTCCTGCACCTAAACGGAATACCTCTCCATAAGTATAGAAAGTCATTGGTAGCGCACATGTTGAATGCCGCTCGAGCATGTATCCCAGGCCTATGGAATTCTACTATTACACCACCTGTGAAACATTGGTTTTCCAGAATAGATGAAATTAGGATAATGGAAAACATGACATCCTTATTCCACGGTAGAGAGGAGGAATGTAGGGAAACCTGGCGGCCATGGATGACCTTTACTTGTACATCTCAGTATGTTGATCATTGCGCTGAGTAGTCACCAAGTATTGAGATTTATATGGGTGGGTTTGGGTGAGCGGGTTGTCTGGGGGGGGTGTTAGAGGCTGAGAAGTTATATTTTTTTCCATCAACAAAGGTTTTATTTGCAAGATCATACATGTTATGTATACAGTATTAATACACGTAAGACTCATCATACAAGAGATATTACATGTAATAAGGTTACAGTACTTATACAGGAATGACACTTAGGGAGGTAGATTAGGTAACTCTATTACCCATATCCTGCCTATGTTCATACATACAAAGTATTGTGGATAGCGTTATTTATGAACAAGTTGTGGATTCTTGTAACCATCTATCCCATATTTTGTTATATTTGGTTGGACATCCTCAATTGGTATAAATTAATTTTTTATATGGAAGGGTTGCATTTATATCCCTTTTCCAATCCATCATACAAGGAGGTTCGGGTCTCATCCATTTTCTGGGGATAACTTTCCTAGCTGAGAATAAAGTTTCCTGGAGGAAAACCATTGTGAACTTATCCAGCACATCGGGAAAAATTCCTAAAAGGCATTGTTTAGGGTCAAGTGTTAATGGGGACCCCATATCATCGTGGAGAAACGTGAGTATTTGTTTCCAATATTCTTGTATCTTATTACAGGTCCATATAAGGTGAAAGAAAGTGCCTGTTTCAGTACCGCACATTGGACATGTGTTAGGTTGTTGTCTTCTGTATCTGGCGACCCTAATGGGGGTAAGGTATACTCGATGAAGTATGTAAATCTGGGACAGCCTATCCGAGAGCTTGGGTGACACCAACTTACATGTTTCTAACGCCTCTTCCCACTCCTCATCCTCCAACCCTCCAATGTCTCTTTCCCATCTCTGTTTCAAAGCATAGGCTAGTTTTGCGGAGATCGAATTAGAGAGCATATTGTAAAAACAAGATATAAGCTTTTTGGGATCCGTGTCTTTTATTATGAAAATAATAGGATTAGGAGTGGATTGCGGAATAGTTTGTGAAAACTATGTCCGGAGTGCGTGGCGAATCTGGAGAAATCGAAAAAAGAACATCTGATTTGGAATCTGGAATTCTATTTTGAGGGTATCAAATGTCTTGAGGGTTCCATTAGTAATCAGATGGTGTAGATAATATATTCCCCTATTGGGCCATATTTCGGGTTTTGAATAGTGCAAAGTTCCTGTAGTCTGTTGTTATGCCAAAGTGGTGTGTAATCATTGTGCGTTGGTATACTTAATTTAGAAGATGCCAAGTCCCATATGCGTCTATAGTGATGCAAGAGGGAGTGTCTATATTCCTTCAATTGTGTGCCTCCCACCCCCACTGCTATCGCTCTTATCGGGTCTCCAGTATGTTTAGCCCAACTAGGGCATAGGAGAGTAAGAAAGCGTTCTTTATCTATTTTATCTATGTGGAAGAGTTGGGATAATTGTGAAGCAACATAGTAGAGATTAAAGTCTGGTAATGCTGTTCCACCCCTGTCAGTTGGATTCTTAAGTGTTTGCCACGAAACTTTATGTCTAGACTTCCCCCATATAAACAGTTTAAGTAAGGCTTCGATAGATTTAAAGTATTTAAGGGGTAAATAAACAGGTGTGTGCCATAGTACATATAATATTTTGGGCAATAATACCATCTTTATTAGATTAATACGACCCCATACCCCTAGTGGGAGTCGCGTCCAGACCTGCAGTTTAGACCTAATTAAGGAGAATAGTGGTTCAATATTTAGGGAGATATAGTCTGCTGGGGTTCTGGAGATAGCGATACCTAAATATTTTATTTTATCGACTCGTTGTAGGGGTAAGTTGGTTTGGTTTTCTGTAGGTGCAAAACTATCAACTATCAACTGGCAGTATCTGAGATTTTCCTCAATTAATCTTAAGACCAGAAAAGGTCCCAAACTACTCGATCACGCGAAGAGCAGTATTTAGCGAGGGGCCAGAATCTGCCAGGTAAAGCAGAGTATCATCCGCATAGAGGCTAATTTTTTCGGTGAGGGAGCCACAGATTAAACCTTTTATCTCCTGGTTGGCACGGATTGAGATGGCTAGGGGTTCTGATGCCAGAGTGTATAGCAAAGGAGAGAGCGGGCAACCCTGTCTGCTGAGGTCAAACTCTTGAGACGGGTACCCATTGGCAACCACTTTAGCTGTGGGGTGTTGGTACAACAGCTGCACCCACCTAATACATTTGGGCCCAAATCCGTACTCCTCCATGCATCTCCAGAGATATCTCCACTCCACCGAATCGAACGCCTTGGCCGTATCTAGTGTAACTACTACCCTTGTGCCTACATTGTCGTGTGTGGCCTGAAGATTGATAAAAAGTTTCCGAAGGTTGAAGGACGTATTGCGGCCTGGCATAAACCCCGCTTGGTCTGTGTGTATCAGGGAAAGTATTACTTGATTTAGGCGTTTGGAGAGTACTTTGGCTAAGATCTTTACGTCTACTTGCAGCAAGGTGGTGGGACGATAGGATTCGGGGTAGCCTGGATCGGTTTAGGAATAAGGACTATCGTGGCTTCTCTCATAGATGGCGGTAATGTGAAATTTTCAAACATATCTGTATACAGAGTAAGCAATTTAGGAGTAAGTATCTCAGAGAAATGTGAATAGAATTCTATGAGCAGGCCGTCCGAACCAGGAGACTTGGATCTGGCAAATTCTGCTATGGCAATTGTAATTTCTTCCACCGTGAGTGGCGCCTCAAGGAGTTCCACTTTGGAATCCGAGAGCTGTGGAAGTGATATACTGCTCAGAAACTGATCCATTGTTGCCGTATCCTCCAAATCTGTTGATGAGTACAGTTTAGTAAAAAATTCCTTAAATTTGGAGGCTACAGCAGAAGGATCTGAGACTGACGATCCGCCCTGATCATGTAGAGTTATGACAATTGGAGGTTTGTCCTCGCTGTGAACCAGATATGCAAGTAATTTGCCAGCCCTCTCTCCATGTTCAAACCACCTTTGCCTGGTAAAAAATAGTTTCTGTCTGACTTTCTCATACTGCATCTGAGCTACTATTCTTGACTGCACTTTAAGTGCATTGGCGTTTGAAATGGATGGATCATCCACATATTTTTGTTCTAAGGAGGAGAGTTCTGTTATCACTTCATCAAGGGCCTCTACCGATTTCGTTTTGATCTGATTGATACGTGAAATTAGGGTCGCATGAGCATGGAGCTTGAACGTGTCCCATACCGCTGTTACAGAGGCAGAATGGTCATTCTCAGAAAAAAAACAATTCCATTCTATTACCAGCAAATCATCCTCTGGCAGCAGGGATAGCCAGAATGGGTTCAGGCGCCAAGCACGTGGTGGATTATTGAGAGGTAAACTAATAGTGATGGAATATGGGCTATGATCAGAAAGTAGTCTAGGCTCAAAGGACACTGTAGCTAGTCTAGGTAACAGTTTTTGGGATACAAGAATGAAGTCTATTCGTGACATTGAATTGTGTGTGGAGGAGAAACAAGAGTAGGCTTGTGTACGTGGAAATTTATCTCTCCAGGTGTCAATGAGATGGATAGATGAAGTTATTTTATATAGTTTAGTATCCCCGGTCTTTCCCGTAGCTAGTGTGGGTGGGCGAAGTCTGTCCAGCGTGTCATTCATTGTGGAGTTAAAATCACCCATCCACACAGCTTGTACTGTCGGATGCTTGGCCATAAATGCAATTCCCTCAAGGATTATACTGATGGAAAATGGAGGGGGGACATAAAAGGCCATAATCAGGAATGGCTCTCCATACAATTTAGAGGGTAGGAAGACATACCTGCCCTGTGGGTCCGTGCATACCTCACCAAGCTCAAAGTGTACTGATTTCGCTATTAAAATGGATACCCCTCTTGAATGTGATGTAAATGTCGAATGAAATGACCATCCCACCCAGGGGCGGTGAAGACTCATCTGTAACCTGCCCTCTACATGAGTTTCCACAAGCGTCACCACGTCAGTCCTCTGTTTCTTAAGGAACGTAAAGGCTGCCGAGCGTTTAGTTTGGTCGCGCAGACCCCTCACGTTTCATGTAAAAAATTTTATAGACCCCATAATGGACTATCTAGCAGTGATTTTGGCATGAAGACATCTAATATATACCTCATTAATAACCTTTCCCTAGAAGAGACCGTGAATAAAAATGTCGTTGTCATATAGAATAACAATTCAAAATGATCCAACCTTTTCCAAAGACTGTATTGATTGAGTACGGGTATACATATCACGACTTGCATGTTTATAATGATCTTAAATTGTAATCCCCCCTCACCCTCCCAGCCCTGCACTAACCCCAACTTGTGCGGGTGTAATCCCAAAACAAAACTGCATTTAAACTCCAGTTAAGAATATTCAAAATGAACTCATGAAGGAGAAGCAACCAGAAAAGCCCACGGGCCTCCAAAGCACAGGGAGGTGTTCCACAAGCAAATAGGTGCATGAAGATTAGACGAGTATAATCCCTGGCATAATCAAACATGTGTAGATATAGTCTGGCTGCTCTACTCCGGTCATGAAAGCTGGATTTCTTGAAGTTGCGTGGAGCAAAGTCTCGCTGCACTTTACATGTAACATGTAGGACTGCTATTAACTCGGGGTTCCAACTATTAAAATAACATTTGGGGGAAAAAAAGTTTCTCCTTAAAATAGTATCCTGTAGAGAGCCTTGAAATTTTATATGACTTAGGATATAACAGATGCCAGTATCTGCGATGCATCTGTCTTTTACCTCTTGTATAGCTAGAACAGAAGATTTGCAGAGTTCCAGGGTAAAAGCAACTTGGGCTCCAGCAGGGTCTGTGACTGTCAGTGTCCAAGTATCCAAAAAAAAATAAAGGAGGAGGATAAGATTAAATCCAGACATGGCTCTCTTTACAGTAAAACGTGGGACATCTTATGTAGTGTAATATAGGTTGATAAATCGGGTACTCACAGCATGATCAGTCCGCCTTTGCAGAGGTTTTGCGACGCTCAATCCAGGCGATAAGCTCTCCAGGATCCTCAAAGAATGACGCTCTGCCATCATGTTCCACCCTTAGTTTGGCAGGGAACAACATGGCATACTTGAGTTGATTGGCTCTGAGCTGGCGTTTCGCCTCCATGAAGCCCTGACGAAGGCGTTGCACCTCCGCCGAAAAGTCTGGAAAAACGTCGACTTTGACATTGGCGAAAGGGATATTATCCTTTTCTCTGGCCATTCTGAGTGCTGCATCCCTGTCTTTGTAATTTAGCAACTTGGCTATAAACGTGCGGGGAGGTGCCCCCTGTGGCGGGGGGTTTGGCTGGCATGCGTGGGCTCTCTCCACCGCTAGCATGGGGGAGAAGGCCTCTCTTCCATATGTTGTGACTAGTAGTCAGTGGCTTTTACTCGGTCACGTAGTTTATGTAAATCTTGTCTTATCAATTAAATATCTACCTTCACCTCCTCAATCTGAGCCATGAGTGATGTACGGCAGAATGTGATGGCCTCTAGAAGCTTGTCTGTGTCTCCCGCTGTTCTCTCCTCTCCAGACTGTGCCGCACCTCCTCTCTGTTCTGTCGGCGGTATTGGGCGAGTTTTGCAGCTGTAGATTTCTGCGTTTTTGGCGGGGACATGCTGGCCAGAGTCCAGGGCACCCGATCGGGTAAATTAGGTGTGTGGATGTCTTCTGTGATCAACAGGATGCTTCGGATTACAGGATTGCTGGATGGAGCTCCCCGACACGCGTCCTACTCCATGTAACGTCAGGCCACGCCCCCCTGAGAAGTTATATTTATTTTTCCTCTTTTTCTTTTTTTTTTCTCTCTCTTTCATTTTTTGGTGTTTTTTTTTTTTTTTGTGTTTTCTCTTATCCCTCTCTCGTGACCTCCAGGGGATGGGGTCAGGGGAGACACTCCTTTTATTCTAAAGTAGAGAAGGGAAGGTATAATAGAGGAAGAATTTAAGTTATGGATGGAATGTAATCCAGGTCAATAATTGTAGTAATATTTATTACTAGGCATACTGTGTGGCTCTATACTCCTAATTGTATGAATTTATTAGGTGATATCGCTGGTTTATTTGTTTTTAGGTCAGATGGTTAGATTTGTTCTCTACTTTAATACAGGTTTATTTCTTTTTTTTTTTTCTTCTCTTTTTTTCTTCTCTTTGTTGTCATTGTTATTGTTTTATATTGTTCATATGCTTTGTTATATACTGAAAAATATTGAATAAAGAATTATATAAAAAAAAACTCTGGTTCTCTTGTGTAAGGGAGCCCTCTACAAGGGCTGTGAATTCAGGGAGCTGTGATGTCACCCCTAGGCTCATATGGCCCAGCTGTTGTCAGGGCTCCCTCCTCTCTTCTGCAGCACGCCCTGCCCATTGGAATGAATGGGCAGTGCTTCCGAAGTGCCTGAAAAGTGATTTGGAAGTGCCACAACACAGGAGTTTTTAACCCATTCTTCGGGGTTAAAAGCTCCCCGCTAGCAGCCGAAAAGCACCGCTTAAACAGTGGTAAAGCGCAGCTAAAACCAGTGGCGCTTTATCACGAACGTGGCCATGGCTCCAGTGTGAAAGGGATCTTAAGCAGTAAACAATCAGAGTTCAGGCACTAAGAAAGGAATGAACACTAATGCTATCTGCAGCATAAATGGTCTCTGTAGATCATGCCTACTGCATACTACAAGCTTTCTACAGACAGAAATCTCTTTTAATGGAAACAGCTGAAACAGACAGCCTAATTTAGTGGTTAATGGCTGGTGAAAACTGAGCTAAAGATTGTTGCAAATTATTGGATGTATCGAAACACAGGTGGATTCCAGCTGGAGGTTAATGTATCCAAATGGTGAAAGCAGCTGATTATAAGGGTCGGTTCACACTGGGACGACTTGGGATCCGACTTGTACGCCCTCAAGTCGCCCCAAGTCGCCCCAGAAAGAGATTCACATTTAAGTGAATGGGAGCGTCTTAATAGACACTACTGAAGTCGCTCCGACTTCAGAGCGTACTCCCTGTACTACTTTGATCCGACTTTGATCCGACTTCAGCCTATTGACTATCATTGAAGTCGGATCGCCGTCTCGCATGATCCGACTTCGGCATGCGACTTGTGCTCAGATGATCTTGAGGGGGAACTCCGCGCCAAATTTTAAATAAAAATCCTGCATGGGTTCCCCCTCCAAGAGCATACCAGGCCCTTGGGTCTGGTATGGACCTTGAGGGGAAGCCCCTACGCCAAAAAAGCGGCGTTGGGGGTCCCCCAATCCATACCAGACCCTTATCCGAGCACGCAGCCCGGCCGGACAGGAATTGGGGTGGGGGACGAGCCAGCGCCCCCCCCATCCTGAACCGTACCAGGCCGCATGCCCTCAACATGGGGGGGTTGGTGCCTTGGGGAAGGGGGGCGCGCTGCGGCCCCCCCACCCCAAAGCACCTTGTCCCCATGTTGATGAGGACAAGGGCCTCTTCCCGACAACCCTGGCCGTTGGTTGTCGGGGTCTGTGGGCTTATCGGAATCCGGGAGCCCCCTTTAATAAGAGGGCCCCCAGATCCCGGCCCCCCACCCTATGTGAATGAGTATGGGGTACATCGAACCCCTACCCATTCACCTAGGGAAAGTGTCAATTTAAAAAAAAACACTACACAGATTTTTAAAGTAATTTATTAGACAGCTCCGGGGGTCTTCTTCCGACTTCGGGGTCTCTACGGTTCTTCTCCGCGCTCTCCGGGTCTTCTGCTGGGCTCCTCCGCTATTTTCTGCTCTTTTGCCGCTCTTTTGCTATAGCGGAGGAGCCCGGTCTGCTGCCTTCTTCTCTTCGGGGGTCTCTCCGGTTCTTCTCCGCGCTCTCCGGATCTTCTGCCGGGCTCCTCCGCTATCTTCTGCTCTTTTGCCGCTCTTTTGCTATAGCGGAGTAGCCCGGTCTGCTGCCTTCTTCTCTTCGGGGGTCTCTCCGGTTCTTCTCCGCGCTCTCCGGATCTTCTGCCGGGCTCCTCCGCTATCTTCTGCTCTTTTGCCACTCTTTTGCTATAGCGAAGGAGCCCGGTCTTCAATCTTCTGCCTTCTGCCCTCTTCTCCTGATGTTGACACGACGCTCTCTGGGGCTGGAATGCACTCTGAGCGCTCCGCTCTGACTTATATAGGTGGTGACCACGCCCCCTTATGCCGTCACAGTCCCTGGGCATGCTGGGACTGTGACATTTTAGGGGGCATGGTCATCACCCAATGACCACGCCCCCTTATTCAGTCATAGTCCCAGCATGCCCAGGGACTGTGACGGCATAAGGGGGCGGGGTCACCGCCTATATAAGTCAGAGCGGAGCGCACAGAGAGCATTCTAGCCGGAGAGAGCGTCGTGTCAACATCAGAAGAAGAGGAGAGGGCAGAAGACGGAAGACCGGGCTCCTCCGCTTTAGCAAAAGAGCGACAGAAGAGAGCGGAGGAGCCCGGAGGAAGATCCGGAGAGTGTGGAGAAGAACCGGAGAGACCCCTGAAGTCGGAAGAAGACCCCCGGAGCTGTCTAATAAAATACTTTAAAAATCTATGTAGTGTTTTTTTTTAATTGACACTTTTTCCCTAGGTGAATGGGTAGAATGGTGAATGGGTTTACACACAGAGATCCACGGTCCCGCCCGGTTAACGGGCAATCGCGATTTTGCAGCCGCCGGGCACACGCACCGGGACCCGAGGCCGTCATATGACATCCACCCAGGATGGGAGATCCCATCTGTGGACGTCATATGTACATACGCGGGTAGGGAAGTGTTTAAAGAATGTTCCGACATCTTGGCCCCTACCCCTCTCATAAATCAATCATTCAAAGAAGGGACTGTGCCAACCTCCCTCAAGCAAGGCATTGTCAAACCCGTGCTAAAGAAACCCAATCTTGACCCTAAGGACCCTAACTGCCGCAGACCAATAACAAGCCTCAACACCATCTCCAAGATTATAGAGAAAGCAGTAGTACAACAGCTACAACGCCACCTGGACACTCACCAACTCCTGGACCCTCTGCAATCAGGCTTCCGCCCAGGCCATGGCACAGAAACAGCACTTCTCAAAATATGGGACGACGCCCTTGAAGCAGCAGATGACGGAGAACCGAGTCTCCTGGTACTGTTAGACCTCAGCGCAGCATTTGATACAGTGGACCACAATACTTTACTTGTCCGCCTCGCAGAAGTTGCAGGAGCTACAGATTCTGCTCTAAAATGGTTTACATCCTTCTTAGAGAATTGCTCCCAGACAGTGAAACTAGGAACATTCACCTCGGAAAGTCAGGCAGTCTCCTGTGGAGTCCCTCAGGGCTCACCCTTGTCACCAGTGCCATTTAACATCTACATCCGCCCACTTCTCAATATCATCAGGAAAACCGATCTCTGCTTCCACTCATACGCTGACGACACCCAACTCTACCTTTGCATCAACGGACAAAAAGACCTTCATCAGCAATTACAGAAATGCCTCACTTCAATAGATGACTGGATGACCACTAGCTCCCTCAAACTCAACGGATCAAAAACAGAACTTCTTCTCCTGCAAGCTAACAAAAATTCCAAAATAAAGACTCCGTGGACACCTCCCACCATCCTCGGACAGACCATCTCTCCTAGCACCAAAGCCAAGAGTCTCGGAGTCATCTTTGACTCAGGAATGACAATGGATGCACAAATAGGATCAGTGGTGAGCGGATCCCACCATCTCCTCCGCCTGCTACGCAGACTCATCCCCTTCATCCCAGAAGAGGACAAAGCGGCAGTTGTGGGAACAATCATCAATTCCCGACTCGACTATGCAAATTTGCTCTACGTAGGACTACCACAATATCAGCTTGCGCACTTGCAACTCATTCAAAACACGGCGGCAAGACTCTTAACAGGAAAAAAACCCTGGGAATCCATCTCCCCATCCCTAATGAGCCTTCATTGGCTAACTGTGAAGAATCGGATCACATTCAAGACCCTCTGCCTCACCCACAAATGCATACAAGGAAACGCTCCACTATATCTCCGGGAGAAAATAAAACACTACACACCGAATCGCAGTCTTCGATCAGCTAACCAAAACCTCCTTATCGTTCCCAAATACCGCTACAAAGCTAAGGGAGAACGACGATTCGCAGTCCAAGGACCTCGACTATGGAATGCTCTCCCAACCAACATCCGCATGGAAGAAAACCACCAGGCCTTCAGGAAAAAACTAAAGACCCTCCTTTTCTAGAAGCTGACTACAGAGAATGCCTCTAGCGCCTTGAGGCAATTCAGTTCGCATTTGCAGCGCTTTAGAAATCATTCATTCATTCATTCACATCATCCCTTTAATCCAGGACACACATTAATTACACAGATTCTGTGACTGATTAAGGTGGTAATTAAACTCACTTGGTGCCTTATCTGCATTAAATCAGCCTCAGAACCTGTTTACATGTCCTGGATTAATGGGATGGTGTGGCAACCCTACATGGAGTGTATCTGGGAGCTCTGACCAATCCCCAACTAAGATTGGCAGGGGGCAGGCCTCCTATATATGCTCATGGTCAGTCTGTTGTGGGAGGAGTTGTTGGGTGGAAGAACTGAGTGATGGAGTAGCAATTGTGGGAGGAGTTGTTGGGTGAAAGTACTGAGTGATGGAGTGTTAGACTGTCGTGGCCTTGGGGGAACCCCCTTTTTGGGTCGGGGTGACCTTGGGCCTGGAGCTCGAGAGCTGGATGGGAGCCTCTCTTTACACGGTCATCAAGAGGTGTCCTGGAACAGGAGCAGAAGTAGGATAGTGGGAGTACTGCCAGGCAAGTCATTCAGGAAGGATCCATTCCGGGGTCGCTGAGTGAGAAGCACAGTGAGAAGCTCTGGGAGGGACATGACAGGATTGGATGTGAAGCCAGAGGGAGAGGCTGTGGTGTCATTGAAGTCAAGTTGCTACAGCCAAGAGGGTTGGCAGGATTTGCACCAGACTTTCTGGGATCAGTAGTTCACCAAGTTTCAGTCAGCACAAACATCCTTTTTCATCGCTATTGGTTGCTACACCATAGGGGACTGCAGACCCCTGCCAGCAAATGGCTATTATTAAACTGTTGGGACTTATTCAGAGTGAGGCCAAACCATGTGCTGACGGTGACAGGAATCTAGGATTGCTCAGTAGAGAAAGCAAAGTGATCTCAAGTAGCGTGCTGGAGGAGTGTGGAGCTCTAGAGACTGTCAATATAGATGCAACTATCTTTGTTCAAACAAGCAAGATTCATCATTTGGGCATCCCATGTCCTTTTTCCCCATACAAGTTTAATCCCCTAATAAAACCAACAAAAACAAGCTAAAGGACTGTTCATTGACTGGCAAAGTGTGTCTGAAGTGAATGCCTGGCCAAGCAATGTGATGTGTGGAACTACTACATGTAACAACCCCACGGTGACACCGCTACACTGGTCTACATTTTCTATTAAGTTAAAGCTCATGTCCCCATTACTACCGCTTCATCTAGTGGAGCCTTGTTACCAATTTCTTAACAGCAACATTTCCATTCTCATCTCTTTACACCCAGTTTGTTTTATTTGTTTACCAAAAGACCCAGTCTTGCAATCTCCTATTTTCTAGCATATTTCTCCCCATCCTTTCTAATTAAGGCTGTTTTTTTTTTTCCCCTAAAATTTCTTCCCTGCAGCACTCTCCTTTTTCTGCATTGCTCCTGCTTTGACTCTGCGTGCCTTTTTCACAGCCTGTTATCGGCACTCCTATCCCTGTTTAATCTCTGTCTATTTTAAGCTCTCTGTCAAGATTCAGTCCCTGGAGTAATACTCTTATTTCTATTAAATGAGCAGAATAGATGGATGTGTATCAATGAAGACAGACTGCAAGGTGAGAGATAGCTGTGGGCACATAAGAGGGAGGGTGGTCTATACCACTATGAGATGGTTGACACAAGACTGGATCTTTCTGTCACCCAGGGCTTTTCGGCTGCTATGGTGACACTTAATTTCTCCTCTTTTTTTCCCTCACGGTCCAGCAGACACTACGGAAACAAACCTTCCTGAATAATTAGTGTGGCTTAGCAAAGAACATAGTTGTGGCATTGCTCTTTGATTTTCATCATTCTATTATTCCTTAATGTTCTTAATATTCTCATGACAGACAATAGCGCAGTCAATGAAAAGGCTCAGTAGGTTAGCTAATAAATAATTTTCGTCCTTCTAATAAAAAAAAAAAAAAAAGAATATAGTTTACATGGCACTGTGAAAAAGTGACGTTTATAAAAGCAAGGCTGATATCAGAAATCAGTGGGACTCTAATGCCCTGTACACACGGTCGGATTTTCCAACAAGAAAAAGTGCGATCGGAGCGTGTTGTCGGAAATTCCGACCGGGTGTGGGCTCCATCGGACTTTTTCCATCGGATTTTTTTGTGGACAATTCCGACGCACAAAGTGCCATGCATGCTCAGAAGAAATTCCGAGACGGAACAGCTCGGTCTGGTAAAATTAGCGTTCAGAATGGATATAGCACTTTCGTCAGGCTGCAATGTTTAAAATTGTTTAATGCAGCGCACTCTCTTCTTCTTTATAATGCTAGAAGAATGTAATTTTGCTGCTGATATTCACACAGACTTCTCACAAACTTCTTTCTTTATTATTTATCGTGATTTCATCAATATATTTTGATTTGTCACATCTGACAAAAAAGATATTTTTTTTGGGGGGGGGGGGGTTGTATTTTTTTCAAGCCGGATCATGTTTTATTTTTTTATTTTTTTTTTATTTTACTCCAGAATATTTTTGGGTGTGTTTTGTGTGTCAATTTACCACAACACCATTATTATCTTGTATTAATTAATCTCAATGAGGTTGCTTGGTGTTGGTGTCTCTTGTTAGTTTCACATTGTATTTTTGAAATGTACCTGCCTCCTCACAAACAAAACTGTCCTTTTTGAATGAAAACCCACGTAGGCGAGTATAATTGAAACAAAAAATCCTTTATTAAGGGCTCATAACCAAACAAAGAGGGAGGCAACGCTGGAGAAACAGCAGAAATTGGCAAAGCCTTTGGCCCCCAGGGCACACATCAATTATTTTACTGCAAAATTGGTGGCCTAAGGAGTCCATATATAGGGGAGTGCAGTCTGGTCCAGAAGTCCAAGAGATCATGAACAGCAGCAGATGACATGTATGTCCCCAGGCTGTGGTCATACAAGAGCCTGCATCTTTTGTCAGACCAGACTGAACCCAGGTCATCACTCTCTGGTCTTCCTTCCACGCTTCCTTCCACGCTGTGGCTGTGGTGGTGGAGTTGTGGCAGGAGGAGGAGGAGGATGGTCCAACTCACACAGGTGCGTTTTGTGTGTGATTTCACCCCTCACCCCCCTAGTTAGTGTTTTGTAAAGAAGGTCCTCACACAGGAGGAGTTGGCCCTCCTGCATGCCCTGCAGTTTTGTGGCAGCCATGCAGGCAAAGGCCTCTTCAGGAGTGGGGGTGGCTCAGAGGGACGCAGAAGCCTCCTGAATCAGCCTGAGTGCTGAATCCTGCACGTTACTCCCCTTTCTGGGTCTTTTGTTTGGAAGGGGAGGGACCTGCGATTCTGTCAGGGTCCTACTGGGCCCCGCCTCCTCCTGGCTGCCACTAACCCCCGCCTCCTCCTGGCTGCCACATTCCACAGCCTCCTCCTGGCTGCCACATTCCAGAGCCTCGTCCTGGCTGAGGTCTTCCTATGTATGAAAAAGGGACATCGTTTTAGTTTTTTCTTCATCAATCACACACAATTTTCACCTCATGACTGTTGCTAATTGAAAGTTAACAAATATAACAGACTATCATTCTGAGCCCAGCATTTTTCATTCTTGTCCCACTTATTTTTGCCCACTGCTGTCTATTGATATGTAAAACACTTTATGAAATCAGCAATTAGTGATCAATAATAACATCTAGTAAACATCATTTATTTCTTGACCAGAAATCTGTAGAACAATGCTATACCTGACTCCAGCTGGGCTCCTCCACTTCTTCCTGGCTGGAAGTCCCAGGTTGGACATCGGAAGCCTCAGCTGGGGTGGAAGATAAAGTGGAAGGAAGAGTGGAGAGGTATTCCCTGACTTCAGTGTGGTCTGACAGAAAACAAAGTCTCTCATAGTACCACAGCCTGGGGACATAAACGTCATCTGCTGCAGCTCCTGATCTCTGGGAATCCGTGACCTTCTTGCGCTCCCTAAGATAAGTGCTCCTCAGGCCACCAATTTTGGCTTTTAAATAGGGGATGGTTGCTGTGGGGACCACCGGCTTCACCAACTCCAGTAGTTTCTCAAGCGCTGCCTGCCTCTTTTGTTTATTATTGTATTGGGGTGTTTCACCTGCCACAGACAGGGCAGCTCCCTGTATTTGTCTATGAACAGGGGGAGGAAGTTGTGGTCATTGAAGCCATCCATTTTCTCTGCAAGACACAAGACAAACACTAATGTCCGGCTAAAGTCTCCTAATCTTGTTACAATATAGGCCTCAATCTAGAAGCAGTATAGGCCCAAGTTTAGATCTTACCTTCGTTATCACGATCGGCGCCTCTGATACTCCTTCCTCCGCTCACAGATCGTACGTACTACGCACCCGTGTTACGCATTATATACACTGCGAATGCGTGAAACTCCGCCCGCCCCTGACGTTCATTCTAGTCTATTCCCCGCCCCTTTTCGTTCAGCGCAGTGGGGGGAAGAGCACATGGCGGAGACACAGCAGGTGCGTGCTAATTACAGCAACGAGGAGGAGGAGGAAAGCCCGGAGCCAGAAATGTCCCGATCTCGGAAGAGACGATTTAAGGCCTCAAATATGTCCTTTGGGGAGATGTTGGAGATGCTCGACATACTGAAGAGGACCAACTATGATGGGAAGTATGGACCTTACCCCAACCCCAATGTCAGCAAGGCCAAGATCATGGCGAAAGTGGTCAAAAGTCTGCAGAAGAATTTTGGGGTACGACAATCCAAGGATCAGCTCAGGAAGCGGTGGTCGGACCTAAAATTAAGGGAGCACAAGCAGTACAGAAGGATCAGGAGAGTGCTGCAAAAAAGAAAGCAGTTGTCCTGTGTTCCTATTCTTTATTTTGATTACGTTCGTGCTGCTCCATGTGTTTTTCTTTACTGTTGTACAGTTTAAAATGCCAACTTTCATGTTCATGGGCACATTGTTCATTCGTATGAAACATTGTTCGTTCGGCATAGAAAACATCATTGTTTTGGCCATACGTATTTGAATACATTTTTGCTAGCCTACTTCTCTTAAAATAATTTTGGAGTCTAGATGGGTTTGTAACTAGAATGTAATGCAAACTAGATTCTGTGTAAGGAGAGGACACTCAGCAGCTGTTTACACATCTGGACACTGTAGCACTAGTGTGGGACACCAGAACAACCTTTTTATTAGGGGGCCCCACACAGGTGCTCCAGTGTATACTATAGGGGTGTCTCCATCTGAGAAGCTTGTACAAAACAGGTAAGTATTCAAGCTTGACAAAGTCAAAAAATATTTCTTCATCTTGGAACTCTGCCAAAACAGACAATTGTACCCCACTTCCAAGCAATGTTTCATATTCCTATTTCTGCCATCAAATATCTATGTGCTAAGTATACCTATTTTTTTTTTTACATAGGGGAGAAAAGACTCGGAGGACACCACTCATCAGAGGAGACAACAAACCCCCCACCTCATGAGAAAGGTGAAATCCCCCAAACCCAACAGGAGGAGGAGGATGGAGACGTGGTGGAAATAGTCACCACAACAGGTGAGTGTCTGCGACCACAGGCTCATTTAAGAGATGGATGCCGACATATTTATAATACATGGTGGGTTTTTTTTCTATATTTTTAGGTGATTGTGATGTTGTGGATCCAGGTCATTTCACCAGTGAAAGTGCACAGATTCTGATCGGGGAGATCATGGGGTGTAATAGGGACTTGGAAAACATCCAGAAAAACATAAATGATGTTAAAAACAAAATGAAGAACATCATTGATGTTTTAGGGAGAGTTTAAAACACCTCCAAATCCCTGACTTTTTTGTGGTATTTGTAATGGAAGAATTTTTAACATTTTTTGCCATTTTATAGAAAAGCCAAATTTTGAAGATGCACAACATGTCATGTGCTATCTGCCATCACGGGAGATCAATGTAGGAGTTTTGGGGGTGCAACCCCTTCCTCAATAATAAGGTAGCTGAGAGGAAGGGGTTGCACCCCTAAAACACGTCCCTTGATCCCCCGGGATGGCAGCTAGTACATGTTGACATTTGGCAATTTGTGTGCATCTTGAAAATTTGGCTTTTCCAGGGGTGACTTCACCCCATCTGAACGCAATATCAAACACAGTTTATAAATACTCATGTCTGATATTGCCTTCAATTTCTACAAAAGTTGAACTTTGTAAGTTCCAGATTTGTGTATTTCTTGTTTGTTTGAAACATACCTGTTTTACCTTAAATGGACATTTCTACTTTTAATAATGTGACCCCAAAAATTGTTATGCAACAAACATGTTTGTTTGTTTTTAAAACCTTTTATAAATGCACATGTGATTGTGCTGGTATTAAAAAGATTGATACTCAAGAATGTGTCGATTATTGTTTCAATGCTCCTAAAATTTTGTTGTGGTAAAATTGTTGTTTTCAGTGACAATGGGGGTTATTTCCTAAGGGCAAATCCACTTTGCACTACAAGTGCAGTTTCAGTGCAGGCTCAAGTGCACTTGTAGTGCAAAGTGTATTTTCCTTTAGTAAATAACACCCAACAGTGCTTTTTAATGTTACACAATCATGACATTTTCAGGACTCCCCACATTTCTGTCAGGGTCAGCTAAAAGAAACAAGCAGTAAATGTCAGCAAATATTTTAGTAGTTAAAATGATTTTTTTATTTTAAAAATGTATCAGACATTATCTGGCATATTGATGGCCCCCCTACCTGCAAGGTAATCAAGGTATCTAAGACGGACCTCGCAGGCACTCGGGGGGGGGGCCAGGATGGCCAGCCTCAAGCGCTGTCAGGGTTGGTTCATTTACTTGAATTCCGGCCTCAGGCCCAACTGAGGCAGCATAGTTGGCAGAATTTCGCCTTAAAATTTTTTGGAGAGCACAGCACGCCAGGATGATATGATTCAGTTTATACTCCGCCATGTGTATGGGTGTAAGAAATAGGCGGAACTGGTTGGCCATGATTCCAAACGTGTTCTCCACCACTCTTCTGGCTCTGGCCAGCCAGTAATTAAAAACCCTCTGGTCCGGGGTGAGGGTCCTCATAGGGAATGGCCGCATAAGATGGTCCCCAGTGCAAACGCTTCATCCGCAACGAAGACGAATGGGAGTCCTTCCACATTGTTTTCTGGAGGTGGCAAGTCCAAGATTCTGGAGACACCTGTAGAACTCCATCTGGGCGATGACTCTACCATCGGACATCCGGCCATTCTTCCCCATGTCCACATACAGGAACTCATAAGTAGCCAACACCACCGCCAACATCACAATACTATTGAACCCCTTGTAGTTGTAATAGTATGACCCCAAGTTGGGTGGTGGAACGATGTGGACGTGTTTCCCATCAATTGGCCCTCCGCAGTTAGGAAAGTCCCACCACTGGGCAAAATGGGAGGCCACAGTCTGCCATTCCTGTGGCGTGGAAGGAAACTGTGGAGTCAAACAAGAAAAAGAAATTAATCATTTTGCACATAAACATGGAAAGCAGATTAGACACAAACATTCTTGGCCAACATCAGTATAACATTTATTTTAGGGAGTATTTAAAGACAAGGTATAAGGTCCACCTATCAGATTCCCCCCCCCCCCCTCTCCTGGGCCATTTGTAAAATTTTATGGGGGGGGGATGTTTTGGACAGGTAACCCTCTCCACTTCATTGAGAGATGAATGCCTAAATAATGTGTATTACTTTGGCCAGCCCCTCCTTACTTTACACTATTGGCAGCCCACTGGACAGGTAAGAAGTGTCATAATACAAAGAGATAAATACACACTGTACAGATTTTTACATTCTGCTATTACTTATCAAGATAATAATACAATACAAAAACTTCAAACAGTACCATTTGAAAGTATTCAGGCAGGCCCTTGCACTACATGCTTTGGGGAATTCATCCATAAATCTGACCACAAAAGAGGCAGGTATAGTGTGTATGGGTTTGGCAAAGTCAGCAGATACAGGATTGTTATCAGCTGAGTTAGCAGTTGGGGGGAGGGAGGGTTCCAAATGATTTGGGGACACAAAAAAAAGCCTCTGGCACTCTGCCTGAATTTCAAACACACATCACAATTTTCTACATTTTAGGGGATATTTAGGGTAAAGCACTACTATGGAGCTGACAAAATACATTGTTAATTGAGTAGACAAGGAGAATATAGGGCCAGGAGAGCATGCTGGGGAGGTAAGTGAAGGCAAATATGTATGAAGGACAAAAAAAATTACCTAAAATTACAGCATGCATGAGGACAAAGGGGACATTCACAGCATATTACAATCATGGTAATTAATGAATGAGGAAAGAAATACAATATATTAACAAACATTCTATACAATAAAATTTGATATTAAAGGATAAAAATCTTACCTTAATATAGTCCTTCTGCAGGACCTGGATGATGGCAGAACAGGTCTCTGGGATAATGATCCCCAGAGCCTGGGCGGAGATGCCTGTCGAGAACTTGAGGTCCTGCAGGCTTCTCCCCATCGCCAAGTACCGCAGGGTGGCGACTAACCTCTGCTCCAGAGTGATGGCTTGCCTCATGCAGGTATCCTGCCTGCTGATATAGGGGGTCAGCAAAGCCAATAAACGGTGAAATACGGGGTCCGTCATCCCGAGAAAATTCCTGAAATCATCAGGATTATTCTCACGGATCTCACGGAGCAAAGGCATGTGACAGAATTGGTCACGCTGGAGCAACCAATTCTTGGTCCATGAACCCCTCCCCACCCTGTTCATGGACTGGACTTGTGTCAAGGTAAGGAACCCAACACCAATCCCCCACACAGCACGATCTCTATGAGGAGTACATATACGCAACATGGCTAGAAAACGGTCGGCTGCTCAGAACGGAGTAACAGAACGCACTAAAGAACAGCAAGGCCTGTGAAGAGCGACCTGAAAAACAGCAACGAGTGGACAAGAATGCACTGAATAATCAAATACAAACTCACTGCACGCACTGAAGACCAGATACAAACCCACAAGCACAAGCTGAACAGAAAAAGATCTGAAAACCATGAGTCTGAAAAAACGCGAATTGTCTCTCACCAAGCTTTTACTAACACGAGATTAGCAAAAGGAGCCCAAAGGTTGCTGCACTTGGTTCTGAACTGGCCTTTTATAGTCTCGTCGTACGTGGTGTACGTGACCGCGTTCTTGGCGATCGGAAATTCCAACAACTTTGTGCGACCGTGTGTATGCAAAACAAGTTTGAGCCAACATCTGTCGGAAAAAATCCATGGATTTTGTTGTCTGAATGTCCGATCAATGTCCGATCGTGTGCACGGGGCATTAGGCTGGATTCACACCTATGCTTTTTTGATACATTGTATCTTTGTCTCTCCTTGCAAAGAGAGAAAAAAAAGTGTGTGTAAAATACATAAACATTAAAAAATAAAAGAAAAAATAAAGAAAAAATACCTAGATCAATGTTTGATCTAGGTCAGTGCAAGGGTTGGTGTTGGGGTAAAAGATCAGGGTCAGTATATTTTGAATTCAGAATTTTTTTTAAAATTAGTATCATTGTCAGTTAGGCTCAGTTCACATCTATGCATGTTGCTTTTAAGCATTTCTGCAGTGCTTTTTGCTGTGCTTTCTGCGTTTTTATAACTGCGTTTTTACAGCGATTTGCGAGTTGTGTGTGTTTTTTTCTTACATTCACTGTATATAGCTGGTTGCTAAGGAGTGGGTCCTTAATAACTGATCATCAGCTGTCAGCAGGCTTTCCCACTGACAGCTGAATGTAAAAAAAAATTGCCAGCTAAAAAAAATTCACAAACAAACAGACCATACCAGACCCTGCTGTCTGGTATGGATTTGGAGGGGACACCCCCATGCCAAAATAAAAATATGACGTGGGGTCCCCCCAAAATCAAGGGCCTCTATTCGACAACCCTGGCTGGTGGTTGTCGGGGTCTGCGGGCGGGGGGCTTATCGAAATCTGGAAGCCCCCTTTAACAAGGGGACCCCCAGATCATCGTACCCCTACCCATTCACCAAAAAAGTAGTGAAATGTAAAAAAATAAAAGAGCCGGTTTTTGACAAGTCCTTTATTAAAAAAATAGCTCCGAGCTGTCTTCTCCCTGAGCCAACTTCTCCTGACGCTGTCTCTTCCGATGCCATCTTCTCCTGCCGCCATCTTTCCCAGTGCTGTCTTCACCCCAAGCTGTCTCCTCCCGCCGCTGTCTTCTCCTAGAGTTGGGGGTCCATTTGTTAAAGGGGGCTTCCAGATTCTGATAAGCCCCCTGCCTGCAGACCCCGACTGGCCAGGGTTGTCGGGAAGTGGCCCATGGAAGGTGCTTTGGGGTGGGGGGGGCGCAGAGCCGCTGTCTTCTTCCTCACCACCGCTGTCTCGGGTGTCATCGGATGGCCATGCCCCATGGCTATATAAGAGATGTCAGACAGCGGAGGATGTCACAACGGAGGAAGACAGCCTCAGGACAAGAGCAGCCTTTTTGTTTTTAGCGGGAAACCAGCGGCGAGGAAGAAGACAGTGGCGTGGGAGAAGATAGCAACGGGAGAAGACGGCAGCAGGAGGGAATGGCTCGGGGAGAAGACAGCACCAGGAGAGACAGCGGTGGGAAAGGATAGCATCGGGAGAGACAGCGGCAGGAGAAGACGGCTCGGGGAGAAGACAGCTCGGAGCTATTTTTTTTAATAAAGGACTTATCAAAAGCCGGCCCTTGCTTTTTTTTTTTACATTTTATGGCTTTTTGGGTTACTCGATACCCAATCACATAAAAAGAACAGAGAGAAACAGGCAAACTCAGATGCAGGATGAATCACAGGTGCAGACCTCGGCTCACCACCGAGGAAGACGAACAAGACAAGGAATTGGTCGCACACTGGAACTCCAGATTATCTCAATGTCATCTTTATTGTCAAAAAAGGGTCAGACAGATACAGGCAATGGTAGACGTTTCACAAGCGATAGCTTGCTTGTTCACAACCCTTGTGTTCCTTGTCTTGTTTACCCAATCACATAGGGGGGGCCAGATCTGGGGTCCCCTTCCAGAGTCCGATAAGCCCCCCGCTTGCAGACCCTGACAACCACTAGCCAGGGTCAACATGGGGGCAAGGTGCTTTGGGGTGGAGGGCGCAAAGCATCTGCCCCAAAGCACCCACCCCCCCCCATGTTTAGCGCCTGGTATGATTCAGGAGGGGGGACACTCGCTTGTCCCCTCCCTTTCCTGACCTACCAGGCTGCATGCTCAGGTAAGGGTCTGGTATGGATTTTGGGGGGGACCCAACGCCATTTTTTTTTAAATTTTGGCGTGGGGGTGTCCTTTCCTAATCCATACCAGACCAAATGGTCTATCATGGTCTGGGGGGGACCCCATGCCAAATTTTTTTAGCTGGCAATTTTTTTTTACATTCAGCTGATAACTCATCGGTTGTTAAGGACGCGGTGGCTGGCTTCCCGCCCCGCTTCTTAGCAACCAGCTATATACAGTGAATGTAAAAAAAACTCAAATGCAAAATGCAAAACGCGGCAAAATCACGGTAAAATCATGGTAAAAATGCAGTACTTGCATTTTGGATGCGGGTCCATTGCAGTCTATTACATGCAAAACACTGCATTTTGCGGGAAAAAAAGTCTCCAACCCTTTCCAAAAACGCAGAGGCACAAAAATGCATTGATGCGAACATGTTCCATAGGAACCCATGTTAAAAACATTCCCTGCATTTCTGCAAAATGCAAAAAAGATCAAAAAATGCATTAGTGTGAATGGAGCCTTAGTGTCAATGTGTTTGTATGTCAAATGATGTTATTGATATAATGTGTAATAAACAGATAGGTAGGGTGCAGATTTAACCAATGGATGCCCCCTAATAATTGGTTTCAGATAGAATTGCCCTTAAAATGATTTATTATTGATTTAATTAGTGCCTTTTTAATGGATATAGGAAAAATGCTATAGCAATGTTGGACTTCAATGGCACTGGCATAAACCAAACCACTTATGGTAAAAAACAAAAACTTAATTTACAATCCATGATAAAACCATTTGTGTGTACACATACATTTGGACCTGATACAAAGTGTACCCCAAATGGACCAAGACAAATTTACCTAATGCAAAATAACCTATACAGAGTAACTAGAGGTATGTAGGTCCAAATTCAAAGATCAACGCATTTCACCTAATATTTGGCTTCCTCTGGGCCATAATCTGTTAGGTATCAAACTAGAGGAAATGAATGAAAAGAACATATTACTATAATTCATATAAATATACAAACATGTTACTTAAAAATGCAGGATAACTCCAACATGCGCTTACATCCAAAATGGCGGGAAGTCAACATGCATAACCAATGTAGGATTACGCTGCGCTAGAGTGTGTTAGACATGCTACTAAATTATAGCATGATAGCACAACTGCGTCTAAATAAACGCATGTGGATGTGGGAAACACAATACCTCTACAAGGTAAGTGGACCTAATAATAGATAAATACTCTGAATACAAATGTGAAAATTGACAAATGCATATAAACGCAATGAATAGTGCAATAGTGCAATGAATAAATGAATATAAACGCATCAAATAGTGCAATAGTGCAATGAATAAATGAATATAAACACATCAAAGTGCAAATGTGCCAATATGCATAATTAAATGACAATATTGCTCAAATGTGCAAAATATAAATGCATAAAGTGCAAATAAACATACTTATTACAATATAAATATATATATGAGCATGTAAAAAGTGCTAAGTGCAAAAAATACAAAACAAAAAGTAATCTGGTGTCACACAGTTCATGTGTAAAAAAGTCCTCAATGGAACCAAAAATGGTTTACTATGAAGTCCCTCAAAAGGTATAAAGGTGCCTAAACTAATTGCACTAGTAATGCTGTGATTCAGTTATGCATATTGGTACCTGTGCACTTTGATGTGTTAATCTGTCATATTTCACATTTGAATTTGCATTTATATTTTGATGCGTTTATATGCATTTGTCAATTTTCACATTTGTATTCAGAATATTTATCTATTATTAGGTCCGCTTACCTTGTAGAGGTATTGTGTTTCCCACATCCACATGCGTTTATTTAGAAGCAGTTGTTCTATCATGCTATAATTTAGTAGCATGTCTAACACACTCTAGCGCAGCGTAATCCTTTTTACACTGGTCATTTTGCACGCGTATGAGAAGTGTTTAAAGCACGCAGCTGAGTAGTGCTTTACTAAGTTTTGTGTGGCTTGCAGGATCTTTCCCATCGTTGTCAACACGCATAACCAGTTTCTCGGGCAATGGGGCATCTGAAACCCCCAACAGCACCCACAGCAGCCCCGTGTGTGGCAAAAGATTAAAAAGTATTCCTTTACATGATAGAAAAAAAATAAGGGGATTGATACTAGTATGGACTAATGATTAAATAGGGCATAAAATGTAATATAAAGACACTTAGAAATTTAGATATTAATGGAAAGCAGGTCTATATATTAGGTAGTAATGGACGTAAGCTCACAGTGGTCTTCAAGAGACCAAAACGGGCCTGAAATCACAGTGCATAAATAAAATATAATCAATGTGGTATAGAATATTATCCTTCATTTACAGCTGGCAAACAAATAAAGGTATGTGCCTTCAAAGCAACAGTAATGGTATAATAAATCATCCCTTTCTGGAGGCTGGTAGAGAAGGAATAGTTCCTACACGAGGACCAAGTTTCTATAAATGCCCAGAGTACATAAGAGCCCAAGACTTGAAGTAGTAGTCAATCATGCTATTTAGCCAAGAGTATTTCATTTACCTTGAAAAGTCGCCTGAAACAAGTTTCCCGGCATTCCTAAGAGGCCATGTGGAGGGGCTCTTTATATACCCCCACAAACGTTTTTCACCTGCCCGGCATACAATATGGCGCCGGGTAATGACGTCTGAAGATAGTGCGTAGCGCATCAATTATGGACGCTGTGACCTAGAACGTTGTTGTCTTTTAAGTGAACAGGGACAGGCTATTTGTAGCAAATCATGGACATAGGGAGATCAATTAGCCATGACACTACAAACTGCAGCCACAACATGTGAGCCCATCATTACACGGTAAGTCAAATTAATGATACATGGAATATAACTACTATAATAGCTAGTTATAACAATAAAAACATTTAAAAGTGCACAATGCCTTTAAATCTGATAGTTTATGTCTAAGGGCTCTTTCACACAGGTGGCCAGGGAGGGTAGGGTTTGACAGACCTCAGAACAAGCTTGTCCTTCTGTAGCACTAGGAAAAGATTTTTACAAAATCAGGCCACTAACTCAGAGAATCACCCAACAGAGATGATAGTAAAGTACATCTTGTAAGCTCAGACTAGGACATAGGGGAACATATAGGTGGAGCAATTGCAGAAACACCATGCACAAAGTTCTTAATTAAGGAGTGGCCAATGGAATCTGAAACAAAACTGCCATGTTTACGATTTGCTCCTTGATGGTACTGAAGGTAAAATGCTGGTGCAATCCAGACTGAAGGAAAGACAGGATATGTCCCACTGGAAATTTCTAGCCTAGCACCATGCAAAGTAGGCTTTTCAAGTGCGATAGTGGACTTTGCAAGAAAATTATTTCATAGCCTTTAGGAGTGTAGGGATGACGGAATCTGTTCCTCAGAACCTGGACTTCAATAGCCACGCCATTAAATTCAGTGACCGAGAAGCAGGATGGTGAACTAGCCCCTGGGACAGAATGTTGATGATTTCTGAAGGTTGAGGATTCAACTGAATCTCTGCAGATAATCCGACCAGATGTGCTACCGGCGCAAAACTAAAAATATACTAGTTTGCTGCAATCATGTAAGCCTACACAAAAATAGGATATCTATCCTATGTAGCGTGCTTTTCTGTATCAATTAATATTGTGTCAAAAATATACTGTCCACTTAGTGTTTACTAGTGACAAAATAATATTCCAAAAAACTATTTAAGGTGCTAGTGCTAAAAAAAAAAAAATATGACAAATATTAAAAAATGTGCAATGTGCCAATATTACTTAGTGTCACATATCAACATGCATATAAACTACTTGCTGCAAAAAATGTCCTCAGCATGTGCAAAAACACTACAGCCCACTAGATGTCCTCAGTGGGTAATTACTTCTGTGCAATGACGTAGGTGCTACCAAAAGCTATTTAAAAAATTATTAATACTAAACAATGTGCCGATATTACTAACAAAATATTACATATCAACATGCATATGTACTGCATAGTGCAAAAAAATATATGTCCTTGACCAATCCGTTTGTGATGGGTCCAATAGCAGCCTTTCCAAGCAATGTATTAGTATCTCTTGCTCTGTTCAGTGTTCATAAAGACATAGGGATAGCCATCATGGTATAGTATGTCATTTCATTTTATTAAAAAAGTTAAAAACATGGTTAAACTCACATGTTATGGTGCCCTTAAGCCGGCACCAAGCAAATCCAGCAGTGTATATGGAAAGCGGTGTCTCAGTTCGTTTCCCCTCTGTTACTGTGTCTCCTCACAGTGGCATGCGATGAGAAAGTTCTCAGCAGCCTCTACGCTTTTCGCAATGTAATTTGCGTCATCAGGAATCCTTAATGAACCAAAGGCATTTATTCTTACTACATCTGGTGAGTGGCATGAGGTGGTGGTGAAGTCACGATAAGTGGTGAATTAGGAGCACAATATACTGAAAAGGAACATCATTGCACAGAAGTGATCAGTCACTGAAGACATCCAGTGTACTGTGGTGTTTCTGCAAATGTCAAGGACATATATTTTTTTGCACTATGCAGTACATAATGTTGATATGTAATATTTTGTTAGTAATATTGGCACATTGTTTAGTATTAATAATTTTTAAAATAGCTTTTGGTAGCACCTACGTCATTGCACAGAAGTAATTACCCACTGAGGACATCTAGTCTGCTGTAGTGTTTTTGCACATGCTGAGGACATTTTTTGCAGCAAGTAGTTTATATGCATGTTGATATGTGATATTTGATGGTCACTAAGTAATATTGGCACATTGCACATTTTTTAATATTTGTCATATTTTATTTTTTAGCACTAGCACTTTAAATAGTTTTTTGGAATATTATTTTGTCACTAGTAAACACTAAGTGGACAGTATATTTTTGGCACAATATTAATTGATACAGAAACGCACGCTACATAGGATAGATATCCTATTTTTGCATATTTCAGCAGTGGTATCATACACAGACGTTAGCGCAGCCCACTTTTATATTATATTGAATCTCTGCAGAGTCTGAACTGTTCACTGGACATTGGCTGACAAGTTTAAGGGGGACTGGTCCTTTAGCAAGAGAACATCCAAGTATGGTAAAGACCAAGAGTGCCATGGACAGGCCAAAGGAAGGGGCCACAAACCTTTAATGGTGCATGGCCATTACAAAATGCAGTGCTAATGAAAGCGGAGTTCAAGTAAGCATCCTTGAACAAAGTCCAGAAGTTCCCCAGGTAAGAAGAAGGCAATGACCAATCTGGCGTATGCCATGCAAAACTTTTGAACTAGCAGGAACAAGTTGAGAGTTTTCAGATCCAGAATGGGCCAAGAGCTTCCAATTGCCTTGAGAACAATGAAAAGGTTTGAATAGAAACCGTAAAAGTGTTTCTCATTCAGAAAGCGGTAAAGATCCTCTGTTGCTGAACAGCTTCTTTTTGTGGAAACATTGTAAATTAGAGAGCATAAAGTGGGGACGAGGCAGGGTCCACAACTTCAATTTGTAGCCCCTGGATATAACACTCTGGAACAAAACATCTGAGATATTTTAGGACCAGATGGCTGAGAAGGCTGTGGAGACGCCCCCTCATTAGGAAGTGGTTTGGGCCCAGTATGAGCCAGCTTAGAGAGTCGTGTCTTCTGATAGAATTGTGCTCCAGGCTTAGACTTTAAATGTGAGGTTTTATTGGGACAACCTGCAGGAGCAAGAGCCTTCTTTCTCTGGGGAAAAAGAATACTCTTACCCCCCCCAGTGATTTCTTGATGTACTTGTGTTAGGATCAAGTCCATCTGCTGGTGGCACTGTGGTGCTCTGGACAGAAAGCTGCAGTTTTAGTGTCCACCAGGAGATGTCTCCCAGAAGCCAGCAGGTTACAGCGATCAGCTCCACCTGGCCACACCTGCTGGGAGGATAATGAAGTTTCACCTTTTCTATGGCTCCTTCCGTGAGTTTTTTTATTGCGATCCCTGTTGTCAGATCCTTATGCCTGTGTATCCTGCTGCTTACTCCTGCTCCGTGTTCCTGTACCCAGTCTTGATTCCCCCCTTCCTTGCATCCCGGGTATTGCATCCCTGTTACCCGTGTTCTTCATTTTGTATATACAGTAGTTAGTTGTTAAGTCTCTGTTAGGTTAATTAGGTATTTTGTCACTGGGGTTTGTCCATGTTTATTGTCTGCTGGTGTGTGATTGTCTTTTGTTTCACTGTAAATAAATCTCACTTTAAAGATATATACATATGGTCTGGTCCCAGTTTTTGTGTGTAGCTACTGTACAAGTGTAGCACCCTCTACCTTAGGTAGGTAGGTGCTAGTATAGGTTTTTGTGTAAGCTGCTAGCGCAGGTAAATTTAAGCAGGCCTATGCTGTGAGCTAGGCCTGTTTGTTTTAATCTGAGGCAGGGGAGTGGTTTAGTATAGCAGTAGGTGACTGACATTTACTTCAGCTCTTGGGTGCCTTCTCAATTTCCAGGGAGAATTTTCTGGAAAAGGGGCAGGGCAGAGAGCTGGAGTGACATGGGGTGCAGGTGAGGAGCTCTGACCAATCCCCAACTAGGATTGGCAGGGGGCAGGCCTCCTACATATATCCATGGTCAGCCTGCTGGGGGAGGAGTTGTCGGCTGGGTGAACTGGATGGTGGAGTGTTATGCCCCGTACACGCAGTCGGATTTTCCGATGGAAAATGTCCGATCAGAGCGTGTTGTCGGAATTTCCGACCGTGTGTGAGCTCTATCAGACATTTTCCATTGGATTTTCCGACACACAAAATTTGAGAGCAGGCTATAAAATTTTTCGACAACAAAATCCGTTGTCGGAAATTCCGATCGTGTGTACACAGATCCGACAGACAAAGTGCCATGCACGCTCAGAATAAATTAAGAGACGAAAGCTATTGGCCACTGCCCCGTTTATAGTCCCGACGTACGTGTTTTACGTCACCGTGTTTAGAACGATCGGATTTTCCGACAACTTTGTGTGATCGTGTGTATGCAAGACAAGTTTGAGCCAACATCCGTCGGAAAAAATCCTAGGATTTTGTTGTCGGAATGTCCGAACAAAGTCCGACCGTGTGTACGGGGCATTAGACTGTCGTTTCCGGGGGGGGTGTACCTCAGGCGGGGAGCTCGGGAGCTGGGAGGGAGCCTCTCCTTACATGGTCATGGAGAGGCGTCCTGGAACAGGAGCTGGAGGAGACAGTTGTTCCGCACGTCCGGAGTAAAGTCATTTATAAGGAAAAAGGAAGGTGGGACTTTGAATGAGGCAATTGATTTGTGGGGGTGAGATAATCAGAAAGTATATTTAATTGGCATATTGAGTCTGGCAATACATAACAATGATGCACATATTAGAAAAGGTTTAATATGTATATTACACACACATACATGGTATTGACCTCATGAATACATTACATATATGTATCAAAGAGACGGCATATAAAAATCACAAGAGATTTAATAGGGTACAATTAATTATTGCAGATTCATATGTATACATGTCATCTAAATGGCAAAATGCAGTGTAAAAAATGGTAAAAAACACATGATCATTAGGTTGTAGATAATGAGTCTAAGTAGGTTCAGTCATTCAGGAAGGATCCAGGGCAGATGTCGGTGAGGGGAAAGCACAGTGTAAAGCTCTGGAAGAGGCATGCCAGGGGAGCTGGATGTAGAGCAAGAGGGAGAGACTGTGGGAGTATGTGTCACATCGATGCAGCCATGAGGGCGGGCAGGATTTGCAAGTCGGACTTGCTGGGATCAGTAGTCCATCAAGTAAATTTATTCTTCTCAAGTAAATCGGTTGTTACCACAAAGGGGTACTGCAGGCCCCAGCCTGCAAAGGGCCATCAAGTAAAGACACTGGGACTTATTCAGAGTGAGGCCTAGTCATGTTCTGATGGTGTGACAAGATTACTAAAATTGGACAGTGAAGTAGCGTGCTGGAGAAAGTGAGCTGGAAGAAGTGTTCTGAGGTAAAAGTCGGTCAAGTTTAGGGTCAGCCATCTTGTTCTTCTGAGAAGTGTGACGCATTTACTTTTATTTTACGAAGTACAATTTATCCTATGGGCATCCCATGTCCCTTTTCCTCAATCAAGTTCAATCCCTTAATAAAAACTGAAACCACCTTCGGTAGAAAGCTAGGATGAGGATGCAATACTACTCTATCCTTGTGAATGATTAAATATGGCTCTTTACAAGAAAGAGCCGCCAATTCTGATACCCTTCTTGCAGAAGAAATGGCTACCAGAAAAACTAGCTTCCTTGTCAAAAGGACCAAGGGAATATGTCATATCGGCTCAAAAGGCTGTTTCTGTAATGCCGACAGAACTAAATTCAAGTCCCAAGGATTTAGGGGTGCTTTAACCAGTGGATTAAGCCTCGTTACCCCCTGTATAAAGCTTCAGACCAAAGAATGCGAAACAAGCGAACGTTGAAACAATACAGATAAGGCCAAGACCTGGCCCTTGATAGTGCTCAAGGCCAGCTTCATCTCTAACCCCATATGCAGAAAGGCAAGGATTCTACCTATGACATACTTTCTGGGATGCCAACCCCTGGATTCACACCAGGAAACATATGCCTTCCAGACGCTATAATAAATGAGTCTGGAATCTGGCTTCCTTGCATTAATCAAGGTAGATATCAGTGAGCCAAAAAGTCTGCGACTCTTCAGAATAGCCAAACCATTAAATTTAGCATTTGTAAGGTAGGATGGAACACTGGTCCCTGCGATAGCAGGTCTGGACGTGGTGGTAGGGTCCATGGGGCCCCTACTGCCATCTTTACGATCTCTGCATAGCAAGATCTTCTGGGCCACGCTGGGGCTACAAGAACCACCTACTTCTTTTCCTGCTTGAGCCTGCATAGAAGTCGTGGTAGCAGCAGAATAGGAGGAAATGCATAACTCAGTGAGAACTGATCCCACGGGGTCACCCATGCATCTGTTCCGCATGCGAGTGGATCCCTTGTTCTTGACACAAAGTTGTTGACCTTGTGGTTGAACCTGGACGCAAACAGATCTATGTCCGGGATCCCCCATCTTTGGCATATAGCCAGGAAGATTTTCGGGGTGAAGGGACCATTCCCCCAGGAACAACTGCTGGCGACTTAAGTAGTCTGCCTGCCAGTTCTCTACCCCTGGAATGAAGATTGCCAATATGCACAGCACATGCTTCTCTGCCCAGGTTAGGATCTGATTTACCTCTCCCTGGGCTGCACGACTTCTGGTGCCACCTTGATGATTAATATAAGCAGGGCTTTTTTTCAGGGGGAACTTGGTGGAACTCAGTTCCACCACCTCTGGTTCAGACCCTTTGGTGCCTGATCACCACAATCACTTGTAAACACAGATGTCTGGTTTCTGTGTTTACAAGTAACAGCTCTGCACTCTGTATGTAATGCAATCCTGGTATTTAATGCCCCTTTAAGACCCTCCTACTGTTCTCGTGAAATTTGACTGAACACACCCACTATTTGATGTGATTTGGAGAGTGTGTGTAGGGGGAGGGGTTTTGTGGGGCCGTGGTTAAGTTCCAGCACCTATTGTTTGAGAAAAAAAGCCCTGAATATAAGCCACTGCTGTGGCATTTTTGGATTGGATCCTGACAGGACAACCCCGCAACCTGAATGTCCAGGCCTTTAGGGCTAGGTATGCTGCCCGAATCTCTAGAATGTTGATGGGTAAGGTCCCTTCGGTTCTGGACCATTTCCCTTGGACAGTAGTCTCTTCCAGGACTGCTCCCCAACTCGAAAGGCTGGCATCTGTTGTTACCACCTTCCAGGTAACTGGCAAGAGAGATTTCCCTTTCCGCAGATTCTCGGGCATCAACCACCAACTGAGGCTCTGATGCACTATTGACGACAAACACATCGGAAAATCTAGTGCCTGGACTTTCTTTTTCCAGGCAGACAGGATACTGTTTTGCAGCAGTCTTGAATGAAACTGAGCATAAGGAACCGCTTCGATTGAAGCCACCATCTTTCCCAACAACCTCATGCAAAGGCGAATAGAAGGACCCTTCTTCGCCATGACCACCTGAACCAGCTCCTTTATGGCGCTGATCTTTGCCTGGAGTAAAAATACCCTCTTCTGGGTTGTATCTATAACCAGACCCAAGTACTCTAGTCTTCTTACTGGCTTTAAAAAAGACTTCTCTAGGTTGAGGATCCAACCTAGGTATTCTAGGTAGTTGACTGTGGTGACCAAGCTTTGGTCTAGGCGGACTACCGACTGGTCTATCAAGAGCAGGTTGTCTAGGTAAGCTATAATTGGTTATATCCTGGGCCCTTAATCTTGCCAGAGGAGGGGCCAGGACCTTTGTAAACACCCGAGGTGCAGTAGCTAGGCCGAAAGGTAGAACTACCAACTGAAAATGAAGTTTTTCCACTTCGAAACGCAGATATTTCTGATTAGCGGGGAAAATAGGTACATGCAGGTATGAATCCTTGATGTCGATTGATGCCAGAAGTTCACCTCCTTGTAGGATGGGAACTACTGATCGGATTGATTCCATGCAAAAAGATCGAATTTTCAGGAACCGGTTTAGATCTTTGAGATCCAGAATGGGTCTGACATCTCCATTTGGTTTTGGCACCGTGAAAAGGTTTGAATAAAACCCCAACCCCTGCTTTTCCATGGGAACCACCATGATCACTTTTTGCGACAAGGAGAGACTTCTTTTTCTCTGGATCTTTGGGAACATTTGATCTGAGGAAATGAAGAGACGGGAATTCTTGGAACTCTAGTTTGTAATCTAGAGTTATTGTGGACACCACCCATCTGTCCTGAAAATCCTCCTGCCAGACCCTTGAGAACTGTAGCAGTCTTCCCCCTACTCGAACAAGCGGGAGCGCCCCTTCATAAAGAGACTTTAGCGTTCTGTAGGTTTCCTCCCCCAGGACTTTTTTTGTCCCTGGGGTTGACTCTGAGTTTTACCTCTTGAACCTGACGGTGGAGGCCGTCGTGACTGGAGGCTGATGCCCCTAGCACTGGAGAAATAACTCCTTTTCTTAACTGGCTAAAGGATACTTTTCCCACTTGATATCTTTTGGATATAATTGTCCAAATCATCCCCAAACAGCCTTTCACCATGGAAAGGAAAACCAGCCAGGAGCTTTTTGCATGGCGCTTCAGCTGACCAATTTTTCAACCAAAAGATTCTTCGCATATGCACCAACCCAAGCGTAAGGCGAGAGGTCTGAAGGATAGAATCTCTGATTGCATCAATTGCAAAACACAAAGCTGCTGATAGCTCGGTTAACTTCTGGGCCTGCTGTTCAGAGAAAACCTTGAGCATATGTTTCAAGTGGTCTCTCAAGGACTGAACCTGCCAAAGAAAAAATTTTTTTAACAGGAATTCCAACTTTTTATCGGTTGGATCCCTAAGCATTTGAGCGTTTTCAACAGGACAAGTCAAACTTTTATTTACAGAGGATATAGCAGTGTCAATTGCTGGTATACCCCACATCTTTGTAAATTTCTCCTCCACAGGATAAAGTGTTGAAAACTTTTTGGGAGGGAAAAAATGCTTATCTGGGTGATCCCACTCAGAATATATAAGCTTTTCCAGCAAAGAATAGACAGGAAAAGCATTAACAGCTTGAGGAGGCTACAGTGAACCCAAACAAGAAGTGGGCTTTTCAACTGACTCAGTTACGGGTAGCTTAAATGTGGAGCGGACCATTTCAGTAAGAGAATGCACCAGCAATTTCTCAGCCTGTGAAGCTGAAGAGAGTCCTTCCCCACTTGATTCCTCGGAAAAGGAGACATCAGATTCTACCTGGTCTCCTGAGGGGGAGTCATCTTCCTTTTCCCAGTGTTCCTCTGTTTGAGGGTAGTGGGTGGTAGAAGGGGACCTAATGCGTTTTTTTCCACTTTGTGAAGATGCGATTAATGCCGTTAATCTTCCTCTAATCCACTCATGGCTGAAGAATAAACCTCCTGAGTAATATATACAGCGGCTGAAATGTCAGAAGCAGTTGAAGCCCTTAACCCCGATGGCTCACTCTGACCAGCCTCCCTAAGTCTTTCAGCTGGGGGGATAGCATTGCAGAGGGAGGGTCCTCAGAGCCTGAGAGAGATCCCTTTGAGCCCCTGTTTTTTGGGGTATTTGTACCTCCCCTTCTGCCCACATGCTAAGTACAAAATGCAGAAATGCACCCACTGCTGAGCAAAATAGTCCAGCAACTGCCGCTGCTATCAAGGCTCAGTCTGATGCTAAGTAAATGTGCCTGGGAATGCCTGTGCCACCCACACTCACATGCCATCCATCCGCTCCGTGTCCCTCCTTTAGCTGTATGCACCTGCAAAAAGTCCTCCTTTATAGCTATACATAGCCTGCGTTGTGGGCGTTGAACCACGCTGATGCCACGCTGAGGCCCCGCCCCCTTTCCTCCTATTACCCACTTTGTCCCCCCTCATCTTTGTTCAAATGAGACTGTTTCCCACGCGAGCGGGGGCTCTGATCTGACCGGATCGCACGTGGAGGGGGGGCTGGTGTGGAGGAGAGGAGGAAAACTGGTGGATGTGGAGCCGCCGTAATGGCGGCGGCAGCGGCAGCTGTGCAGCATACCTCTTTGCCTAAAAAAGAAAGCTGTGGGGGGACATTCCAAAGAAAAAAAAACCTCTTCCCACATCCTACCTGGAGCCTGGGCTCAGAGGAAGCGTGCAGCTTGTGACACGGAGCGAGACTGACAAGCATGGAACAGGTACGTGCTCTTGACAGCCCCTGGTGACGACTTTAGGCATAGCAACAAAACCCACAAGAATTAGAAAAATTCCTTAGGAATCTCCCTTACCTTATCTGGCTGCAGGGTGCTGTGGTAAACCATTGTGTCCATTCAGACATGGAGCCCTGGCCCGGCCCCACCTCCTCTTTCTCCTGAATGGCTAGCTGACTGTGACAACAGCAGGCTCAATGGCGCCACTGCTGTGTTTCAGCCAATCAGTAGGGAGAGTCTCGGACGACCAAGACACTCGTGGACATCGCTGGACAGAGATGAGGCTCAGGTAAGTATTATGGGGGCTGAGGGGGACTGCTGCACACAGAAGACTTTTTATTTTAATGCATAGAAAAAAAAAAAAAAAAAAACATATAACCACTTTAATTTTAAAAGAGCAAATTTCCCAAGGCTGAGGGCTGTTCTACAAGACTTCAAATCGACTGTATGCAAACACACTGCAAAATATATATACATGGGCAATAAGTTTAAAAGGCTAAAAATAAAATGTGGCTCACATCCAAAGTTAAAATAGTTATAAATAATAAGAAATGAGCATTTAAAAGAATATAAATACAAAGGAACACTATCATTATTTAAAAGTTACAAAAAATATGACAGAATATGTAAAATGGAAATCAAGGCTGCAAAAATTGAGAACGAACGACAGGTTGCAAAAGAGAGTAGGACAAACCCCCACAAATTCTTCAGATATAATAACAGTAAACAGGTCAGGTCTGAGCATGTAGGCCCTTTACAAGATAATTTTGAGTTGGTGACTAAGGACAAAAAGTAAGCAAATGTATTAAATACCTTCTTCAGCTCTGTGTAAACAAAGGAAAATGGGGGAGCTCAAGTCCTTAATGGGGATATTATTGACATAGCCCCATATCATCCACAATGGCTCAAAATTGACATGGTCCAAAAACATTTAGACAAAATAAAGGTGAATAAAGCATCTGGATAAGATGTCTAATGCCCTGTACACATGGTCGGATTTTCCGACGGAAAATGTGCGATCGGGGCTTGTTGTCGGAAATTCCGACCATGTGTGGGCTCCATCGGACTTTTTCCATCGGATTTTCCAACACACAAAGTTTGAGAGCAGGCTATAAAATTTTCCGACGCATAAAGTGCCACGTATGCTCAGAATAAATTCCGAGACGGAACTGCTCGGTCTGGTAAAATTAGCGTTCGGAATGGATATAGCACTTTTGTCACGGTGCAATGTTTGAAATTGTTTAATGCAGCGCACTCTCTTCTTCTTTATAATGCAAGAAGAATGTTAATTTCACATTGTATATTTGAAATGTACCTGCCTCCTCACAAACAAACTGTCCTTTTTGAATGAAAACACACATAGGCAAGTATAATTGAAACAAAAATTCCTTTATTAAGGGCTCATAATCAAACAAAGAGGAAGGCAACGCTGGATAAACAGCAGAAATTGCCCCCAGGGCACACATCAATTATTTTACTGCAATATTGGTGGCCTGAAGAGTCCATATATAAGGGAGTACAGTCTGGCTCAGAAGTCCAAGAGATCATGAACAGCAGCAGCTGACATGTATGTCCCGAGGCTGTGGTCATACAAGAGCCTGCATCTTTGGCCAGACCAGACTGAACCCAGGCCATCACTCTCTGGTCTTCCTTACACGCTTCCTTCCCAGCTGTGGCTCTGGTGTTGGAGGTGTGGCAGGAGGAGGAGTAGGACCTGGAGGAGGAGGACCTGGAGGAGGAGGAGGAGGACCATGGGTGAGCTCACAAATGTGGCTTTCGCATGTGAGTTGGCCCCTCAACCCCTTCTTTAGAGCTTCTAAAATGACACACTCACATAAGAGGCGTTGGCCCTCCTCCATTTGCAGAATTTTGCAGGCTGTTATGGCAGCAAAATCCTCTACGACACTGTTGGGTGTTCTGAGGGCCTCAGTAGCCTTCCAAAATAGGCCTATTGCAGCCTCCTCCAGATTACTCCTCTTCCTGACACTTTTTCTTTGAAGGCAGAGGGGAGGGACCTGGGTATTGGGCAGCCTACTTGGCCCGGCCACCTCCTGCCTGAGACTTCCCTGTGTATGAAAAAGGGACATCGTTTTAGTTTGTTGTTCATCAATCACAATCAGAAATTAGTACTCCAAACTAACATAGATTTAACATCACTAGTTTGACAACCAGAAATATTTAGAAAAATGCTATACCTGGCTCAAGCTGGGCTCCTCCACATATTGCTGCCTGGAAGGCCCAGGTTGGGCATCAGAAGCCTCAGCTGGGGGGGAAGGAAGCGTGGAAGGAAGATTGGAGAGTGCTGGCCTGGGTTCAGTCTGACCTGCCAGAAAATGCAGCCTGTCATAGTACCACAGCCTGGGGAGATAAATGTCATCTGCTGCTCCTGATCTCAGGGAATCCTGGACCTGCTTGTGCTCCCTTAGATAAGTGCTCCTCATGCCACCAATTAGGATCTTCAAATAGGTGATGTCTGCCGTGGGGATCACCGGCTTCACAATTTCCAGCAAATTATCCAGCACTGCCTTCCTCTTTGTTTGGTTCTTATAATCAGGGTGGTTTACCTACCACTGACAAGGCAGCTCCCTGAACATATCTATGAATATGCTGAGAAACTCCTGATCCTTCAAGATATCCATTTTCTCTGCAAGACACAACACAAGACAAACCTTAATGTCAGGCTAAAGTCTCCTAATCTTGTTCCAATGGAGGCCTCAATCTAGAAGCAGTCTAGGCCCAATTTTAAATCTTACCTTCGTTATCATGATCGGTGCCTCTGATACCCCTTCCTCCGCTCACAGATCGTACGTACTATGCACGCTTGTTACGCTTTATATACACTGCGCATGCGTGAAACTCCGCCTGCCCCTGACATTCTTTCTAGTCTATTCCCCGCCCCTTATCATTCGGCGCAGTGGGGGAAGAGCACATGGCGGAGACACAGCAGGTGCGTGCTAATTACAGCAACGAGGAGGAGGAGGAGGAAAGCCCGGAGCCAGAAACGTCCCGATCCCGGAGGAGACGATTTAAGGCATCAAATATGTCCTTTGTGGAGATGGTGGACATCCTGAAGAGGGCCGACTATGACGGGAAGTATGGACCTTACCCCAACCCCAATGTCAGAAAGGCCAAGATCATGGCAAAAGTTGTCAAGAGTCTGCAGAAGAATTTTGGGCTACGATGATCAAACGATCAACTCAGGAAGCGGTGGTCGGACCTCAAATTAAGGGAGCACGAGCAGTACAGAAGGATCAGGAGAGTGCTGCAAAAAAGTAAGTAGTTGTGCTGTGTTCCTATTCTTTATTTTTCTAACGTTCGTGCTGCTCCATGTGTTTTTCTTAACTGTTGTACATTTTAAAATGGTTACTTTCATGTTCATGGGCACAATATTCGTTCCTATGAAACATTGTTCGTTCGGCATAGAAAATACAATGTTTTGGACATATGCATTTTAATACATTTTTGCTAGCCTACTTCTCGTCAAATAATTTTGGTGTCTAGATGGGTTGGTAACTAGAATGAAATGCAAACTCGATTCTGTGTAAGGAGAGGACACTCAGAAGCTGTTTACACATCTGGACACTGGAGCACTAGTGTGGGACACAAGAACACCCTTTTTATTGGGGGGTCCACACAGGTGCTCCAGTGTATACTATAGGGGTGTCTCCATCTGTGAAGCTTGTACAAAACAGGTAAGTATTCAAGCCTGACAAAGGAAAAAAATATTTCTTCATCTTGGAACTCTGCCAAAATAGACAATTGTACCCCACTTCCAAGCAATGTTTCATATTCCTATTTCTGTCATAAAATATCTGTATGCTAGGTATACCTATTTTTTTTACATAGGGGAGAAAGGACTCGGAGGACACCACTCATTTGAGGAGACAACGGGCCCCCCACCTCATGAGGAGGTGGAAATCCCCCAAAGTCAACAGGAGGAGGAAGACGTGGTGGAAATTGTCACCACAACAGGTGAGTGTCTGCGACCACAGCCTGAGGTAAGAGATGGATGCCGGCATATTTATAATACATGGTGTGTTTTTTTTATGTATTTTTAGGTGATCGGGATGTTGTGGATGAAGGACATTTCACCAGTGAGAGTGCCCAGATCCTGATCAGGGAGATCATGGGGTGTAATAGGGACTTGGAAAACATCCAGAAAAACATCAATGATGTTAAAAACAAAATGAAGAACATCATTGATGTTTTAGGGAGAGTTTAAAACCCCTCGAAATCCCTAATGTAGTTTGCATTTTTTCCACAAAAAATTGTTGCACCTTTTTTTACATAGTGTTGAAAAGCCAAATTTTGAAGATGCACACAGTGTGTCAACATGTGTTATCTGCCATCACGGGAGATCAATGTATGCCTTTTGGGGGTGCAACCCCTTCCTCAATAATAAAGTAGCTGAGAGGAAGGGGTTGCACCCACAAAACATGTCCCTTGATCCCCCATGATGGCAGCTAGTACATGTTGACATTCGGCAATTTGTGTGCATCTTGAAAATTTGGCTTTTCCAGGGGTGACTTCACCCCATCTGAACGCAATATCAAACACAGTTTATAAATACTCATGTCTGATATTGCCTTCAATTTCTAACAAAGTTGAACTTTGTAAGTTCCAGATTTGTGTATTTCTTGTTGGTTTTAAACATGCCTGTTTTACCTTAAATGGACATTTCTACTTTTATTAATGTGACCCCAAAAATTGTTATACAACAAACATGTTGGTTTGTTTTAAAAACCTTAGATAAATGCACATGTGATTGTGCTTGTATGCAGTTTCAGTGCAGTCTCAAGTGCGCTTGTAGTGCAAAGTGTCTTTGCCTTTAGTAAATAACACACAACAATGCTTTCTAATGTTACACAATCACGCCATTTTCAGGACTCCCCAAATTTATGTCAGGGTCAGCTAAAAGAAAGACAAGCAGTAAATGTCAGCAAATATTTTAGTAGTTAAAATTAGTTTTTTATTTAAAAAATGTCTCAGACATTGTCTGGCATATCAATGGCCCCCCTACCCACAAAGTACTCCATATATCTTAGACGGACCTCGTGGGCACTCGGGGGGGGCAAGCCAGGACGGCCAGCTTCAAGCGCTGTCAGGGTTGGTTCATTTACATGAATTCCGGATTCAGGCCCAACTGAGCCAGCATAGTTCACAGAATTTCTCCTTAAAAAGTTGTGGAGAACACAGCACGCTAGGATGATATGATTGAGTTTATACTCCTCCATGGGTGTAATAAATAGGCGGAACCGGCTGGCCATTATTCCAAACGTGTTCTCCACCACTCTTCTGGCTCTGGTCAACCGGTAATTAAAAACCCTCTGGTCCAGGTGAGGGTCCTCATAGGGAATGGCCGCATAAGATGGTCCCCCAGCTCAAATGCTTCATCTGCAATGAAGACGAATGGGAGTCCTTCCACATTGTCTTCTGGAGGTGGCAAGTCCAAGCTGCCATTCTGGAGACGCCTGTAGAACTCCGTCTGGGCGATGACTTCACCAACTGACATCCGGCCATTCTTCCCCACGTCCACATACGGGAACTCATAAGTAGCCAACACCACTGCCAACATCACAATACTATTGAACCCCTTGTAGTTGTAATAGTATGACCCCGAGTTGGGTGGTAGGATGATGTGGACGTGTTTCCCATCAATTGCCCCTCCACAGTTAGGAAAGTCCCACTGCTGGGCAAAGTCGGAGGCCACAGTCTGCCATTCCTGTGGGTTGGAAGGAAACTGTGGAGTCATACAAGAAAACAAAATTAATCATTTTGCACATAAACATGGAAAGCAGATTAGACACAAACATTTTTGGCCAACATCAGTATTACATTTATTTTAAGGAATATTTAAAGACAAAGATCCACCTATCAGATTCCCCCCCTGGGCCATTTTGTGAATTTTACGGGGGGGAGGAGATGTTTTGGACAGGTCACCCTCTACACTTCATTGAGAGATGAATGTCTAAATAATGTGGATTACTTTGGCCAGCCCCTCCTTACTTACACTATTGGCAGCCCACTGGACAGGTAAGAAGTGTCATAATACAAAGATATAAATACGCACTGTACACATTTGAGCACATTTTTACATTCTGATATTACCTATCAAGATAATAATAGGATACAAAAACTTCAAACAGTACCATTTGAAAGTATTCAGGCAGGTCCTTGTACTACATGCTTTGGGGAATTCATCCATAAATCTGACCACAAAAGAGGTAGGTATAGTGTGTATGGGTTTGGCAAAGTCAGCAGATAGAGGATTGGTATCAGCTGAGTTAGCAGTTGGGGGGAGGGAGGTTTTGGGACCCCAAAAAAAAGCCTCTGGCACTCTGCATGAATTTCAAACACACATCACAATTTTTCACATTTCAGGGGGTTTTTAGGGTAAAGCACTACTATGGAGCTGACAAAATACATTGTTAAGTGACTACACGAGGTGAATATAGGGCCAGGAGAGCATGCTGGGGAGGTAAGTGAAGGCAAATATGTATGAAGGACAAAAAATAATTAGTTAAAATTCAAGCATGCATGAGGACAAAGGGGGCATTCACAGCATATTACAATCATGGTAATTAGGGAATATGGAAAGAAATACAATATATTATCAAACATTATATACAATAAAATGTGATGTTAAAGGATAAAAATCCTACCTTAATATAGTCCTTCTGCAGGACCTGGATGATGGCAGAACAGGTCTCTGGGATAATGATCCCCAGAGCCTGGGGGGAGATGCCTGTCGAGAACTTGAGGTCCTGCAAGCTTCTCCCCGTCGCCAAGTACCACAGAGTGGCGACTAGCCTCTGCTCCGGAGTGATGGCTTGCCTCATGCAGGTATCCTGCCTGCTGGTATAGGGGGTCAGCAAAGCCAACGAACAGTGAAATACGGGGTCCGTCATCCGGAGAAAGTTCCTGAAATCATCAGGATTATTCTCACGGATCTCACGGAGCAAAGGCATGTGACAGAACTAGTTAGGCTGGAGCAACCAATTCTTGGTCCATGAACTCCTCCCCACCCTGTTCATGGACTGGGCTTTTGTCAAGGTCAGGACCCCAACACCAACCCCCCGCACAGCACGAACTCTACGATGAGTACGTACACGCAACATGGCTAGAAAATGGTCGGCTGCTCAGAACAAAGTAACAGAACGCACTGAAGAACAGCAAGGCCTGTGAAGAGCGACCTGAAAATCAGTAACAAACGAACAAGAACACAATGACAAGTCAATTGTACTCGCTGCACGCACTGAAGATCAGATACAAACCCACAAGCACAAACTGAACAGCAGAAAACGATCTGAAAGCCACGAGTCTGAAAAAGCGTGAATCGTCTCTCACCAAACTTTTATCAACACAAGATTAGAAAAAGGAGCCCAAAGGGTGCCGCGCTTGGTTCTGAACTGCCCTTTTATAGTCTCGTCGTACGTGGTGTATGTGACTGCGTTCTTGGCGATCGAAAATTACGACAACTTTGTGCAACCATGTGTATGCAAAACAAGTTTGAGCCAACATCCGTCGAAAAAAATCCATGGATTTTGTTGTCGGAATGTCCGATCAATGTCCGATCGTGTATACGGGGCATTACACTCAAGGGTCTTCAAAGAGATGATCTGTTATATTGAAGCCATTGTTTCTAATTTTAAGACATTCTTTAATGGCTGGCATGGTGCCACTTGATTGATGTAATTCAATGTCGTGCCTGTCTGTAAAAAAGGGTTAAAGAAAGTAACTGAAGACCGGCTAGTTTAACTTCTATAGTTGGGAAGACACTTGAGAGTTTGATAAAAATTTTTGCTAGAAAATATTTTAGGCAATAGTTAGCATGGATTCACGAAAAACTGTTGTCAAATAAATCTGATTTCTTTTTATGAGGAGGTAAGGGAAAAAAGGCAAAGAATTGGCTGTGGACATAGTTTCCTTTTTGCCAAAGCATTTGACACAGTTCCCCACACACAGCAAAAGTTAAAGTCGTTCTAAATGCTTGAGGTTTTTTTCCTTCAAACGTTCTCTGCATTAAGGTAGAAAACTTTCAGTGATAAGGATCCCCCCACCCCCTAAATACTTAGCAGGGCCCAATCTCAATTGAGCTCTGTGCCTAAGAGCAGCAGCTAGCTCCACTCTCTCTCTCCTCACAAGACAGAGAGAGCAGCAGCAGGAGTCATTGTCTCCTGCTGTTGTTAATTAAATCCTGTGACGAGGGAGCGGGGGGTGGGGCTGAGCCACCCTGTCTGTGACTATGGATGCAGGCAGCGTGGCTCGAGATTGAGCCCACACGGGTGCCCCCATAGCAAGCTGCTTGCTATGGGGGTACTTGCCGAAGAGAAGGAGCACCAGTGGGGGACTCGAGAGCAGGTCAGTATGACATGTTTATTATAAAAACAAAAGGCGAGGCGCATGCGCAGAGACTCCCAAGATGGTGGCATAAGCCCGGAGCTCTGCAATGCGCTGACCACACAGCCACAATAGCCGCAAAGAGCAGCCTGCAGGAACCCCACCAGTAATGGGGGAAAGAAGGGGAGACCCGGTACATGCCGGGGGGAACGCCAGGAGAGTTTGAGTCCCTAGATAACCGGGACATATCCAAGATGGCGGCCGCATCTCAGGCACGAGACCAGACCGCAGAGGACTCAGCAGCAACCAGGCAAGTGCTGACACCTGCGACCCTTTCCTGCACCCCCCAGATACCAGGCACTGTAGATACTGGCCACACTCCATCACCAGCGTCCAAAGTGTCCCTCATGGAGCGCTCCATGGGGCCCTATGGACTGCCCCGCTGGAATTAACCCCCACACACCCAGGCTCCAGCCCAGCCACAAACGAATCAGCCCTTGATGTCACCTAAAACCGCTTCAGCCCCGGAAGATTTTACCCCCTTCTGACCAGAGCACTTTTTGCAATTCAGCACTGCGTCGCTTTAACTGACAATTGCGCGGTCATGCGACGTTGCACCCAAACAAAATTGTCGTCCTTTTTTTCCCACAAATAGAGCTTTCTTTTGGTGGTATTTCATCACCTCTGTGATTTTTATTTTTTGCTCTATAAACAAAAAAAGAGCGACAATTTTGAAAAAAATGCAATATTTTTTACTTTTTGCTTTAATAAATATCCCCCCAAAATATATATAAAAACAGTTTTTTTCCTCAGTTTAGGCTGATATGTATTCTTCTACATATTTTTGGTAAAAAAAAAAAAAAAAAAAAAAAAAAAAAATCGCAATAAGCATATATTGATTGGTTTGCGCATAAGTTATAGCGTCTACAAAATAGGGAATGGTTTTATGGCATTTTTATTTTTATTTTTTTTATTAGTAATGCTAGCTCCGATCTGCATTTTTTATTGGGACTGCGACATTATGGTGAGCACATCAGACACTTTTGACACTATTTTGGTACCATTGTCATTTATACAGCAATCAGTGCTATAAAAATGCACTGATTACTGTGTTAATTACACTGGCAGGGAAGGGGTTAACCACTAGGGGGCGATGAAGGGGTTAAGGGTGTCCTAGGGAGTGATTTAAACTGTGGGGGGATGACAGGGAGCAGTGATCTCTGTTATGACACAAGGCAGAATGGGAAATGCCTTGTTTACATAGGCACTTCCCCGTTCTGCGGCTCCGTGACACGATCGCTGAGAGACCGGCGGACATCGAGTCCGTCGGTCTCGCAGGCACGGTCCTGCTGTACGCGGTGGGCGCGCACATGTGCCTGCTATCCCCGCTTCTTAAAGGGGACTTACAGGTACGCCATATACCCACCGATGCCATTGTGCTGATGTATATTGGCGTGCATCGATCATCGATTCTCCAAAATCTCAGAGCTGCTGGATAAGGGACTGACCCAAACGGCAGACAGAATCACCGGAGACATTCAGTCTGATTTCCAGAACCTGGGCGCAAGAATTGAAACTATAGAACATAAATTGGATGTTACTATTTCCAGGGCCAATCAAAATACAGACCATTTACACTTTCTTCAGGAGCAACTTGATACTGCCCATGCCCGGATCGACGACCTTAAGAATCGTTCGAGGAGAGACAATTTTAGGATCAGGGGGCTACCCAAATCCATTAATGATATCCAGTCAGTAGTACAGGATGTTATCAAAACCCTTATACCCTCTGTTCCGGTACATAAACTGGAACTGGATAGATCCCTGGGCCCACCCAGGAAGGGCGGAACTCCCAGGGACATTGTGGTAAAACCCCACATTTATTCCATCAAGGAAGAAGTGATATAAAGATCTCGTCAACAAGACCAACTCCAGTTCCAGGGACAAGCTATCCAGATATTCGCGGATATCTCCCGTTCACCATTCAGAAAAGGAGGTTCCTAAAGCCCATCCTCTTCACCCTTACTAAGAGGGACATTAAACATCGCTGGGCATTCCCCTTCGCCCTAAACTTCTCCTATAAGGGTAAACAACATGCAATCCACAGCTTCCCGGACAGCGAACGATTACTCCTGGACTTCAAACTCATCACCAGGAGTCTGGGATGGACACTTCAAATACGCAGCAGTAGTCATCCAAACATCCCACCCCAACGAGCCCCACCTCACCACTATGGGGAAAAGCCAAGCCCAAGAGAGTCAGGGATAACTTACCCCCCTGATCTGAGTAACCTCGCTCTAATTGATTATTTCTTACCAGGCCAGACTCTCTGCTTGAGAACTCTTTAATCTCAAGGATGAACCTCGACACCAGTTTACAAGATTGTTGTTGTTGACAAGTTTAGGGGTTTTTGCCCCAGCTCCCCCCACAATAACTAACCAACACCCCAAGCCTCCCCTATCAATCACATTACCCTCCACCCTTTCAGTCTCTCTCACCTGGACCTTCCAGACTGCTCAGACAAAGGAAGGACCTGTAGTGTTGTTTCCGCATAAGTTCATGTTAAAGTTTTTTCTATGCTGTTCAGGGCTGGGTCAGACGGCTTGCACCTCCTCCTGCCACTCAGACATGTTTTTTTCAACTCTGTGTGGTAAGAAAATACCCCTATAGGGCTATACAAAAATATTTGTTCTGAATGAAGGAAGGGAGCCTTTCCCCTCTTTTCATTTGGGCCAGTTATAGGCCCCACTGTTCTCATGTTACTGAAATTATACAACCCCTGGCAAAAATTATGGAATCACCAGTCCCTGAGGATGTTCCTTCAGTTGTTTATTGTTGTAGAAAAAAAGCAGATCACAGACATGGCCAAAAACTAAAGGCATTTCAAATGGCAACTTTCTGGCTTTATGAAACACTAAAAGAAATCAAGAAAAATAATTGTGGTGGCCAGTAACAGTTAGATTTATAGAACAAGCACAGGGAATAAATTATGGAATCACTCAATTCTGAGGAAAAAATTATGGAATCACCCTGTAAATTTTCATTACAAACACTAACACCTGCATCAGATTAAATCTGCTTGTTAGTATGTAGGTAAAGAGGGTAAATCATCACGCAGTGTTGCACAAGATGTTGGTTGTTCACAGTCGGCTGCGTCTAAAACATGGACCAAATACAAACAACATGGGAAGGTGGTTAAAGGCAAGCATACTGGTAGACCAAGGAAGACATCAAAGCGTCAAGACAGAAAACTTAAAGCAATGAAAACAGAAAATGTACAACAAAACAAATGAGGAACAAATGGGAGGAAACTGGAGTCAACATCTGTGACCGAACTGTAAGAAACCGCCTAAAGGAAATGGGATTTACATACAGAAAAGCTAAAAGAAAGCCATCTCTAACACCTAAACACAAAAAAACAGTTACAATGGGCTAAGGAAAGGCAATCGTGGACTGTGGATGATTGGATGAAAGTCATATTCAGTGATGAATCTCGAATCTGCATTGGGCAAGGTGATGATGCTGGAACTTTTGTTTGGTGCCGTTCCCATGAGATTTATGCAGATGACTGTCTGAAGAAAACATGCAAACTTCCACAGTCAATTATGATATGGGGCTGCATGTCAGATAAAGGCACTGGGGAGATGGCTGTCATTAAATCTTCAATAAATGCACAGGTTTACATTGAAATTTTGGACACTTTTCCTATCCCATCTATTGAAAGGATGTTTGGGGATGATGAAATCATTTATCAAGATGATAATGCATCTTGCCATAGAGCAAAAACTGTGAAAAAATTCCTTGAAGAAAGACACATAAGGTTAATGTCATGACCTGCAAACAGTCCGGATCTCAATCCAATTGAAAATCTGTGGTGGTAGTTAAAGAAAATGGTCCATGACAAGGCTCCAACCTGCAAAGATGATTTGGCAACAGCAATCAGAGAAGGCTGGAGCCAGATTGATGAAGAGTACTGTTTATCACTCATTAAGTCATTGCCTCAGAGACTGCAAGCAGTTATAAAAGCCAGAGGTGGTGCAACAAAGTACTAGTGATGTGTTGGAGTGTTATTTTGTTTGTTTGTTTTTCATGATTCCATAATTTTTTCCTCAGAATTGAGTGATTCCATAATTTATTCCCTGTGCTTGTTCTATAAATCTAACTGTTACTGGCCACCACAATTATTTTTCTTGATTTCTTTTAGTGTTTCTTAAAGCCAGAAAGTTGCCATTTGAAATGCCTTTAGTTTTTGGCCATGTCTGTGATCTACTTTTTTTCTACAACAATAAACAACTGAAGGAACATCCTCAGGGACTGGTGATTCCATAATTTTTGCCAGGGGTTGTACTTCCTCTTCTCCTATCTCTTTGCTAAACTCTTCTCTTTTTCACCCAGCCTACTGATGCTATCTCACTGCAAAGTGGCCTTGGAAGCCCCGACAGCCCAGCTACCAACCAACTTCTCCTCATCTCCTCTCTGGGACAAAGTAAGTGACCATAGAACGATTAGCGATCATCTCTGTCTGCAACATGGCTAATGACAATATAGCAACCTCTCCCCTACGAATAATTTCTCATAACGCACAGGGGTTAAATTCACCCGTAAAAAGACGGAAAGCCTTTCAGGTATACCGATCCCGCCACATTGAGTCCTCCTGCAGGAGACCCACTTCCCAGCACAATACACCCCCTCATTCCTCCATGCACACTTCCCCCAGTTCTTCCTGGCAAATGCTGAGGACAAAACGAAGGGAGTAGCGATCTTAATCTCTAAACACTGCAAATTTACCCCACAGTTGGTACACGGAGACCCAGAGGGAAGATTCCTCCTGGTAAAAGGAACTCTAAATGACCGTCAATACTCTTTCATATCATACTACGCCCCTAACAGAGAACACATGAAATTCTTTCAGCGAATGTTTCAAACCCTAGGACCTCTAACGGAGGACATCACAATCCTGGGAGGTGACTCCAATATGGCTTTTGACTCAGGCCTTGACAAGACTAAACCCCTCAAAACACAAATGATTAGGCCCGGTAAAGCAAGTGTTCAAATAGCGAGAATATTATTCCAATACGGCTTAGCATACATATGGAGGGAACTAAACCCTACCAATCGGCACTTTACACACTTCTCAAACCCACACCAGTCATATTCGAGTATCGACCATATCCTACTCTCCACACCTCTCCACACCTCACATACCAGCAATTAAATCCACTATCTTGGACGTGCCCTGGTTGGATCACTCAATGGTTCTATTAGCAATGCGCAGAGACGCATCTAGACAACATACTTCCCACTGGACGCTAAACCAATCCATGGGTCATCTTAATAGCATTGTGGCCCCCTGGGCAAATTAATGCACTGGGGTCCCCACAAACCTGCACTACCACTCACAAAACACAACCCAGTTAAATAAAAGGGTCTACGCTACAAGTTCCCCACAACCGGGGTGATGCAGAATTTAGAGCAGGGGTGGGCAACATTTGAGAGGTGGAGATCTACTTGAGAATTATAAAAAAACTAATGTTATTGTAAAAATATAAAGTTAGCCTACCTTAAAAGTTGACTTCAGTGAGCAACTAGTTTCAGGCCTAATTCCGTGGCATGGTATAGCGGTCAGTCATAGATAGGGTGGTTGAATAAAAAAGCAGCGATCAAATGTAACCACTAATTATACAAAATAACAAAAAGGTCCCAGAGTATGAGCGCTGCACTGCTTTTTTATTCAAGCTTGACCTAAGGATTGTTTTATATTGACCTTCAGTGTTCAGCTGCTTTTTGTTAGGATTGGTTTTGCACTGTCTGATTCTCTTTTTTACTATAGATAGGGTGGTGTATAGAGGTCAGTCATAGGTAGGGTGGTGTGTAGAGGTAAGTCATAGGTAGGAATGTGTGTAGAGGTCAGTAAAGGTTGGGCAGTGTACAGAGGCCAGTACTAGGCAGGGCAGAGTACAGGAGTCAGCAGTTTGTAGGACAGATTATAGAGGTCAAGAGAGCAGTGGATGGTGTCAGTAGGGCAGTGGACGGTGTCATGCTATCCACTAACAGTGGATAGTGTCAGTTAGTAGGACAGAGTATGATGTCAGTCAGTAAGGCTGTGGATGGTGTCCGTGTGGCTGGTGTCAGTTAGTAAGACTGTGGGTGGTGTCAGTTAGTAAGACTGTGGATGGTGTCAGTTAGTAAGACTGTGGATGGTGTCAGTTAGTAAGGCTGTGGATGGTGTCAGTTAGTAAGGCTGTGGATGATGTCAGTTAGTAAGACTGTGGATGGTGTCAGTTAGTAAGACTGTGGATGGTGTCAGTTAGTAAGACTGTGGACGGTGTCAGTTAGTAAGTTTGTGGTTGGTGACAGTTAGTAAGACTGTGAGTGGTGTCAGTTAGTAAGACTGTGGCTGGCGTCAGTTAGTAAGACTGTGGGTGGTGTCAGTTAGTAAGACTGTGGATGGTGTCAGTTAGTAAGACTGTGGATGGTGTCAGTTAGTAAGACTGTGGATGGTGTCAGTTAGTAAGGCTGTGGATGGTGTCAGTTAGTAAGGCTGTGGATGGTGTCAGTTAGTAAGACTGTGGATGATATCAGTTAGTAAGACTGTTGATGATGTCAGTTAGTAAGACTGTGGGTGGTGTCAGTTAGTAAGGCTGTGGTTGGTGTCAGTTGGTAAGGCTGTGGATGGTGACAGTAAGAGGGCAGAGGATGAGGTTAGCTAGTAGAGCAGTGATATGCGTGTACAGGGTTTACAGGAAAGCAGTCAATTTCCTCAAGTGCAGAGAAAGGAACTGCTGTGGACAAATGACTCTTCTTTCTCCTGGCGCTCTGATCCTGGTCAGCCCTCCTTTCTCATCCATCCCATGTATTGTCACACACAAGCGCCTGAGATGGACGTGATAGAAGAGCTGGCCTGGATCAGTGCAGCATACTAGGTAGTCTTTTCCATGCGCTGCTCTGCAATGTGGGAGGAGCGGTCTGGGGGTAGGCAAAGCAGAATCGCCGATCTACCTGTCACCTGGCCGTAATTGATGGGTAGATTGCAGTCAATAAGTTGCCGACCCTCGATTCAGAGGGTTAAAATAGGTGGTGAGGAGTGTGTGTCCTCTAATTTGCCACCTGCTGCACACCGTCCATACTTCCATCACAGCACAGTGTGTGTGTCCACAGGACTTTGGGTGAGGCTGCCAGCGCAGGCAAAGCTGGGATTGGCTAGTTCACATAGAGTTGGCGCAAACATCATGGGCCTCTTTAGCTGCCTGAAAATATTCACTCCAAATCCTTTCTCTCGATATCTCACTCGCATTTGCATGAGTGAGATATTCCCACAGTCAGCAGCAATGTGCACGGACTCCCGGCTTGGGGGCGAGTGGAGGTGGAGCCAGAGAGACAGGCATTCACCAATAATCAGAGGTGACAGCTTGGAGATGGTAAGCAGAAAGTGCTGACGGTACCCACTCAGTCAGTCCTGCTACTAAGACTAAAGCATTGATGTCACTAGGGTTGGTGTCACCTGGTGTGGTAAAAATGGTGCCCCCCCCCCTATTTTTGGGCCAGAGGTCAATAAGGCCTAGAGGCAGGTTAGACACTTCCTAATAGCCCTAGGAACAGTAATGAATAATGGCCAACAGGCCCTCTTACCAGACCCAGCGATACCACAGCAGTGATCCCTCCCGCTGGTTGTTCGCTCACTCTGGGTTGCCCAGGTCCACTCTGGTCAGTAGTGTAGCATGTCTGTACCCTGGCAGTGGCTCTGACTTTCTCCCCCTTTGGTGGTGTGGGTACAGCGTGGCTCTCTCTCTGGTGGTGCGGGTACAGTGTGGCTTTCTGGTGGTGCAGGAACAGCGTGGCTCTCTGGTGGTGCGGGTACAGCGTGGCTCTCTGGTGGTGTGGGTATAGCATGGCTCTCTTTTCTGGCATTGCAGGCACAGCGTGGCTCTCTGGTGCTGCAGGTACAGCGTGGCTCTCTGGTGGTGCGGGTACAGCGTGGCTCTCTGGTGGTGCGGGTACAGCGTGGCTCTCTGGTGGTGCGGGTACAGCGTGGCTCTCTGGTGGTGCGGGTACAGCGTGGCTCTCTGGTGGTGCGGGTACAGCGTGGCTCTCTGGTGGTGCGGGTACAGCATGGCTCTCTGGTGGTGCAGGTACAGCGTGGCTCTCTGGTGGTGCAGGTACAGCGTGGCTCTCTGGTGGTGCGGGGACAGCATGGCTCTCTGGTGGTGCGGGGACAGCGTGGCTCTCTGGTGGTGCGGGGACAGCATGGCTCTCTGGTGGTGCGGGTACAGCGTGGCTCTCTGGTGGTGCGGGTACAGCGTGGCTCTCTGGTGGTGCAGGTACAGCATGGCTCTCTGGTGGTGCAGGTACAGCGTGGCTCTCTTGTGGTGCAGGTACAGCGTGGCTCTCTGGTGGTGCAGCTCCAGCGTGGCTCTCTGGTGGTGCAGGTACAGTGTGGCTCTCTCTCTGGTGGTGCAGGTACAGCGTGGCTCTCTGGTGGTGCAGGTACAGAGTGGCTCTCTGGTGGTGCAGGTACAGTGTGGCTGTCTTTCTGGTGGTGCGGGTACAGTGTGGTTCTCTGGTGGTGCAGGTACAGCATGGCTCTCTCTCTGGTGGTGCAGGTACAATGTGGCTCTCTCTCTGGTGGTGCAGGTACAGCAAACTCTCTCTCTGGTGGTGCAGGTACAGCGTGGCTCTCTCTCTGGTTGTGCGGGTACAGCATGGCTCTCTGGCAGTGCGGGTACAGCATGGCTCTCTGGCGGTGCGGGTACAGCGTGGCTCTCTGGCGGTGCGGGTACATTGTGGCTCCTTCTTTGGCTTCCCCCAGCACAGTCCTCTCTTTTTCAGCACTCAATTCCCCTGCTTTTTTTTTTTTTTTGCTGGGGCCCCCAGCAAAGTGCATGCATACTGGGGGCTGTAGACTGCTGTGGACACACCTGGGGGCGTCATCTTCCGGGACTACATTTCCCATAATGCTCCCCCCTCAGTGTCTTCTCATTGGCCCTCTGCTGTGGCCAATGGGGAGAGCGGACAGAAAGGTGAGCGGCGTTGCGGCTAACCAATTACATTAGAGCCGCTCTCTCTTCTCCCGTTCAGCTGACAGGGGAAAGGGGAGGGGGTGAGCGAGGAGTGAGATACACCAGCAGCCCGCCTCTCCCCTGTCACATCACTCTGGCAAACAGAGCAGGGGAAAATCGACCCACTGTACCGATGAGGGGGGCTCGACGGCACACACTACATTCGGGGCATGCTCATACAGATTGCTGCACAAAAGAAAAGGGGAAGGTTGGGAGAAATAGAGAGGCTCAAGAATGAATTCACCAGTTTAAGCAAACAACACAAAAGAGACCCCACGAGTGTCCCTATGGCCATTCTTGACACAGCTTGAGTAGCTCTAAACTTGGGTCTTATAGCAAAAGCTGACAAAAACAGATGGACGGGGGCCAAGTTCAATCAGCGAAAGGACAAAATAGGGCCCATGCTCTCCTCCAAACTCTCCCCTAGACATAAATCGTACTCCTTACCAAAAATTAGACAGGCAGATGGCACCCTCACCCTGAATCCACAGTGCATAATGCAGGCCTTCCAGGACTTTTATAATGATCTGCACAGAGCGGATACAAACACGAATCTTATGCCCTGTACACATCGGACATTGATCGGACATTCCGACAAGAAAATCCATGGATTTTTTCCGACGGATGTTGGCTCAAACTTGTCTTGCGTACACACGGTCGCACAAAGTTGTCGGAAAATCCGATCGTTCTGAAAGCGGTGACGTAAAACACATACGTCGGGACTATAAACAGGGCAGTAGCCAATAGCTTTTGTCTCTTAATTTATTCTGAGCATGCGTGGCACTTTGTGCATCGGATTTGTGTACACACGATCGGAATTTAACCGATTGGATTTTGTTGTCGGAAAATTTTATATCCTGCTCTCAAACTTTGTGTGTCGGAAATTTCGACGGAATAAGTCCGATGGAGCCCACACACAATTGGAATTTCCGACAACACAATCCGATCGCACTTTTTCCATCTGAAAATCCGACCGTGTATACAGGGCATTACACAAATAGAATCATTCCTGGATGAATTACACCTCCCAGCTTTAAGTGAAAATCACAGAGCAGAACTAGAAGCACTCATCACATCTGAGGAGGTTGCGTTATTAAAAAATTGAAAAGGAGGACAGCGCCAGGGCCAGATGGATTCTCAATGCCCTACTATAAAACATTTGCTGAAACCCTAACCACATACCTCGCTAGCTTTTGCAACTCAAAGCTAAATGGAACCCCGTTAGGAAACCAACTGAATTTGGCATACATCTCCGTAATACCCAAACCTGAAAAAGATATAGGAATGATGGGGAACTATAGACCCATTTCTTTAATTAACATTGACTTAAAAATCTTAACCAAAGTATTAGCAAACCGTCTGGTGGCATTTATAGGTCAATATATTCACAAGGACCAGGTAGGCTTTATCCCAGGATGGTAGGGCCCTGACCAATTGCGAAGAGCGGTAGACCTAATCTCGATATTGTAATCAGGATGGGAGGGGGGAAACAAACAAGAGGGTATGCTATTATCGTTGGACCTTCAGAAGGCCTTCAGTTCCATTTCCTGGCTCATCTCTTTGCGGTTTTACAGCGCTGGGGATTCGGTTCGAACTTTATGGGGATCCTAGAAGCATTATACTCTGCGCCAAAAGCCATGGTTAGACTTCAGGGGTTCTACTCAAATCCGATTAAGATAGCCAGGGGCACGCGCCAGGGTTGTCCACTGTCTCCTCTGATATTCGCCATGATGATTTAATCACTAGCCATTCGCACACACCCGGATATCGGGGGAGTTCAGTGCGGCAGAACAACCCACAAATGCTCCCTGTTTGCAGACGATTTGCTGCTCTTTATAACCTCCCCAGCCTCCTCTCTTCCCAACTTATGTCACTTAATCTAAAAGTGAATATGACCAAGTCTCAAGCTTTAAATGTATCACTGCCACACTCCCTTGTCTCCCACCTACAGGACACCTACAGATTCAAATGGAGTCACACCTCCATCAAATACTTGGGGCTCAACCTCACATCTGAGGTTGAACGCCTATATCAAGCAAATTACCCCCCCAATGTACTAAAGCTAGAATCAGACCTCAGGAGTGGGACGCCACATAATATGCCTTGGATGGGTAGAATTAACTCGGTTAAGATGACCCTCCTAGCTAGGTTACTATATTTGTTTCGCTCCCTACCTATCCCTATTAGAGGGGACCACCTTAAAGCCTTTCAGGGAAAGATCACCAAGTTCATATGGAATAAGAAAGGTCCCCGCTTTTCACAACGCAACTTATTCAATCTTCCCACTCAAGGAGGGCTGGGCCTGCCAAATCTTCTATGGTATTACCAAGCTGCATGCTTAGCGCAATTATCCACTATATACCTCAAAGTTGAAAAACCAGATTGGGTAGCCATAGAGAGACAGGCAGTACTTACATTTACCCTAGACTACCTGCTATGGTGTCCATCCAAAAGCAGACCCCCTATCCTTTCCCCGACCCTCTCACACTCACTCTCCTTGTGGGACTCGCTGAGAAAACTTCCCTCCCTGGTCTCTGATACCAAACCACTAGCCCATATATTCCATAACCCACTATTTCAACCAGGCATGAACATCAAAGCCTTCAAAATAGTGGCTAGACAATGGGGTGTACCGCATCTGACATTTCTTCTCCTGCACAGGCCCGTTACCCCTTAGACATTTCGAAAAGGAGCTGGAGATCCCCTCCACGGAAAAATTCAGATTCCACCAAATCTCCCGTTTCATTCATTCCACGTGGAAAAATAAACCTAATCCTCCAGCGTTCACAGATTAGGAACGCTGGTGTGGTCAGGCCATGGAGCAGAGGGGAGGGATTTCTATAATCTATGCGTCACTTGCTAGAAATACCAACAAACTGCCTTACATGCTAGCTTGGGAAAAATACCTCCAGACCACATAGGAATTGGAGGATTGGCACAAGTCCTTTGCCCAATCAATCAAAGGCATTTTCAATGCCTCACTCATGGAAGCCAATATCAAAATCTTCATGCGATGGTATCTGGTCCTGACCAGATTGGCGTCAATGTTTACATCCTCCTCACCTTTGTGCTTCAGAGGCTGCCAGAGTTTAGGTACTATGCTTCACATCTGGTGGGAATGCCCTAGACTCAGAGGGTTCTGGAACAACGTCTTCCAACTTATTCTCAGGGTCACAAGCTGTGCAATCCCCCAAACGCCATCAATAGCCTTGCTTAACGGATTCGTTCCAAGTATTCCTAAACTCACTCTCAAACTAATCTTGTTCATCCTGACAGAGGCAAAATTACTATAGCCAAAGCCTGGAAACTACCCAAGGTCTCTCTATTAGCCATGAAAAGAAAGATTTTGTGGATAATGGCCCAAGAAAAATTGGTAAGCACCTTACAGTTCAAAGCGATATGGGAACCTTGGGCCCAATACATGGGCATTTCCCTAATACCTGGCACCACTGGCCGCTGAACACTGGGACTGGCATCTCACAGGCTGGAAGCTCCTCCTCACCTCTTTTCTTTCCTTTTTCTACTCTTTTCTCTTCTTACCTTCTGAAGTCTTAACATTAGGACACCGGTTATTTACCTCATGATAAGGTCCTTAAGACCTACTAAGAACCAACCGTTTTCCGGATCTGCATTTACTTTAGAGGTCAAGGTACATCACAGGAATGGTCCCCTTGGGGCCCTGAGATATTTAATGCTGCGTACACACGAGCAGACTTTTCGACCGGGCTGGTCCGATGGACTATCCGACGGACTTTCAGCGGACTTCCAAGGGACTTTCCCAATGAACGGACTTGCCTACACATGATCACACCAAAGTTCGACGAATTCGTACGTGATGACGTACAACCGAACCAAAATAAGGAAGTTGATAGCCAGTAGCCAATAGCTGCCCTAGCGTCAGTTTTTGTCCGCCGAACTAGCATACAGACGAGCGGACTTTTCAATAGGAACTGGGTCCGGCGGAGTTCCGACGTAAAGATTTGAAACATGTTCCAAATCTAAAGTCCGTCAGATTTTCGACCGAAAAAGTCTGCTGCAGGTCCGATGAAGCCCACACACGATCGAATTCTCTGCCGAACTCGGTCCGTCGGACCAGTCCGGTCGAAAAGTCCTCTCTTGTGTACGCGGTATTAGTCTCATCACTAGGAAAACATTATGGGACTAAAAGGGATATGAGCGGATGTGCCTCCGCCCCACACTGAACACAGCCTGATCCCTTTAGGGGTGTCTGGAGCGAGGCGAGGCAACAATGTCTTCCTAATTTAGACTATACTTTAGGCTAATGTAAGTTACTAACAGAAAGCAAAACAAGCTCATTTCTAAATCTGTTATTCCTTGCTGTATCACCTGTATGTCAATATGAAGATCAAAGTTTGACAATGTGACCTCAATGTTAATTCTGCTGTTATGCCGATTTTCTGCAAAAACAATAAAAATTTTAATGAAAAGAAAAAGGAAAAAAGCAGGAAAACAAGGTTTAAAATCACTTTACAGGCTTTGAAAATTCAGTTTGTAAACGAATAGAAAGCTGGCTAAAAGATTGTATTTAGAGAGTAGGGATGAGCTTCGAGTTTGAGTCGAAATCATGTTCGACTCGAACATCGGCTGTTCGCAAGTTCGCCGAACAGCGAACAATTTGGGGTTCGAATGCCGCGGAACACCCTTTAAAAGTCTATGGGAGAAATCAAAAGTGCTAATTTTAAAGGGTTATATTCATGGTATTGTCATAAAAAGTGTTTGGGGACCTGGGTCCTGCCCCAGGGGACATGAATCAATGCAAAAAAAGTTTTAAAAACGGACGTTTTTTCAGGAGCAGTGATTTTAATAATGCTTAACGTGAAACAAGTGTAATATCCCTTTAAATTTCGTAGCTGGGGGGTGTCTATAGTATGCCTGTAAAGGGGCGCATGTTTCCCATGTTTAGAACAGTCTGACAGCAAAATGACATTTCAAAGGAAAAAAAGTAATTTAAACTACTCGTGGCTATTACTGAATTGCCGGTCCGACAATACACATAAAAGTTCATTGATAAAAACGGCATGGGAATTCCCCACAGGGGAACCCCGAACCAAAATTTAATTTAATTTAATTAAATTCCATACCAGGCCCTTCAGGTCTGGTATGGATATTAAGGGGAACCCCGGCCAAAATTTAAAAAAAAAATGGCATGGGGTCCCCCTCAAAATCTATACCAGACCCTTCAGGTCTGGTATGGATTTTAAGGGGAACTCCGCGCCAAAATAAAAAAAAAAACAGCGTGGGGTCCCCCCAAAAATCCATACCAGACCCTTATCCGAGCACGCAACTTGGCAGGCCGCAGGAAAAAAGGGGGGGACAAGAGAGCGCCCCCCCTCCTGAACCGTACCAGGCCACATGCCCTCAACATTGGGAGGGTGCTTTGGGGTAGCCCCCCAAAACACCTTGTCCCCATGTTGATGAGGACAAGGGCCTCATCCCCACAACCCTGGCCGGTGGTTGTGGGGGTCTGCCGGCGGGGGGCTTATCGGAATCTGGAAGCCCCCTTTAACAAGGGGACCCCCAGATCCCGGCCCTCCCCCCATGTGAAATGGTAAGGGGGTACAAAAGCACCCCTACCATTTCACTAAAAAAGTGTCAAAAATGTTAAAAATGACAAGAGACGGTTTTTGACAATTCCTTTATTTAAATCCTTCTTCTTTCTTCTTTCTTCTATCTTCTATCTTCCTTTGGTTTCTTCCTCCATCTTCTTCTTCTGGTTCTTCTGGTTCTTCCTCTGCGGTGTCGGCGTCTTCTTCCCTTTTCCTCCGCATCCATGATGGCATGGAGGGAGGCTCCCGCTGTGTGACGCTTCTCTCTTCTTCTTGTCTTCATCTTCTTGTCTTCATCTTCTTTTCGGGCCTCTCCGCATCCATGATGGCATGGAGGGAGGCTCCCGCTGTGTGACGCTTCTCCTCTTCTGCCGGTTCTTAAATAACGGGGGGGGCACCCGGTGACCCCGTCCGCCTCTGACGCACGGCATTCCCCGTGACACCACAGGGAAGTCCCGTCAAGTCACCGTGCGTCAGAGGGGGCGGGGTCACTGGGTGGCCCCGCCCCCCCCCCGTTATTTAAGAAACGTCAGAAGAGGAGAAGCATCACACAGCGGGAGCCTCCCTCCATGCCATCATGGATGCGGAGCGGCCCGAAAATAAGATGAAGAGAAGAAGATGAAGAGAAGAAGATGAAGAGAGAAGCGTCACACAGCCGGAGCCTCCCTCCATGCCATCATGGATGTGGAGCAGCCCGAGGAGAAGAAGACGCCGACGCCGCGGAGGAAGATGCCAGACGAGAACACCGGAGGAAGAACCAGAAGAACCAGAAGAACCAGAAGACGATGGAGGAAGAAACCGAAGGAAGATAGAAGAAAGAAGAAAGAAGAAAGAAGAAGCATTTAAATAAAGGAATTGTCAAAAACTGTCTCTTGTCATTTTTAAAATTTTTGACAGTTTTTTTGTGAAATGGTAGGGGTACCCCCTTACCATTTCACACGGGGGGAGGGCCAGGATCTGGGGGTCCCCTTGTTAAAGGGGGCTTCCAGATTCCGATAAGCCCCCCGCCGGCAGACCCCCACAACCACCGGCCAGGGTTGTGGGGATGAGGCCCTTGTCCTCATCAGCATGGGGACAAGGTGTTTGGGGGGCTACCCCAAAGCACCCTCCCAATGTTGAGGGCATGTGGCCTGGTACGGTTCAAAAGGGGGGGCGTTCTCTCGTCCCCCCCCTTTTCCTGCGGCCTGCCAGGTTGCGTGCTCGGATAAGGGTCTGGTATGGATTTTTAGGGGACCCCACGCCATTTTTTTTTAAATTTTGGCACGGGGTTCCCCTTAAATTCCATATCAGACCTGAAGGGTCTGGTATAGATTTTGAGGGGGACCCCACGCCATTTTTTTTTTTTTTAATTTTGGCGGGGGTTCCCCTTAATATCCATGCCAGAGCTGAAGGGCCTGGTATGGAATTTAGGGGGACCCCCCCACATCATTTTTTTTTAAATTTTGGTTCGGGGTTCCCCTGTGGGGAATTCCCATGCCGTTTTAATCAATGAACTTTTATGTGTATTGTCGGACCGGCAATTCATTAATAGCCGCGAGTAGTTTTAAATGACATTTTTTCCTTTGAAATGTCATTTTGCTGTCAGACTGTTCTAAACGCGGGAAACATGCGCCCCTTTACAGGCATACTATAGACACCCCCCAGGTACGAAATTTAAAGGGATATTACACTTTTATTGTTTCACTTTAAGCATTATTAAAATCACTGCTCCCGAAAAAACGTCCGTTTTTAAAACTTTTTTTGCATTGATCCTTGTCCCCTGGGGCAGGACCCAGGTCCCCAAGCACTTTTTATGAAAATAACTTGCATATAAGCCTTTAAAATTAGCACTTTTGATTATTCATGTTCGTGTCCCATAGACTTTAAGGGTGTTCGCGTGTTCGAACAAATTTTTTGCCTGTTCGCAAAACAGGGGGGTGTTCGGCTCATCCCTATTAGAGAGTAGTGATTACTGATTCATACTCTGAATCAGGGCTTTTTTTCAGTGGGAACGCGGGGGAACGCACCTCTAGCACTGAAAGTATGTACTGGTAAGGGGTGCTGGAAGGTCTATTGTTGCTGGCTGCTGGGGTATCTATTGTCACTGGTGGGGATCTGTTTTTGTGTGGTGGGTCTATTGTTGCTGAGTAAGTCTACTGTTGCTGGTGGGGGGGGTCTTATCTTGCTGGGGGGGTCAATTGTTGCTGGGTGGGATCTACTGTTGAGGGAGAGGTCTATTGTTGCTGGCTGCTGGAGGGTCTATTGTTGCTGGGGTGGTATTTTGTTGTGGGGAGATCCAATGTTACTGGGGGAAAGTAATTTATTGTGTGGGGAATCTGTTGTTTTTGAGGTGGAGTCTATTGTTGCTGAGGTGGAGTCCATTGTTGCTGGGATGAGGTCTATTGTTGCTCATTGGGATCTGTTTTACTATCTTTCTTGTTTTCATTAACAAATTTCATAGAAATTACTGAGCAGCACAAAATACTTGGTTCTGTATTCTCTGAAAGGTGCTGTACTGGAAGGTGGGTAGGAGGTGGAACCAAGGGATGGTGCTCAGTAGGGATGAGCCGAACACCCCCCTGTTCGGTTCGCACCAGAACATGCGAACAGGAAAAAAGTTCGTTCGAACATGCGAACACCGTTAAAGTCTATGGGACACGAACATGAATAATCAAAAGTGCTAATTTTAAAGGCTTATATGAAAGTTATTGTCATAAAAAGTGTTTGGGGACCTGGGTCCTGCCCCAGGGGACATGGATCAATGCAAAAAAAAGTTTTAAAAACGGCCGTTTTTTCAGGAGCAGTGATTTTAATAATGCTTAAAGTCAAACAATAAAAGTGTAATATCCCTTTAAATTTCGTACCTGGGGGGTGTCTATAGTATGCCTGTAAAGGGGCGCATGTTTCCTGTGTTTAGAACAGTCTGACAGCAAAATGACATTTTGAAGGAAAAAACTCATTTAAAACTACTCGCGGCTATTGCATTGCCGACAATACACATAGAAGTTCATTGATAAAAACGGCATGGGAATTCCCCAAAGGGGAACCCCGAACCAAAATTTAAAAAAAAAAATGACGTGGGAGTCCTCCTAAATTCCATACCAGGCCCTTCAGGTCTGGTATGGATATTAAGGGGAACCCCGGCCAAAATTAACAAAAAAAAAAATGACGTGGGGTTCCCCCTAAATTCCATACCAGACCCTTCAGGTCTGGTATGGATTTTAAGGGGAACCCCGCGCCAAAAAAAAAAAAAAAAAAAAACGGCGTGGGGTCCCCCCAAAAATCCATACCAGACCCTTATCCGAGCACGCAACCTGGCAGGCCGCAGGAAAAGAGGGGGGGACGAGAGTGCGGCCCCCCCTCCCTCCTGAACCGTACCAGGCCACATGCCCTCAACATTGGGAGGGTGCTTTGGGGTAGCCCCCCAAAACACCTTGTCCCCATGTTGATGAGGACAAGGGCCTCATCCCCACAACCCTGGCCGATGGTTGTGGGGGTCTGCGGGCGGGGGGCTTATCGGAATCTGGAAGCCCCCTTTAACAAGGTGACCCCCAGATCCCGGCCCCCCCCCTGTGTGAAATGGTAAGGGGGTACATAAGTACCCCTACCATTTCAGGAAGAAAGTGTCAAAAATGTTAAAAATGACAAGAGACAGTTTTTGACAATTCCTTTATTTAAATGCTTCTTCTTTCTTCTATCTTCCTTCATCTTCTGGTTCTTCTGGTTCTTCTGGCTCTTCTGGTTCTTCCTCCGGCGTTCTCGTCCAGCATCTCCTCCGCGGCGTCTTCTGTCTTCTTCTCCTCGGGCCGCTCCGCACCCATGGCATGGGGGGAGGCTCCCGCTCTTCTCTTCTTCTTTTCTTCTCTTCTTCTCTTCTTCATTTTCTTCTCCGGGCCGCTCCGCAATCCATGCTGGCATGGAGGGAGGCTCCCGCTGTGTGACGGCGCTCCTCGTCTGACAGTTCTTAAATAACGGGGGGCGGGGCAACCCGGTGACCCCGCCCCCCTCTGACGCACGGTGACTTGACAGGACTTCCCTGTGGCATTCCCCGTGACGTCACAGGGAAGTCCCGTCAAGTCACCGTGCGTCAGAGGGGGGCGGGGTCACCGGGTGGCCCCGCCCCCCGTTATTTAAGAACTGTCAGACGAGGAGCGCCGTCACACAGCGGGAGCCTCCCTCCATGCCAGCATGGATTGCGGAGCGGCCCGGAGAAGAAAAGAAGAAAAGAAGAAGAGAAGAAGAGAAGAAAAGAAGAAGAGAAGAGCGGGAGCCTCCCCCCATGCCATGGGTGCAGAGCGGCCCGAGGAGAAGAAGATAGAAGACGCCGCGGAGGAGATGCTGGACGAGAACGCCGGAGGAAGAACCAGAAGAGCCAGAAGAACCAGAAGAACCAGAAGATGAAGGAAGATAGAAGAAAGAAGAAGCATTTAAATAAAGGAATTGTCAAAAACTGTCTCTTGTCATTTTTAACATTTTTGACACTTTTTTCGTGAAATGGTAGGGGTACTTATGTACCCCCTTACCATTTCACACAGGGGGGGGGCCGGGATCTGGGGGTCACCTTGTTAAAGGGGGCTTCCAGATTCCGATAAGCCCTCCGCCCGCAGACCCCCACAACCACCGGCCAGGGTTGTGGGGATGAGGCCCTTGTCCTCATCAACATGGGGACAAGGTGTTTTGGGGGGCTACCCCAAAGCACCCTCCCAATGTTGAGGGCATGTGGCCTGGTACGGTTCAGGAGGGAGGGGGGGCCGCACTCTCGTCCCCCCCTCTTTTCCTGCGGCCTGCCAGGTTGCGTGCTCGGATAAGGGTCTGGTATGGATTTTTGGGGGGACCCCACGCCGTTTTTTTTTTTGGCGCGGGGTTCCCCTTAAAATCCATACCAGACCTGAAGGGTCTGGTATGGAATTTAGGGGGAACCCCACGTCGTTTTTTTTTTTAAATTTTGGCCGGGGTTCCCCTTAATATCCATACCAGACCTGAAGGGCCTGGTATGGAATTTAGGGGGACTCCCACGTCATTTTTTTTTTTTAATTTTGGTTCGGGGTTCCCCTTTGGGGAATTCCCATGCCGTTTTTATCAATGAACTTCTATGTGTATTGTCGGCAATGCAATAGCCGCGAGTAGTTTTAAATGAGTTTTTTCCTTCAAAATGTCATTTTGCTGTCAGACTGTTCTAAACACAGGAAACATGCGCCCCTTTACAGGCACACTATAGACACCCCCCAGGTACGAAATTTAAAGGGATATTACACTTTTATTGATTGACTTTAAGCATTATTAAAATCACTGCTCCTGAAAAAACGGACGTTTTTAAAACTTTTTTTTGCATTGATCCATGTCCCCTGGGGCAGGACCCAGGTCCCCAAACACTTTTTATGACAATAACTTGCATATTAGCCTTTAAAATTAGCACTTTTGATTTCTCCCATAGACTTTTAAAGGGTGTTCCGCGGCATTCGAATTTGCCGCGAACACCCCAAATTGTTCGCTGTTCGGTGAACTTGCGAACAGCCAATGTTCGAGTCGAACATGAGTTCGACTCGAACTCGAAGCTCATCCCTAGTGCTCAGAGACGGGTAGAGGGCAGAGATGAAGGGTATCTTGGAAGGGTAGAGTTCCTGTACCTATTCCCTGAGGAAAAAAAGCCCTGGTTAAGATGATAGCTGATATTGCGCAAAACTATAAATTGCTGTCTTTTCTGTCAATGTTATTCCATCCCGCCATTTTCTTTAGATGCTTGCAATTCTCCCATACCTTCAGTTGCCAATTTCCCAAATGTCAAGTATGGCTAAATAGTAACACTTGAGCAATTACTCCACTCCTACTCTCTCTCGAAGCCCGTTGATAACCATATACCAACATGCCCTACTAGCCATTATCCCTGCAATTCTTAGGCTAAAGCAAAAATGTCAATCAGATATACTGGACCTTGCTAAAAATATATATATATAATTAATATGTTTGATATTTGGGGGTTCTAAAAAATACAGAATTTTACTTGTAAACAAGAAGTGCTAGAAAAGGCTTGGTCCTTAAGTGGTTAAAGTGATAATAAACCTACTTGTTCAGTTTGTTCCTACAGGTAAGCCTGTAATAAGGCATACCTGTAGGTACTGTGAATATTTCCTAAACTTGTACTGTTTAGGAGATATTCAGCGTGCATGCACATTTAACCATTTTGCCTTGCAGAGGATTTTTTCTTCTTTAACTGCAAGTTTACTACCGCTTTAACCACTTCAGCCCCTGAAGAATTTACCGCCTTCCTGACCAGAGCACTTTTTGCGATATGGAACTGCGTCATTTTAACTGACAATTGCGCAGGCGTGCGTCGTTACACCCAAACAAAATTGATGTCCTTTGTTTCCCACAAATAGAGCTTTCTTTTGGTGGTATTTGATCACCTCTGTGGGTTTTATTTTTTGAGCTATAAACAAAAAAAAGAGCAAAAATGTAAAAAAATAAATAAATAAATAAATAAATATTTTTTACTTTTTGCTATAATAAATATCCCCCAAAAATATATAAAAAAACTAATTTTTTTCTCAGTTTCGGCAGATATGTATTCTTCTACATATATTTGGTAAAAAAAATCGCAATAAGCGTATATTGATTGGTTTGCCAAAAGTTATAGCGTATACAAAATAGGGGATAGATTTATGGTATTTTTATTATAATTTTTTTTTTATTAGTAATGGCGGCGATCTGCGATTTTTATTGTGACTGCGACATTAAACAATATTTTTTACTTTTTTCTATAATAAATATCCCCAAAAAAGTTTTTAAAAATCTAATTTTTTCTTCAGTTTTGGCCAATATATATTCTTCTACATATTTTTGGTAATAAAAATTGCAATAAGTGTATAGTGATTGGTTTGTGCAAAAGTTATAGCGTCTACAAACTATGGGAAAGATTTATGGCATTTTTATTATTTTTTTTAACGATCTGCGGGACTGTGACATTGTGGCGGACAAATCAGACACTTTTGACACATTTTAGGGGCCATTGACATTTATACAGCGATCAGTGTTATAAAAATGCACTGATTACTGTGTAAAGGTCACTGGCAGGGAAGGGGTTAACACTAGGGGGCGATCAAGGGGTTAACTGTGTTCCCTCAATGTGTGTTCTAACTAGGGGGAAGGAACTGACTAGAGGAGGAGACAGATCGTTGTTGCTAGCTAGTAGGATCACACGATTTGTCTCTCCTCTCCTCAGAGTCCCTGTTCTGGCTCTCGTGATCGCGATTACGCAAGGCTGGCGGTCATCGCGTCTGCTGTGCACACGCATCCCTTTTCCCCACAGTACAGCAGGCGTGCGCCTGCTATCCCTGCTTAAAGGGCCGACGTACAGCTACGACGGCTCGCGGGAACGTGCCAACCTGCCGCAGTGGCTGCACCTACCGCTTACCGACTGGCTGGTTGGCAAGCGGTTAAAAAGTAAGGGTCCTAATGCTGAACCTTGGGGTACAACACTAATAACTTTAGACCATTCAGAGCAGGGCTTTTTTTCTCAGAGAATAGGTGCAGGAACTCAACCATGCCCGCCACACACACACATACCTGCCAAATGGCATCAAATAGGAGGTCTTCCCTCTGCATACAACCCCCTCCCTCCACTGCCCTCATCTCCCCCCTCCTTAAAAGCTCCACCATCCATCTGTCATATGTCTTACCTTTGTTGCAATATTAAGCTGAAACACCTATCCGGCTGTAGTACCTCCCAGCATACTATACTATACTACAGTCACTTGCAAGGGAGATCATGCAGTAGGAGCATCAACAACTGGTCACCAGGGAAAAAATGGAGACCACAGAGGGTGCAGCCTACCATGCACCCTCTCCTGCCCATGACTGCACTGAACCCTGGGTACCTGTTCCGTATCTCCCGTGTCCCTGTCCGGCACTCAGTGGGATCTGCGCAGGAGATCTGACCTGTGGGAGCTACTGGGAGATAAGCTATCACTTCTAAATGCAGAATCTGGACTTCAGTGTTACCAAGTGATAGTAGTGAGCACTGAGCAGGGAGCAGAAGACCTGAGCCAGAGGTGGTGGAACTGAGTTCCCCCTAGTTCCTGCTGAAAAAAAGCCCTCTGTTTAAGAAATAAGGTTGGGGTATCTGCTGCTGCAATGATATGGAATACAGTAATATGTATGATGATTTATTGTTTCCACATGATAGCAGATTTTTATCAAGTACAGTTATACTGTATAAGTGGCATTACTGTCTCGTAATTTAGCAATTTACAAATTGTCATATAGTGCACCAGGTGGGATGTATTAAGGTGGCTGTAAAGGCTAAAGGTTTTTTACATTAATGCGTTCTCCACATTAAGTTCATTAAGGTATAAAAAACTTCTATTGTCAGGCCCCCCCAATACTTACCTGAGCCTGATCTTGATCCAGCGCTGTGCCCTAGCCCTACCTCCTCACTAGACTCAGTGAGAGCAGTGGGAGCCATTGCTTCCTGCTGCTGTCAATCGAATCCAGTCTTGATCGAGCCAGGGGCAGGACAGAGCAGCACTGTGTGTGTCAATGGACACACACAGTGCAGCTCGGGATTGAGCAAACACATGTGCCCTCAAACAGTAGGTACTGGCTTCCAATGGTGGCAGATGGAGAAAAGGAGGAGCTCAGGGCGCCAGCGGGGAACCCAAGAAGTGGAAGTTTGAAGCTGCTCTGTGCAAGACCATTGCACAGAGCAGGTAAGTATGACATGTTTTTTATTAAAAAAAATCTTTACAATCACTTTAATTAAAATTCTGAGGGCACATTTCACAGTGGAGGCATAGAGAAAGTCTACCAGTCAAAGAGGTGAGCAGGCAAATCTCTACAGGATTTCAGGTATAGGCTGTCTTCAAGCTTAGGCTGTCCAGCAATGTAAATGTTTGACCTGTGGAGTTGTCGTGTTGGTCTTTCCACTTTTCTAGATGCAACATGCTTGTAAAGGCACAACCTGCCTGGAGTTCGCTCTCCCTGTGACCCCCCAGGTACTTTGGATTTCTCTCACACTCCAAAGACTTGCTGGTAAGTTAACTGACCCCTGTCTAAAATGGTCCTAGTATGTGTATGTATGAATGTGAGTTAAGGACCTTAGATTGTAAGCACCTTGTGGGCAGGGACTGATGTGAATGTACAATATAAATGTAAAGCACTGCGTAAATTGTCAGCGCTATATAAGTATTTGAAATAAATAAATACAAATAAATAATAAATGCAGTTGGAAGAATTTTTGGTTATATAGGGCAATAAACCCTCAAGCAGAAGTATGTGCATCCAGCCTCTGACACTTGACTCTCGGATTTTAAATGTCTTCCTGTAAAAAGGCAAACATAATTTCTATGTTGCAAGTTAATACAAAAAATTGAGACACAGAACTTTCCCTAATATTTACACTTATGAATCTGGTTACATTATTACATATTTTTGTATAATAGTCTAGAATTCCACTGTTGCCATGCAGCCATACATTGTACACGGAATCAGTGCCTCAACCCATGCTGTCAGCAAACATTATGAGCAAATACTCTATCTATAAAGTGTATGTTAATGCAGTAAAAAAATAAATAGTATACTAATGGGCATGTAATAAAATGTATATGTTTTATCATTACCAGGAAAAATTCAAGTGCATAGATGAGCCCATAGCGGTATTGGTGCTATAAAACATTTAAATAGTAACACAATAATTCACACCCTATTTTCAGAATGATTGTGGTGATCAGTATGTAAATCCATGATGAAAGAAAAAAACACATATAAATTCCATGAATATGAAGAGACTTGCAACAGGGGTTACAATAAAGATTTTCAAGGATTCATTGATATGTTAATGGTGTCATCAGGGAGCATGCAGCCAATTCATCCCTATCAATAAGAAATATTATTATATCGCAGCTTACCAGTTCTTAGATTTGATGGCTACATTCGTTTTCTTTTTGAAGTGTTTTTTTCCTTTGTTTTCACCTGGCGATCCTCCCAGCAACACAATTCCTGCCCTAGGGTTAAGTCAATTTTTAGGGTTGCTGGGGTCGGCAACCTGTTGATCACGATCTACCTGTCGATCATGGCCAGGTGACTTACCGACGCGCAGTCTGCAGAGCCTCAAACACAGTAGAGGCCTCACCGGATTATCTGTGGAAGCAGACACACTGCTTTTAACCATAGAGCCACATGCATGGAAGAATTAAGTCTTCTTACTCTCACCAGCAGCAGACTTGATGCACTCAATTATCTTCAGGACGCTCTCTAGCATCCACTTTACTGACACCTGTCGACTGACACTTCTAGCTGAAGGGGGCAGCCCTCACTCGACAGGCCCCAAAGACACAGATCTGTACTCACAGTAGGCAGAATCAGATCCTTCCTGGTGTCTCTCTTTGGGTCAGCTCTGCAGGACCTCTGGGTTCAAATTCTCTCTCTCTAGGCTCCTGGGTCAACCACCCAGGAGCGCACAACCACCTCTGCGGAGAAGAGGACAGCCACCCCTCTCCCTCCTGGGCTTTGTTCCTTGGCTGAACTAACTCTGAGCACATGTACTCTGGCTTTTTATACAGTATCCCACAATGCTGCAATGCAGCACTTTCCTTCTGCCAATTGCCAGGGATGTAACAAAACCTGTGCACTCACTTGTCAGGTCCCCTCCCTATTGGACCAGTGGGGGACAGTCAGAACAAGCTGAGCTGCACCTGAGAACAATGAGCAGACCTAACCAATAGATCCTGCTCCCTGGTAGGCAGAGAGCACTCTAAGTTTTACCTGACCATCTTCCTGGTAAGCAGAAAAATGAAAAACTATACTCTCTTCCAGCACCTACCTAGGAGGGTGCTACATTTACTTTCAGCGTATCCAGCACCACCTGCAGAGAGAGCAGTTGGCCGCATCAGGCTATACTTCTTCTGTAGTTCTGGCTGCAGTCCCAGGTGGAGTGATATCATTTGCCCTCCACCTCTCTGTATCCCTGATTAGGATCCGGAGTGGCACCAGCAGTACCTGTAAAAGAGAAAGTAGAAGAGCTCCTTGGTGTACCGACAGTGGACTCTTCTGTATTATTTTGTTCAGATCATTGTGTCTTACACAAACAATACTGAACTAGGCATAATACCATCTAGAACAGTGGTCATCAACCCTGTCCTCAGGGTCCACTAACAGGCCAGGTTTGCAAGATAACTGAAATACTTCACAGGTGATATAATTTGCTGCTCAGTGATTGCAGTATTCTAGTCTGCATCTCCCCAAGGTAATACATAAAACCTGGCCTGTTAGTGGGCCCTGAGGACAGGGTTGATGACCACTGATCTAGAACAGTGTTTCTCAACTCCAGTCCTCAAGGTGTCCCAACAGGTCATGTTTTCATGATTTCCCTCAGATGAACAGCTGTGGTAATTACTAAGGCAGTGAAACTGATCAAATCACCTGTGCAAAATAATGGGAGGCCTGAAAACATGACCTGTTGGGGCGCCTTGAGGACTGGAGTTGAGAAACCCTGATCTAGAACACTGCCTGATTTAAACCTATATTTGCTGTGCAATGCATACGACTGCAGCACAGTAGTACAACAATTTTAGGATTAAATCAGGAGGTGAGGAGGCAACATTGGATGACAAAGATGACACTGTGCTTGGTGATCTATGACTTTTCCTATGTTATTCAAGTAGATTTCCACCCCTCTAAGGTTGCATAGCCCTGCTTTAACCACTTCAATACAGGGCACTTATACACCTTCCTGCCCAGACCAATTTTCAGCTTTCAGCGCTGTCACAGTGTTGGTCATCCAACACTGTACCCAAACTAAATTTTTATCATTTTGTTCCCAAAAATGGAGCTTTCTTCTGGTGGTATTTGATTACCTGTGCGGTTTTTATTTCTTGCCAAACAAATAAAAAAAGACCGAAAATTTTGAAAAAAATAAAAGTTTTGCTTTTGTTTCTGTTAAAAATTTTTGTAAATAAGTAAGTTGTCTCTTTCACTGATGGGCACTGATAAGGCGGCACTGACAGGCATTGATAAGGCGGCACCGATGAGGTGGCACCAATGAGTGGGCACTGACGAGCACTGACGATGGGCACTGATATGCGGCACTGATGGGCACTGGTAGGTGGCACTGATGGGTGGCATTGATATGCAGCATTGATGGGCATTGATAGGTGGCACTGATGGGCACTCATGGGTGGCGCTGGGTGGCACTGGTGGGCACTGATAGGCACTGATAGGTGACACTGATGGGCACTGAAAGGCTGCAAAGATGGGTTCTTATGGGTGGCACTGATGGGCACTGATAGGCGGCACTGCTGGGCACTGATAGGCGGCACTGCTGGGCACTGATACGTGGCACTGATGGGCACTGATACGCGCCACTGATAGGCATCCCTGGTGGCACTGGCAGTGGTAGGCATTTTGAGTGGGCACTGATTGGCAGCTGCCTGGGCATTGATTGGCAGCTGCCTGGGCACAGATTAGTATTTCCCTGGCGGTCTAGGGGGCATACCTGGTGGTCCAGTGTGAATGGCTTCCCTGGTGGTCCTGGGCGGCTTCCCTGGTGGTCCTGGGTGGGATCCGAGGGGGGGCTGTGCTGATAAACAATCAGCATAGACCCCCCCTGTCAGGAGAGCAGCCGATTGGCGCTACTCTACTCGCGTCTATCAGACGCAAATGAGGAAAAGCCGATCACCGGCTCTTCCTATTTACATCGTGATCAGCCGTGATTGGACACAGCTGATCACATGGTAAAGAGTCTCCATCAGAGACTCTTTACCTAGATCGGTGTTGCGGGGTGTCTGACTGACACCCCGCAACAACGATTGCCATGATGCACGTCCCCGGGGGCTCAATATCCTGCGGACGTCATATGACGCCCAGTCAGGATATTGAAACCACTTTGCCGCCGTCATTCTGCTATATGGCAGGCGGCAAGTGGTTAATGTTCTGTCCACCAGATGTTTTATACTGGTTATTTGTACCTGTGTTGTTAAATTTACATGCAAAATGTGTAATTTACTTAAGACAATCATATGTGGTGTGCAGGCTCCATCTAGCGTTCCTTTTTGGTATTGCTGCAGTTCTGTTTCTTTGTTTATTTGTATGTTAACTAAGGAAGTTGTCAGCAAGCAGGGAATTCTGGGTAGGATCTTAGCAGGAAGTGAAACAGCCACCATTTTGTGAGAAGACATTCAGGAAACAACACATTTATTTCTTTATCTATCGCCATCGCCCCTTAGAGAACTTAAAAAGTATGTTTTTATTATCTCATCTTGTACTGTATATCGTTGTTTTTGCATTGTATGCTGTATTGTATGCAATATTGTACTTATTGAAGTCTATTTCTGTTATTTTGTAGTTTCACCTGGCTTGTTCTAATTAAACTGAGATCAAAGAAATATGGTATCTACAGTTATTGGGATAAGAAGTTTTAACTAGCTGTCCCAGAGACAGAACAGTGAAATTTTTAAGCTGACCCCTGAAGGGAAGATAAGCCGACTTTGGAAGTCTGTACAGCCCGGGGATATGCAGTATCCATACAGTCAGAAGCCTTAAAGATACAGGCCTGCGGCAGGCAAAGCAAGCAGCCATGCTACAGAGAGACGTGCTCTGTCAAGCAGCAATGACACTAGAACGGTCTCTACACAGCAAGACAGCTTCTTCTCCACAGTCATGTCTCACAGTGGGACATCTTCTTACAAAACACGTTCACGAGCAAGCTCATCTAAGTCATCTGTCGCAAATGCAGCAGCTATCGCCCATTCAAAAGCTGAAGCAGTACAAGCCAGGGCTGCATTCGCAGACCAAGAGTTGCAAATGAAAAAAGAAAAGGCCCGATTTGATGCAGAAAAGATGAGACAGGAACAAGAGAGAGAGAAGGAAAGAGTACGCTTGGAGCAAGAGAGGGAGAAGGAAATAATACACTTGGAGCAAGAAAGAGTACGGCTGGAGCAAGAGAGAGAGAAGGAAAGAGTACGCATGGAACAAGAGAGAGAGCAAGAAAGAGTACACATGGAACAAGAGAGAGAGAAGAAAAGAATACGCCTGGAAGAAGAGCTAGCCCAGCAGGAAGCATCTCTGAAATTGCAGCAAGCTATCTTAGAAGCTAACATGGAGAAGTTGGCAGTAGATAGAGAAGCTGCCGCCGCCATTGCAGAAGCAGAGTTCCAGACTTTCCAGTTCCAACCAAACCTTCTACTCCACAAGGTAACCAGCCTTCATACAAGCATCAAACACCAGTCTTCACTCCAACGGTGTATGCAACGAGCTGGTGCGAACTGCCAACCTTATGTAAGTTTGAACCCAGCACGCCTAAAGAAGAGACTTTTACCAGGTATGCCTTTACACCGCACCACAATACACCAGCAGCCTACCCCAAAGCCAATCAGGCTACTGTAGACTTTGCCAAGTTCCTGGCCAAAAGAGAGTTAGTTACCCAAGGACTTGTCAAATTTAGTGATCGCCCTCAACACTTCAGGGTGTGGCGATCCACTTTCCAGAGTGTCACTCAAGGTCTAGATCTATCCTGCAGGGAACAGATAGAACTCTTTGTAAACCTGTCAAAAGGATCAGAGACATTAATATAAACCACCCTGAGATAGGCCTTACAAACATCTGGAACAGACTGGATAGATGTTATGGCTCACCAGAGGCTATAGAGAGTACACTGTTTAAAAGGATAGAAGACTTCCCAAAAATACCTAGCAGAGGTTACCAAAGACTCAGAGAATTCAGTGACCTGTGTATGGAGTTACAAGTTGCTAAAGCAGAAGGAGACTTACCTGGCCTTTCTTATCTTGACTCTGCTAGAGGTATTAACTCCTTAGCACAAAAACTTCCTTATGAGTTACACGAAAGATGGATTACTCATGGCTGTAACTACAAACAAAAACACCCTTTAGTGAGTTTGTAGACAGACAAGCAGGAATGAAAGATGACCCCAGCTTAATTTTTCCAGTGTCTTATACCACTTCTTCTGGCCCTAAACAACTCAGAGCTCCAGTAGCAGTGCACAAAACTAACATTTCTTCCCACAGATTTGCAGAGGATCAAGACAGCGACCCTACTAAGTTTTGCCCTCTACATAAGATGCCACATCCTCTTCTGGAATGCAGAGCCTTCAGGACAAAGACCATCCAGGATTGCAAAGCTTTCCTCAAAGAGAACAACATCTGTTACAAGTGCTGCTCTTCGTCCACACATTTCGCCAAGGACTGTAAGGTCAGTGTCAAATGTACAGAATGTGACAGCACAGAGCACAACACAGCTCTACACTCAAGGCCTACTCCAAGAACTTTCCCATCTGTTCATAGGGACAAGGAGCAAGGCGGGGAGACCAAAGACTCTAGTACAGACGCCATAGCAATCACTTCACAGTGTACTGAAGTTTGCAAAGGAAGTACAGGTGGCAGGTCCTGCTTTAATCTGTCTTGTGAGAGTTTACCCAAAAGGACGCAGAGACAAAGCAGTCAAGCTCTACGTCATCTTGGATGATCAGAGTAATAAGTCTCTAGCCAGGTCTATGTTTTTTGACATTCTAAACCTGAAAGGCCCCAGCAGCCCTTACTCCCTTAGGACTTGTGCAGGTACACGGCGGGGAGAAGAGCTAACGGTGTACAAATTGAATCTATGGATGGTAAGACATGCCTACCCTTACTGACCATAATAGAGTGCAACCAGATGCCAGACAACAGATCAGAAATTCCCACACCAGACGCAGCAGCTCACCAGACTCATTTGAACCACATAGCACATCTCATACCCGAACTAGATGATCAGGCTCAGATAATCTTACTCCTATGGAGGGATATCTTGCAAGTCCACAAAGTAAGAAAACTGATCAACGGTCCTAAAAATGCCCCATATGCCCAAAAACTCGGTCTCAGGTGGGTCATTATAGGTGATGTTTGCCTGGGAGGTGCACACAAACCAGCATCTGTTAATAACCTGCTCCCTTGTACCCTCGAGAATGGTCATCCTACTCTTTTCCAACCCTGTCAAAATCACATCCTCATAAAGGAGCTACCACACAACAAGCCTGTACCTCTTCCCTTCCTAAGTTCCCTCTGACAGCAATACCTATGACAACGACCAAAGCGACTTAGGAAGTACAGTGTTCAGGAGAACAAAGGAAGACAACCAGGTAGCAATGTCCATGGAGGATAGAATTTATGGAAAAGAGTTTGGAGAAAGACGGGACTAATAGCTGGGTTGCACCTCTACCTTTTAGACCACAAACACGACGTTTGCCTAACAACAGAGAACTAGAATATAAACGTCTCACTTCCCTAAGACACAATCTTCAAAGGAAACCAGAGATGAAAAAACATTTATTTTCCTTCATGGAGAAAATATTCCAGAATGGTCATGCTGAGATATCCCCAAACCTCAAAGACTCAGAGGAATGCTGGTACTTACCTATATTTGGGGTCTATCAACCTAAGAAGCCAGGGAAGATTAGAGTGGTGTTCGATTCCAGCGCCAAAAATGAAGGTATCTCTCTAAATGGTGTCCTCTCTGGCCCTGATCTTAACAACAGACCATTACGATTGCAGCCGGTATTGTTCTCTTCAACCAGTGATGCTCTACAAAGTAAAATAAATCCTAGCGTTTAATTAGGGGGCCTCCCCAGGCTTTCCCATCCAAGCAGGGAGCCCGTCATCTGATCCGTTGGTTGTGCTGGCTTACAATAGAGGTGTTCGGAGATTGTCTCTAATCACCTCTATGGTCTAGGACAGTGTTTCTCAACCTTTTTTTTAGTCAAGGCACCCTTTAAAGTTATGGACAGTCTTGAGGCACACCATTCTAAAATATAAAAAAACATTTCTAATAGTTTTACATTATGCAGCAACAGCTACACGTAGGGCACCCAACGTTGGAGGTGATTTATTCTTCCAAAGCAAATAAACTTTTGCACACTGGTACTGGCTAGTATTCCAATGTTTCTCTTCTCCCTCAATTTCTCCAGTCAGCTAGTGTCACCCCAGTGCTGAAGGAGAGGGGCAAAGGAGGGTCAAAGAAGGGTTCTGTGTAGGCGGCAGATATCCTCCTTATCAACTAATAATGTCATTGGTTGTTAGGATGCCAGTGTCCAGAAAGTTGTAATGATGCATAATAAAAACCAATGGCTTTGTGTAACTAAAAGGTAGGCTGAAGGTAGGTAGGCTGAAGAAGCCTGGTTGGAAAAGGCTGGTCTAGAAGACCGGAAGTGACAAGCATTTTCATCACTTCCAGTTAGGGCAGATGCCCTAACTGGAATGTCCTAACTGACATTTTTTTCTGGAACGCATGAGATCATTTTTTTTTAATATCTCAAGCTTTCAAGGGTAGAGGGGAGATCTTATAGACCCCAGGTGTCTCCATAAAGAGGACATTTCATGCTTTATTTCTATCACAAGATAGTTTGTTTACGTTTCTTGTGATTGAAATAAAAGTGATAAAAAAAAATTAAAGGGACAGTGTAAAAATATATTTTTTTCTAATAAAATAATAAAAAAATGTGTACAGTGCCCCTGTCCCCCCATGCTCACGTGCAGAGGCAAACCCATATGTAGGTCATGCACACATATGTAAACAATGTTCACACCACACATGAGGTATCAGCGCGAACGTTATAGTGAAAGCAATAATTCCAGAGCTAGACCTCCTTTGTAACACCAAACTGGCAACCTGTAGAAATGTTTAAAGCATCGCCTGTGGAGATTGTTAAATATCGTAGTTTCTTGCCATTCATCATTGTGTGCACACTTTTAAAGCATGACATGTTAGGCATCTATTTACTCAGAAGAACATCATCTTTTAGATTTTATCAAATAATTTGGTTATATATTGTGTTTCTTTGCATTAAAATTTTTTAAAGTGTATTTTTTTTTTAAATTGCGTTTGAAAAACCACTGCACAAATACTGCGTAACATCTTTTAGGCTGGGTTCACACTGCTGCGGTGCGGGAACGCAGCGAATTTACTGCGGGTTCCCGCATCGCACCAGCTCGCACGGCAGTTCACACTGCCATATGCGAACTGCTGGGGAGTGTCATACAATGTTAATGACACCCCCAGTTCAGCCCGCATATCGCAATGCGAACTGACAATTCGGACATTTTCGGATCGCATAGGTGTGAACACCCATGCGATCCGATTTTGGTCCGAACAAAAAAAAGGGTCCTGTGCGAGTTTGGACCGAATGCGGTGCGATATCAGCCATACTATCTGTATGGCTGATATCGCACAGCACAGACATCGCATGTGATGTGAACAGCAGTGCGCTGCGAATCACATGCGATGTTTGCCACCGCAGCAGTGTGAACCCAGCCTGATACTTTAACAAATAAATTGGGTTATATGTTGGGTATTTTTGCATTAAAATTTATTAAAGTGTATTTTTCCCCCAGAAAAAAATGCATTTAAAAAAACCTCTGCGCAAATAACACGTAAAATTGCAACCAGAACCATTTTTTTCTCTAGGGTCTCTGCAAAAAAAGTAAAAAAATATTATATATATATATATATATATATATATATATATATATATATATATACACACACAGTGGGTACGGAAAGTATTTGGACCCCCATTCAGCCATTTGCTAAAATCATTTAAGTTCATTTTTTTCCTCATTAATGTACAGACAGCACCCCATATTGACAGAAAAACACAGAATCGTTGACATTTTTGCAGATTTTTAAAAAAAGAAAGACTGTAATATCACATGGTCCTAAGTATTCAGACCTTTAGCTCAGTATTTAGTAGAAGCACCCTTTTGATCTAATACAGCCATGAGTTTTTTTTTGGAAAGATGCAACAAGTTTTTCACACCTGGATTTGGGGATCCTCTGCCCTTCCTCCTTGCAGATGCTCTCCAGTTCTGTCAAGTTGGATGGTAAACGTTGATGGGCAGCCATTTTTAGGTCTCTCCAGAGATGCTCAATTGGGTTTAAGTCAGGGCTCTGGCTGGGCCATTCAAGAACAGTCACGGAGTTGTTGTGAAGCTACTCCTTCGTTATTTTAGCTGTGTTCTTAGGGTCAGGTAAACCTTCGGCCCAGTCTGAGGTCTTGAGCACTCTGGAGAAGGTTTTTGTCCAGGATATCCCTGTACTTGGCCGCATTCATTCGCATTCAGGACAGTCGTCCTGTCCCTGCAGCTGAAAAACACCCCCACAGCATGATGCTGCCACCACCATGCTTCACTGTTGGGACTGTATTGGACAGGTGATGAGCAGTGCCTGGTTTTCTCCACACATACCGCTTAGAATTAAGGCCAAAAAGTTCTATCTTGGTCTCACCAGACCAGAGAATCTTATTTATCACCATCTTGGAGTCCTTCAAGTGTTTTTTAGCAAACTCCATGCGGACTTTCATGTGTCTTGCACTGAGGAGAGGCTTCTGTCGGGCCATTCTGCCATAAAGCCCCGACTGGTGGAGGGCTGCAGTGATGGTTGACTTTCTACAACTTTCTCCCATCTCCCGACTGCATCTCTGGAGCTCAGCCACAGTGATCTTTGGGTTCTTCTTTACCTCTCTCACCAAGACTCTTCTCCCCCAATAGCTCAGTTTGGCTGGACGGCCAGCTCTAGGAAGGGTTCTGGTTGTCCCAAACGTCTTCCATTTAAGGATTATGGAGGCCACTGCGCTCTTAGGAACCTTAAGTGCGGCAGAATTCTTTGTAACCTTGGCCAGATCTGTGCCTTACCACAATTCTGTCTCTGAGCTCTTCAGGCAATTCCTTTGACCTCATGATTCTCATTTGCTCTGACATGCACTATGAGCTGTAAGGTTTTATATAGACAGGTGTGTGGCTTTCCTAATCAAGTCCAATCAGTATAATCAAACACAGCTGGACTCAAATGAAGGTGTAGAACCATCTCAAGGATGATCAGAAGAAATGGACAGCACCTGAGTTAAATATATGAGTGTCACAGCAAAGGGTCTGAATACTTAGGACCATGTGATATTTCAGTTTTTCTTTTTTAATAAATCTGCAAAAATGTGAACAATTCTGTGTTTTTCTGTTAATATGGGGTGCTGTGTGCTCATTAACCACTTCCGGACCGCCGCACGACGATGTACGTCCAAACTTTCAAGGGGGATACCAAGCTAGCTGCCATAACCCCGGTATCCCCATTTTCGTGCCGTGGACGGCTTTCTGATAAAAGTGGACCCTGCGGCGGATTCGCAGCGAGATCACTTTTATCGGTGGCGGGAGAGGGCCCCCCTCCCGCCGCGATTCGGTGCCCTCCGCCGCTTACCGGAGCCGTCGGTAGCGGCGGAGGCGATCGCATCCATCTCTGTCCTGTGCCTGGAGACGAGTGAGGCTAAGATGGCGCCCACTCGTCTCCATGACACTGCTGGGCGGAAGCGACGTCAAAACATCACTTCTGCCCACGCCTCTTAAAGGCATATTTTTTTAAATGTCATTTTTTTAAATGACTTTTTATTTATTTTTTTATTGCATTTTAGTGTAAATATGAGATCTGAGGTCTTTTTGACCCCAGATCTCATATTAAAGAGGTCCTGTCATGCTTTTTTCTATTACTAGGGATGTTTACATTCCTTATAATTGGAATAAAAGTGACATTTTTTTTTTCAAACAGTGTAAAAAAAAAAAAAAAATAATGTAAAATAAATAATAAAAATAAAAATTTTTTTTTTAAAAAACCCCCCGTCCCGACGAGCTCACGCGCAGAAGCGACCGCATACGCGAGCAGCGCCCGCATATGAAAACGGTGGTCAAACCAAACATGTTAGGTATTGCTGCGACCGGTAGAGTGAGTGCAATAATTCTAGCCCTAGGCCTCTTCTGTAACGCAAAACATGCAACCTGTAGAATTTTTTAAACGTCGCCTATGGAGATTTTTGAGGGTAAAAGTTTGACGCCATTCCACGAGCGGGCGCAATTTTGAAGCGTGACATGTTGGGTATCAATTTACTTGGCGTAATATTATATTTCACAATATAAAAAAAAATTGGGCTAACTTTACTGTTGTCTTATTTTTTTATTCAAAAAAGTGAATTTTTTCCAAAAAAAGTGCGCTTATAAGACCGCTGCGCAAATACGGTGCAAAAAAAAGTATTGTAATGACCGCCATTTTATTCTCTAGGGTGTTAGAAAAAAAACAATATATAGTGTTTGGGGGTTCTAAGTAATTTTCTAGCAAAAAAAAACCTGTTTTAAACATGTAAACACCAAAAATCCAAAACGAGGCTGGTCCTTAAGTGGTTAATGAGGAAAAAAATTAACTTAAATGATTTTAGCAAATGGCTGCAATATAACAAAGAGTGAAAAATTTAAGGGGGTCTGAATACTTTCCGTCCCCACTGTATATTTACAGTGGGGACAGGAAGTATTCAGACCCCCTAAATTTTTCACTCTTTGTTATATTGCAGCCATTTGCTAAAATCATTAAAGTTATTTTTTTCCTCAACAAAGAAAAGCTGAAATATCACATGGTCCTAAGTATTCAGACCCTTTGCTCAGTATTTAGTAGAAGCACCCTTTTGATCTAATACAGCCATGAGTCTTTTTGGGAAAGATGCAACAAGTTTTTCACACCTGGATTTGGGGATCCTCTGCCATTCCTCCTTGCAGATCCTCTCCAGTTCTGTCAGGTTGGATGGTAAACGTTGGTGGACAGCCATTTTTAGGTCTCTCCAGAGATGCTCAATTGGGTTTAAGTCAGGGCTCTGGTTGGGCCATTCAAGAACAGTCACAGAGTTGTTGTGAAGCCACTCCTTTGTTATTTTAGCTGTGTGCTTAGGGTCATTGTCTTGTTGGAAGGTAAACCTTCGGCCCAGTCTGAGGTCCTGAGCACTCTGGAGAAGGTTTTCGTCTAGGATATCCCTGTACTTGGCCGCATTCATCTTTCCCTCGATTGCAACCAGTTGTCCTGTCCCTGCAGCTGAAAAACACCCCCACAGCATGATGCTGCCACCACCATGCTTCACTGCTGGTACTGTATTGGACAGGTGATGAGCAGTGCCTGGTTTTCTCCACACATGCCACTTAGAATTAAGGCCAAAAAGTTCTATCTTGGTCTCATCACACCAGAGAATCTTATTTCTCACCATCTTGGAATCCTTCATGTGTTTTTTAGCAAACTCCATGCAGGCTTTCATGTGTCTTGCACTGAGGAGAGGCTTCCGTCGGGCCACTCTGCCATAAAGCTCCCCTGGTGGAGGGCTGCAGTGATGGTTGACTTTCTACAACTTTCTCCCATCTCCCGACTGCATCTCTGGAGCTCAGCCACAGTGATCTTTGGGTTCTTCTGTACCTCTATCACCAAGGCTCTTCTCCCCTAATAGCTCAGTTTGACCAGATGGCCAGCTCTAGGAAGGGTTCTGGTAGTCCCAAACATCTTCCATTTAAGGATTATGGAGGCCACTGTGCTCTTAGGAACCTTAAGTGCAGCAAAATTTTTTTTGTAACCTTGGCCAGATCTGTGCCTTGCCACAATTCTGTCTCTGAGCTCTTCAGGCAGTTCCTTTGACCTCATGATTCTCATTTGCTCTGACATGCACTGTGAGCTGTAAGGTCTTATATAGACAGGTGTGTGGCTTTCCTAATCAAGTCCAATCAGTATAATCAAACACAGCTGGACTCAAATGAAGGTGTAGAACCATCTCAAGGATGATCAGAAGAAATGGACAGCACCTGAGTTAAATATATGAGCAGTGGAGGATTAAGGTGGTCATGGGCCCCTGGGCTACTTTTTGTGTGGCCCCCTCCTAAGCATGCTTTACCAGAAAATAAATTACTGTATTTATTGGCGTATAACACTCACTTTTTCACCCTGAAAATCGGGTGCAAATAGTGTGTGCGTGTTATACGCCGATACTGCAATTTGGGCTGCCTAGGAGGGAACCAGGTGGGGGTGGGATGAGCACCGTCAGACTACATACAGCGAGAATCTCCTGTTTACTCAGTGGCCTCTGTAATAGGAAGTCCCGTATCCTGGGCTGGCATTGGACCAGTGTTCTGTCTATCATAGAAGCAGGTCCAGGAGGCGGGACTTTGTATTAAAGAGGATGCCAATTACACAGGAGATTCTCGTTGTATGCAATCTGATGACACTCGTCCCACCCCCCTCCCTGTCCCCTCCGAGGAAGCAGTAATCTGCGGCTGTAGATGGACATTGATCAGGCTGCAGTGAGGCTGCAGATGGGCAATGGTGAGGCTGCATTGATGGGCACTGACCCTTATTTTGCTTCAAAGTTGTTTATTTAAAATAATTTTTTTTCCTGAAACTTCCCTCCTAAAATGAAGGTGCGTGTTATATGCCTGTGCGTGTTATATGCCGATAAATAGGGTATTTAGTGCCATGTGTAAAAGATTAGACCTATATTACAAGCCTCAAGTGCAACTCTCAGGTCTACAGCCCAAACACATTCAGACATAAGCCTACTGTAAACAGCAATGCCACAGAAAAAAAGCATTCAAAATACACCAGCAAGCTGGTAACAGATTTTACCTTTCTAAACCAACAGCTAGGCCAAAAACGTCTGCAGCAGCTCCTGTTTAACTGAGGCAAAATCACAACATCCTGACAGAGACAATCGAAACGCTGTGTAATATTCCAATGGGTTAAAAGCCATACAAATACCATAAACATCAGCAGCACATAAAAGCAAGCAATAATCAACAGCAGAACAATCATACGTTCCAACGGCAGGAAGTGCCAGTATCCATTGGCACAGCCTATCCATCGGACACCACTGCAATCCAGGAAACGGACCAGACTCACTCCCAGGATATCCGGCCGCTTTTGCCAACATGCTTGTTCACTATGTACCTTTGTGAGTACCTTTTTACAGTTTTATTAAACTCCATGTTTTTTTACTGCACTTAGAGTGGCTCCTTTGTTTCATTTTCAGAGTGTATATAACATGTACCCTAACATTAAGAGGGAAGTTTCAGGAAAAAATCTTCCCACAGCCCCCTGCACAGTACACAGCCCCCCTGCACAGTACACAGACCCCCTGCACAGTACACAGACCCCTTTCCCTGAACAGTACACAACCCTCTGCACAGTACACAGACCCCCTGCACAGAACATAGCCCCCCTGCACAGTACACAGCCCCCCTGCATAGTACACAGACCCCTTTCCCTGCACAGTACACAACTCTCTGCACAGTACACAGACCCCCTGCACAGTACACAGCCCCCTTTCCCTGCACAGTACACAGACCAATTTCCCTGCACAGTACACAGACATCTGCATAGTACACAGACCCCTTTGCCTGCATATCACACAGGCCTCATTATAAAGCCCCCCTGCACTCCCAGGAGACCCCCAGTCTCCTGGAAAAGAATACTCTAAAGTTGAGAAAACATCACTGCCAGCCCTTTCTCATACACCGCTCCTCCTGTGTCACTCATTGTAAATCAAAGCTGCTAAATACCTCAATTAATGCCTTTCTTCGTGACCTGGTCATGTGACTGCTCTCCTCTGCTGTTTCATTGACGGTCACATGACCGCTCTCCTCCTGCAATCAAAGGCTACACTCGGGAAGGAAGTGGAGCGGGAGGAGGAGAGTGGCCAGACAGAGCGGCTTTACTTGAGGTATTAAGAGACTTCCATTTACATTGAGAGTGACACACGAGGAGCTGTGCATGAGAAAGGGCTGGCAGTAATGTTTTCTCAACTTTAAAGTATGCTGGCAGCGCTGTCCCAGGGCCAGGAGAGGCGGTACAGCTGGCCTGACACCCCCCCCCCCCAATGGGTGGCACCCAGGGCAGACCGCCCGATCCCCGCCCCCTGTTAGTAAAAAAACATTTATCAGGGTATTTGTATAAAACGCAGGCATGGTTTGTATTCTACATATACATAAATATATATAAATGAATAAAAATATCATGGCCAATCGGGAGCCCTTGCACACGTGGGGCCCTAGGCTGCAGCCTAGACCAGCCTGTGCATTAATCCGCCCCTGTATATGAGTGTCACAGCAAAGGTTCTGAATACTTAGGACCATGTGATATTTCGGTTTTTCTTTTTTAATAAATCTGCAAAAATCTCAACAATTCTGTGTTTTTCTGTCAATATGGGGTGCTGTGTGTACATTAATGAGGAAAAAAAATGAACTTAAATGATTTTAGCAAATGGCTGCAATATAACAAAGAGTGAATAATTTAAGGGGGTCTGAATACTTTCCGTCCCCACTGTATATATATACAAGCAGACTGTATATATATATATACACAGTATCTCACAAAAGTGAGTACACCCCTCAAATTTGTAAATGTTTTATGCAAAGTAGTGAGTGTATAGCTTGTATAACAGTGTAAATTTGCTGTTCTCTCAAAATAATTCAACACACAGCTATTAATGTCTAAACCACTGGCAACAAAAGTAAGTACACCCCTAAGTGAAAATGTCCAAACTGGGCCCAGTTAGCCATTTTCCCTTATGGAGATAAAACTGATTTTTTCTTTGTAGTGAACAATAACTCTATGTGTTACCTAGTATCCATAATTCCTAAAGTATTGCTTTTAAAGATGGTTATTATAAACCTGTGTGTGCCAAAAAAATTGAGTATTTTTATATTCAAATCTGTGACTGGTGCTGGATTCTTGCTAATAAAAGTAAAATAGCAATATAAGGTGCTTCAATTAATCAACTGAAGTGCATTATGCAAAATCAATAAAGTGACCAGTGCTAAATTATACAAATTCATACAAAATTGTGCAAGATGTATAAGATAAATTCGCGTAATGAATTAGGTATTTTGTTATGGGTGTATCTCTACAGATACAATACCATCTAGGTGGAATGTTTTAGAAGAAAAAAAAGAAAAGCAGGAGTAGTATGGCGCTGCCCTTGTGGAGATAAAACTGATTTTTTCTTTGTAGTGAACAATAACTCTATGTGTTACCTAGTATCCATAATTCCTAAAGTATTCCTTTTAAAGATGATTGTTTATAAACCTGTGTGTGCCAAAAATGTGTGTTTTTATATTAATCTGTGACTGGTGCTGGATTCTTACTAATAAAAGTAAAATAGCAACATAAGGTGCTTCAATTAAACAACAGAAGTGCATTGTGCTAAATCAATAAAGTGACCAGTGCTAAATCATACAAATTCATACAAAATTGTGCAAATTATCCATTATAAATAGTGACTGATGTGCTGTAACCAGTATTAATTGGATAGGAAAAGTTCCGTTTGTGAGAAAAAAGTTCTTTTTGGAGTGTTTTGAGGTGTTCAATCTTTGAGGATCAAATATCTGTAGGAAAACTTCTTATCCAGGTGCTGGATTCCACCTAGGTGGTATTGTATCTGTAGAGATACACCCATAACAAAATACCTAATTCATTGCGCGGATTTATCTTATACATCTTGCACAATTTTATATGAATTTTTATGATTTAGCACTGGTCACTTTATTGATTTTGCATAATGCACTTTTGTTGATTATTTGAAACACCTTATGTTGCTATTTTACTTTTATTAGCAAGAATCCAGCACCAGTCACAGATTTGAATATAAAAATACTCAATTTTTTTGGCACACACAGGTTTATAATAACCATCTTTAAAAGCAATACTTTAGGAATTATGGATACTAGGTAACACATAGCGTTATTGTTCACTACAAAGAAAAAATCTGTTTTATCTCCATAAGGGCAGCGCCATACTACTCCTGCTTTTTTACCATTTTCTAATACATTCCACCTAGGTGGTATTGTATCTGTAGAGGCAGCAGCCACACCCATAACAAAATACCTAATCCATTGCTCGGATTTATCTCATACATCTAGCCATTTTCCCTCCCCGATGTCATGTGACTCGTTAGTGTTACAAGGTCTCAGGTGTGAATGGGGAACAGGTGTGTTAAATTTGGTGTTATCGCTCTCACTCTCTCTGGTCACTGGAAGTTCAACATGGCACCTCATGGCAAAGAACACTCTGAGGATCTGAAAAAAAGAATTGTTGCTCTTCATAAAGATGTCCTAGGCTATAAGAAGATTGCCAAGACCCTGGAACTGAGCTGCAGCACGGTGGCCATGACCATACAGCGGTTTAACAGGACAGGTTCCACTCAGAACAGGCCTCACCATAGTTGACCAAAGAAGTTGAGTGCACGTGCTCAGCGTTATAGCCGGAGGTTGTCTTTGGGAAAAGACATATGAGTGCTGCCAGCATTGCTGCAGAGGCTGAAGGGGTGGGGGGTCAGCCTGTCAATGCTCAGACCATACGCCGCACACTGCATCAAATTGGTCTGCATGGCTGTTGTCCCAGAAGGAAGCCATTTCTAAAGATGATGCACAAGAAAGCCCGCAAACAGTTTGCTGGAGACAAGCAGACTAAGGACATGGATTAGTGGAACCAAGTCCTGTGGTCTGATGAGACCAAGATAAACTTATATGGTTCAGATGGTGTCAAGCTTGTGTGGCGGCAACCAGGGGAGAAGTACAAAGACAAGTGTGTCTTGCCAACAGTCAGTTATGGTGGTGGGAGTGTCATAGTCTGGAGCTGCATGAGTGCTGCCGGCACTGGGGAGCTACAGTTCATTGAGGGAACCATGAATGCCAACATGTACTGTGACATACTGAAGCAGAGCATGATCCCCTCCCTTCGGAGACTGGTGCCGCAGGGCAGTATTCCAACATGATAAAGACCCCAAACACACCTCCAAGACGACCATTGCCTTGCTAAGGAAAGCTAGGGGTAAAGGTGATGGACTGGCCAAGAATGTCTCCAGATCTAAACCCTATTGAGCATCTGTGGGGCATACTCAAACAGAAGGTGGAGGTGCGCTAGGTCTCTAACATAATGGTGGCCACACAAAATATTGACACTTTAGGCCCAATTTGGACATTTTCACTTAGGGGGTGTACTCACTTAAACATTAATGGCTGTGTTGGAAAGAAAACCGAATGGTTAACGCTGCGCTTGAAAATGCAAAGTGGAAAAAATCTCCCCCATTATGCTGTAGACTCCAGCAATCCCAGAGGCCATAACCTCCTCATCCAGCATGTAACATCTAACAGAAGATTTCAGGATACAGTGAATGCAGACCCTCTTATCTACTTGATAAGGATCCTATCAGACCGGGACATCCATATAGATTTTTGGGAGACCGAATTCCCTGAGCTTGGTGAGACCGCCATTGCGGTCATCCCTGCGGGTAAGGAGACTACATACTCACCCTGGGTGTTTACCTGTCTGGAGGAATGGGACCTCATCACTCTTTTTCTTCATGGCATCATGTATAATATGTGGTTCTGCACTTGAATGGACACTCTCTATTCACTGTCACATTAATTTGGACTTTTATTTGGATACTTTGCTTTTAGATTTTCACATTCCTGACTATTGTATTCTTCATATGAGTGTTATTTCAAATAACCCTTTGAGACCATCTTCATGGCGCATATTTCACATTTGTAATTTACATGATTCACTATTGTTATTGTCCTTTCATTCATGTCATTTATTTATTTATTTTTTTCACATGACTTGATTCATTGGATTGTTTTTGTCAGTTTTCCTGTTTTGAGCTATAGGGACTTAGCCTTAGTTTTCCATTCATATAACTTTTCACCATTACTGAATATCTGTAATTTTATTTTATTCAATTTCTTTTTTCAATTTTTTGATTCTACACATTTAGCGCTGCACATGGCTGTGTGTTGAGTTATTTTGAGGGGACAGCAAATTTACACTGTTATACAAGCTGTACACTCACTACTTTACATTGTAGCAAAGTGTCCTTTCCTCAGTGTTGTCACATAAAAAGATATAATATACAAAACTGTATACAAAAATATATATATTTTTTTTAGTATTTTACAAAAATGTGAGGGGTGTACTCACTTTTGTGAGTTACTATATATATATATATATATATATATATATATATATATATATGTATATATATATATATATATATATATATATATAATATATATTTTTTTTTATAAGTTTACATACCCTGGCAGAATTTATGATTTCTTTTCTCCATTTTTCAGAGAATATGAATGATAATACAAAAACTTTTCTTCACTCATGGTTAGTGTTTGTCTGAAGCCATTTATTATCAATCAACTGTGTTTACTCTTTTTAAATCATAATCAATAAACTAATCATAATCATAAACTACCCAAATGACCCTGATCAAAAGTTTGCGTACCCCAATTCTTAATACCGTGTATTGCCCCCTTTAACATCAATGACAGCTTGAAGTCTTTTGTGGTATTTCCGGATGAGGCTCTTTATCTTCTCAGATGGAAAAGCTGCCCATTCCCTTTGACAAAAAGCCTCCAGTTCCTGTAAATTCTTGGGCTGTCTTGCATGAACTGCACGTTTAAGATCTCCCCAAAGTAGCTCAAAGATATTGAGGTCAGGAGACTGAGATGGCCACTCCAGAACCTTCACTTTATTCTGCTGTAGCCAATGACAGGTCGACTTGGCCTTGTGTTTTGGATCATTGTCATGTTGGAATGTCCAAGTACGTCCCATATGCAGCTTCCTGGCTGATGAATCCAAATGTTCCTCCAGTATTTTTAAATAACATACTGCATTCATCTTGCCATAAATTTTGACCAAATTTCCTGTGCCTTTGTAGCTTACACATCCCCAAAACATCAGCGATCCACCTCCGTGTTTCACAGTAGGAATGGTGTACCTTTCATCATAGGCCTTGTTGACTCCTCTCTCAAATGAATGGTTTATGGTTGTGGCCAAAAAGCTCAATTTTGGTCTCATCACTCCAAATGACTTTGTGCCAGAAGGTTTGAGGCTTGTCTCTGTGCTGTTTGGTGTATTGTAAGCGGGATACTTTGTGGCATTTGCGTAACAATGGCTTTCTTCTGGCGACTCGACCATGCAGCCCATCTTTCTTCAAGTGCTTCCTTATTGTGCATTTTGAAACAGCCACACCACATGTTTTCAGAGAGTCTTGTATTTCACCTGAAGTTATTTGTGGGTTTTTCTTTGCATTCCGAACAATTTTCCTGGCAGTTGTGGCTGAAATTTTAGTTGGTCTACCTGACCGTGGTTTGGTTTCAACAGAACCCCTAATTTTACACTTCTTGATTAGAGTTTGAACACTGCTGATTGGCATGCTCAATTCCTTGGATATCTTTTTATATCCCTTTCTTATTTTATACAGTTCAACTACCTTTTCCCCTATATTCTTTGACAATTATTTTGCTTTCCCTATGACTCAGAATCCAGAAACGTCAGTGCAGCACTGGATGAAAGATGCAAGGGTCTATCAGGAGTCCAGAAGCTCATTGACCTTTTATACGCACACACTAATTACAAGCAAACAGATCACAGGTGGGGATGATTACCCTCAATAGCCATTCAAACCCCTTTGTGTCAACTTGCGTGCATGTTATCAGGCCAAAATCACCAGGGTATATAAACTTTTGATCAGGGTCATTTGGGTAGTTACTGTTGTGATTATGATTTAAAAAGAGTAATCACAGTTGATTGATAATAAATGATTTTAGCCAAACACACTAACCACGAGTGCAATAAACGTTTTTTGTTATCCTTCATATTCTCTGAAAAATGGCTAAGAATTCATAAATTCTGCCAGGGTATGTAAACTTTTGAGCACAACTATACACAGTGCCTTGAAAAAGTATTCACACCCCTTTAAATTTTCCACATTTTAACATATTACAACCAAAAACGTTAATGTATTTTACTGGGATTTTATGTAATAGGCCAACACAAGTGGCACATAATTGTGAAGTGAAAGGAAAAGGATAAATGGTTTTCATTTTTTTTAAATATCTGAAAAGTGTGGCATGCGTTTGTATTCAGCCCCCCTGAGTCAATACTTTGTAGAGCCCTTTTGCTGCAATTACAGCTTTTTGGGTATGTCTCTACCAGCTTTGCACATCTAGAGAGTGACATTTTTGCCCATCCTTCTTTGCAAAATAGCTCAAGCTCTGTCAGATTGGATGGAGAGTGTCTGTGAACAGCAATTTTCAAGTCTTGCCACAGATTCTCAATTGGATGTAGGTCTGGACTTTGACTGGGCCATTCTAACACATGAATATGCTTTTATATAAACCATTCTAGTGTAGCTCTGGATGTATGTTTAGGGTCGTTGTCCTGCTGGAAGGTGAACCTATGCCCCAGCCTCATGTCTTTTGCAAACTCTAACAGGTTTTCTTCTAAGATTTCCCTGTATTTGGCTACATCCATCTTCCCATCAACTCTGACCAGCTTCCCTGTCCCTGTTGAAGAAAAGCATCCCCACAACATGATGCTGCCACCACCATGTTTCACAGTGGGGATGGTGTGTGCAGTGTTGGTCTCACCTTCTTCCATCTTCTCTCACCTTCTGCCTGTCTGTTTAGGTGGACGTCCATGTCTTGGTAGGTTTGCAGTTGTGCCATAGTCTTTCCATTTTCGGGTGATGGTTTGAGCTTCGTGAAATGTTCAAAGCTTGGGATATTTTTTTTTTATAACCTAACCCTGCTTTAAACTTCTCCACAACTTTATCCCTGACCTGTCTGGTGTGTTCCTTGGCCCTCATGATGCTGTTTGTTCACTAAGGTTCTCTAATAAACCTCTGAGGGCTTCACAGAACAGCTGTATTTATACCTAGAATAACACACAGGTGGACTCTATTTACTAATTAGGTGAGTTCTGAAGGCAATCGGTTCCACTAGATTTTAGTTAGGGGTATCAGAGTAAAGGGGGCTGTATACACATGCACACCACACTTTTCAGATATTGTTTGTAAAAAATGTAGAAAACCATTTATCATTTTCCTTCCACTTCACAATTATGTGCCACAATTTGTGTTGATCTATCACACAAAATAACAATAAAATACATCTACTATTTGGTTGTAACATGACAAAATGTGGATAATTTCAAGGGGTATGAATACTTTTTCAAAGCAATGTGTATATCCACTTAAATATAGACACTTCTCTCCTACATGTAAAAATGTGTATTGTTTTGCTAGAAAATTACTTAGAAACCCCAAACATTATATATATATCTCTAATCTAATCAATGTGATGATGTATATAATCCCTGTAAAAAAAAATTTACTACTGTGTTGAGTTATTTTAAATCGATCAATTTAACCATGATAAACTAATGATAGCCTTTTGTTGAATGTCCTTACAATAAATTGTATATCAAATAAAAAACATATGGTATTAATTGATATGAGCACATGACAGAAATTTGCACTTATACATAAGCAATAAAGGGCTAAAGGTTTAAAGAACCTATTTTGTATAATTGTATTTTGGTTTATGATTATTTAAAATGTATCTAACCACTGGTTAGAATAAACATAAGCATGCACCACTGAGGCCATTTGCTTGTGTTTATACCTTTTAGATTGAACTAAATTGCATCATTTTACACATCTGATTATCTCTGATCCTTAAAGAAGAAGACTACAGCTTCCGTGACATTTCTGTATATTGTTTTTATGAGGAAGCAGAAGGGTAAGTGATTGTCCTATACTATGATGCTGTGCTCACTGTTTTTGCAGATGGATCAAGCTTTCATACAAAGAAGGGACACCCAATTTCCAGGAACTCTGTTGTTACCAAATATTAAACCAGAATGGAGAGACCACAAGTGTAAAGAAATGGATTGACTTTGAGACCACAAAGATAGTAGATTCTGTGTACTTCCTATACTATATACATATTTAGCTGAGGCATCTCCCACACCATTTCATTTGTTCAAAGGTGCCATGGTTTCAGCAGTTGCCATACACTGAGCAGCCCCAGGGTTTACAACTCTTGCAGACCAGTTTTGTAAGTGGTGCCATGTCAAGTGTATAACCCTGGGACACTGGTGGAAAATCCTGTCAAGCATTCGACTAAAGCTTTGTAATTTTTTTCAGAGCCTACAATTTGATTACATCCAGTTGCCAAAATGCCAACAATTTCAACAGCTTTATTTTTTATCTTTATTTCCTTATTAAATAATGCACAAGAGAAAAACAGACGTCTCCCACTCCCTTAACCCTCTTGCAATCACAGAAACATGGTTTCAAGAATCAGATTCTGCCTCGCATTAAGCCCTTTCCCATGGAGGCCTCCACTGCACTCACTCACCCAGACCCAGTGGACGGAAAGGAGGTGGAGTTGTTTTGCTTCTATCCCCACTGAGCACCTTTCAAGTCCTGTCTACCCCTCCTTCTCTATCCTTCTCTTCTTTTGAGACACACTAGGGGTTATTTATAAAAGGCAAATCCACTTTGCACTACAAGTGCAAACTACAAGTGCAAAGTGCACTTGGAAGTGCAGTCGTGTAAATCTGAGGGGTAGACCTGAAATGAGGGGAAGCTCTGCTGATTTTATTATCCAATCATGTGAAAGCTAAAATGCTGTTTTTTATTTTCCTTGCATGTCCCCCTCGGATCTACAGCGACTGAACTTCCAAGTGCACTTTCAGTGCAATTTCAAGTGCACTTTGCACTTGTAGTGCAAAGTGAATTTGCCTTTCGTAAATAACCCCCATTGTATTCATCTGTTTTCTCCCATTTCTCTAAGGATTGCAGTGATCTATCGGCCTCATGGACCAGTGTTACGCTTCCTTGATGACTTCTCTGCCTGGCTACCCTACTTTCTCTCCCATGCAAGAACCATTATTATCCTTGGTAAATTCAACATCCCCGCCAATGTTAGCAGCTTAGCTGCATCCCAACTTTTCAACTTAACCTCATCCTTTGACCTTACACAATGGACACAGTCCCCACTCACTCTGATGGTAATACCCTCAAACTTGTTTTTTCCCATCTTTGGACCCCCTACAACCTCACCAACACCCCTTTCTTCTCTCTGACCACAACCTCATTACTTTCACAATGTGCTTGTCTCCAACCACCTGTCCCACCAAGCAGAAAACAATTACCCATAGAAACCTTTTACACTTTATTCCTTATCTTTTCTACTCTGCAACTGACCACCTCCATGACAAAATCTCACCCCTATCTTGCCCCGACCTGGCCACCTCTATCTGCAACAGTTCACTTTCATCCTCACTGGACTCTCTTGTGCCTGTCACCACACAAAATGTCAGGCCCCGACTATTACAACCTTGGCAGACCGACAACACCAGAAACCTTAAGAGACAACTTTATTTTCTCCACCACCATCGCCACCCAGTAACTCACTCACTACTCACAAGATTGCCAATCACTTCAAAAATAAGATTGCAGCAAGATGTGGGGACATCTCCACTGCACAGACATCTAACCCACTTAACATATCCTGTAATAATCCACTCTCAACACTCTCCTCTTTTGACATTGCTACTAGAGAAGAGGTCTCTAAAGTTTTCTCAGAAGCCTGCCTTGTCATCTGGCCCCTGGATCCTGTTCCCTCACATCTACTACAGTCACCTTCTTCTTCTATCTTATGCTCCCTCACTCACATCTTCAATCTCTCCCTCTCTACTGGCACCCCCCCTCTAAAACATGCCCTGATCACCCTCATACTTAAAAAGCCCTCACTGGATCCCACCAGCCTGAACAACTTAAGACCAATCTCCTTGATCCCGTTTGCGTCAAAACTTTTAGAACCCTTAGTCTACAACCGTCTTAGTTCCTACCTCACTGACAACAACCTTCTTGATCCCTTACAGTCTGGCTTCCGCTTGCTACACTCCACTAAAATTGCCCTACTGAAACTCACAAATGACCTACTAACTGTTAAAACCAATGGCCACTACTCCATACTCATACTACTCCACCATCCCCTCCTCCTCAAAACACTCCACTCTTTTGGCCTTTAAGACTCTGCTTTCTCCTGGCTCTCCTCCTACCTATCACAGCGCTCCTTCAATGTGACCTATAATTCTGTTTCCTCCTCTCGACTTGCTCTTTCTGTAGGGGTACCTCAAGGTTCTGTCCTCGGACCCCTTCTCTTCTCCATTTACACCTCCTCCTTTGGTCTGTTAATAAACTCCCATGGCTTCCAGCACCACCTCTATGCTGATGACACAGAAATCTATCTCTCTACTCCTCGCCTTCAGTCTCCTCTCGCATTACTAACTTACTAACTGACATATCAACATGGATGTCACATCACTTCCTCAAACTCAATCTTTCTAAAACTGAGCTTATAATTTTTCCCCCTGGCCGTATCCCTCCCCCTGACTTCTCCATCAAGATCAATAATACAACCATCAGTCCCTCCCCTCATGCCAAGGTACCGGGTGTAATCCTAAACTCTGACCTGTCATTTCAGCCCCAAATCCAATCACTGTCCAAATCGTCCAGACTTTACCTCCGAAACATCTACAAAATACGCCCCTTTCTAACCATCAAGATCACTAAGCAACTTATTCACTCCCTTGTTATCTCTCATATTGACTATTGTAACTCCCTCCTCAACCTCCCTGCAAGCTATGCCCTCTTCAGTCTATCATGAATGCCGCTGCCAGACTCATCCACCTTGCCAACCGTTCAGTGGCCGCCACTCCTCTCTGTCAATCCCTCCACTGGCTTCCCATTGCCCAACGAATAAAATTCAAAACACTAACAATAACATTCAAAGCCATTCACAATTCTGCCCTGAGCCACATCATCAATCTTATCTCCAAATATAACCCAAACCATCCTCTCTGCTCCTCTCAAGACCTTCTGCTCTCTAGCTCCCTTGTCTCCTCCTCCCATGCTCCTCTCCAGGACTTCTCCAGAGCCTCTCCCATCCTCTCCTACTCTGTCCACTTTTAGGAGATCCCTGAAAACTCATCTCTACAGATGGCCTATCCTGCCTCCAGCTAACAACCGAATCTTCTACTCCCCTCATCAGTTCATCCATCACAGTCCCTACCTTTTGTTTCACCAGCCCTTCCCTCTTAGATTTTAAGCCCGCAGGAGCAGGGCTTCTCTAACCCTCTTGTTTTGAATTGAACTGTTGCTGTAGTGTCTCCCTACATTGTAAAGTGCTGCACAAACTGTTGGCGCTATATAAATTCTGTATAATAATAATAATAACTTGCTACACATCTTCCCTGGCAAGTTGTACACTTGCAGAGCACTTGAAGCACAAGTTCTAGTTGACACATTTCCAATTTGTAGTAAATTTGCATGGCAAGTCTCTAGCAAGAGCAAATCTGCAGTGGTAAGTCTACAGCAAGAGCCCTGCAAGTCTCAGCAAGAGCTCCACAAGTCTACAGCATGAGTTATGCTAGTCTCCATTTTTGGCAAGAAAAAACATGCAAGCAGCGCAAATCTATAATCTGGTGATAGTGAACCCACTGCTATTAACCTAATCCCTTACTGTAAACGTGTGAAATACATTCAATCCATTGCATAAAATAATTAATCTATCATACAAAAATTATTTGTTTCTATGAAAACAATTGCAAATGCTGTTAAAAAAGGAAAGGGCTCCTGGGTGGACGTGGGAGAAGGAGAGAGCTTCTGGGTGGATGTGGGAGAAGGAGAGGGCCCCTGGGTGGTCGGTGGAGAAAAGGAGAGGACCCCTGGGTGGCCGAGGGAGAAGGAAAGGACCCCTGGGTGGCCGGAGAAGAAGGAGAGGGCCCCTGGGTGGCCGGTGGAGAAAGAGAGGGCACCTGGGTTTTTGGAGGAGGAGAGGGCACCTGGGTGTTTAGAGTAAGAGAGGGCTCCCAAGGTGAATGGGGGAAGAGGAAACGGCCCCCAAGGTGGTTGGCAGAGAAGGAGTGGGCCCCTGGCTATTTAATGGAGAAGGAGATGGCCCCAGGGTTGGCTAACATTGGAAGAGCTGGTCCCTGGGTGGTTGGAGGAGTAAAGGGTGCCACCCTTCTTCCCTGAGGACAGGGACACCCCTTCTCTCCTGGGGACAGGGACTCCCTTCTCCCCTGGGGACAGAGTCCCCCCTTCTCCCCTGAGGACAGGGACACCCTTCTCCCCTGGAGGACAGGGACACCCTTCACCCTGAGGACAGGGATACCCTTCTCCCCGGGAGGACAGGGACACCCTTTTCCCCTGGAGGACAGGGACACCCATTCTCCCCTGGAGGACAGGGACCCATATTATCCCCTGGAGGACAGGAACACCCCTTCTCCCCCGGGGATAGGGACTCCCTTCTCCCCCGGGGATAGGGACTCGCTTCTCCCCTGGGGACAGGGACTCCCTTCTCCCCTGGGGACATGGACACCCTTCTCCCCAGGAGGACAGGGACCCCCTTTCTCCCCTGGAGGACAGGGAGCCTTCTTCTCCCCTGGGGACAGGAACTCCCTTCTCTCCTGGGGACAGAGTCCCCCCTTCTTCCCTGAGGACAGGGACACCCTTCTCCCCTGAGGACAGGGACACCCCTTCTCCCCCAGGGACAGGGACTCCGTTCTCCCCTGGGGACAGAGTCCCCCCTTCTCCCCTGAGTACAGGGACACCCTTCTCCCCTGTAGGACAGGACACCCTTCTCCCCTGGAGGACAGGACACCCTTCTCCCCTGGAGTACAGGGACACCCTTCCCCCTGAGGACAGGGACACCCTTGTCCCCTGGAGGACAGGGACATCCTTCTTCCCGGAGGACAGGGACTTCCTTCTCTCCTGGGAACAGAGTCCCCCTTCTCCCCTAGGGACAGGGACCTCTTCTCCCCTGGGGACAGGGACCTCCATCTTGACTACAGACAGGAACCCCATCTCCCCTGGCAATGGGGACTCCATCTCACCTAGGGACCCCATCTTCCCTGGGGACCAGGACCTCACCTCCCCTAAGAACAGGAACTTGATCACCCTGAGTGTGCCAACCTCACTGCCCTGCCTGCCATGTGTCCTGTGTGAGGGCCCACATGGATGTGCTCCCACTACACGACTGACCTCTCTGTGTGCTCCTGCTACATGACTGACCCATCTGTGTGCTCCTCCTACATGTCTGCATACTCTGACCACCTCCTGTATCCTGTGCGCATGTTCTGACCACCTCCTATATCCTGTCCTTTATCCTCTAACCATCTCTTGTACCATGTCTTCAATCTCAGACTATCTCTTGTCTTTTATCATATCTGCAGTCTCTGAAGGGAAGTCTGGAGAGGAATCAAGAGTGAGAGCGCCGCCGGGATGGGGATTACTGGAGGAGTCAGACGTGTATGGGCTGTGGAGAAGAGACTATAGAAGAAAACCAGAGCCACCAACTTGGAGTCGTCTAACTGAGCCCTGCACGTTGCACCTATGAGGTCAGTGACAGCACCGTCAGGCCAGTCTGGGGGGGGGGGGGGGTCACTGATGTAATGGGGGAAGTAAATACAATAATGTAAGGGTGCACCAATATAAAAATTTTACCTTAGATTAGTAACCCCCCCCCCCCCCTTACTTTAGAGTATTCACTCTGCGGAAGGTGGTCTCTGGTCACCAGAGTCTCCCACCCCACCCGCCCCCACATCAGAGTTTCCGGCATTTCCTTTTACATCAGAGTCTACAGGATTCTCCCTTGCGGTGCACAGGAACTCAGATGTAAATGAAAAGGCTGCAGAGCATGATCTAAGGAGTAGGGATGGTCCGAACTCCAGAACATGCGAACAGGCAAAAAATTTGTCCAAACACGCAAACACTGTTAAAGTCTATGGGACACGAACATTAAAAATCAAAAGTGCTAATTTTAAAGGTTAATATGCAAGTTATTGTTATAAAAAGTGTTTGGGGACCTGGGTCCTGCCTCAGGGGACATGTATCAATGCAAAAAAAAGTTTTAAAAACGGCCATTTTTTGGGAGCAGTGATTTTAATAATGCTTATAGTGAAACAATAAAAGTGAAATATTCCTTTAAATTTCGTACCTGGGGGTGTCTATAGTATGCCTGTAATTAGCGCATGTTTAATGACATTTCTAAAAGAAAAAAAAGTAATTTACTGTAAAAGTGCTAGCGCTAGTGCCGGCTTTTTTTTTTTCCAAATAACATTTTATTTTGTTATCAAATTTTACATTACAAAAAAGAGGTGTAATGAAAGAATACAATTCGTGATATAAGTAAGATGTACAAGCATACATGGAATGTTTTCTTTAGTGTATTTTAAAGCAGTTGCGGTTACTTGTCTAACATAGTCATGTCTGCATGTTAATATCACATGGTAAGAAAAAACATCTTATACAAGATAACAGAAGTAGCATAAGTAGTGAGAGAGAAGAGTAAAGAAAAAGAAAAGAATAGGGAGACAAGAGGGGTAAAGTCACCTGAGTAGCTCAATTATCTGGTTACGAAGAGTCTTCCCGAAGGTGCCACAGCTCCCAGACCTTGTCGTGAGCTTCCAATCTGTCCTGTATCCTGGCTGTCATCTTCTCCATCAATTCCACATCTTTAATTCTCGTATACAGTGCCTCAGGGGTAGGGGAAGATCTCTTTTTCCAATTTAATGCAATAAGACATTGTGTAGCCGTAAGAATATGGCGCACTAATTTCTTGTTGGTTTTGGAGATCTTTAGTGGGGATAGGCCTAATAGGAAGAATTTGGGGGTCATAGGGATTGGTATTCCTAGAAGATTGGTCAGCAACTGCTGAACCTCTTTCCAAAAGGTAAATATTAGTGGGCATTCCCAGTAAATATGGAGGAGGGTACCCCTAGCTCCCAAGCATCTCCAGAAGCGATCTGAGCTGGCAGGGTAAATGGCATGGAGTACATCTGGGGTCATGTACCAGAAGAAAATTATTTTGTATGCGTTTTCTTTAAATAATGTGCAGATGGAGCTTTTCGCTGCCTGAGACCATATCACCCGCCATTGTTCCATGGGGATCTCCTCCTTGAGGGTTTTCTCCCACTTAATCATGTAGAGGTGCTTACTTTGTACATCCAGTGAGTAAGCATTTAGAATTTTATAGATATCAGAGATTAATCCCTTCTGGGTCAAGCCTGTTAAAACCAAGTTTTCAAAGGGGGTTAGGGAGGAAAATTGCAGGTCAGATGCTATGGTCAAGGCATAATGGCGGATTTGTAGGTAACTATAAAATGCTTGGCGAAGCATATCATACTTAGTTTGAAGTTCAGAGAAGGGTAATAATTTACGTGTTCTAGGATCAATTGTATTCCCATAGTGAAAAAAATTCTGCGATGACCATGGGTAGGACATTTGATGTGTGAGGCTATCTGGCACCTTGGGATTACAAATGAAGGAAGTCAAAAAGCGATTTTTCGGAAGAGAGGCCATGTAGGGGCTGCAATGCACGCCAGAGCCTGCGAAGTTGAGACATAGCTCCTAGTAGACGTTTGGGGGGCACCTCCGCGTCCGCGCACCAAAGCAAGCTATTAAGGTGGGTCGGGGCTAGCCAGATCTTCTCAATTTCCGTCCACTTATTGTAGGACCTCTGGGTAGACCATGATATTATAGCTCGAAGTTGAGCAGCTTGATAATATTTGATTAGGTTTGGTAACGCAAGGCCACCATCCGAGCGAGCTGCCGTAAGGACTGATTGGGGTATTATATGTCTTTTTGGAGTAATGCGTATTCCCAGATATTTTAGAGATGCAGTTTTCCAATGATATGAAAAATTGGCCTGTAAGTGTGTAATTTCTGTTTCAGGGATATTTATTGGGAGGGCTTCTGATTTGGACGTATTAATTTTGTAGCCCGATAGGGTCCCATATCTATCCAGCTCAGCATGGAGATTTGGGAGGGATATTCTAGGTTGTGTCAGGGTTAGAATGATATCATCTGCAAATAATGAAATTTTGAACTCTTTTCCCCTGACTGATATCCCGTGAATATCCGGGTTGCCTCGGATAGAGGCTGCCAGGGGTTCCACACATAATGCAAATAGCAGGGGTGAAAGAGGACACCCCTGCCGTGTGCCATTAGTAACAGAGAATGAGGTGGAGAAGGCAAAGGGGGTCCTGACCTGAGCACTGGGGTGTGAATATAGGTGCTGGATCGCTCGCAGGAAGGGACCCTTCAACCCTATATGTTGCATCGTGGCGAACAGGAAGGGCCAACCAAGACGGTCAAGGGCTTTTTCGGCGTCCAAGCTAAGAAGCAAGGACGCCGAGTCCCCCCTGTTCGCCACATCCACCAGGTCAATTACTTTCTAGTGTTGTCTCCCGCTTGTCTAAGCGGGACGAAGCCCACCTGGTCCTTATGGATAAGAGAGGGGAGGACTACGTTCAGGCGATTTGAGAGTAGTTTCGTAAAGATTTTTAAGTCTGAATTTAAGAGAGCAATGGGTCGATAATTGGCGCATAGAACGGGGTCTTTATCTGGTTTGGGAATCAGAGTGATGAATGATCGTTGCATATCTACTGGGACAGGAGTATCCCGGAGAAAGGCATTAAAAAGTCTGCACATATATGGGAGTAGGAGAGGGAGAAAGGTCTTATAGTACTCGTATGATAAGCCATCTGGGCCCGGGGATTTGCGGGACGGTAAAGATTTAACTGTGAGCTCTATTTCTTCCTCTGTAATTGGCACGTTTAGGGCCTCTAAGTTTGCGGGTTGAAGACGGGGGACTCCGCTTTGTTCTAGGTAGCGATGCAATCTGAGGGAAAGCTCTGGGGAGGGAGGGTTGCTTGGGATGTCGGGGTTATTGTAAAGGTCTGTATAGAAGTCTGCAAAGGTGTGTGCAATGTCTTTAGGGTGGGATAATAAACAGCCTGATTTATTCTTAATCTGATGGGGTGTAGAGTTAAGGGAGTCTTCTTGTAGCTTTTTTGCCAGTAAAGAATGTGCCTTATTTCCTCTATCATAGTATATTTGTTTTAGCCTAAGTAAAGCTTTTTCTACTCGACCCAGTGCAAAGTTCCTCAGGGTCGCCCGTAGTTTAATGACTTTCCTGAGAAAGGAAACGGTGGGGAACGTTTGTAGCTGTATTTCTAGAGCCTTTAGTTCCTTCTCGGTTTGGAGTTTTGTGGCTAGTGCGTCTTTTTTCATGGCTGATGACAGAGCTATGCATTTACCCCTGATGACCGCCTTATGCGCTTCCCATAGTGTGGGGGGGAGATGTCTGGGGTGTTGTTTTCCGTAAAGTAGAATTTTAAGGTTGAGGTCAGTTCCATGGTCGACGGGAGGTGTTGGAGGAGAAAAGTGTTTAGCCTCCAGTTGTAGGGCCTGGGATTAGGAGATCCCATGTCCAAGGTGAGCACAATGGGGGCGTGGTCAGACCAGGAGATCGGGAGTATTCTGGCTTTGCGTACTATTCTAAGAGTAGAATTATTAACAAAAAAGTAATCAATATGGGAGTGGGTTCTGTGGGACGCTGAGTAGAAAGTGTATTGCCGATCACCCGGGTAGAGAACCCTCCAAGCATCAAACAGAGCATGTCTTCTAGAGAGTTGGCGGAAGAGCTTCGAGTCTCTAAGGGCTCGAGCCGACGGTGTCTGGGAGTTCACCACGTGGCGATCGGCAGTCACGGAATGGGTTAGGTTAAAGTCTCCCCCACCACTAGAATCCCATGGTCAGACCGAAAAAGGCGAGTGAACATTTTAGAGAGGAATCTATATTGTTTAACATTCGGTGTATATAGAGCACACAGAGTGATCTCCCGGGACTGCCACAGGCCCCTAAGAATGACAAAATGACCGTGTGGATCACTATAGTGGCTCACATATATAAACGGGGATCCCTGTTTAATGAGTATGGCCACCCCTGCACGTTTATGTGGTCCTGAGGAAAGATAGCTTTGGGGGAATTGCCTGGATGCAAACGCGAAGGTGCCCCCCCTATCAAAGTGTGTCTCTTGGACAAATATGATATCTGCGCCTGACTGTTTAAATTCCCTCAGTGCCAGATGCCTCTTTTTATTGGAATTTAAGCCGTGAACATTTAAAGAGAAAATCCTAGCCATGGTATCGAGTAAAGGAGGGAGGGGAGCATGTGTTACCTGATGTGGGGACGGCGGCCTCGGAGCCTGGAGCTAGGAGCGGGCAACCTCTGGGGGAGGATTCGGGCATATTCCGCGGTCCACGAGGAGAGCCACACAGGGACAGGGAAGAAAGAGAGAAAGAAGAAGAAACTGGAAAAAAGAAACATAGGTTAATACAAAACAAATCAAAACAGATCAAAGTAGATCTTTTCATCTGACCTTGAGAGGTTGTTAGACCTAGGTCAGTACGGTTTCCCGAGGATTCACCCAACCCCAATCCAACAGGGTGGGCTAGGTGGATGCAGGGGAGCCCTAAGTTGGTCATGTAACAGGTTATTATCAAAACTGCTGTGATTGTTATCACTTAACTAGGGGAGGGGTGGGTTAGCATGAAATCACCTACTCTCTCAAGTCTCATCCGAGACACGCCCATAAAGTAGATCAAAAATTAAAACTGGGGCAAGAAAGGGGGCACTAAATAAACAAAAATGTCCAGGACAGATCCATCAGCCTAGTGGAATGGCCGAGCATTTTTATAGTAAAACACCAAAGAGAAGAGGATGTGTCCAGTTCAGCCATTTCTGGATTTGATGCTCTTGCGGGGGGTGCCCGCATTCCGGGTGCGGGTAGAAGGGGGGACCTTCTGCCAGACTGTAGGCGGTGGGGGTGGTGTAGCTACCAAGTCCCAATCCGGGAGCTGGGGGGAAGAGATCCCCAAAGTATCGCAAAAGTTATTTAGATCCTCTGGGTAGCGGAGAACAGCAGATCTGCCTTGGTGTTTGGCTGTGAGGCTAAAGGGGAATCCCCACCGATAAGGGACATTTTCTTCTTGAAGTATGTGTAGAAGAGGTTGCAGGAGTCTGCGCTTCTGTAGAGTTATCCATGAAAGATCTGGAAATAGCTGCAGCTGGGCATCCTGGAAAGTTACCTTGCGTGTCAGGCGAGCTTGCCGCATGATGTCTTCCTTCAAAGGATAGGAGCTAATTCTACAGATAATGTCCCTTGGTTTAGAGGTGAGATTCTTGGGGTGGAGAGCCCGGTGTGCTCTATCCATTTCAATGTGGTTAGTTAGAGGCTCGCCTAAGAGGTTATTAAATACATGTTGCAATTTCTTGTGAATGTCCTCAGGGCCTTCTGTCTCCGGGACTCCTCTCACACGAATATTGTTTCTACGCCCCCTATTATCTAAGTCCTTGATGTGGCGCTGCATTTCCCTTAACAGGGTACGATGATCCGTTCCTTGGACCTGGGTCCTGTGAACCGCCAGTTTAGTCTCTTGGATTTCTTCTTCGGCCATTTCCACCCTGTCCGCTAGGTGTTTAAGGCCTGTTTGTAGTATCTGTATTTCTGAGCGACAAGTAGATTTTACGTCTGCTATCAACTGTTTAAAATCTTCTTTAGTGAGCATCGCCTGCAGATATGAATACCACTCCATAGGAAGTGAGTGGGGTTGGGCTGGTAGTAGGGGTTGCTGCGGTGGCAATTGGTGAGATGGCTGCTGCTGAAATTGCAGTGCAGCTTTGTCCTGGGTTGGGTGCAGAGGTCTTCAGGGCATGTTCCATGAGTTTCCCCAGGGCTGCACCTGGGTAGGTGTGGGGGCCCCCACATCTTCCAAATCACAGCGTTGAGGGATAGACGATTGTTCCTTCTGTGCATGAGTGGCAGAGTGTGTGGCCTGTTCCCTGGAGGATCCTACGGCCTGTGAAAGTCTCTGGGCTTTGGGTGGGGGTGAATCAGGCGTGAGAGCTCTGGAGGCCGCTGGAGTGCCATCGGTTCCAGGGGGAGTATTGTTGGCCAGACATCTCAGGCCTGGTAAGGCTGGAAAGTCCGATGATGTATCGGAGGAAGTGGGAGATCCAGGGGCATCCCCCGGCAGGCAGGCAGGGATCTGAGGCTGTCCGCAGCAGGCTCAGAAAGGAAAGGCATTGGGTGTAGCGAGGGGGAGGGGGGCCAAACATGGCGGACTGAGAGCCATGCGGCGAGGTCCTGGTCAGGGCAGGGTGGAGTGGACTCACCGCTCCCGATGGGGAGAAGATGCCCAGGGTGTCCGGTGGAGCCAACGGGGGCCCTCCGAGGTCCGGCTCGTGTCCTGATCCGGCTGGGAGAGCAGCGTGGAGCGCCATGTTGGAGCGCCATGTTGTCTGTGCCGCCGAGAGGTACGTCTGTCAGCGGGAAGAAGGACCAGAGGTCCGATGTGGAGCCGGGCGGAGGTTGTAACGATCCCCGGGCTTTGGCGGATCGGGTGGCTTTAGATCTGCCCATGTAGCTGCGGTTGAACGTCCCCAATTTAGCCTTTAGTTGCGGGCTGAGAGAGACCAGGCGAGTCAAGCGTCCATCGAGGTCGGCTTCCGGTTCAGTGCTGGCTTTTAATGAATTGTCGGTCCCGACAATACACATAAAAGTCATTGACAGTCCGGTGGAGGCAGGATCCTGTGCGTGTTTCTTGCTGGAGTCGCTGGAGATCGAGAATTGGATTACCTCGCTGGAGTAGGAGCATGGATTTATTGGATTACATCGCTGGAATCTCTTTTTTATTTTTTATTTTTTTATTTTTAATAAAGGACTTGTCCCAAGCCATTTCCTGTGGTTTTTTTGACACTTTTTTTGTGAAATGATAGGGGTACAATGTATCTAGGTGTCCCCTTTGTTAAAGGGGGCTTCCAGATTCCGATAAGCCCCCCGCCCGCAGAACCCCACAACCACCGTGCAAGGGTTGTGGGGATGAGGCCCTTGTCCCCAACATCCTCCCCATGTTGAGGGCATGTGGCCTGGTACGGTTCAGCAGGGGGGCGCTCTCTCGTTCCCCCCTCTTTTCCTGGGGCCTGCCAGGTTGCGTGCTCGGACAAGGGTCTGGTGTGGATTTCTGGGGGAACCCCACGCCGTTTTTTTTTTAATTTTGGCGCGGAGTTCCTCTTAAAATCCATACCAAACCTGAAGGGCCTGGTAATGGAATTTTGGGGAACCCCCACACATTTTTTTTTTATTTTTCAATGACTTTCAATGACTTTTATGTGTATTGTCGGGACCGACAATTCATTAATAGCCGGCACTAGCGCTAGCACTTTTAAATTACTTTTTTTCCTTTAGAAATGTAATTTTGCTCTCGGACTGTTATAAACACGGGAAACATGCGCTACTTTGCAGGCATACTATAGACACCCCCCAAATACGAAATTTAAAGGAATATTTCACTTTTATTTTTTCACTTTAAGCATTATTAAAATCACTGCTCCCGAAAAAACGGACGTTTTTAAAACTTTATTTTGCATCGATACATGTCCCCTGGGGCAGGATCCAGGTCCCCAAACACTTTTTTTATGACAATAACTTGCATATTAACCTTTAAAATTAGCACTTTAGATTTCTCCCATAGAATTTTAAAGGGTGTTCCACGGCTTTCCAAATTTGCCGTGAACACCCCAAATTATTCACTGTTCGGCGAACAGCCAATGTTCGAGTCGAACTCATGTTCGACTCGAACAAATAGCCCATCCCTACTAAGGAGGAACTCTGATGTAAGGGGTGCTCTGGCCACCAGAGACCACCTTATATCAGAGTCCACTACATTCCCAGTAACATCAGAGTTCCCACTTACATCAGAGTCTGCAGCATTGGCCTTTACATCAGTGTTCCCCTTTACATCAGGGTTCACAGAGTTCCCCCTTGCACTGTAAGATTAAAAGGGATGGAGGCCCAGATACATGTCCAGGGAACACAGAAGATACATGGGTTAGATCAGAAGGGATGAAGGCCCAGAGACATGTCCAGAGTACACAGAGGATACATGGGTTTGATTAGAAGGGATGAAGGCGTTCTCTGTGTTCCCTGGACATCCATTCCTTCTAATCTAACCCATGTATCCTCTGTGTACCCTGGACATGTCTCCAGGCCTCCATCCCTTCTAATCTAACCCATGTATCTTTTGTGTTCCCTGGACATGTCTCTGGGCCTCTATCCCTTCTAATCTAACCCATGTAACCTCTGTGTACCCTGGGCATGTCTCCATGCCTCCGTCCCTTCTAATCTAGCCCATGTATCTTCTTCGTTCCCAGGACATGTCTCTGGGCCTCCATCCCTTCTAATCTAACCCATGTATTTTCTGTGTTCCCTGGACATGTCTCTGGGCCTCCACCCCTTTTAATCTTACAGTGCAAGGGGGAACTCTGCGAACACTGATGTAAAGGGGAACACTTATGTAAAGGGCAATGCTGCAGACCCTGATGTAAGTGGGAACTCTGATGTAAATGGGAATGCAGTGGACTCTGATATAAGGTGGTCTCTGGTGACCAGAGCACCTCTTACAACAGAGTTCCTCCTTAACCGCTTGTCAACCAGCGCACGCCGATTTACATTGGCATAATGGCACTGGTGGGCAGAAGGGCATACAGGTACGTCCCCTTTAAGAAGCAATGCTGTGGGCGCACGCCCGCTGCAGTCTCCGTAACCATGACCGCGGGTCTTGCAGACTCAATATCCACCGGGTGCCCACATTAGTGTCACAGAGAGGTAGAGCAGGGAGATTCTTTTGTAAACAAAGCATTTCCCCGTTCTGCCTAGTGACAGGACAGAGTTCACTGCTCTCTGTCATCGAGAGCAGTGATCGCTGTCATGTGAGGTGTAGCCCCTCCCCCCACAGTTAGAATCACTCCCTAGGACACACTTAACCCCTTCACCGCCCCCTAGTGGTTAACCCCTTCACTGTCAGTGTCATTTACACAGTAATCAATGCATTTTTATAGCACTGATCGCTGTATAAATGACAATGGTCCCAAAATAGTCTCAAAAGTGTCTGATCTGTCCGCTGTAATGTCGCAGTCCTGATAAAAATCGCAGATTGCCACCATTACTAAAAAAAAAAAAAATTAATAACAAAAATGCTGTAAATCTATCCCCTATTTTGTAGATGCTATACATTTTGCGCAAACCAATCAATATACGCTTATTGCAAATTTTTTTTTACCAAAAATATGTAGAAGAATACATATCAGCCTAAACTGAGGAAAAAAATGTGGTTTTTTATATATTTTTGAGGGATATTTATTATAGCAAAAAGTAAAAAATATTGCTTTTTTTTTCAAAATTGTCGGCCCTTTTTTGTTTATAGCGCAAAAAATAAAAACTGCAGAGGTGATTAAATACCACCAAAAGAAAGCTCTATTTATGGGAAAAAAAGGACGCCAATTTTGTTTCGGTGTAACGTCGCACAGCCGTGCAATTGTCAGTTAAAGCGACACAGTGCCGAATCACAAAAAGTGCTCTGGTCAGGAAGGGGGTAAAATCTTTCAGGGCTGAAGTGGTTAAATCATGCTCTGCAGCATTTTCCTTTACATTTGAGTTGCCGTGCACTGCAAGGGGGAATCCTGCGGGGGTGGGGGGAGACTCTGGTGACTAGAGACCGCTTTCTGCAGAGTGAATACACTGAGGTGGGGTGGGGGGTACTGATGTAAAGGGAAACCTTTATATCAGTGCCCTCTTACATTATTTTATTAACTTTCCCCATCGGTGACCCCCCCCAGACTTTCCTGACGGCGCTGTCACTGACCTCCTCTCAGGTGCACTGTGCAGGGCTGTTAGACGACTCCAGTTTGGTGGCTCTGGTTTTATTCTATAGTCTCCTCTCCACAGTCCACACACGTCTCACTCATGTAATCTCCAACCCGGTGGCGCCCTCACTCTTGATTCCTCTCCAGACTTCCCCTCAGAGACTGCAGACATGAGAGAAGACAAGAGATAGTCAGAGATTGCAGACATGATACAAGAGATGGTTAGAGGCTGAGGACAGGATACAGGAGGTGGTCAGAGTATGCAGACATGTAGGGGGAGCAAACAGACTGGTCCCCTGTGTAGGGGAAGCACACAGAGGGGTCAGTCATGTAGGAGGAGCACAAAGAGGGGTCAGTCATGTAGGAGGAGCACACAGAGGAGTCAGTAGTGTAGCGGGAGCACACAGAGGGGTCAGTCGTGTAGTGGGAGCACATCCATGTATCCATGTAGAAGGAGCACACAGTGGGGTGAAGTCCTGATGAGAGCTGTCACAGGAGACCCCTCACACAGGACACATGGTAGGCAGGGCAGTGAGGTTGGTACACACAGGGTGATCAGGCAGGGCGGTGAGGTTGGCACACTCAGGGTGATCAGGTTCCTGTTCTTAGGGGAGGTGGGGTCCCTAGGTGAGATGGAGTCCCGTCGCCAAGGGAGATGGGGTTCCTATCCGTAGGCAAGATGGGTTCCCCATCCCCAGGGGAGATGGGTCTCCATCCCTAGGGGAGATGGGGTCCCTTTCCCCAGGGGTGATGAAGTTCCTTTCTCGAGTGAGAAGGGGGTCCCTGTCCCTAGGGGAGAAGGGGGGACTCTGTCCCCAGGAGAGAAGGGAATCCCTGGCCTTGGGGGAAGAAGGGAGTCCCTGTCCTTGGGGTAAGAAGGGTGTCCCTGTCCTCCAGGGGAGAAGGGTGTCCTTGTCCTCCAGGGGGAGAAGGGGGGACTCTGTCCCCAGGGGAGAAGGGAGTCCCTGTCCCCGGGAGAGAAGGGGTGTCCCTGTCTTCAGGGGAGAAGGGTGTCCCTGTCCTTGGGGGAGAAGGGTGGCACCCTCTCCTCCTCCAACCACCCAAGGACCAGCTCTTCCAGTTTTGGCCAACCCGGGGGCCATCTCCTTCTCCACCAAACAGCCAGGGGCCCACTCCTTCTCTGCCAACCACCTTGGGGGCCCTCTCCTCCTCCCCCATTCACCTTGGGGACCCTTTCTTTCTCTAAACACCCAGGTCTCCAAACATCCACCCAGGAACCCTCTTCTTCACTAAATGGCCACCCAGGGGCCCTCTCCTCCTCCAAACACCCAGGTGCCCTCCCCTTCTCCAAACATCCACCCAGGGGCCCTCTTCTTCACTAAATGGCCACCCAGGGTCCCTCTCCTCCTCCAAACACCCGGGTGCCCTCTCCTTCTCCACCGGCCACCCAGGGGTCCTCTCCTTCTCCACCGGCCACCCAGGGGTCCTCTCCTTCTCCACCGGCCACCCAGGGGTCCTCTCCTTTTCCCCGGCCACCCAGGGGTCCTCTCCTTCTCCACTGGCCACCCAGGAGTCCTCTCCTTCTCCTACAGCCACCCATGGGGCCTCTCCTTCTCCACTGGCCACCCAGAGGTCCTCTACTTCTCCCCAGGCCACCCAGGGGTCCTCTCCTTCTCCACCGGCCACCCAGGGGTCCTCTCCTTCTCCCACATACACCCAGGAGCCCTCTCCTTCTCCTATGTCCACCCAGGAGCCCTCTCCTTTTCCACCAGCCTCCCAGGGGCCCTCTCGTTCTCCCTAAGCCACCAGTGACCCCAAAGCGGGTCACACATGCGCTCTGTCCTCGAGGGACCCGGTTCCCACCGTCCTGGGATGCCACGATGATGGTGTACAAGTCTCCAGTGTGAGGGCTACAGGTAAACTCGCACTTAGCTTCTTTGGCCCCTGATTGGAGGAAAAGCAGCGGAGGTGATCCAGCACTTGACAGAGAACGCAGACACTGCTCTATAATTTTCCTTGACCTCCCATATATGCCCCACCACTACTGCCATCATAAATTACAGCAGCTCCCCAGCTCTGCAGGAATGTGAATACAGCTGATGATCATATTCAATAAATTACTTCACCTAGGACAGGGCTCAAAATGTCAAGTCCTGAGCTACTAGCCAGGCCTTAAGGGTTACTAGCCACCAGTTTCCCCACCCAACCCCTATCCTGCCCCGCCCCTAAACACGCCCTTATAAATTATGTCATAAAAAGACACTGAAATGTTTTATGCAGAATTAAGTTACAAAAATAAATATTAACAACAACTTTATCAATGCCACCTTACCAGTTCCCATCAGTGCAGCCTGATCAGCGCCCTTCAATGTAGCCTCACCGGTATCAATGCAGCCTCACCTGTGCCCATCAATGCAGCCTCACCTGTGCCCATCAATGCAGCCTCACCTGTGCTCATCAATGCAGCCTCACCTGTGCCCATCAATGCAGCCTCACTTGTGCTCATCAATGCAGCTTCACCTGTGCCCATCAATGCAGCCTCACCAGTGCTCACCAATGCAGCATCACCTGTACCCATTAATTCCAGTTAACCAGTGCCCATCAATGCAGTCCCACCTGTACTCAATAATGCAGCCTCACCTGTGCCCCTCAATGCCGCTTCACCAGTGCCCATCAATGCAGTCTCACCTGTACCCATCAATGCAGCCTCACCAGTGCCCACCAATGCAGCCTCACCTGTGCCCATCAATGCAACCTCACCTGTGCCCATCAATGCAGCCTCACCAGTGCCCATTAATGCAGCCTTACCAGTGCCCATCAATGCTGCTTCACCTGTGCCCATCAATGCCGCTTCACCAGTGCCCATCAATGCCACTTCACCAATGCCCATCAATGCAGTTCCACCTGTGCTCATCATTGCAGCCTCACCTGTGCCCATCAATGTCGCTTCACCAGTGCCCATCAATGCAGTCTCACCTGTGCTCATAAATGCAACCTCACCTGTGCCCATCAATGCAGTCTCACCTGTGCCCATCAATGTCACTTCACCAGTGCCCATCAATGCAGTCTCACCTGTGCTCATAAATGCAACCTCATCTGTGCCCATCAATGCAGTCTCACCTGTGCCCATCAATGCCGTTTAACCAGTGCCCATCAATGCTGCTTCACCAGTGCTCATCAATCCTGCTTCACCAGCGCTCCTCAATGCCGCCTCATCAGTGCCCATCAGTGCAGCCTCCCCTGTGCCCATCAATGCAGCCTCACCTGTGCCCATCAATGCAGCCTCACCTGTGCCCATCAATGCAGCCTCACCTGTGCCCATCAGTGCAACCTCACCTGTGCCCATCAATGCTGCCTCACCTGTGCCCATCGATGCAGCCTCACCAATGCTCATTAATGCAGCCTCACCTGTGCCTATCAATGCCACTTCACCAGTGCCTATCAATGCAGCCTCACCTGTGCCCATCAATGCCACTTCACCAGTGCCCTTCAATGCAATCTCACCTGTACTCATAAATGCAGCCTCACCTGTGCCCATCAATGTAGCCTTACCAATGCTCATCAATGCAGCCTCACTTGTGCCCATCAATGCAGCCTCACCAATGCTCATCAATGTCGCTTCACCAGTGCTCATCAATGCCGCTTCACTAGTGCCCATCAGTGCAGCCTCACCAGTGCCCATCAATGCCACTTCACCAGTGCCCATTAATGCAGCCTCACCAGTGCCCCTCAATGCTGCTTCACCATTGCCCATTAGGGATGAGCTTTATGTTCGGGTCGAACATGAGTTTGACTCGAACATTGGCTGTTCGCCCGTTCGTCAAAAACCGAACATTATGGGGTGTTCGCGCCAAATTCGAGCGTCGCATAATGCCCCATAATGCACTGCAGGAGCGCAGTGCATTGCTGTATGATGATTGGCCAAAGCATGCACCATGACCTGCATGCTTTGGCCAATCCCAGCGCCCTCAACTAAGAGAGCCATAAATGGCCAGAGGCAGGGTGCCTTTGGCCAATCATGGCTCAGGGGTACTAAGTCCACACCCCACATGATATAAGGCTGCCTGCACGTCGGCCCCGTGTAGTGTGTTGTTGGCATGGACGGAGAGAGAGTGTCATTTAGAATGAGCAGGCAGGCAGGCAGGTTATTCAGTTAGCTGCAGTGTATTTAATATATTTATACAGAGAGTCTTGTATATATATATATATATATATATATATATATCCACTGCATCCAGTTTAGCTATATCTAACTATCTAACTGTAGGCCATTCCTGGTGTACTTTTTCTAATATACTTCAGGCAGGCAGGTTATTCAGTTAGCTGCAGTGTAATATATATATATATATATATATATATATATATATATATATATATATATATATATATACAGTTCTCCCACTTAAAAAGATGAGAGAGGCCTGTAATTGTCATCATAGGTATACCTCAACTATGAGAGACAAAATGTGGAAACAAATCCAGACAATCACATTGTCTGATTTTTGAAAGAATGTATTTGCAAATTATGGTGGAAAATAAGTATTTGGTCACCTACAAACAAGCAAGATTTCTGGCTCTCACAGACCTGTATCTTCTTCTTTAAGAGGCTCCTCTGACATCCACTCATTACCTGTATTAATGGCACCTGTTTGAACTTGTTATCAGTATAAAAGACACCTGTCCACAACCTCAAACAGTCACACTCCAAACTCCACTATGGTGAAGACCAAAGAGCTGTCGAGGGACATCAGAAACAAAATTGTAGACCTGCACCAGGCTGGGAAGACTGAATCTGCAATATGCAAGCAGCTTGGTGTGAGGAAATCAACTGTGGGAGCAATAATTAGAAAATGGAAGACATACAAGAACACTGATAATCTCCCTCGATCTGGGGCTCCACGCAAGATCTCACCCCGTGGGGTCAAAATGATCACAAGAACGGTGAGCAAAAATCCCAGAACCACACGGGGAGACCTAGTGAATGACCTGCAGAGAGCTGGGACCAACGTAACAAAGGCTACCATCAGTAACACACTACGCCGCCAGGGACTCAGATCCTGCAGTGCCAGACGTGTCCCCTTGCTTAAGCCAGTACATGTCCGGGCCTGTCTGAGGTTTGCTAGGGAGCATTTGGATGATCCAGAAGAGGACTGGGAGAATGTCATATGGTCAGATGAAACCAAAGTAGAACTGTTTGGTAGAAACACAACTCGACGTGTTTGGAGGCGAGAGAATGCTGAGTTGCAACCAAAGAACTCCATACCTACTGTGAAGCATGGGGGTGGCAACATCATGCTTTGGGGCTGTTTCTCTGCAAAGGGAACAGGATGACTGATCCATGTACATGCAAGAATGAATGGGGCCATGTATCGTGAGATTTTGAGTGCAAACCTCCTCCCATCAGCAAGGGCATTGAAGATCAAATGTGGCTGGGTCTTTCAGCATGACAATGATCCCTAAAACCACCCGGGCAGCGAAGGAGTGGCTTCGTAAGAAGCATTTCAAGGTCCTGGAGTGGCCTGCCCAGTCTCCAGATCTCGACCCCATAGAAAACCTTTGGAGGGAGTTAAAAGTCTGTGTTGCCCAGCGACAGCCCCAAAACATCACTGCTCTAGAGGAGATCTGCATGGAGGAATGGGACAACATACCAGCAACAGTGTGTAACAAACTTGTGAAGACTTACAGAAAAAATTTGACCTCTGTCATTGCCAACAAAGGATATATAACAAAGCATTGAGGTGAACTTTTGATATTGACCAAATACTTCTTTTCCACCATAATTTGCAAATAAATTCTTTCAAAAATCAGACAATGTGATTGTCTGGATTTGTTTCCACATTTTGTTTCTCATAGTTGAGGTATACCTATGATGACAATTACAGGCCTCTTTCATCTTTTTAAGTGGGAGAACTTGCACAATTGGTGGCTGACTAAATACTTTTTTGCCCCACTATATATATATATATATATATATATATATATATATATATATATATATATATATATATATATCCACCGCATCCAGCTTAGCTATATCTGACTGCAGGCCATTCCTGGTGTACTTTTTCTAACTCTTCAGGCAGGCAGGTTATCCAGTTAGCTGCAGTGTATTTAATATATACATACAGACAGTCTTGTATATATATATATATATATATATATATATATATATATATATATATATATATATATATATATATATATATATATATATATATATATATCACACCCATAGTTGTTATTACACTTCTGTTGGTGTACACAGTACCGTGCACCCATAGTGCAGTTGCTACTTCTTTTCTGGTGGTGTACACAATACAGCACACCCATAGTTGTTATTACACTTCTGTTGGTGTACACAGTACCGTGCACCCATAGTGCAGTTGCTACTACTTTTCTGGTGGTGTACACAGTACACAATAAATACAGTGCACCCATAGTTGTTATTACACTTTTGTTGGTGTACACAGTACTGTACAGCCATAGTGCAGTTTCTACTACTTTTCTGATGGTGTACACAATACATACAGTGCACCCATAGTTGTTATTACACTTCTGTTGATGTACACAGTACCGTGCACCCATAGTGCAGTTGCTACTACTTTTCTGGTGGTGTACACTGTACACAATACATACAGTGCCCCCATAGTTGTTATTACACTTCTGTTGGTGTACACAGTACTGTGCACCCATAGTGCAGTTGCTACTTCTTTTCTGGTGGTGTACACAATACAGCACACCCATAGTTGTTATTACACTTCTGTTGGTGTACACAGTACCGTGCACCCATAGTGCAGTTGCTACTACTTTTCTGGTGGTGTACACAGTACACAATACATACAGTGCACCCATAGTTGTTATTACACTTCTGTTGGTGTACACAGTACCGTGCACCCATAGTGCAGTTGCTACTACTTTTCTGGTGGTGTACACAATACATACAGTGCACCCATAGTTGTTATTACACTTCTGTTGGTGTACACAGTACCATGCACCCATAGTGCAGTTGCTACTACTTTTCTGGTGGTGTACACAATACAGTACACCCATAGTTGTTATTACACTTCTGTTGGTGTACACAGTACCGTGCACCCATAGTGCAGTTGCTACTACTTTTCTGGTGGTGTACACAGTACACAATATAGTGTAGTGTGGTGTTGCGAAACAAAATCCCCATCATGTCCGGAAGGCCACCAAGGAGAGGCAGACGCTCACAGCTGGAATGGCCTTCCGTGAAAAGAAATGGCGTTTTGGAACCTGCAACTGAGGTACAGCACATTCCACAAATTCATGAAAGGGGGCAGAGTCTACCAGCTGAAAAGGCAGTAGTTGCAGTGCTAGCAATTTGGCCAAGCTAGCATTCAGATGCTGAGCATGTGGATGGCTGGGGCCGAATTTCTTTTTACAGTTTAGCAACTGGGGTAGGGAAATTTGCCTGCTAAAATCAGATGGTGGTGTACTGCTAGCAGATTGGCTGCAAGTACTTGGGACACCTATTGCTATACCTTCATTCCTCTCAGTGCAGGTTTTCGAGAGGACTGGAGGTATAGTAGGGTTGGAGATCCCAGATGAGGAGCAAGGAGAAGTCCGCCTTTTTCTTTGATGTGGGTCTTTCAAGTGGTGTTGCCAATGGACTTGTTGCCTTATGAGTTTATGTGAAATCTCCATTAATAGCTGTAAAATATTGTAATTATGATTATATTTAATTTATCTTGTATCTATGTAGAGCGGAACATATTATCTTCACAGAAATCTCTGGTAAACCAGACAAGTCGGTGCCTAGGCTTGTGTATACAAACAATGGGATCCAAACATCATTGTTTTACACATACTCACTGCAAAGGATCCCATACTGGGATATGCAATGAAGGAAGGCCAACCTGTAATCAATACTTAACTTCCAAATACTTAACTTCCAAAATTCAAGTTAATCTCCTGCTCAGAATAGTCACAAGGATTTGCATTAAAGGGGGCTGACTTATGCAAAGTATAGGGATTGGAGATGTAGCCAGTCCTTAACCAGGAATAGGGAAGCTCACCAATCAGAGCCACACTATGCCAACCAATGAGGCATCAGCATGTAATGATATACACAGACTAGATGGGAGGGAAACACACACTTTTATGGGAGAGCAACCATCAGAATGGAACCTTGGTTCAAAGGGTAATTATGGGAAAGGTCTGCATTTAATTTGTAACTAAATATGTTTATAGATTAATGTTTTAAGGAATATTCTCTGTATTCCTTCATGTAATTCTCTTATTTTAACCTAATATTTTCTTCCTTGGTGTAGACTATAGATAGATGGTCGTGTATTAGATAGACTTTCAACTACTCACCAATAAATGTTGTTATTGTTAAAGCTTTCACTCATGGTCAAAGAACTCTCATTTAACTCAAATCATATCTGAGAGATATTAAATCTCAAATATAGTATATGGGAAACAGACTGCATGGGAGGTCATCATATGTCTGGTCAAGCATATGGTGCCCAAGCGGTTGCTGTTCTGGCCACGCTTGATCCGCTTCAGACATAGGTTGCAAACAGCAATGGTGCGATCTGCTGCACATGTGTCCAAAAAGGCATCCGACCTCATTGGAGTTATGCCTCCTCCTCTATTCTATCAGGCACCCAAGTAGAGTCAGTGACCTCATCATCCCCTCCCTCCTCATCACTGGAGCAAACTTGGAACTATGCTGCAGCTGGGGGAACATGACTGCCAGTTTCTTGTCCTACTTGGGCACCCCCTCTCTCTAGGCTCACGTTACTCTCTTCCTCAATCTGGGAACCAACATCGGAGCCTTCAAATCGCTGTGCATCCTCCAGCAGCATGTACCCGACACTGTGGTCGAATAGTTCAGGGGACTCCTCTGCACATGATGGTGGGGCTACGGAAGGAGTGACTGTGGACAAGGAGCCGTTGGAATAGGCCGCTTTGGCAGCTGCATAGGAAGGAAAACTACTCTGAGCCTGGGTGACAGAGAATGAGGAGGATGAGGACGGCTTTGTTATCCACTCCACCAACTCTTCTGCATGTTCTGGCGCAATAACACGGCCAGCAGCAGAAAATAAGGACAAGTGTGCCCCACGGCCACCTGCAGAGGATGCACCATGTCCACGACCAGTACTGTTGACTGTAGACACAGAGCCTGCTTGCCCTCTTTTAGTGGCCTGTGGGCGTCTGCCTCTCCTTGGTGGCCTTCTGGACATGATGTATATTTTGTTTTGCAACCCGCACTACACTGTATTATGTACTGCGTACACCACCAGAAAAGTAGTAGCAACTGCACTATGGCTGCACTGTATTGTGTACTGTGTACACCACCAGAAAAGTAGTAGCAAGTGCACTACTGCTGCACTGTATTGTAATTACAATTATTGATCTAATATTTCACAGCAGGGCCCGTTCATGCGCCCAACAAGAGTATCTGTGAGGGGTTACAGTCTTGTGCCACCACCACCCCCACCGCCTAAGGCCCAATTTTTCGGCCCCTGTTTAACAGGGGCATGTAATTACAATTCTTGATATAATATTTCACAGCAGGGCCCATTCCAGCGCCCACCAAGAGTAACTGTGAGGGCTTACAGTGTTCTGGTACCACCAACACCTAAATCCCAATTTTCCGCAGAGTGTATAGGGCAGGCTGTATAGTATATACAGGCGGTCCCCTATTTTCAAACATCCAACTTACAAACAACTCCTACTTAGAAACGGAGGGAGACAACAGGAAGTGAGAGGAAATCTACCCCTAGGAAGGGAAATTCTCTCCTGTAAGAGTTAATATGGGAAAAAGGTGTCTCCACTGATGCTTTATGACCAATCCTTGTTTCCCTAATAACCCAAAATTTTCAAAATCCAATTGTCATTGGGACAGAAAGTGAGGTGAAATCTTCTGGACAGGGGCACAGACAGCGAAACAAATGTTAGAGGGGTGATAACCCTTCCCTATGTTATCCAAAAAGCTTAAAAATAGATTTTTTGGCTGGAGCTTCACTTACAAAATGTACCTGTTCCAAATTACAAACAGATTCAACTTAAGAACAAACCTACAGTCCCTATCTTGTTTGTAACCTGGGGACCGCCTGTATACTGCTGTTCAGAGTATATAGGGCCTGGGGGCTCCACGCCTTTTTTAAAATTTGGGTACGGGGTTCCCCTTAATATCCATACCAGACGCAAAGGGCCTGGTAATGGGCTGGGGGGGGTACCCATGCAGTTTTCCTCAATGATTTTCATCTATATTGCCGGGACCTGACATTACATTATAGCCACAAGCAGTTTTAAATGACTTTTATTCCTTTAGAAATTTCATTTTGTGCAGGGACTGTTCTAAACACGGGAAAAATGTGCCACTTTACAGACATACTACAGTCACCCCCCAGGTACGATATTTAAAGGAATATTTCACTTTTATTGTTTCACTTTAAGCATTATTAAAATCACTGCTCCCGAAAAAAAACGGCTGTTTTAAAAACTTTTTCTTGCATTGATACATGTCCCCTGGGGCAGGACCCGGGTCGCCAAACACTCTTTATGACAATAACGTGCATATTAGCCTTTAAAATTAGCACTTTTGATTATTCACATTTGAGTCCTATAGACTTTAACAGTGTTTGCACAAATGTTTTGCCTGTTTGCATGTTCTGCCGCGAACTGAACCGGGTGGTGTTTGGCTCATCCCTAGTGCCCATCAATACCACTTTACCAGTGCCCATCCATGCTGCTTCACCTGTGCCCATCCATGCAGCCTCACCAGTGCCCATCAATGCCGCTTCATCGGTGCCCATCAATGCAGCCTCACCAGTGCCCATCAATGCCGCTTCACCAGTGCTCATCAATGCCTCTTCACTAGTGCCCATCAATGCAGCCTCACCTGTGCCCACCAATGCCACTTCATCAGTGCCCATCCATGCCACTTCACCTGTGCCCATCCATGCAGCCTCACCAGTGCCCATTAATGCCGCTTCACCAGTGCCCATCAATGCAGCCTCACCAGTACCCATCAATGCTGCTTCACCAGTGCCCATCAATGCCGCATCACCAGTGCTCATCAATGCTGCTTCACCAGTGCGCATCAATGCAGCCTCACCTGTGCCCTTCAATGCCACTTCACCAGTGCCCATAAATGCTGCTTCACCAGTGCAGGAGAAGATAGATGTCATATGTCCCGGCATTGGACCGTTGTTCTGTCTATCAAAGTATCTGGGCCAGGAGGCGGGACTGTGTGTGACGTCAAGCGCCGGGAACACTGGGCATTTCAACTGAAAGCTGTTACAGTGGGCAATCCCCGCTCTGTGATCATCCGGCTGGCTCTCCTCTTCCTCTTTCTTCCTCTGGGCGATTGCTGGGAGGATGGCTCTCATTCAACCCCCACCTGCCAGCTCTGCTCACCCCCCTCCGAGGCAGCCCACACTCGCCCTCAATCATTTTCCACTCGCAAAATGCGAGCAGGCAAGTTGAAATTTTGAGGACTGACCTAGGATACCCTTCAGCTTGTTTACAATTTCAAATAAAAGCTGGAAAGGGTCTGTCATTTAGAGATGGTAGTGATACTGCCATTAAATGACAGACTTCTGGTTACATCAGTTTGATAGGGGCTGCTGATAAGGGGGTACCACCGGTCCTCCTATATGGCTCCCGGGTAGCTGGCATTACTGGAACCGATCCCTGTGTGTGTGTCTCTCTCTCTCTCTCTCTCTCTGCAGCAGCTGAATGCCACATTCTTCTTTTCTCCCTGCAGCCGAATTTCAGCTGCTGCAGACAGAGCCACGCAAGGGGATCAGTTCCAGTAATTGTGACCCTAATCACCCTCCCTGTCCATCCCTGCCCACATCCCTGCTGCCTAGGCCTACCTGTGTGCCCCTGTTAGGGAAGGCATGCCCATAGTACTGATGGTGCTCCGAGGTGCATGTATGTCACTCATACTGGCGCCAAATTGATTATATAAACAGGACTGCTGCACTGGCTCATTGTTGTCTGATCTACAGTGTTTCTGTGTAACCTGTTACCAGTTCCTGTGCTTACTCCTTGTTGCTGACCAGGCTTGTCTCTGGAATCTGTCTCCTGCTCTATCTGATCTGCTCCACCACTGCTGACCCCAGCCTGTGTCCTGACTACTCTTCTGCCTGCTTCTTATGCCTGATCTGTTCATCTGTTACTGACCCCATGTGTCTGACTCTGCATCCTGCCTTGTCCTGTGTTCCAAGTACTCGTGGACCAGTTTCCTGCCTACCTGGTCACCAAGAGCCTGCTCAGCACCAGCAATCTGTCATCTGTCATCAGCCAAGCATCTGCCAGTCTGCTGTCTGCCAGTTCTGGGTCTACTAACACCCGCCCGCTGTCTGCTGTCTCTGACACCTGGCTCATCTCTGAGGAAGCACCTGCTACCTACCCGCACAGTCTGATGGACAAGTTGCAGGCACTCGCTGTGCTCTTGTGCCCACGGTCTCATTATCAGTGGCCCTTGAGACAGAGCTATAAGAAAGGACTTCCTATTCACATCAGGCTCTACCACCAGATATGTGACAGCCCCCCCCTGCAGCGCTGCCGCTGCAGACTTCCCCCCTGCTCTCTCCGGCTCTGTACAAAGCACTTTCTGTTCATTTATCTCCAGTGCAGCTGAGGCTGTAGAGAAAAGGAATGAGCAATGTATACCCTCAGTCCCTTTCTCTGTCTCAAAAGTGAGACATCAGGAGTCTGACATTTCACCAAAGCCCCACCCTCCAACACTGTTATGAAAAAAAATATATTAAAAAAATTGTAAATAAAAATATTGCAATAATATAAAAAATAATTGTAAAAAAATGAAGGGTGCATTCCCACGGGTTCTCTGGCCTATACAGTGTGAATTAGCAGTTTGTTTGTGCAGCTTGAGCCGCCTGTTACTCTATGAGGACGCAGAGGCTGTACAAACACTGCCACAGATATGAATTTTACAGGTGAGCAGGTGCTGGTGAGTGGCACACTGTCTGTCCAAAACTCATCCCTAGAGATAACAATATTATTATAAAGCGTAATATTTATCATTCAGAAAAATAAATACACAATTTTCTCAGCTAGTAAAGCAAAGATGACTGTAAGCCGACTGTAAGATGACTGAATTTGAGAGGGTCATCCTCCTCCCCTTTCTTATCATCAGCAGTTAAGTCACTACATCTCTATATAGCTCTCTGAAATTACCTCCTTTTGTCCTGCACAGGATGTGGGAGACAGTGAAGCTTCTCTATTCAACTTGTAATCTTTGACAGCGGTGGTACCATATAACAAAAGGGGTCAATCTGGAAAGAAAGCCCATTTTTTTTTACTGGTCTGCAAAACCTTAAATCCTTTTGTTTAAAAACATGTCTGCTGACATCCAAAGCTGCAATTCTGTCCACATAAAATGAACAGCTTAACGGGGTCACCTCTGTCATCAGTAGGCTTACTCAGTAAGAAAGTGTTAAAAGCAATTATGATGTGCAAAATTAGGTAGCATGTAGCAAACTACTGGAAATCATCCCCTCACTGATCTGATTACCTTAAGCTAACATCTGATTGGTTGTATCACATTACTGCTTTTTATATGAAGGGGTGACTGAATGTTAGCAACAAGCTATGCTTAGAGAATAAATCCAATTTTGCTATTCCTAGCTGTATTCTTCAATTTAAAGAAACTAATGATTCACTGCAAGTCAGTAATTGTCTATCGAGTTGAATTCTAAAATGTTCATTTTAAAATAAGCAAATATACCAGTTATAATCCAGCATATTTGCTATATACAAACACAGACCTTTGATGAATAGCTTTTACTAATTCATAGTGAATAGTGCATCCGGAAAGTATTCACATCACTTAACTTTTTCCACTTTTTGTATGTTACAGGCTTATGCCAAAATGGATTAAAATTATTTTTTTCTTCAAAATTTTACAAACAATACCCCATAATGACAACATGAAAGAAGTTTGTTTGAAATCTTTGCAAATTTATTAAAAATAAAAAATAAAACAAAATGCTATGTACATAAGATTTCACAGCCTTTGCTCAATACTTTGTTGAAGCACCTTTGGCACCAATTACAGCCTCAAGTCTTTTTGGAGTATGATGCTACAAACTTGCCACACTTATTTTTGGGTAGTTTCTCCTATTCTTCTTTGCAGGTCTTCTCAAGCTCCATCAGGATGGGGTGCATCAGTGCACCGCCATTTTCAAATCTCTCCAGTGATGTTCAATCGGGTTCAAGTCTGGGCTCTGGCTGGCCCACTCAAGGACATTCACAGAGTTGTCCCTTAGCCACTCCTTTGTTACCTTGGCTGTGTGCTTAGGGTCATTGTCCTTTTAGAAGACAGACCTTCGCCCCAGAGCACCCTGGAGCAGGTTTTTTATCAAGTATGTCTCTGTACATTGCTGTATTCATCTTTCCCTTGATCCTGACTAGTCTCCTAGTTCCTGCCGCTGAAAAACATCCCCAGAGCATGATGCTGCTACAATCATGGTTCACTGTAGGGATGCTATTGACCAGGTGATGAGTGGTGCCTGGTTTCCTCCAGACATGACGCTTGCCATTCAGGCCAAATAATTCAATCTTTGTTTCATCAGACCAGAGAATTTTGTTTCTCATGGTCTGAGAGTCCTTCATGTGCCTTTTGGCAAACTCTAGGCTGGCTGTCATGTGCCTTTTACTGAGGGGTGGGTTCTGTCTGGCCACCCTGCCATACAAGCCAGATTGTGGTTGTTCTTCTGGAAGGTTCTCCTTTCTCCACAGAAAAATGCTGGAGCTCTGCCAGAGTGACCATCGGGTTCATGGTCACCTCCCTGTCTAAGGTGCTTCACCCTTGATCGCTTAATTTGGTCAGGCGGCCCACTTTGGGAAGAGTCCTGATGGTTCCAAACTTCTTTCATTTACGGATGATGGAGGCCACTGCACTCATTGGGACCTTTAATGGTGCAGAAATGTTTCTGTACCCCTCCCCAAATCTGCGCCTTGATACAATCCTGTCTCAGAGGTCTACAGACAATTCCTTGGACTTTATGGCTTGGTTTGTGCTCTGACATGCACTGGTAACTGTGGGACCTTAAATCAGGTTAGGGAGTCTCCAAACAAGACCATTCAGATGAGATAGTAGATCCAACTCTTTGTAAAAGAAAATTAGGTGCTTTATTCATACACTGCAGTGGAGAGACACAACAATTAGCATTCATATCTTCTTAATAGCAATGGAACAGTTAAGTAGGTGGTTACATCATGTGAAAAAAAACATGGGCGCCACCAAGACAGTACTGGATCAGACCAGCTAGATAAGACTGTCCATTTCTTGGAGCAAAAAGGAAGTAAACTGTTGCTTCTTATCTGGGGATAAAGGTCATCGTAGACTGAAACTCTGTGTCTAAAAAAATAAAACAAGCAAGTGCATTACAAATTAATAAAGTGATAGTCTCTTTATATATATATATATATATATCTATATATATAGATATATATATAGATATATATATATATATATATATCTATATATATATCTATATATATATATAGATATATATATAGATATATATATATATATATCAACATTATCAAACCCCTATAATTCTACTAATTTCCCTCCTCTTGACCCCTATGGAGGGGTCACTACCATATCTTCCCTACCTAGTATGACGCCACAGTGTCAGAGAAGTTCCCAGAATGGACACAGTGCTGGGCGCTCTGATGCGCGCTGGTGTGCGGGCACATGTGTGCGCGTCGGTGTGCGCTCACACGTGGTGCTTAGTCCCCATCGGCCTATTTGAACTGTCAGTGCACTCTGCTCGGTGCTGCCTGATCTGCAGCTCCCTGTGTCCTTGCTTCTGTTACCCTGTTTGAATGTTGATCTCCTGACTACCCGGCTTGCCCCTTGAATTACCCATTGTCTTCCGCCTGCACCTGACCTCGGCCCGTCTTGACTCTGAATCTGCCTGCTCCTCTGTACTTCGTTGCCTGCCTGTTGCAAACCCTGCCTGTGACCCGACCTGCCTGCTCCGCTTCTGCTCTTCATCTGCTGCCTGTGTACCGGCCTGCCAGCCGGTTGTCAAGTGATCACCAAACCACCAGCACCTGGATCCAGAGCCATCTCTTCTGCTACCGCCTGCCAGGCTCTCATACCACTCTGTGCTCCCATGTCTCCTGTCTATACTACCAGGGGCCGCAATCCAGACACGTAAGGGAGACCTTCCTCTGCTATATCAGGCTCATCGGTCAGGTACGTGGAAGTCTGACAGTATCAGACAGCCATATCTGAGCCCGAGCAGGGATCCTCCCCCATGGAGGAGCTGTGTAGACACCTGGCGGGTCTCACGCAAGCTGTGAAGAGCCTTCAAGAAGGCTACACAAGGTTAGAAGAACAAGTCCAGGTTTTGTCTTCTCCTACCAACCCTCAAGGTGCCGGATCTTCTGCCGGATTCTCACCTGCACCCTCAGTAGCGATGCTACCTCCTGAGCCTAGGGTACCTACACCCAAAATATTTTCAGGAGAACGCAGTAAATACCGGACTTTCCGCAACGCCTGCGAACTCTACTTCACTCTGCAACCCCGCACCTTTTCCTAAGAAGCAACTAAGGTGGGCTTTGTGATCTCTCTATTGTCCAGTGAACCACAAACCTGGGCCCACCGTCTTCTGGAGCAAAAGTCAAGATCCCTGGATAACCTTGATGCCTTCTTTTCTTTCTGCTTTCCCTCAACTAACTGCGACTGCCGAAGCTGCCTTACACTCTCTACAACAAGGTCGTAGAGCAGCAGAAGACTATGTGGTTGAATTCAGGCGCTGGAGTTCCGACACATACTGGAATGACGCTGCCTTGTGTTATCAATTACGAATGGGATTATCTGACCCACTTAAAGATGAGTTGGCATGGGTCGGAATACCCCAATCTTTGGATGAGCTTATCAAACTGTCGATCCAAATTGACCGACCCCTAAGGGAGCGCCGCTCCGAGAGGTCCACCAGTCAGTTTCCTCCCCCCATCTTCCCATTAAGAGCAAGAGCTGGATACTCTAAAAGACTACATAGACAAGAACCTAAAGGAGGGTTTTATCCGCCCGTCCACCTCTCCGGCCGGTTCTGGCATTTGCCTTGTATCGATTATCGGGAGTTAAATAAAATCATCAAGAACCGTTATCCACTGCCTCTTGTGCCCGAACTCTTCCAAAGGCTGGGATCCGCAGTTATTTTCACTAAATTAGACATCCGTGGTGCCTATAATTTAATCCGTATCTGAGAAGGAGATGAGTGGAAAACGGCCTTCCGTACCCGATTCGGGCACTTCAAGTACCTCGTTATGCCTTTCGGCTTATGCAATGCACCAGCAACATTCCAGCACTTTGTCAACGACATTTTCTGTGATTATCTGGACTTGCATGTGATAGTATATTTAGACGATATCCTAATCGTCTCCTCTTCACTAACTGATCATCGCAGGCACGTCCGAAACGTCTTATCCCGGCTCAGGCAGCATGGACTTTATGCTAAGCCAGAAAAATGTGAATTCGAACTCCAGTGCATTCAGTTTCTAGGCTTAGTCATTTCTGTTGACGGCATTATGATGGATTCCCAAAAGGTGTCTGCCATCCTGGACTGGCCTGCACCCTCTGATAAAAAAGGGGTACAACGCTTTATTGGCTTTTCCAATTTTTATCAGAAATTCATCAGGGGCTTTTCTACAATAATTGCTCCCATCACTGAGCTGACCAAGAAAGGCGTTATTCAGTTCTGCTTCCATTCTGAAACACCCAAATCCTGCCCTACCATTCGTCCTCGAAGTGGATGCTTCAGAAATTGCAGTAGGAGCTGTGCTATCCCAGCGGCAAGGCGCCAAAGCCCTTCTTTACCCAGTGGTCTTTTTCTCACACAAGCTCTCCACGGCGGAGAAGAATTATGATGTGGGAGATCGGGAGCTTCTGGCCATCAAGGCCGCCCTAGAGGAGTGGCGTTATTTACTGGAGGGTGCTGCACATCCCATCTTGGTCTACACAGACCACAAAAACTTGGAGTATTTAAGGACGGCCAAGAGATTGAAACCACGGCAGGCGAGGTGGGCTATTTTCCTCTCCAGATTTCAGTTCCACATCACATACAGACCTGGCTCCAAAAACATCAAACCAGATGCACTCTCCCGCATGTTCCACGACTCTGGGAAATCCTTACCTCCAGACACCATTCTCCCTTCAGGAAATTTCCTTTTACTCAAAGGGGATCTCATATCTCGAATAAGACAAGCCTCTATGGAATGGACCCGTCTGCTGAAGACAATGTAAGGGCTCAAGATGGCTTATTTTGGCACAAGGGCAAAATTGTGGTCCCAGAGGGCCTAAGGGTAGCAGTACTGGAACTCTGCCATGACCATAAATTGGCCAGACACTTCGGCGCACTGAAAATGGCTAAGCTAATACAGCGCACGTTCTGGTGGCCTCAGCTGGCAAGTGATTGCAAGAGTTACGTGGAGACATGCATTACCTGCGCCCGAATCAAGAATAGCCGGGCGAGAGCTTGAGGCCTAATAAAGAACTTACCCATCCCAGAAAGGCCGTGAAAAATGATTTTGATGGATTTCATTGTGGAGCTCCCTCAGGCTGAGGGTTTTTCTATTATCTTTGTTGTGGTGGATAGATTGTCCAAGATGGCTCACTTTCTGCCTATGAAAGGCACACCTTCAGCTATGGAAACAGCAAAGGTTTTTATCAAGGAAATAGTGATGCTTCTTGGAGTCCCGGGAAGTATTGTATCTGATCGAGATATCCAGTTTACCTCCAGGTTTTGGAAGGCTCTCCGTGGTTCTCTTGAAATCGAGTTGGCATTTTCTTCTGCCTATCACCACCAGACGAACGGGCAGGCGGAGAGAACCAATCAGACTTTGGAGCAATATCTCCACTGCTTCTCTGCCTTCTCACAGGATGACTGGGTCTCTCTACTGCCTAATGCTACGTTTTCATACAACAACTCCCTGCATTCTGCCATTAAGCAGACGCCATTTTTTGCCAACTATGGCTTTCAGTCTCCGAAACAATGGACTTCTTCCTCACTAACAATAAACTTTTACAGGAAACCATGGCTAAGACTTAGGAATACAACAAGAGAATGTTTGACAAGAAGAAGCAAGGAGAACTTATCCTAGAACCCGGCAACCAGGTATGGCTGTCCACGGCTAACTTAAAAATGGCTTTTCTTTCAAGGAAACTAGGTCCTAAATTCATGGGTCCTTTCTCGTTTAAGAGAAAAATTAATGATGTCACATATGAGCTTGACTTACCTGGTACTCTGAAGATTCACCCAGTCTTTCATGTGACTCTGTTGAAGCCTGTTATTCCTAATCCCTTTACTGGCCGAAATACCGGTCCACCAGAACCTATAATAATTGACAACGAGGAAGAATTTAAAGTGGAAGCAATCCTGGATTGCAGGAAGAGGCACAACCAAATCCAATATCTAATTAAGTGGAGGGGGTATGGACCAGAAGACAATTCCTGGAAGCCGGAAAGAAATTTACATGCCGAGGAGCTTTTACGGGCTTTTAGGAGTTTCCATGCCACTAGACTGGCCCAACTGGGCATACGGAGGCTGCCCTTGAGGAGGGGGCACTGTCAGAGAAGTTCCCAGAATGGACACAGTGCTGGGCGCTCTGGTGCGCGCCGGTGTGCGCTGGTGCACGCTGGTGCACGCTGGTGCGCGCTGTTGTGCGCGCCGGTGTGCAGGCGCATGCGCAGGTGTGAACATGCCTCCACGTGCGTGGCGCTTGCCGCCAATGGGCCTATTTGAACTGTCAGTGCACTCTGCTCGGTGCTGTCTGATCTGCAGCTCCCTGTGTCCTTGCTTCTGTTACCCTGTTTGAACGTTTGATCTCCTGACTACCCGGCTTGCCCCTTGGATTACCCATTGTCTTCCTCCTGCACCTGACCTCAGCCTGTCTTGACTCTGAATCTGCCTGCTCCTCTGTACTTCGTTGCCTGCCTGTTGCCAACCCTGCCTTTGACCCGACCTGCCTGCTCCGCTCCTGCTCTGCATCTGCTGCCTGTGTACCGGCCTGCCCGCCTGCTGTCAAGTGATCACCAAACCACCAGCACCTGGATCCAGAGCCGTCTCTTCTGCTACCACCCGCCAGGCTCTCATACCACTCTGCGCTCCTATGCCTCCTGTCTATACTACCAGGGGCCACTAAGCCAGACACGTAAGAGAGACCTTCCTCTGCTACAGTATATCAAGCTCATCGGTCAGATACGTGGAAGTCCGACACAGAGGGTCCACAGTACAACTTCACATCTAAGTGGAGAAAAGCTCTTCTTTGGGTGTATGTGGATACATATCTTTACTCATTTGTATCACCCATCTCGGCATCATATGAATCTGCTAATCTGACTGCTAATCTGATAACACTCTATCTCTTCTTCGGGGTCATCCTCAGTTCTCACTGCCATTGTAGAAATCCTTTGTATGCCACATTTAGAGCACCTAAGAAAAACAAATAAGCAAGCAATCCTATAACGATGATTCCTATGAGGACAGAAGTATCTGTTGAATCCATGAAAATTTACCATTTCCAAACAAAGTGTAGTCTGGGTTCGTCATATTTTCTATCATAATGTCACATTGCATACCTTTTTCCCTTACTAAACAAGGGGGGTATTCCCAAGGGCCTTAAGTTATATTTAGCATAAAATGTATCTTCACAATAATAGAACATTTGTAGTATTTCTGGACATACTAGTTTTTGGGCAGATGTGTATTGCTTAAACTCAGGTGAATGGGTTTAACGTCTGGGGACTTGTTAAGGCCAATTTCTGTCTTGGCTCATAAGGATACAGTATTCCAGGTGTTAAATTAATAGGAAAAAATATCCGATGTGTGCCTTTTTTTTTAACTGTCCCATGTGAAAATATCTAGCAATTACACAAATTACCCCTTATGCCTGTTAGCATATGTAATTTGTACAGGTGATTTTCCTCTATAGCCTTGACTGCTAAGATCAAGCAAAGGCATAACAGTAGTTTACTCGTCTTTTGAAATTAGCTGTACTTTCTTGCAATGGCTGGCATGTATCCATGTCACATTACAGCTGTAGCAATTGTCAGGAGCACTTGGAAGGGTCCTTCAAACTTTGGTCCCAAAGGTACTTTTTACATGTTATTTTACTAGGACCCAACCACCTGATTGTAAATCATGTGTTCCGGTTACTTGATCTGGATCTGGAATTGAATAAAAAACAAGCTTGTGCATCGCAGTTAGTTGCTTGTATTAGACAATTACATAAAAACAAAATCATTATACATTACAGCAGTCTGATGTGGAAAATACAACCCTGTCTTAGGTGGGCCCCCAAACAAAATCTCATAAGGGCTAAAGTTCTCTGACCTATAAGTAGGGGTAATCCTGATGCTGTAAAGAACCAGAGGCAACCAGTTCTGGCCATCTTTTCTTTACTGACCTGTCTTCCCTTTTCCTACATTAATTTAGCTAGCCACTATATGATTTCACTATATTTTTCTACCTTTCCTGAACTCTGAGGATGATAGGGGCATGGAAGGCCTTCTTAACTGCCAAGCCCTTGCATATAATTTTCATGATCTGTCCAGTGAAATGTGTTCCTCTCATTCTCTATGGTTTCAGGGACTCCAAAGCGGCATATTATTTTGAAAAGGAGCTTCTTTGCTGTTGTCTTGGCATTTGCTTTAGCCACCAGCCAGGCTTCTATCCAGCCTTTTTTAAAATTTCTCTCCATTGCCTTAGGGCCTACATGACCTGGGCCATGGGCTATTTGCATGATCATCTTCTCTGTTTGAGGTGGGTCACATATTCCATTTTCCTTGCACAAGAGTCCATCTTGGTCCTTCTTTGCTCTGTCCCTTTCATAGTTACATAGTTACATAGTAAGGTTGAATAAAGACACCAGTCCATCCAGTTCAACCTGAGTGAGTACACCCTCCCATCAGTCCCTACCCTATCCATGATTTCATTCCAATCATCAAGTGCAGATTCTTGCAATTTCTTAATCGATTCTTTTACTTTCAGTATTTGTTCTTACTTTCCTTCAATTTATTATGGGCTTCTTCTTCTTCCTTTGCAAAATCTGTAGCTAAGGTCATGATTGCTTCCATTGGTGTTTTAACGGTCTTTCTGGTGGTATATGCCTTGACCATCAGAATGGCTACTTCTTTTGGGAGGGTGACTGCTTCAAAAAGTTCTTGAACATATTACCAGTTTTTAATTGGTTCTCCTGCAGCAGCTGTGAATCTTCTATTCTTCCTTATAGGTCCATATTCATGGACTACTTCAAGAGTATACTTGCTATCAGTGTAGATGTTGACTGTTTGCACTCTTTGCAGTCTTACAGGCTCTTGTGAGTGCTACCATTTTGGCAACCTGCGCTGAAAGGGAGTAGCTGGGTCTCAATCACTTCCTCCAATGTTGTCACCTCATATGCTATTCTTGGGACTCCATCTTTGTACCGTCTACAAACAGGATCAGATCAGGATTTTCAAGAGGAGTGTCCTTTACTGCAGAGATTTGCTGCATTTTTTCTTCCATAAGTTTTAAGCAGATGTGGTCACCCTCCTCTTCGAGGTCTTCTTCTCTCTCTAGGAAAATGCTGTCAGTATTGATTGTAGTACATCTTTTCACTTATATTTCTCCTAATTCGAGCAGAATTGCTTCATATTTGCTCAGCCTTTCTGATGACAAGTGTTTTGTCCTTGCTCTTTTCATGATTTAATTTGCATATTTCTTCATAACATCAGTTTTAAAGCATATCTTCCCTTTTGTACAGCACCACTGGCACAGGTTGCAGCTGCAGTTTTCTTTTTGTGTTCTTGCTATGACATGGATCTTGGTGCATCCACCAACCGGATCTATTTTATATATGGTTTAAAAGGGTTTGCAGTCAACAGGGCAGGATGAGGAGGTTTCACACCATTTAAGAATGCAGGATATACAGAAAGCGTGACAACAATCTTCTGGAAAGCCAACCAATCTCTTTAAAAAATACATTATCTTCTTGAACCTCATCTTAGGCTATAAAAGCATTAAGTCTGTTGTCTTCTCTTTTCTCTCTTCTCTCTGGGCTTCAATGCTACTGCACACTTCTCTTAGCAAAGCCCATTAAAATCCTTGTTTCCTTATTATAGGAAACAAAGTTAGTACAATCAGTCACACCCACGGACTGGACACATTTAAAGTAATCAAAAACATCCTCAGCCTTTTCTTGTCTCACATCCATCAAGCCACCTGATTTGTTCTGCGAGGGCCACTCAATAATTCTACAACATTCTGTCCACTTTCTTTCATGTGCAATTCACTTTCATGTTTCCTATCTACTTCTTTAAATCATCAATAACCTTCTGATTTCTCTCGTATACAAACACACAATGTTACACAGGAATATGAAGGGGAGGGGCACCTCACTCCTTTCTTACACAGAAATACGAAAGGAGGGGTGAGGAAACTGCAATAAAAAAAGCAGGTTTCTCATATCCCCAAAATCATTTCTCACACTTATTTTTTTCAACTCAGCCATACTTAGCATTGCCTGTTCTAATTCTCTTTTGCTAGACCCATCAGTGATAAGCGTTAGAAAAACTTTGACAGGCTCATAACTAGTTAAAATTCCATCACATTGCATACTTTCAAAAATCCAATATTGTACACATTTAATCCCCTTATCCAACTCTGTCAAGCTGCCATAAAAAATTAACATACACAGAAACCCAAGTCGATTATAACTCCTTCTGCTGGTATTGGATCTGGTCTGTTTTGGTCCAGCCTATAATAGTCTTTGGTGTCGTTTCTAAACCACTGGACTTCTTGTGCCACTTTTACCTTTCCCGGCTCAAAGGTCCATGAGAGTACCATGCTCTTAATCTAGAGTGCTCACTCTGAGTCTGTACTACAATTTGTGGGTCGTCACCCAAAAATTTTTCTCCCGGGCTACACACAGTAGCCGTCAAATGGCACTTTATTACACTTGGCCACACAGGCCTGTACACTTGCCACATAGGCATTACTCACCACACAGGCTCACTACTACAGTCCTCTGGTCAGACCTTCTCACAAGTCTCATAAATCTATTGACATCCCAAGCATAGAAACAAAACATCAACAATGATTATTATCGGCTCTATTATTTCTGCAACAGGTAAAGTAAAGGAGTTATTTGGGTCAAACTGTGTAACATCAACATTACTCTAGTTTTCACTCAATTTTACCTTAATCTCACCATCTCATCAACAGCATAAGACTCCTTCAGCCAATGGACCCCAGACACCGACTAATCACTCGCCACAGAGAGCAGAATAAGTAAGAATAACAGTTTCTTACCGTGGCCACTTGTCTGCTCAATGCAAGTTTCATGTCTCTTTGGCCGGGAGCCCACTGGACTGTATCGGAGTCGCAGGCACCATTCTGTTAAATCAGTTTAGGGAGTCTCCAAACAAGACTATTCAGATGAGATAGTAGATCCAAATCTTTGTAAAAGAAAATTATGTGCTTTATTCATAAACTGCAGTGGAGAGACACAACAAACACCGATATCCAGCTCTACCGGGCTGAATGAAGAAGGAAGTGTCTCTGACTTACAAACCTCAAGTTTAACAATATATACTTATGAATATGCATAAGGTCTAGGCGTGTTATAAGTGTGACCGTATAGTTTAGTCCAATCAGCATTCATATCTTCTTAATAGCAAGGGAACAGTTAAGTAGGTGGTTACATCATGTGACTGATAGAAAGTGAAAGAAACCATGGGCACCACCATGACGGTACTGGATCAGACGAGCGAAATAAGACTATCCATTTCTTGGAGCAAAATGGGAGTAAACTGTTGCTTCTTATCTGGTGGTGAAGGTCATCATAGACTGAAACTCTGTGTCTAAAAAAATAAAACAAGATATATATATATATATATATATATATATATATATATACAGTATATATATATATGACTGTTTCGTTTTTTATTTTTAATAAATTTGCAAAGATTTCAAACGCACTTCTTTCATGTTGTCATTATGGGGTATTGTTTGTAGAATTTTGAGGAAAATAATGAGTTTAATCCATTTTGGAATAAGGCTGTAACATAACAAAATGTTGAAAAAGTGAAGCGCTGTGAATACTTTCCAGATGCACTATATCTAAGTACAACAGACATGAATAATACCTTCCAGGTATACCTACCCTTCCCTGAGTTACCTGAATCTATTTATTAATTGTATATTAACTAAGCTCACATTAACCCATTTTCATTTTGGTAAATACAAGATAAATGCTTCAATGAGATGCTAAATCACTATAGTGTTAAGCATCTTCACAAGTGTGAATTTTCCCTCTTGCCATCTTGGCAGAAGAACTAACTTTGCCAAGAATTCCTGTCCTCTGCTTGATGTTAGTTGTATGTTCCTCATAAATGCAGCTGCTTAGAACTGTGGTCAGAAGAGAGTGGGTGCTGAGTACAGTGGGGTGCTACCAGGAAGCGCAGTTCCATTGCACTTGACCAGATTAAAAAGAAATACTATTCAAGGCAGACTGTGGTGTAGACTGATGTCTTCATAAATAGTGCAAGACCTTTGCACATTATTTAGTCAGTTTAGAGGGAAACTATATTGATTTTAATCAAATTTATATAATTTTTGTTTATAAACAAATATTTTATATCTTGTTAATTACTTGCTTGTATAAAATCTAGCTTCACATCTATGAATTGCTGCGACACACCTTAAGGCACAGTACTATGTGTATTTTGATGCTATAAATTTAGAAGCACAATGGAGATTTCTAACGCACTGATTTTTCAAATTTCAATGCAGTGCAGGCGAGCATGGTGAGAATCTTACAGGTGAGGAAGTGCTGTGGAAAGAGCCACCCAGTAATACTGTTAATACTGCATGATCATATTCACCAATTAATATTTTAATAACAAAAATGAACAGATATATAAAAAAATGTTCACTTTCTTTTTTTCAACATAATTCCAGTTATGGTCTTTCCACAGAAAACAACTCACAACATCACAGAAAGCAGTGGAAGGCAAATGACGTAGATGTAAACACATCAGCAGCTGTTCAGAAAGCTTCAAACACAACCTTTTATACAAGCTTCATGTTTCTCTGAAACATCTATGCCATGGAGAGTTAAAGGTTGCTTTTATACGTAAAACATGTCTACAGCCCAAGACAAAATCCATGAGGCAGATCAATATTAGATAAATTTAAACCTAAAATACGGAATATTGCCATAAGAGTGGTCCCTTTTTTTGTAGTACATTGAGTATTTTGGATGTAATTTGTAAGGTACAAGCTCTAACTCAGGGGCAATAACCACTGTTGCAATGCTCTTCTTAGCAGCCTTTTGGGGATGCTTCATGGATGCTCTGGGACTCAAGGGATAATGAAAACTTGGTGGGTTATAAAGCCTAGGTAGGGTGTCTGACAGAGGCAAAGTTATAAGCAGTAACAGTAAGGTTAGTGTAGGCAGATTTTAATTGAAGGCAATACAAGCATGTTCAGAAACAAGGTCAATTTGACAGCAACAGAGTTGCTAAGTACAGCAGTACCCGGAAGATGAAAGCATAAAGAAGGTAAGCACCAGTGACTCCAGGTGGATAACGCAGTTAGCAGCAATGGGTAAGAACTACTGAAGAGGGATCACGTGAACCAATAAGAAGGTACACCAGCTAGAACAAATCTCCTACTCACTCACTCATTGCCTGACTGCACACACAGGGACAATCATTGCAAGCAGTTCCTGATATTGTATTTATTTTCTATAGAATGAGGAATTTTAAACTATTAGCAGCCACTCTTGTAGTCTAAAAAAAAGAGGTGTCACAGGTATCTCTGCCAATAGTGAAAGGCTACAGTAATACTGAGTTATGAATATTTGTTTTCACTAGCCAACGAGTAGAAGGTTTATTGACACTGGTGCATGCTGAGGAAAAGCATACTTGTCCGGAGTGGACCTTGTGATCTCTCTCTTCCACCTGGGCTACAACCTGAAGAGGGTGCATGTTGAGCAATTGAGGAGGCCTTTGTCTGTGTTTTGTGAAAATACCTGGAATCATAGGAAGTCTGTCCATTTAGCATGGTCTTGCTGCTTGAGGCCCCCTGGAAGGAGATGTGATGCCTGGAATGGAGTGTAATAGTGTCAGGAGTGTGTATTGCTCCTGCTCTTCATTCCAGCATCCTGGTTTGGAAGTGGCATTCTCCTTGTCTGTCCTCCTGCAAGGTGATTGATGTGGCCAGTCATTGCGTGGAGACCAAACCTGATTTAAGCCAGCCAAGCCTGTAGTCTCATGATTGTGATATTACATTTGTTACTGTCACGTACCTGGTATCAGAGCCCAACTGTAGAAGGCGCCCTCTCTTACAGCCCTGGCTCAGGGACCACTGGGGTTGCAACAGTGGTACAGGAGCGCAGTGAGGTAGGAGTGCCTGTATGATCCGTGGTAGCTGATGCAGGTAGTGGAGATGATCCACCGGACGGACTGGTAGCAGAAGCAGTAAGAAGCGGTGGTGTAGGTGCGGGTCAGCGACCCCTAGATCTAGGCGGAGCTGGACCAGGAATGGTGTCATGCCTTCTTTAATAAGGCTTGTAATTTTCCTATTGACTCTTTGGTTTAATTAGGTTACTCTATGCTGCCATCTAGTGACCATTTTGTATAACTGCACTATATCTGTTTCAAAGTAGTTATTTAGAATAGCTGGTTAGATTTGGTACATGCAAGCCTCCGTACATTCAGGCCTTGCATCAGCTTCCTCCAGCCATTTCCTCTCCTTTTTTTGAAGCAAGTACATCTGCTGCTAAGCTCTACACTAGCCATCCGGATCCATCTTCGGTATGTTTACTAATTGTATCTTCAGCTAGATAGATAGATAGGGTGGCACTAATTGTATGATCTTTATTAATTGCATTTTGTCTGTATCTGTTACAGTTTTACTCTATCTTGTATCAATAAAAGTTCAAAACGATTCTGCACCTACTGGAATGCATTGATATGAGAAGAGTTAACAGTGTGCCCAAATACACCTCAGTCAGGTGTAGTGAGGGGCATAACAGTAAAACGAAGGCTTCTAAGCACGGCTGGCATACAGGACAGCAGTAAAACTGAGGCTTCTAAGCACGGCTAGCATACAGAACGCCAGTAATACAGCAGTATTATCAGCTTACATATAGCCGGACATCATGTCAGAGCACTTCACAACAAGGTCGGAAGTTTACTCCACGAGCACAAGGAGGTCAGTGAAAAGTGAAACAATCGCCATTGCCCGCGCAAAGGCGGAATCTGCAAAAGTAAAAGCTGACTTTGTGGCAAAGGAGGCCAAAATAAAAGCTGCATTCGCCGAAAAAGAGATGCGACTTAAATTAGAAAAGTTACGTATGGAAACTGGATTAGAGGAACTAGCTGCAGAGAAGGAGTCAGCGGGTGCTGCGGCCGAGGCAGACATCTTACAAGAACTTGCAAAGCTCACCAGTGAGCGGCTCAATAACGTACTTGAAAGAAAATCCGTTCCGAACGACGGTACAGAGCGTACCTCAGAATAAGTTGCAGAGACACGCCGAACCAGACAACTGCCCGCTTACAGTGCTGAGAGCGTAATCAACCCCCGCCATTCACACGCCTTTCATCAAGCAAGAAAGTAACCCCGCACTCAGTCAGTTTTCTGCACATTCTGCATCCAGGCTATCAAAACACTACGTCACAGTTGACCAAATCGAAAATGAAGAGCGACGGGTTAAAAGACACAGCGACAGTATCTCTGACGACTGCAAATACCCACCAAGTTCCTGGCACAACAGCGCACCCCCTTTCTACTCACACAACGATCAAGGTATGTCAGATTTCTTCAAGTTCTTAGCACAACCTGAACTGTTAGCAAATGGACTTGCAAAGTTTAACGATCGCCCTGAAAGTTATAGAGCATGGCATTCGTCCTTCAGAAATGCAACTAGAGACCTTGATTTAAAAGCAAGTGAAGAAGCCAATCTCTTAGTCAACTGGCCTGGGAATAAGTCATCAGAGCATGCAAGGAGAATCAGAGACATTAACATTTATTACCCAACCAGAGGGCTGAGCGTGATATGGGAGAGGGTTGATGAATGTTACGGTTCCCCAGAAGTTATAGAAAACTCTCTTTTTAAAAGAATAGAGGACTTTCCCAGGATTCCTAACAAAGGCTACCAGAAGCTGAGAGAATTGAGTGACCTAGTGACAGAACTCCAAATAGCCAAAGCAGAAGGAGACTTGCCAGGCCTCGCCTTTCTGGACACAGCCCGTTGCGTTAACTCTATAGTGCAAAAGCTACCTTACAGCCTTCAAGAAACCTGGATTTCACGAGGCTCCAAATACAAGCAAAAGCACAATGTCCCCTTCCCACCATTCTCTTATTTTGTGGACTTTATTCGCTATCAAGCGAAGGTTAAAAGTTATCCTAGTTTTAACATCTCATCATCTGGCTCTGCTCTCCTTAGGTCAAGTAAGCCTGCTCTAACCCGCAACTTCAAAGATGCACCTGTTGCCGTACGCAAAACAAGTGTGTCTCCAACACAGACTCTAAGCAGAGAGTGTCCTCTTCACAAGAAGCCTCATTCGTTGTTAAAGTGCAGAGGTTTTAGAGAAGAGACTCTCCAAGATCTCAAAACCTTCCTCAAGGAAAACAGAATTTGTTACAGGTGCTGCGCATCAACTTCTCACCTTGGGCTCAGAGCACAACACAGCTCTACATCCAGGGCCAGTGCCATGGACTCTTACCCCCTCACCCCAAGTGGAAGAGCACGACAGGGAGCAACAAGACACAGTACCTCCCGTAGTTACACCCCGGTGCACCCAAGTCTGTGGAGAAGGTCTGTCTAACAAATCCTGCTCTAAGATTTGTCTTGTCACAGTTTACCCTACGGGTCGCAGAGAAAAAGCAGTGAAGCTATACGTGATCCTGGATGATCAAAGCAACAGATCACTCGCCAGCTCAGCCTTCTTTGACACTTTCAAAATCAAGGAAGTCAGCTCTTCATACTTACTCAAGACTTGTACAGGGGTAAGTGAAGAAACTGGGAGAAGAGCCATTGGTTACCAAATCGAATCCTTTGATGGTCAGACAACCCTGCCTCTGCCAACTCTAATTGAGTGCAATCAGTTCCCAACGGACAGAGAGGAGATCCCTACACCAGAGGTGGCACTTCATCACGACATCTGAAGGGAATAGCACATCTCATCCCTGAACTGGATCCCCAGGCTGAGATAGTGCTTCTCCTTGGGAGGGACATCATCAGAGTTCACAAGGTGAGAAAACAAATCGATGGTCCCCACAACTCCCCCTATGCCCAGAAGCTAGATCTAGGATGGGTCATCATAGGCAACGTATGCCTAGGGAGTGTTCACAAACCAACCAGCATGAACTCTCTCTTTACAAAGACACTAGAAGGCGGGCATCCATCCCTATTTCAGCCTTGCACCAACAGATTCCTTGTAAGAGAGAAGCCTGCCAGTGTAATTCATTCCAACCCTTACACCACTAATCTTCTTCATCACGAAGACAGAGATCATTTAGGGTGCTCAGTTTTCCAAAGGACTAAAGAAGATCACAAAATTGGCCCATCTATTGAAGATCATACCTTCTTGGAGATAATGAGACAGGGATTCTACAAAACCAATGAAAACAGCTGGGTGGCACCCCTGCCTTTCAAAGTGCAGAGACCCCGTCTTGCTAACAACAGAGAACAAGCTTTGAAACGCTTTTCTTCCCTCAGATCCAATTTTTAAAAAAAAACAGAAATTAAAGGGCATTTCTTCTCATTCATGAGTAAGATGTTTGAGGATGACCATACTGAGATAGCCCCACCTCTAAAAGACAATGAAGAGTGCTGATACCTACCAATCTTCGGCGTCTACCACCCCAAGAAGCCAGGTAAAATCTGGGTAGTGTTTGACTCCAGCTCACGGCATCTAGGGGTCTCACTAAATGATGTCCTCCTAAAGGGACCAGATCTCAACAACACACTTCTTGGTGTTCTCATCAGATTCCGCAAAGAAGCAGTTGCCATATTTGCAGACATTCAGCAAATGTTCCACAGCTTCCAAGTCAAGGAAGAACACAGGAACTTCTTGAGATTCTTATGGTTCAAAGACAATGACCCTACTAAAAACATTACAGAATACCGCATGAAAGTGCACGTTTTTGGTAACAGTCCATCTCCTGCTGTTGCCATCTATGGACTTCAGCTATCTGCCCAAGAAGGTAAGGAAGACGTTACACAGTTTATTGAAAGAGACTTTTATGTAGATGATGGTCTGAAATCACTTTCTTCACCCGAAGCTGCAATAGGTTTACTCAAGAGGACTCAAAGCACACTTGCCTCTTCAAATCTCATAAGATAGCATCAAACAGCAAGGTCGTCATGGAGGCCTTCCCTTCCCAAGATTATGCCAGTGACTTCAAAGATCTGGACTTAGCTACAGACTCCCTTCCTATGCAACGCAGCCTAGGACTCAACTGGGACCTCAAGTCTGAAACCCCTACCTTTCAGGTTGACCAAGAGCCAAAGCCCTTCACACGGTGAAGTGTCTTACTCACCATCAACAGCCTGTATGATCCACTTGGGTTTGCAGCACCAGTTACCATCCAAGGTAAGATTCTGCTTAGAGAGCTTACTGCAGACACATGTGATTGGGATTCTCCACTACCTCCTGAGAAAGAGACATTATGGGTAACATGGAGAGACTCTTTAAAGACTTTATCCAACCTACACATACATAGACCATACACCCACTTTCCTCCCACAAGGGTTCAGTCTACAAAGTTATGTGTATTCTGTGATGCTTCAGTTAAAGCAATAGGAGCAGTAACCTACCTCAAGTCAGTAGACATTGAGGGCCAAGTTCATATTGGGTTTGTTATGGGCAAAGCCAAGCTAGCACCATGTCCTAAAACCACCATTCCGAGATTGGAACTGTGTGCTGCTGTACTAGCAGTAGAACTAGCAAAACTTATTACATCTGAGATGGATCTAGAACTCGAGGACACAGAGTTTTACACAGACAGCAAGGTAGTGTTGGGCTACATTTACAACATAGGAGATTCTATGTCTATGTACACAACAGAGTCCTAAGAATCAGGAAGTCGACACAGCCCACCCAGTGGCATTATGTCTCAACTGATCATAACCCAGCAGATCATGCTACAAGGTGTGTACCAGCATCCCGTCTCAAAGACACTACATGGCTCACAGGACCACCCTTCTTGTACAAGCCAGCGCCTACCACTCCAGTAAGGGAGACATATGTACTGTTAGAATCTGAATCTGACTCAGATATCCGTCCTCAGGTTTCCACACTACATACAACAATTTCTAACCAACTGTTGGGATCTAAGCGCTTCCACAAATTCTCCATTTGGAAGTCCTTACAAAGAGCTGCTGCTTGCTTGGTTCACAATGCCAGACCTTTGACATCTATACCTAATGATCCTGAAGATCCTTTCTTGCTTACACCTTCCACTTTGCTTACTCAGAAAGTTGAGGTGATCACAGCTCCTCCAGTCAATCTAGACCTAAAGGACTTATACAGATGTCAATGGAAAAAGAGTACAAGTGTTAGCTGACACCTTTTGGAACAAGTGGAAGAAACAATACTTGTCTAATATACAGACCAGGAATCAGTGGCAAGACAGAAAACCCAACTTAGAACCTGGTGCCATCGTTCTCATGAAAGACTCTCAATCCAGGAGAAACGAGTGGCCTTTGGGTCTGATAACCCAAGTGTTTCCCAGCGAAGATGTAAACGTCAGGAAAGTTGAGCTCAAAGTCATTAGGCAAGGCCAGCCTAAACTTTTCCTCAGACCTGTTTCTGAACTTATTTTGTTACTCTCCTCTGGAGTGCCATGATGTGTGGTATCCATGGGAAACCAGGTGGGGAGTGTCATGCCTTCTTTAATAAGGCTTGTAATTTTCCTATTGACTCTTTGGTTTAATTAGATTACTCTATGCTGCAATCTAGTGACCATTTTGTATAACTGCGCTATATCTGTTTCAAAGTAGTTATTTAGAATAGCTGGTTAGATTTGGTACATGCAAGCCTCCGTACTTTCAATCCCATTAGGCCTTGCATCAGCTTCCTCCAGCCATTTCCTCTCCTTTCTATGAAGCAAGTACATCTGCTGCTAAGCAATACGCTAGCCATCCGGATCCATCTTTGGTATGTTTACTAATTGTATCTTCAGCTAGATAGATAGATAGGGTGGCACTAATTGTATGAACTTTATTAATTGCATTTTGTCTGTATCTGTTACAGTTTTACTCTATCTTGTATCAATAAAAGTTCAAAAGGATTCTGCACCTACTGGAATGCATTGATATGAGAAGAGTTAACAGTGTGCCCAAATACACCTTAGTCATGTGTAGTAAGGGGCATAACAAATGGACTAAGCAGAGTGAGACAAGCCGGGTCAGAACGGGCAACAGGTAGTACAATCAGCAGGCAAAGGGTAGTCAGCAGGTCGGGTCAGGAGAGGAGAAGGCAGCAGTAGTCAACGAAGCAAGGTCAGGTAAACAGTAGGTTCAGGATCAGACTCAGGTTAAACTGTAGATCAGACAGCACTGCACCAGAGCAGCTGCTGGCCTTTTAAAGGGGAACTGGTGCCAAGCCAAGTCAGCGCGCGCGCACACGCGCCTGCTGCGTGCTCACACGTGCCTGCTGCGTGCTCTTGCACACGCACGCCCGCCGTGCACCTCTGCGCACGCTCACGCGCCGCTGTCTGGTACAGCGCGCTCCCATAGGAACATGTGTGTGCACGCGTGCATGCCATATGTCTGTCCTGCCACAGGGTATCCCTGACATTGCCCCCCCCAAGGGGCAACCTCCGGGTGCCCAACAGGTTCTTCTTATCAGGGTGAGTAAGAAAAAAGGAACGAACTAACCTTCTTGTTTGAATATTGCATGCGGGCTCCCAGGAATTGTCCTCCAGGCCGTACCCCTTCCATTTAACCAGAAATTGTACCTGATTCCACCTTCTCCTGCAATCCAAGATAGCCTCCACTTCATATTCCTCATTTCCATCAATTAAAACAGGTTCCGGTGGTTTAGGTCCTCTGTCGGGGAAAGGATCAGGTACTGCAGGCTTCAGTAGCGAGACATGAAATATAGGGTGTATCTTAAATGAGTCAGGTAAAAACAGTTCGTATGATACTTCATTCAACCTCCTCTTCACCGGGAAGGGACCAGTAAATTTGGGTGCCAACTTTTTCGATGGACATTTCAACTTTAGATTGGTTGTAGAAAGCCATACCTGATCACCCGGCTGTAAGTTCCGTTCTCTTCTTTTCCTGTCAAAAGCCTTCTTGTTGTCAGCTTGCGCTTTGGCCATTGCTTCCTGCAAGATGTTATTATTGCAGTTGAGGAAATCCATGGTATTCTGTACTGCTGGAACTGTAGACTCTGGAATGAAATCAGGCAAAAATGATAAATGGAAACCATAATTAGAAAAGAAAGGGGATTGACCTGTAGCTGAGTGATTGGCATTGTTGTAGGCAAATTCTGCTAGTGGCAGTAAGGATACCCAATCATCCTGAGCAAAGGAAGTGAAACACCAGCTGTACTGTTTGAGCGTTTGATTAGTCCTCTCAGTTTGCCCATTAGTTTGAGGATGGTATGCTGAGGACAATGCCAACTCAATTTTCAACACTTTACATAAGGCTCTCCAGAAGCGTGAGGTAAATTGTACACCATGATCAAACGTGATGTTTGCAGGGACCCCATGTAATCTAACAATCTCCTTAATGAACACACAGGCTGTTTCCGTAGCAGATGGGGTACTCTTTAAGGGCAAAAAATGGGCCATCTTGGTTAATCGGTCCACCACAACAAAGATTGCCGTGCATTCCTCGGCAGGTGGAAGTTCCACTATAAAGTCCATAGAGATCATCTGCCATGGTTTATCAGGAATGGATAGAGGTTTCAGCAGGCCCCAGGACTTACTTCTCGCTGTCTTGTTCTGAATACAAACAGAGCATGAATTCACATATTTCTTACAGAACTCTTCTAGGTCAGGCCACCAAAAGGTACGTCGTATGAGTTCAAGAGTCTTATGTATGCCAAAATGGCCTGCCAGCGGATGGCCATGGAACATCTTTTAAGACCCCCACACGCACACTCTCAGGAACAAAAATCTTGCCTCCTTTCCAAAGCAGACCGTCTTTAGGGGTTAGAGTCACTCCAGGGGGGCTGAGGATATTCACGGAAGCTTGTTTGATTTGTGACAAAAGATCCGTCTGCAGAAGTAGGAAGTTCCCTGTAGGCAGGATGGTATCTGGTGTTGTCAAGTCCTTGGGGTCATTGTACATACGAGATGTGCGTCCGGTTTTGTATTTTTGGATCCAGGTCGGTAGGTTATGTGAAAGGAAAAATTAGTAAAAAAACAGAGCCCATCGAGCTTGTCGTGGCTTCAGTCTTTTGGAAGATTTTAAATACTCTAAATTTTTATGGTCAGAATATATCAGTATGGGATGGTTAGCACCCTCCAACAAGTATCTCTACTCCTCCAGTGCTGCTTTGATGGCTAACAGCTCACGATCTCCTACATCGTAATTTCTTTCTGCTGGAGAAAGTTTCTGTGAGAAGAAGGCCACAGGGGGCATCAAGGCTTTAACCCCTTGACGTTGGGAAACAACTCCTCCCACTGCTGTTTCGGAAGCATCCACTTCGAGGATCTAGGGTAAGGACGGGTCAGGGTGGCTGAAGATAGGAGCCGAGGTGAAGAGTTTCTTTAGCGTTTCAAAAGCGCTCTGTGTCTCGGAGTTCCAGCAGAATCGTAGGTTTTGTTTGGTTAGTTGTGTTATTGGGGTGATGATGGCAGAGAACCCTTTAATGAACTTCCTATAAAAGTTCGCAAAACCTACGAAGCATTGTACCCCCTTCTTGTCTGTGGGTACAGGCCATTCCAGTATGGCGGACACTTTTTGGGGATCCATTTCAACTCCTGCTGTAGAAATTACTAGTCCCAAAAATTGAATGCTCTGCCGGTCAAAATCACATTTCTCCGGTTTTGCATACAGCTTGTGTTGACGGAGTCGGCCTAACACAATACTGACGTGCTCCCGGTGTTGATCAAGGGAACCAGAGAAGATTAAAATATTGTCCAAGTAGACAATTACGAAGATATCCAACAGGTCTTGGAACACGTCGCTAATAAAGTGTTAAGGAAGGTGGCCGGGGCATTGCAGAGCCCAAAGGGCATGACCAGATCCTCGAAGTTCCCGAATCTGGTGCGGAAAGCCACTTCCACTCATCCCCTTTTCGGATACGTATCAGGTTATAGGCACCTCTCAAGTCCAGTTTAGTAAAAATGGTTGCAGATCTCAGTTTCTGGAACAACTCACTCATTAGAGGCAGGGGATAGCGGTTCTTAACCGTAACTTTATTTAGCTCCCGATAATCCACACAAGGGAGAGAGTGGTCTTTCTTGGTTACGAAGAATATTCCTGCTCCTGCTGGGGAGGTGGATGGGCAGATAAACCCTTTCTTGAGGTTCTCATCAACATACTCTTTCAATGCCTCTTGTTCTCGCTCTGACAATGGAAAAACACGTGCAAATGGAATCACAGCTCCGGGCAAGAGATCAATAGGACAGTCATATGGGCGGTGGCACGGCAGGGTATCAACTCCTTGTTTGCTGAAGACGCACGCGCGCACGCCTGAGTGTCTGTCCTGCCACAGGGTATCACTGACAGTTACACATGTTCCAAGCTCCCTGTTTGTCTGCCCTGCTCTGCTAGTTTAGATTCCCTTGTTGATGACCTCGGATCGGATATCGATTATTCTCTGAACCACTGTACCCGTCTGCCAACCGCAAGTACCTGTTTCTTTGCTCAGTTTGCGCATGCCCTGGTGTGGTAGGCAGGCACTATAGCATTGTGTACAGTCAGGTCCATAATTATTGGGACATCGACACAATTCTAATCTTTTTGGCTCTATACACCACAACAATGGATTTAAAATGAAATGAACAAGATGTGCTTTAACTGCAGACTTTCAGCTTTAATTTGAGGGTATTTACATCCAAATCAGGTGAACGGTGAAGGAATTACAACAGTTTGTATATGTGCCTCCCACTTTTTAAGGGACCAAAAGTAATGGGACAATTGGCTGCTCAGCTGTTCCATGGCCAGGTGTGTGTTATTCTCTCATTATCCCATTTACAAGGAGCAGATAAAAGGTCCAGAGTTAATTTCAAGTGTGCTATTTGCATTTGGAATCTGTTGCTGTCAACTCTCAATATGAGATCCAAAGAGCTGTCACTATCAGTGAAGCAAGTCATCATTAGGCTGAAAAAACAAAACAAACCCATCAGAGAGATAGCAAAAACATTAGGTGTGGCCAAATCAACTGTTTGGAACATCCTTAAAAAGAAAGAACGCACCGGTGAGCTCAGCAATACCAAAAGACCCGGAAGACCACGGAAAACAACTGTGGTGGATGACCGAAGAATTATTTCCCTGGTGAAGAAAACACCCTTCACAACAGTTGGCCAGATCAAGAACACTCTCCAGAAGGTAGGTGTATGTGTGTCAAAATAGTATAGAAAAAGGATTAAAACTGCGCTATAACCAAGTGAGCAATAAATAATCAAAGAGCCGCACTCCCGACAATAAACATCAATTGTAGAAAGAAATATATAAAAAAGGGAGTTGCGCTAGTGCATGTGTAATCATAAATATGTAACCAAAAATAAACAGAGTATAATAATACGTGCAGGCACAGGTGAAAACAAATATCAATTGAATGTGATCCACCAAAATTTCCCATCCAAAAATAAAAGTTCAATGTAAATGGTAATGACTCCAGATAGCCCACAGATAGTGTAGAAAAAGTCCAGGTGATAATTGGTACTTATTCCGTGACTACAAAGGAGGATCCACCACCGAAAAATGGAAGGGGTTAATGCTTACCAAATGGCCATGACCCCCCACCACAGAGGGTCACAGCTAGCAGAAAAACTTTAAACAGACCATGGGAGCTCCTATCGACATCCACTAGAGGTCATCGCAGCGCCAGCCACACCAGCAGAACTCATAGCGGGGATATACCATAAAATACAAAAGGGGAGCTCACATAGTGTAAAACTGTAAGGTTTATTTTAAAATAAAGTACATGAATGGACACTTACAAACGTGCGGAAATAAATAGCCTAAAGTCCGGTTCCTTGGCCACAGGAGCACGGACAAACCCGTCCTCTTAGGAAGCAACACTGTTTGGGGGTGACGTCAGCGCGTCGTCTGGCTCCACCCTACGCGTTTCGGGAAGACGTGATGATGTCACGAAACGCGTAGGTCGGAGCCAGACGACGCGCTGACGTCACCCCCAAACAGTGTTGCTTCATAAGAGGACGGGTTTGTCCGTGCTCCTGTGGCCAAGGAACCGGACTTTAGGCTATTTATTTCCGCACGTTTGTAAGTGTCCATTCATGTACTTTATTTTAAAATAAACCTTACAGTTTTACACTATGTGAGCTCCCCTTTTGTATTTTATGGTATATCCCCGCTTTCTGCTAGCTGTGACCCTCTGTGGTGGGGGGTCATGGCCATTTGGTAAGCATTAACCCCTTCCATTTTTCGGTGGTGGATCCTCCTTTGTAGTCACGGAATAAGTACCAATTATCACCTGGACTTTTTCTACACTATCTGTAGTCATTACCATTTACATTGAACTTTTATTTTTGGATGGGACATTTTGGTGGATCACATTCAATTGATATTTGTTTTCACCTGTGCCTGCACGTATTATTATACTCTGTTTATTTTTGGTTACATATTTATGATTACACATGCACTAGAGCAACTCCCTTTTTTTATGTATGTGTGTCAAAGTCAACAATCAAGAGAAGACTTCACCAGAGTGAATACAGAGCGTTCACCACAAGATGTAAACCATTGTTGAGCCTCAAAAACCTGAAGGCCAGATTAGAGTTTGCCAAACAACATCTAAGAAAGCCTTCACAGTTCTGGAACAACATCCTATGGACAGATGAGACCAAGATCAACTTGTACCAGAGTGATGGGAAGAGAAGAGTATGGAGAAGGAAAGGAACTTCTCATGATCCAATACCACCTCATCAGTGAAGCATGGTGGTGGTAGTGTCATGTATGGCTGCCAATGGAACTGGTTCTCTTGTATTTATTGATGATGTGACTGCTGACAAAAGCAGCAGGATGAATTCTGAAGTGTTTCGGGCAATATTATCTGCTCATAGTCAGCAAAATGCTTCAGAACTCATTGGACGGCGCTTCACAGTGCAGATGGACAATGACCCGAAGCATACTGCGAAAGCAACCAAAGACTTTTTTAAGGGAAAGAAGTGGAATGTTATGCAATGGCCAAGTCAATCACCTGACCTGAATCCAATTGAGCATGCATTTCACTTGCTGAAGACAAAACTGAAGGGAAAATCCCCCAAGAACAAGCAGAAACTGAAGACAGTTGCAGTAAAGGCCTGGCAGAGCATCACAAGGGATGAAACGCAGCATCTGGTGATGTCTATGCGTTCCAGACTTCAGGCTGTAATTGACTGCAAAGGATTTGCAACCAAGTATTAAAAAGTGAAAGTTTGATGGATGATTGTTAATCTGTCCCATTACTTTTGGTCCCTTAAAAAGTGGGAGGCACATATACAAACCGTTGTAATTCCTTCACCTGATTTGGATGTAAATACCCTGAAATTAAAGCTGAAAGTCTGCAGTTAAAGTCTTGTTCGTTCCATTTCAAATCCATTGTGGTGATGTATAGAGCCAAAAAGATTAGAATTGTGTCGATGTCCCAATATTTATGGACCTGACTATATAAGTACTTGGGGCAACTGAGTACTGGTAGGCCTGCTTGCCTTATTGGAAAGGGGGCTGCTATAGGTGAGGAACACAGAAGTCAGCTATAGTGTCTGACCACCTGTGTTAGGGGTAGGCGTGACAGATAGGTGACTCACTCAAGTTCCTATGGAGAGGGGAACTAAAGGAAAGGCTGGGAAAGCATCAGGAGGATCACTACATATGCTTTTGCTATTGGAAAGTACTGCTTCTTCTAGAAAGGTATATTTTGCTGCTTTTAGCCTAAACGTCCTTTTTAGCTGTACTGAGGTCTATGGATTGGGTCTGAGTCTAAAAATCAGTAGGGATGTTCTGAATTCCCTATCCCTCTCTCCCATGTGATGTCTGTGAAAAATAAAAGTCCTTTAAAAGCCCTGTTACACATCCCCCACCTTTCAGCCATAGGATCAACCATGGGAAAATGCTAGTCTGCCCTGTCTGTGGGGGTATGCAACCTCGGGGGTGCTACTTCCTATTCACCCAGTCACTCATTAACTAAAATAAAAAGAATTGATCAACAATCAGTATATGTACAGATACCAAGATTAAGGCTTTATTTACATAGTCTGTGAATTGGCCTTGTCTTTAGGCAGCTGCAACCACCAGGTGCTGTGTGCAGACTGACCTTTCATGTATATAGGAGTTCAGCAGCTACATAGACATAGTTGCTTGACCCAACTTGACAGCTATGCAGGTGCAGATGAGCAGCCCTGAATGCAAATAGGGCCCTATATGTCCAGCTGGCCATTATTAACAGAACTGGAAAAAAAATCTAAAGCATAACTCCAGTTTTGTTGAGGAAAATGTACAAAGTGGATGTGAATAGGAGTGCTTTTATAGTTATCAATCAGCTGCTACAATTGCAAGGTTCTAATGAAGAAAAATTGCAGGGTCTGCATTGCTTTAGACGGGATTTCCCTTTGGGAGTATCTCACTACAAATTACATTTTTGTCGCAGGGAATGTACAAAATCTGACTGACTATCTTAGTGCAGACTTCTTGGAAAATCAATAAGCCAATCACACAAGCAGGAAATTACAGAACACCTCCGAATTGCCATATTGCATTTTACAGAAAATGACAGCACTGCAGATTGAAAAGGAAAGGTAATTTTTAATAACATTCAATTACAATATGACTTTTGTAGCTTTGTATATGTTATTTTTTTATTTGCTATTTTTTCCCAAGAAATTGGACCTTTAAGCAAATGCCAGCACCTGTGCCACCAGTCTTTGCTGTCCAAAAGAGATGTGTGCTGCAAAAAGTTCTGTATCTGACATTCCCAGAAGTGTGAGATGCTTGGTTCCCCTTTGTGCTCTTTGGCTTTATCTGCTGGCCTCTATGTCACTAAAGCAGGGGTCCCCAACCCCTGGGCCGAGAACCTGTGGCGGTCTGTGGCCTGCTGGGAGCTACGCCGCGCGGCGCGGGTTGACAGCAGACAGAGCGAGCCAGCACGTCTTGTACTGCCACCCTCTGACCACCAGAGGGTGCTCTTGACCGTTCTTCTCGGCGGTGATGCTAGAGGGGAGTCTGCAGCAGCTCCAGTGTAGGAATCCCACCTGCAGCGGTTCGCCAAGGCTCCCATCCATCCCGCACTCCAGATCCTGGATCCTGCACATCTTCTCTACAGTGACTTCTACAGTTTATTCCAAAATAAAACTACTACTACACCATACTGCTCCCTGGCACCCCTATAATTCCCCTCTCTCTTTTGCAGGCACTGGGTTCCCATACTGCATAAGGAGCTAACCTTTAGCAGTCAGTCAGTAGTTAGCTGATTACTTTTTAGTTAGAGCCTGCCCATACCTCCGCATGCATTTATATCACCCTTTTATGTGTTCATTTTATACTCTCTTTATTCTGTTATTTTTATTTGATTACAACCATCAGAGTATCTTTTTCATGCTGGGTTCTGTTGATTGCTTGTGGACAGATCAGCTGCTGCACGTGGACTATTTAAAGTGAAACTTTTAAAGATACAGACATATTTCATATATCAACTACTATTACAGGCTGTGACACTCACAACTCTCACCCATGCAAAGCCCAGACCCCCCGTGGAGGGGCTGATTTTCAAACGGCTGGTCCTTGGTGTCGGAGAGGTTGTGGACCACTGCACTAAAGAACACAGTAGCATTATAGGAATGACAGGGGAGGAGGGGGGGCAGTGTTAATGTTGGCATCAAATTTTTATTTAGTTTTAGTCATAGTCTTTTGACTAAATACATTTTAGTTTTAGTCGTATTTTAGTAATCAGAATTTTAAAAAATTTTATTTGACTAAAATACTGTTAATTTCGTCAACGAAAAAAATTTCTTCGAAGAACATAACACGTGTGGGGGGGTGTTTGCTGCTGAAAAATCTTCAGCAAGCTTGTCTCTTCAAAACCACTTGGATTGGAAGAATAGACCACAAAATAGGTAAGTATTAAACCTTTCTTTCTATGAAAACATGTGCTTTAGTTCTTAAGATAGAGACAAAAATAAACAATGACCGCATTACTGTAAGTCAGACCTGATTGCCTTGATAAGGCCCCTCATCAAAGTAAAACCCAATTCCTTGCCACCCATATGAATGACCAATGTGTTTGGGGGACTTATGTGAGCTACCTGATGTAAAAACATGGGAAGCAAATCTTTCAAAACCAGGTCTCGCACACTCATTCAACACAACCTCATCACATTCTCCCAGAATGCAAACTGCAGACTACTTCACCTACGTTTTTCTGTGAGCTGCCCAGAATATGGAGTGCTTCATCATCCAGAAATTAAAACCTGCCAAATATAAAGGAAAAATAGGATAAAAAAACTAGGTTCATTTGAATGAGGCTGGTTCACATATGTGCGTTGCATTCGCACTGCGCATTGCACAAAAAAAGTGTGCATTTTCTGGTCATTGCAGTGCAAATTACAAGCCCATTATCTTCTATGGGCACGCATCTGATTCGCAGCTGTGTTGCAGTGTGAACATAAATGATCTCCCCTCCTCCTACACCTCTTCCAGTTCCTCCCCTGTCTGTTTTGGTGTGCTAAACAAGCATGGCAAAAAGGGGTAGAAAGGTTGCATCAAAGGCCAAGGAATCCGTGGATTGTGAGAAGCTGATCAGACTTGTGAGGGATAAACCGATGATTTATGGCACCCGGCATCCTAAATATAAGGACAACTTTGTTAAAAATCGTGCATGGCTGGAAATTGCCAGAATCATCTTGCCAGAGTGGAGCATGTGCTCATCCCAAGTTCAGGCTGCCAAATGTAAGTTTTTTATTCCCTTTCACTACCTGTAGACGCTGTCCTATTGTTTAGTTATGTTGTCCATTTTTATTCTAATATTAGAAAAAACAACAGCGTGTGTTTGCCCACAAATCCATACCAGGCCACATGCCCTCAACACTGTGCACATAACGGCGTCAGACAGCGACGGATCGGTCCCTAAATTAATTAATAAGCTAAGATTCGCTTTGGCTAGCAAAAGAATATACAATGCAAATGTGAACAACATTATTTTTATTTAAATAAACAAAAATTATGAAAAAAAGCATTATTTGTTACAGCACACTTTTCACAACATAGTTGTGCAGTGCACAGGCTGCTTTAACAGCACTGATAGCATGGTCAATACTGAGATTTATTGATGTATGCATAAATCTCCACTTATTGCATAGTATACCAAATGCACATTCAACTACTCGTCGTGCCCTAGTGAGCCTATAATTGAACACTCTTTTTTCTGTTGTCAAAGAGCAACTAGAAAAAGACCTGAGCATGTGCTCTGCAAGTGCAAACGCTTCATCTCCTACAAATACATGTGGGAGGGAAGGATCTGTTGCCATAAGAACCCACATCAATATAATGAAATGTATAATTTGCATCTGCCACTGCCATTAATACCAACGAAAAATATTGGCTCCCACTAGCTGGAGGCTTGAGGATGCAGATGTGCTTCCCATCAATGGCTCCCAGACAGTTGGGGAAGTTGCAACCCTGCCAGAATAGCTCCGCTACCTGCAACCATTCGTGTTTGTTTGGCCTCTTCATAACCAAATCCTTCAGTTCTTCCCATATGACTAGGCAGGTTTGATTAACAAAGCTACTAATAGCTGATTTCCCAACCTTAAATTCAAAGTGTAAACTTCCAAACAAATTTCCTGTTGCTAGGTACCTAAAAGCAGACATAAATAAACTTTATTTTATTTATTTGTTTTTCAGTGCATTACTTACAGACAAGGTGGCGCAGCATGCGTGATGCTTACCGCAAATATATACGCCATCTCAAAGAAGCAAGGAGTAGCTCAGGGGAAGCACCTAGGGTACACTATATGTTTGCCAAGGACTTAGATTTTCTGCAACCCATTGTGGAGATGAGGGAGTAAGTTTTCATCTATATCATCTATGTATCTGCAAACCTCTTAACTTTGATTATGCCTAGTTAAGTTACACTCTTTTTTTTCAAAACAGGACAGAAGCTAGTTGGGAGGAACAAGATGTTATGGATGACCAACTGGAGGAACAACTGGAGGCCCAAGCCCAGATTAGTTTGGAAGAAGGCACAGAGGATTTGTCACAAATCCAAAGCTCCTCGAATCTGTGGGAAACAAACACAGATGAACAATCTGCAGTGGCAGAGGCTATCCCTGGGCCCTCCTCTGCTCCTGCAGACATTGTTCTGCCAGCCAAAGTGCCACGGAGGTGACCACCTCTATCGCAACCTGACATAAGTGAGCGCCAACTTGAAATGTTGAAAAACATGTCTGAAAAGGTGGATGCTTTTTTATGTCTGGATACTATACTGGCGCTCAATTTTGTCCCTCTAATAAAGAAAGTCAAACCTGAGCGCTACTTTGAAATGCGAAGCACTATTGCACAAGTGCTGCACTCCTTCTCAGAGCCACGTGAGGAAGCTTCATTTCAAGTGCCATATGTGCCACCACCAATACCTCCCCTGAACTACCCCAGATACATGCACTACCCAGAACAACACCAACCTTACCCCTATAATCCCCCATCCTATCCTTCTAGCTTTGAAAAGGCAACCTCCATATATGAAGTTACACACAGTAACATTCCCTATCCCATCCCATCCCCAATTCCTTCAATCAGGCCCCCCCTAAATCCTGGTATGTATGTGACAAGTCAACATGGCGAGGCTAGGCCAGTTCCCAGCACTGCCCGTGATGACCAGGCTTCCGCCAGTCACTACTCCAATGAGGCCCCTTTTAAAAAAACATATCACAATCTGTGATTTATGAGGTCTGTCCAAGGTTGAGGACCAAGAGAACACATTTTTTTAAAAATATGTTCAAGAGGCCTACTTGAGAGACAAGTATATTTTTTGTTTTTGTTGAATGTTATTTTATGTTGGCTACATGTGCCAATTTTTTTATTTTTTTAAGTATACTTGAATAAATAATTATTACGCCAACTTTTGTCGGGTTATATATTTAGAATGACACATGTTTGAAAAGTTCAAAATGAAAAATATTGCATTCTCCTACATTCACATGACAAAGGACATCAGTGGTGAAAAGTACCTTAATATGATCAGTAATCTTTCAGCAGGCTGGATACTTGTTCTGTAGCACGTGTTCTGACGCTCCAAGCGAGGGGAGATTAATCCAAGTAATTCGTCATAACTAATTCAAAAATGAGTCTTTTAGTAGATTCGTGTATAAAACTAATTTTTACATACACTTTTCTAAATAATAAGGTAAATGTTTAAGAACATTCTTATTTGTAAGAAGGCCTGCATCCTTTATCAAAATAAAAATGTATGTTAACCACTTGCCGACCGCCGCACGACTATATACGTCGGCAGAATGGCACGGGCAGGCAAAAGGACGTGTATGTACGTCCTTGCCTGCCCGCGGGTGGGGGGTCCGATCGGACCCCCCCCCGGTGCCTGCGGCGGTCGGCAAATCTTCCCCGGCGATCGGAGGTGAGGGGGAGGCCATCCATTCGTGGCCCCCCCCTCGCGATCGCTCTCAGCCAATGGGATCATTTCCCTGCCTCTGTATTGTACACAGAGGCAGAGGAAATGATGTCATCTCTCCTCGGCTCGGTATTTTCCGTTCCGGGCCGAGGAGAGAAGACTGCAATGTAAGTGCACCAACACACTACACACAGTAGAACATGCCAGGCACACAAAACACCCCGATCCCCCCCCCCCGATCGCCCCCCGATCCCCCCCCAATCACCCCCCCCCCTGTCACAAACTGACACCAAGCAGGTTTTTTTTTTTTTTTTTTCTGATTACTGTATTGGTGTCAGTTTGTGACAGTTACAGTGTCAGGGCAGTGAGTGTTAGGCCCCCTGTAGGTCTAGGGTACCCCCCTAACCCCCCCTAATAAAGTTTTAACCCCTTGATCACCCCCTGTCACCAGTGTCGCTAAGCGATCATTTTTCTGATCGCTGTATTAGTGTCGCTGGTGACGCTAGTTAGGGATGTAAATATTTAGGTTCGCCGTCAGCGTTTTATAGCGACAGGGACCCCCATATACTATCTAATAAATGTTTTAACCCCTTGATTGCCCCCTAGTTAACCCTTTCACCACTGATCACCGTATAAGTGTTACGGGTGACGCTGGTTAGTTTGTTTATTTTTTATAGTGTCAGGGCACCCGCCGTTTATTACCGAATAAAGATTTAGCCCCCTGATCACCCGACGGTGATATGCGTCGCCCCAGGCAGCGTCAGATTAGCGCCAGTACCGCTAACACCCACGCACGCAGCATACGCCTCCCTTAGTGGTATAGTATCTGTACAGATCAATATCTGATCCGATCAGATCTATACTAGCGTCCCCAGCAGTTTAGGGTTCCCAAAAACACAGTGTTAGCGGGATCAGCCCAGATACCCGCTAGCACCTGCATTTTGCCCCTCCGCCCAGCTCGGCCCAGCCCACCCAAGTGCAGTATCGATCGATCACTGTCACTTACAAAACACTAAACGCATAACTGCAGCGTTCGCAGAGTCAGGCCTGATCCCTGCGATCGCTAACAGTTTTTTTGGTAGCATTTTGGTGAAATGGCAAGCACCAGCCCCAGGCAGCGTCAGGTTAGGGCCAGTACCGCTAACACCCACGCACCGTACACCTCCCTTAGTGGTATAGTATCTGAACGGATCAATATCTGATCCGATCAGATCTATACTAGCGTCCCCAGCAGTTTAGGGTTCCCAAAAACGCAGTGTTAGCGGGATCAACCCAGATACCTGCTAGCACCTGTGTTTTGCCCCTCCGCCCGGCCCAGCCCAGCCCACCCAAGTGCAGTATCGATCGATCACTGTCACTTACAAAACACTAAACGCATAACTGCAGCGTTCGCAGAGTCAGGCCTGATCCCTGCGATCGCTAACAGTTTTTTTTGGTAGCGTTTTGGTGAACTGGCAAGCACCAGCCCCAGGCAGCGTCAGGTTAGTGCCAGTAGCGCTAACACCCACGCATGCACCGTACACCTCCCTTAGTGGTATAGTATCTGAACTGATCAATATCTGATCCGATCAGATCTATACTGCCGTCCCCAGCAGTTTAGGGTTCCCAAAAACGCAGTGTCAGCGGGATCAGCCCAGATACCTGCTAGCACCTGCGTTTTGCCCCTCCGCCCGGCCCAGCCCAGCCCACACAAGTGCAGTATCGATCGATCACTGTCACTTACAAAACACTAAATGCATAACTGCAGCGTTCGCAGAGTCAGGCCTGATCCCTGCGATCGTTAACAGTTTTTTTGGTAGCGTTTTGGTGAACTGGCAAGCGCCAGCGGCCTAGTACACCCCGGTCGTAGTCAAACCAGCACTGCAGTAACACTTGGTGACGTGGCGAGTCCCATAAGTGCAGTTCAAGCTGGTGAGGTGGCAAGCACAAATAGTGTCCCGCTGCCACCAAGAAGACAAACACAGGCCCGTCATGCCCATAGTGCCCTTCCTGCTGCATTCGCCAATCCTAATTGGGAACCCACCACTTCTGCAGCGCCCGTACTTCCCCCATTCACATCCCCAACCAAATGCAGTCGGCTGCATGAGAGGCATTTTTATGTCCTCCCGAGTACCCCTACCCAACGAACCCCCCCAAAAAAGATGTTGTGTCTGCAGCAAGCGCGGATATAGGCGTGACACCCGCTATTATTGTCCCTCCTGTCCTGACAATCCTGGTCTTTGCATTGGTGAATGTTTTGAACGCTACCATTCACTAGTTGAGTATTAGCGTAGGGTACAGCATTGCACAGACTAGGACACACTTTCACAGGGTCTCCCAAGATGCCATCGCATTTTGAGAGACCCGAACCTGGAACCGGTTACAGTTATAAAAGTTACAGTTACAAAAAAAGTGTAAAAAAAAAAAAAAAAAAAAAAACACAAACAAAAATATAAAATAAAAAATAATAGTTGTAGTTTTATTGTTCTCTCTCTATTCTCTCTCTCTCTCTCTATTCTCTCTATTGTTCTGCTCTTTTTTACTGTATTCTATTCTGCAATGTTTTATTGTTATTATGTTTTATCATGTTTGCTTTTCAGGTCTGCAATTTTTTATACTTTACCGTTTACTGTGCTTTATTGTTAACCATATTTTTGTCTTCAGGTACAGCATTCACGACTTTGAGTGGTTATACCAGAATGATGCCTGCAGGTTTAGGTATCATCTTGGTATCATTCTTTTCAGCCAGCGGTCGGCTTTCATGTAAAAGCAATCCTAGCGGCTAATTAGCCTCTAGACTGCTTTTACAAGCAGTGGGAGAGAATGCCCCCCCCCACCGTCTTCCGTGTTTTTCTCTGGCTCTCCTGTCTCAACAGGGAACCTGAGAATGCAGCCGGTGATTCAGCCAGCTGACCATAGAGCTGATCAGAGACCAGAGTGGCTCCAAACATCTCTATGGCCTAAGAAACCGGAAGCTACGAGCATTTTATGACTTAGATTTCGCCGGATGTAAATAGCGCCATTGGGAAATTGGGAAAGCATTTTATCATACCGATCTTGGTGTGGTCAGATGCTTTGAGGGCAGAGGAGAAATCTAGGGTCTAATAGACCCCAATTTTTTCAAAAAAGAGTACCTGTCACTACCTATTGCTATCATAGGGAATATTTACATTCCCTGAGATAACAATAAAAATGATTAAAAAAAAAAAAAATGAAAGGAAGAGTTTTAAAATAAGATAAAAAAGCAAAAAAATAATAAAGAAAAAAAAAAAAAAAAAAAAGCACCCCTGTCCCCCCTGCTCTCGCGCTAAGGCGAACGCAAGCGTCGGTCTGGCGTCAAATGTAAACAGCAATTGCACCATGCATGTGAGGTATCACCGCGACGGTCAGATCGAGGGCAGTAATTTTAGCAGTAGACCTCCTCTGTAAATCTAAAGTGGTAACCTGTAAAGGCTTTTAAAGGCTTTTAAAAATGTATTTATTTTGTTGTCACTGCACGTTTGTGCGCAATTGTAAAGCATGTCATGTTTGGTATCCATGTACTCGGCCTAAGATCATCTTTTTTATTTCATCAAACATTTGGGCAATATAGTGTGTTTTAGTGCATTAAAATGTAAAAAAGTGTGTTTTTTCCCCAAAAAATGCGTTTGAAAAATCGCTGCGCAAATACTGTGTGAAAAAAAAAAATAAAACACCCACCATTTTAATCTGTAGGGCATTTGCTTTAAAAAAATATATAATGTGTGGGGGTTCAAAGTAATTTTCTTGCAAAAAAAAATAATTTTTTCATGTAATCAAAAAGTGTCAGAAAGGGCTTTGTCTTCAAGTGGTTAGAAGAGTGGGTGATGTGTGACATAAGCTTCTAAATGTTGTGCATAAAATGCCAGGACAGTTCAAACCCCCCCAAATGACCCCATTTTGGAAAGTAGACACCCCAAGCTATTTGCTGAGAGGCATGTCGAGTCCATGGAATATTTTATATTGTGACACAAGTTGCGGGAAAGAGACAAATTATTATTTTTTTTTTTTTTTTTTTGCACAAAGTTGTCACTAAATGATATATTGCTCAAACATGCCATGGGAATATGTGAAATTACACCCCAAAATACATTCTGTTGCTTCTCCTGAGTACGGGGATACCACATGTGTGAGACTTTTTGGGAGCCTAGCCACGTATGGGACCCCGAAAACCAAGCACCGCCTTCAGGCTTTCTAAGGGCGTAAATTTTTGATTTCACTCTTCACTGCCTATCACAGTCTCGGAGGCCATGGAATGCCCAGGTGGCACAAACCCCCCCCAAATGACCCCATTTTGGAAAGTAGACACCCCAAGCTATTTGCTGAGAGGTATAGTGAGTATTTTGCAGACCTCACTTTTTCCTGAAGGCGGTGCTTGGTTTTCGGGGTCCCGTACGCGGCTAGGCTCCTAAAAAGTCCCACACATGTGGTATCCCCGTACTCAAGAGAAGCAGCAGAATGTATTTTGGGGTGCAATTCCACATATGCCCATGACCTGTGTGAGCAATATATCATTTAGTGACAACTTTGTGCAAAAAAAAAAAAAATAAAAAAATAAATTGTCACTTTCCCGCAACTTGTGTCAAAATATAAAATATTCCATGGACTCAACATGCCTCTCAGCAAATAGCTTGGGGTGTCTACTTTCCAAAATGGGGTCATTTGGGGGGGGTTTGTGCCATCTGGGCATTTTATGGCCTTCAAAACTGTGATAGGTAGTGAGGAGTAAAATCAAAAATGTACGCCCTTAGAAATCCTGAAGGCAGTGATTGGTTTTCGGGGCCCCGTATGCGGCTAGGCTCCCAAAAAGTCCCACACATGTGGTATCCCCATACTCAGGAGAAGCAGCTAAATGTATTTTGGGGTGCAATTCCACATATGCCCATGGCCTGTGTGAGCAATATATCATTTAGTGACAACTTTTTGTAATTTTTTTTTTTTTTTCATTATTCAATCACTTGGGACAAAAAAAATGAATATTCAATGGGCTCAACATGCCTCTCAGCAATTTCCTTGGGGTGTCTACTTTCCAAAATGGGGTCATTTGTGGGGGTTTTGTACTGCCCTGTCATTTTAGCACCTCAAGAAATGACATAGGCAGTCATAAATTAAAGACTGTGTAAATTCCAGAAAATGTACCCTAGTTTGTAGGTGCTATAACTTTTGCGCAAACCAATAAATATACACTTATTGACATTTTTTTTACCAAAGACATGTGGCCAAATACGTTTTGGCCTAAATGTATGACTAAAATTGAGTTTATTGGATTTTTTTTAGAACAAAAAGTAGAAAATATCATTTTTTTTCAAAATTTTCGGTCTTTTTCCGTGTATAGCGCAAAAAATAAAAACGGCAGAGGTGATCAAATACCATCAAAAGAAAGTTCTATTTGTGGGAAGAAAAGGACGCAAATTTCGTTTTGGTTACAGCATTGCATGACCGCGCAATTAGCAGTTAAAGCGACGCAGTGCCAAATTGTAAAAAGTGCTCTGGTCAGGAAGGGGGTAAATCCTTCCGGGGCTGAAGTGGTTAAAGAAGTGGCATAACAAATAAGATATAATGTCATTTGCAGTTGTGTCATCATTTGGACATATGTTTAGCCACTGGCAGCTGAATTTAACAATAACAATTGTCTGGTCCAAAACTGGAGAACAAAATGTTGTGGGATCCCCCCACACAAAGCACCTTGTCCTCATCAACTTGGGGGCAAAGTGTTTTTTTTTTGGGGGGGGCACAAAACACACTACACATGTTAAGGGCATATGGCCTGGTTTGGTCCAGGAAGGGGGTGCTCACTCCCCCCCCCCTTTCATGGCCTTTTAGGCTGCATGCTCTGATAATGTTCTGGTATGGATTTTGGGGGTGGGGGGCAGGAACACCACGCTTTTTAAAATTATAACACTGACATATAGTCACACACATAGGTTAGACTTGATGGACTTGTGTCTTTTTCAAACCTCCCCTACTATGGAAATATGTTTTTTAAATTATTGTTTGGCAAATAAATTACTCACCTAGTTATTGACATGCTCGTGTAATTAAAAATGTTTTCTTCATACAGGATCATGAACTGGCCTCTCTCATCCCTATTTGCTAGTATGGGATGAACCCAGTATCTTCTCCTCCTCCTTCTCCTCTTCTCTACTTCCAGCAAGATTGCTGCTGTTACAGCAACAACTGTTGGCATTATCATGGGCAGAGCAGCACACATTTTGCTAACAAAAATAACCCACACAATACAGACTCCTGGACAACCAGGAAGTGTCCAGAAAAATCAAGCTTTTTATAAGCAGCCTCACAAATAGATAACAAGTGATTGGCCTGCTCTAAATTCGCATCTATATAATTAGACACCCACGGGTTACTTCCGAATTCGCAGCTGATCTGCAGCTAAAATGCTGACGAACCGCTGAACAACTGATTTTTCTCTGCAGTGAAACCGGAGCTTCAATTCGCACCGCACATGTGTGAAACCGGGCTGAAACATGTTTTGTCAAAGAAAAAAAATACTTAACCAAACATGGAGGAAGTATAAATGATTCCGCGCAAGGGGAGTAAGTACTAACAAAGAAAAAGCTAAAAGAACCGCTGCCTCTACTATTTACTACCACTAGGTGGAGTATGTGAATGGAGAGAAGATAAAGTAGATATGGTGCTGTTCTATTATACACCTGTGTTTGATGAACTAGATAACTGCAAATATATGCAAAATAAAATTAAATAAATAGATAAATCAATTGGTGAATATGCGCATGAAGGTGCAATTAACGTGTACGCTACATAGCTTCAAATGTGTCCTTCCGGCCAAGGGAAGGAAAAAACTAGTTCTCAAAAATAAATTAAAATGTGAAAATAAATATGTGTAGAGTAACAAGTGGTTAAACAGCCTCTGTGCAAATATGCCAAGTGTTAAACAAACAACGGGATTAATTAGTCCCAATACATCCTCCAAAAAAAAAAAAAATTGCGTTTAGAAGATATATATAGTCCCATTATAACTTTGAACGAAGTAAAGTGCTTCTGTGCTGGTGAAAAACTTTTTGAAATATATGCATTTGAAAATAAAAAAATTAATATATATATAGTCCCAACAATAAATATCCAAAAGTAAAGTGCTTCTGTGCTGGTGAAAACAAAAATTATGTTGGTATTTCCACTTTGCAAAGGTGATCACAGCATGCGTGTTTTATCCGTGCTCTTATTGTGGCTGCACTCACCGGAATTGTTGGGGTATGGAGCATTCACAGTAATTTGCCACTGTGCAGCACTCTGGAGACTGGATAATCCCCAATGTAATAGCAGTTTCCACTTGTTTAGACGATATTAGATTGGTCCTCAATTGCGGCGACAAGGTGGTGAATCCAGAGTCCTTTGCAGGGGTCCACAGGTGTGCAGGATGCAAATCTCTGTATTCCTAGTCCTGGTGACATGCACAGGATATTATCCACTCAAAACCAGCATGGGGCAGTCTGGCCATTTACTTCCACTTTTCGGTTGTTTGTGGATTTCCAGTTTGCAGAGATAGGATGATGGCTAAAGAGTGATGAAAAGCCCAAGATGGCTATCGGCAGAGGGCATGTGTAGGCACACACCGACATGTTTAACCCGCTTGTGACGTGGGTTTCTTCAGACCCTGAAGAAACCCATATCACAAGTGGGTGAAACATGTCGGTGTACATTCAAAAAGGCAATGGCAATACACATTTGTGATATGGAAATAAATATAATGTAATATAGATGGAAATTATATCACGCTAGCGATATGGGGAAATATTAAGAAATAAGGGGAGGGCTTTTAGATTATAACTAGGTATATCTGAAATACCAATATGTACAATATTAATATGACATCACTGGTTATATTTACATAACCTTTATTATGTAGATGGGCTATAACCAGATATTGTCTAATAAAAAAATAGAATTTATATAAAAAATAATCAATTAAAATAGTGGATAGTATTCCACAGGATGGGAGCAGGGGTCTCATTAACAGAAGTAAAATGGCAGATGGTATAGTATAAAGGGGAGAAACAATATGTTAATATATATACAGGTATATAAGATATACATAACAACTCATAGATGCAGAATATGGGATGGTGTTCCGTAGTATAGAATTACATTATATACGTATATATTATTATGAAGATTTGATTGGGAAGATGGGTCTAAAACGTTTCGACAGGAGACACAGCATCTGGATAGTTACTGTGTGTGTGTCTGAGCAGAGATCATCCAGTAAAAAAAAAACACATGCATCATGGTACCAATGTCAAATACATTTACTTACTGATCTTGGATTCCCAACACCCCTAATATATCATGCTCATGGATCACATGACGACATATGGTGTTCTTCAGAAAAAAAAGGGGAGGGGAAAGGAGAAGTTAATATTATGATGTTATAAAATAGTGGACACCTCTAGTTCTTCATTCAAGCCACCAGGTGAGAGGATATCTAGAGAATAGATCCAGAAAGTCTCGCGTTCGCAAAGTCTGTGGAATATTTTGGCTTCTGAGAGGTTTCTGGAAATCTGTTCTACTATCCACACCTCTAGACCTGCAGGTGATTTCTGATAATATTTGGCAACGTGGCGAGGAACACTGTGTTTGTCAATGCCTCCCTCTACCCTCCTACAAGGTTCTCCAAATCTGTCTCTTAGTGGACGAATAGTACATCCTATGTATAATCAATTCCAGGGCCAACTCAAACAATATACTACATGGTCAAAAGAGCAGTTGTAAAACTCACCAAACTTGTAAGTTTTCCCTTTTGCAACAAACTCTTTTTTCCCATGTTTGATAAATGCAAAAGTTTTGCATAGGGGTTTGTTGCACCTATAGATGCCAACAATGGTAATGAGGCAGAGTTGAGTGGAGGGAGTGCAATGTTGGTGTTTGAGTTTGCTTGGGGCTATTTTGTTTTTAAGATTTGGGGCTTTCCTGTACGTGACTCATGGCTGTTCTGGGAGAAGGGGTTGAAGATGAGGATCTTCCAGCAATATGTTCCAATGTTTTTTGAGAATTTTTCAATTTTTTTGTGTTTTCCGTATGGTATTGGGTGGTGAAATGAATTGTATGATCAAAAGGCTCTTTGTCTTTTTTAGATGGTTGGTCAACTAGGTAATGTGAATATGCTTGTTGAATCAAGGAGTCTGGGTACCCTTTTTCTTGTAGCTTATTTTTCAAGAGGACACTCTGTTCTATAAAGTCTTCCGTTCTAGTACAATTCAGTTGACAAAACTGGCCTTTGGGGATATTGTCAGTCCATTTGTGATAGTGGCAGCTCTTGTAATGTAAAAGAGAGTTGCCTGCCGTAGGCTTACAGTAATTTTTGGCGTGTATAGTATCTTCAGTGTAATATAGTTCTAGATCAAGGCCAGCTTGTGTGGGTCTGTGAGGTATGTAAAGGATAGCCCATGTGGATTGTTGTTGCAATGTGCAACAAACTCTGTAATGGATTCTTTTGGCCAATCCCAGATGATTAGGATATCATCAATGTAACGATGGAAAAAGATTACGTTTTTTGGAAAAAGGATTATTGTGCCATATGTATTGGGTCTCTCCCAGCCCCATGGCCAAGTTGGTGTGTGATGGCGCAAAATTGGCACCCATAGCGGTGCCTTGTGTCTATAGGAAGAATTGGTTGTTGAAATTAAAATAGTTGTGGGTTAAACAAAAATTTAGTTGCTTCCAGAAAGAATTGGCTTTGGCATTGGCTCATGTAAGGGTCCTGTGATAAGAAGTGTTCTAAGGCTGTGAGGCCAAACTGGTGGGGAATGGATGTGTATAATAT